>NC_052051.1:146565250-147269417 GCF_903992535.2 Arvicola amphibius
TTCCTGCTTTATGAAAAAGTCTGCTTGATACTATGGACAAGTAGGCTGAAGATGGATGCCCCAGTTGTACAGAAGAACTTTGGGTGACTTTTCCAGGAAGCAAGATGTCTCTGTCATTTCTAGAGTTTTGGAAGTCGCTTATAATGTACTTTCTGTTTTCTTAGGTATTATTATATCCTCTGTAATCTTTCATGGAGTTGAAGAGTAGATAGTAATAATAAAGCTCTCCTTAATTGTGATAAAAAAAATAAAATAGATATAAATATTGTAACTGTAATTCTTGCTTGATAACTGTTTTATGTAATTTTACTATGTTAAAGTTAAAACCTTCCTTTTTATTTAAACAGAAAGGGGGAAGTAATGTGGGATTCCCCTTTGTATGTTGTGAATACCATTGGTTAATAAAAAAAATAAACTGGCTTGGCCTGATAGGGTAGAGTAGAGATAGACAGGGAAACTTAAACTGAATGCTAGGAGAAAGGAAGTGGAGTCAAATGAGAAGTCATGGAGCTTCCATTGGAGACAGACACACTGAAACTTTGCTGGTAGGCCATGACCTCGTGGTGATACACAGACTAATAGAATTGGGTTAAATTAAGATGTAAGAATTAGCCAATAAAAAGCTAGAGCTAATGGGCTAAGCAGTTGTTTAATTAATAAAGTTTATGTGTGGTTATTTCAGGTCTGAGCTGCTGAGCAGCAGGAAAACAAACAAGCTGCCTCATTACAACATGTTTGGATAGAACACCTCTTGATGTACAGAGATATATTGCATTCAGCTTCTCTTCCCACTTCAGATAATCAAAACTCTAGCAAGAAAACCTTTGATAAATAAAAATGTGTCTGATTTGAGTTTATCTTGTAGTTTTTAAAAATATTCCAATCATTTAAATCAACTTCTTTGGGCATATCAAACAATATTTTCTGTATCAGTTTTGAGATTAATTTGAGGGTATAGAAATACTACTCTTCTTCCCAACTTTTCATTTTAATTGCATTTTTAATATATTCACAATGTGGGATTCCCCTCTGTATGCTATGAATATCATTGGTTAATAAAGAAACTTGCTTGGCCGGATAGGGTAGAACAGAACTAGGCAGGGGAAACTAAACTGAATGCTGGGAGAAAGAAGGTGGAGTCAGAAGAGAAGCCATGGAGCCACTGCCAGAGACAGAAACAGTCAGAGCCCTGCTGGTAGGCCACAATCCTCATAGTAAAATATAAAATAATGGAAATTGGTTAAATTAAGATGTAAAAGCTAGCCAATAAGAAGTTAGAGCTAATAGGCCAAGCAGTGATTTAATTAATACAGTTTCTGTGTGGTTATTTTTGGGAGTCTGGGCAAACGGGAAACAAACAAGCGACCTCCTACTACATATTCAGAAATGGTAAAAATGCATGTTCCTATATATCAGAGAACGTTGAGTTCATTGCAAGAAGTAAATTCAAGAGATGTCAATGATTAATTTAAATTTTGTTAAAGAAGCACCTTTTAACCCACAGCAGAAGATCTATGTAGATCCCTTAAATTTCCATATCTGGACTTGTGAACACAGACCCTGGGTCTGTCCAGTCAGAGTATAGTCAAGAAAGCCCACATAGAATCACCTCAGTTGATAAGTGAGTTGTCCACATTGTTGGTGGAGATGGTAATAGTGGAGTTTGTGCATGTGTGCATACACGCACACACATATAAGAGAGATTTTAAGTTATCGAAATTAAACAAGATTTTAAGCCAGATCTAAAAGAAGGTTAAACACTTTTCACTGCCATGCTGACGATGCACCTGTTGGTTTATCCTAAAGTTCTATCATTGCTATACCTGAATTGTGTGGAAAGAACAGGGAGTTTTCGATTCTCATGTTCAGCTCTGGGAAACAGTGATGATAAACCTATGTGCAGGGAAAAGGCAGAGCAGTGAAGTACAGTGCCCTGGGACCAGAGGTCTCTTAGAGGATGCTTTAACCTGGGTCTGTGCTTATTCTGATCAGTAGATGTACAGATATGTGCCGACTTTGAACAAGAAAGGACTTTGTAAATGGCATCAGTAGAAAGTGGAACCCAGTCTGTCTTCATGCTGTGTCCCTGGAAGCAATCACCTGGGATATCTGTATGCTTTCATTCCTTGATAAAATGTGCACAACTCTGCCTATCTCTTCTATATTCAGTAGCTGGTTTTTCCTGCAAAACTGGAATAAGCTAATAAATATCACGTCTTTAAAATAGCTGAGAACTAAGACGCAAGACAGATTAAATACTTTTCTACAAAAATGCCTTGCCAATTCAGAAAAAGGGCCGAAGGGACTTTGTTTAAGAAAACAAGCACAAGAGTCTGATAATATTGATCCAAGGACTATTTTCCTAGTATCGTACATGTTTAGGTTCTGTGTAATGTCTCAATGACTGTCCATCAAAGGCTCCTGCAGAAATGGCAAAATCTGCCTGACTTAAGTCAATTACAATTGATCTAGGGGATCAGATTAACTCCCCAACTCAGCACATTCTGAGCCATCAGGCACCCAGGTCCTGCTGTAGAATTTCATGGACTCCCAAGATGGGTCCTCCGACAGGATCAATTGCCCCACTTGCTGACTCTGTACACATGGTTTGTGGCATTAACAGTTTCACTGGTGTAAGAGCACACGTTGTGATCTGTCGATCACTGATCCCCACAAATACTTGCAGATCGAGGAACAAGACTTTAAAAAGGGAAAATGAGACTCTGAGAACTGCAGCTGTGTCAAAATTAAAACTGTTCTAATGTTCTTTTAGCCAAAAAGGAATGTCAAAGAGCTCCATCACAGGACTTCCCATGGTTCATTCTAAACCTTGTTTTATAGGAATGCAAGAGGATGCCTTCCTGCTTCCCCAGCTGTGGTCAAGGCTAGAGACTCCTCCAGTGTTTACAGCAGCGCCTACAAGATGTCTAGAATGCAGTGTAGGTTTGGCTATTTTGCCATTTTGAAATGGTAATTACAGTTTCTTATCTGCAGTACCTTGTTAAATAGGAGCCCAGCAACAGGAATCATGATTTCCTTGAATGTTTGTTGAGCTGAGACTTCTAAAAAATCTTGGAAAGTGTAATTTATTTCTAAGAGAGCTGAAGTTTCATTCTCCCTTTGGGTTTTTCTTTCTTTCATATCCTCGAGCCTATTCCTCTGATTTCTCAGTCAACGAGGAAGAGGTGGGGAGATAAGTCTCTGAAGCAGTCTGCTGGTATTGAAGAAATGTCTCCTCTTTTAACATCTTGACTTTACCACAGATTTTCTTTCTCAGAGCTGTCTCCTCCCAGTTCTCTGGGCTATCTTTATCTAATTTTTATCATTGTCTGGGTAAAGGAACATCTCTGAACTCTGCAAGGATATCACACTCTATTTGCTTCTATTCATGCTCGTCTCTTCCACAGTATAGGTGAAGCCATAGTTATTTACGGCCCCATGAGCATGTATATACAATGATTCTCTTTCTTTGCTTGTCTCCCCTGCTTTCCATCTCTTCAATGGAGCTTGAAAACCCCCAGGCAGATTATATCAATGCTTCATCAGACTTCCATTGTCCAGGCAACAGACAATAAGCTGAATAGTTCCAAAAGAAAATCGCTACCTGCTGATAGCCAGGGTAGATGTTACTTACCAGATGTCTGGCTTTCATTGTTGGTAACTTGTTTAATTTCTGCACCAAGTAATGAAAGTGTTTTGATCCTTCAAAGCAGAATGCGCTCTGTATCAATTGATTCCAAATGGCCTCTCTTTAGATTGAATTTTTATTTTATTTGCTTGAATGATTTTGTTTCATTTAAACCTGTATTTATGTGGAAAATTCAAATAATGCTTTCCAATTTGCATTTCAAAAAACGAGAATCTTCGTGTTTATGAAATCACTTTTGAGTTGTAATTACAGTTCTTTGTCTCTGGCATCTACAACATGTAATTGGGTCAACACTGTTAATGAAGGACTGGTGTTACTGTTAATGAGCTACTAGTGCTGGTTTCAGTGTGTCATCCCCAGCAGGTGGTAAATACAATATGTTAAGATAGATAATTATGTTAATGTTGTAAACATCAACAGAGCAAAGAAGTCATTCAAAACATGTAACTAAGAGGTCAAAGGGGACAAACACCAGAAGTGAACTCTACTTTTACCTGAAGGGTAGTTCCCTCAATGATTTTTTTCTAGGACTTTTACCCTTTATCTTAGTGTTCATTTCTGTTAGCTCACAGAGCATAAAAAAAAAAAAACAAGAAAAGTTAGTTGGTTAATTTTGACTGGTTTGAATATCCTGACAACATGACTAGTAACAGACTCTAGTACACAGACTTGAACTGGTTAACATCGTAGTGTAAGCGTCATGAAAACATTCCAAAGAAAATTTACTATCCCATCCTGAGAAACCTCATTGTATGGAACACACAAAATAACAAATTCTGCTTCCGGTCTTAAAAAAATATCTTACAGAATCATTAGAGTAGCAACACCACACAAACGCACACACACCATGCACACAGTTGGCAAGATATAAAGAAACAACATAATAGAAATATTATGGAAATTAGAAAATAAGAAAATAATATGAGGGCAGGAATAACTGATAACAATCTTTATAAAGAAGAAGTTTTATCTCTGCTACTGATGTTTTGTCTTTTTCTCACAGAATAGCTAATTACTGGTAGCTTTAAAAGTGAGAACATTTAATTCTGTTACATATAAAGCTTGAACTTGAGGAATTCCTTGCTTTGAAAAATAGCTCAATGATTCCAAGTTCTTCCCATCTTTCTTATCTGCTTTCTTGACAGGATTGTGCAGGTAGTCATTGAGTACTTGATCAAACTATGCATGCCAGATCGTCACCCATGGCCTCTGTGATGATTATTCTTGGTTATCTACTTGACT
This sequence comes from Arvicola amphibius, assembly GCF_903992535.2. Classification (NCBI taxonomy): domain Eukaryota; kingdom Metazoa; phylum Chordata; class Mammalia; order Rodentia; family Cricetidae; genus Arvicola; species Arvicola amphibius. The sequence goes on from NC_052051.1 coordinate 146,570,142, forward strand.
ATATCTGGAATGAACTATAATTCAGAAATAAAGGGCACACTTGTGATCTGAATCTTGAAGCAAGAAGACAGCATGCCTTTGACCCAGATCTTGAGGATGGAAGATACACCTTTAATCTGGGCCACAGTTTTTCCTATAAGGACATTGGAAGAAAGAAGGGGATATGTTTGTCCTTTACCTGTTTACCTGTCTTTGTCAGTACATCCATTCCTTCACTGGCACTGGAGTCTACTCCTTAGGGATTCTAGCACATAGAAGTCAGCTGAGACACCGAGACTTGTGGGACTGAGAAGCTACAAGATTCTAGGACTTTCCATTCACAACCAGCCATTGTTGGACTGCAGTCTGCAAGTCATTCCAATAATTAATGTATGTATGTATGTATGTATGTATGTATGTTGTATGTATATGGTATATACATACCAGATAGACAGACAGAGAGAGAGAGAGATGGTAGATAGATAGATAGATAGATAGATAGATAGATAGATAGATAATAGATAGATAGATAGATAGATAGATAGATGATAGATGATAGATAGAGATAGATAGATGATAGATAGATAGATAGATGATAGATAGATAGATAGATAGATAGATGATAGATAGATAGATAGATAGATAGATAGATAGATAGATAGATAGATAGATAGAGATAGATAGATGATAGATAGATAGGTAGGTAGATAGATAGATAGATAGATAGATAGATAGATAGATGATAGATAGATAGATGATAGATAGATAGATAGATCAAGAAAAAATTATAAGTTTTGTGATTCTAGAGAACCCTGACTAATTTAGCTTCCCTACACAGAAGATGAAGGTAAAACTTCCTTCTCTGATGGAAGAACCTACCTCTGGCCCCCACAGGCTTCCTTTTATGGACTGATCTTGAGTCCAACAATGGAGACAAAAATTAAATGCATCTTGCCGTGAAAATGTCATGGGGACATCTCCTCTTGCATCTGGAAGATCCTGAGTCTGTAGATGACAAAATTCAATACTATTCCTGGCAATAGATTAAAAGTGAGCAATGGTTGAGTGAAGAATCAAAGCTGAGCCAAGGCTCTTATTTCCTGAACATGGACATGACAGGGGGATGGAAATCAGAGGGCAGAGATCTAAAGCAAGAATAGGAGTAAAACACCAAATCCTCTGCCGATAACTTCCCAAATAACAAAAAGCAAACCTAACCCTGAGGAGACACTACATAAAGGAACAGCTTTTCCAAATCACCCTTCGGCTAGCAATATGCTTCTATGATACAGTGTTGGCTGTTGCTCCCAGAGGAAAATCTTAAAGAAGTGGAGAACACCAAATGCTACATTGGAGACAGTTTTCAATTTTATCTGGACAACTAGATTCTGTGAGTGAACCACAGAATATTGGCTGGGGAAACATCTCTTGCCTCATGACCAGATATCCTAGACAATTATCAGCAGAGTCTTTACAAATTAGGTATTATTCAACTTTATATTAAAACCCCTAAAGCAAAGTTACAAGAGTCAGGCCTCATGAAAATTACTGAAAGTATGTTTCAGATTTTTTTTTTAAGAAAAGCCACCAGGGTTATTGTTGAAGTTTTTAAATTTGCCTAGTTTTACACAGTAAACACTAAGTACCTTATACATCATAAAGGGGCCTCTTTATCACTCACTATATATCAACAGTAGGTGTGTCTTTGCCATCAGAAGGTTTAATCAAATGTTTCTCAGGATTTTTATTATACTCTCCTATGAATATATATATATATATATATATATATATATGCATATAATCTCATAGGAATATACTTGACTTCAGGAGGGAAGAGAACTAGAGAATGCTATCCTATAAGTTATAGTGAAGTCATGAAATAAGGAATATCAGTAATTTAAAGTATCACCCACCATTAGGGACATTACTTATACATGGTTACAAAATACCTGTTCATGTAGGCCAGCATATCCTTTAGGGTATTTCTAATACCAGCATTGCCACCTCTAATATCTTAATATTTCTCAACTTTCTCCAGGTGATAGTCAGATCAATGACCCACATGCTAGAGATTGCATACAGAAATGTCATGCCAGGGAGCTCCTCATTCAGGTCCAGGACAACCTCATCCACAGACTTGGAAGGGCCATCGAATGCTGCTGTCATGTCCTGGATATCCACAGCGATCCCAGCATAGTTTTCCAGAGGAGCCATCCATGGTCTTCTCTAAGGTGAGGACAGAGGACCCTGTGATCATGGGCCTTTCTACAAGGACAAAGTTATCACAGATAAGCTTCACTAAGAAATTGATGGTGTGGAAGGTTATGATGCTGAACTTGAAGGAGGGGGTCTCATGGTTGTGTAGGCGAAGGCTGTTTGTTTGCTTCCCAGCCACCCAGATCCAAAATAATCACTCAAAAACTATGTTAATTAAATCATTGCATGGCTGATCACAAGCATATTGCTAGCTAGGTCTTATATCTTAAATTAACTCATTTATATTAATCTATGTATTGCCATGAGGTCAGGGCTTACCTGGCAAAGTTCCTGTGTCTCACTGACTCCACATACTTACTCCCAGCATTCAGTTTATTTTTCCTGCCTAGCTGTAGTCTGCCCTATCACAGGCCAAAAGAGCTTCTTTATTCATTAACCAATAAAAGCAACACATATACAGAAGGACCTACCATATCATTTCCCCCTTTCTGTCTAAATAAAAAAGGTTTTAACTTTAACATACCAATAGACCAAAATCCATACCAAAGCAAAGTATTCTTATCTATAACATATCCCCCTTTAAATGTAAATAAACATTTTTTATTGATTTTTATTGAGCTCTACATTTTTCTCTGCTCCCCTCCCTGCCTCTCCCCTCCCCTCTTCAACCTTTCCCCCAAGATCCCCATGCTCCCAATTTACTCAGGAGATCTTGTCTTTTTTTTACTTCCCATGTAAATTAGATCTATGTAAATCTCTCTTAGTGTCCTCATTGTTGTCTAAGTTCTCTAGGATTGTGATTTGTAGGCTGGTTTTCTTTGTTTTATGAAATAAACATTTATAAACCATATTACTTTCCACATCATGGTTGCACCTACTTCACAGTCATGGGGATGCCAGCCAAAGACACAGAAATGGTAACCTTTCTTGGTGCCACTATTAAAGTGAGCCCTAAACCTGTTGGTTAATATAGAAATCTGCAACTGGCCATGCTGATGAGAATAAGTGATGGGAAAGGGCTTGTTCTAATAGAACAGTAATTTTGCCCCTCTAGGGCCTAGGGAATATCAAAGGAGAGGAGTTGGGAAGAATGTAAGAGACAGCGGATTGGGAGATCTGCAGAAAAATAACATCTTCTGGATGTGACGTGGCTATTGAACCCATGACTCCACTACAGCTATTGTTATCCATACAAGACCTGCACACAATTGGTCCCACCAACATTTCATCTTGGACTGGTGAGGGGACCATGAGGTCCCACCCTTCTCTGGGAAACTATTGGCAGTTAGTGTCTGCCAGAGAAGAGTGTGTCATTGTCTTCAGTGCTAAAGCCACTGATAAATTCCCATTGTCCTAGGAAATAACTTGCCACTCATGCTTAGCCAAGAAATGCTGATGAAATTTAGTACTTCACACACAGAAAGAAGAGATACAGGCAAGAGAGGACTTGGGAGGACAGGTTTCAAAAGAAGAGGGAGGACATGAGAGTAATAGAATTTGAGCATGACAAATGCATGAATCCATCAAACAATAAAGACTTTTCGTGAGCCCCATCCTTCTTTGTGGCAGAAGAAAACAGCAATGGACTCCACCACATATTTAGCAACAGAATCACTGACTACAGGAAGATGGAAAATGCCCTTCCCATTGATGACTAACCTTCCGCTCCCAGTCTTGCCCATGTCATAAACTTGTGCTGCCGCAATCGCATTGAGCATGAAGACCATGTAGTTGAGGACGTTGAGGTTATTTGTGACAACAATATCCACTTCATCTGAGTTGAAAGTAGCCATGGTGACCTGACACAATACAGCTACCTTCACTCTGACCTCCACCAGCTGATCTCAGAGATATAGGTGGAATTGTATGAGAAGAGGTGCTGGAATTCACATGGGGAAACTGAAAGCTTCAAAGATTTTCTTTCTCTTCAATTCCAAAACCCTGTATGGAAGTATAACAATGTGTCTGGAAATCAGGGGTGTGTGTGTGTGTGTGTGTGTGTGTGTGTATTTTTGTGTGTCTATGTGTGTGTGTATTTGTGTGTATATGTATGAGCAGTTTTATGTGTCTATGTTTGTGTATGTATGTTTATGGGTATGTAGGGTGTACATAGATAAGATAATATTAAATACATTGAACAAGAAATACTGTTTCTCATCTATATTTAAAATTTTTAAATTGACATCAATTTTAGTATCCCCTAAAATAAATTGATAATTTTAAATAACATTAATAAATTAGCTCAATGGTCACCTTGCCTGAGACACAGAAAGTGAAATATCTTGATGCACTAAAAATCTTCACAAGCTTCAATTCGTTACTTCAAATTTAACAAGCATTGCGCTCTCTGCTAAATATACCTTCAGTTTGAATATTGATTTCCATTCTCACTCTTATTACCCTCTGCCAGACTGTAGTCATCTGCTTGGAATACAAAAAGCTTACAGGCAAGCTGAGCAGCCTTCAGTCTCTTCTGTTGGCTCACGTCAACCCATGCTCTTCTGGGCAGCTCAGGTGACTGAAGCAAATGAATCCATTCAGCCCATTGCTCTGTTTCTGTCTGAGAATAGCTCACCATGCTTCACTGATGTCAAGTCCTGGGACTCTTGTCTCAGAGTACAAAGTCATTAACATGACATCTAAGACCCTGGGTGATTTCTATCACCTGCCTGCTTTCCCAGTGTCTTCTTGTACTTTCCAGTTCCTAGAGCTCACCATGACCATTTTCACTCTAAGCTCCTTGTTGTCTGTCCCCTTGTGTGGGTGATATTGTTCCTTTTACCCATCCTTCCCACATATTAAAAATCTATTCATATTAACTCAGTATCTCTTCTTAGATATTACTCACACCTAGAAAATCTTCTCTTACAACCCCTTTAAGATCCAAATAGTAATCTCTTTTGATTATTTTTGCTGTACACTGACTTCTGCTACAGTCCCAGACATATCTATGCCCAGTGAGTTTTACATTAATGCCTGGGCTCTTCCACTGCTGTGATCCCAGAGCTCACTGTAACTCCTTACATGCTATTTTTAATTAATAAATTTGTTAACAGCAGATATTTGTTTGATAAAGTAGTACTAGAAATATTTTGTCTATACATGAAAATGAGTAGGCAGAGCTGACTTAGGGTGATGAAGAGGGAAAGAAAAGTGTTCCACAGCCTGGCAGTGGTGACAGGATAGAGAGTCTAAAACCCACGCAGGAGAGATCAGAATAAAATATAATCGATACCAACATGTCTCGTGTGCCTGTCTACAGGTGTGGGATGCTACACTTGGGTCAAGGAAGCCGACAACTGCTGGGGAAGGGAAAGTCACTTTTCTTTAGAAGTGTGGCCACTAGAAGGTTCCTCGTGCTCTTGTAGATGACCCCACACCCATTCATATCTGAGCAGCACTAACTGGACCCAGTAGGTTAAAGAATAAATAAATACCATTTTAAGAGAAAGAAAACAGTCAAGTCGTCTTAACTTGGATCCATGATATTTCTGACAAAGCAATCAGATATGCCATGGTGAAAAGATTCCTAGGCTTACACTTAGGTAACTGTTGGTATTAGATGCTCAGGAACTCACCCTTTGATCAAGTGTTTTGTTTAACTTTCTTGGCTCAGTTTTCTCATTCATAAAATAAACAAAGCATCTACTCAACAGGCATGGTATTTAACAAAGTACTAGAAACAGGTTATTTAAGCAACAGACACTGATTTCTAATTGCTGGAAGGTCCAAGCTCAAGGTAATGACATACGTGGGTCCTGGTTAAAACCTTCTGCAGGCCGTAGCCTTCCTGCTTTTTCCTCTTGTGTCAACAGGCCTGAGAGAGGAAATAGAGTGAGAACAAAAACAAAAATAAAGCGAGAATGTGTTCTAGCCTCTTTGGATCCTAAGGAGAACACTGATCACATGATTTGAGCTATTGTTAATTAGATCCAAAACTCTTTTCTCTAAACACCAGAACCTTGGGGCTTAGGGCTCTAACATTTACCTGAAGGAAAGGGTGACACAGAGATCAACTCTCTACAGAAGCAGGAGTGCAGTGCAGCAAAACTCCAGTTTCTACCTCCCCATCCTTTTGGAGCAGTGGACAACCTCTGAATACATTACAAGTATTTCTGCCTTTCAGCTGAGGGCATTGCTTGAAGAACAGAATCCTGCAAAAAAAAAAAAAAAAAAAAAAAAAAAAAAAAAAAAAAAAAAAAAAAGTGGAGAACTGTTATGACAAGCCTGGTTCCCAGAAATTGCTCTGTTGGGTTCACAATGAGCACTCAGAGTTTCTCACTCTCCTTATTCCTCCACTGGACCAGAACTACAGTCCAGAGGATTAGCAGACACATTCCAACTCGATCTTTATTACTCTTCATGCCCATGGCTAAGAGAGTGCCTGGCATGCAGTTCACGCTGCACTAGTACAGGAGAGATATATAGACGGTTGAACTGCATTGAATGTTATTTGTTATCTTCTACAAAAAAAAATCATGTTGGATATTTCTGTTCCAGTAAACATTATTTTTTAGGAATGATGACTTAGGGAGAGTCACCTGAAAAGTAGTGATCCTAACATTACCTAAAACAGGTAGATAAAACTCCCAGACTTGACATTTACAGTGGTATAGCTTGTAAGAACTGTTTCTTTCACAGAACACACATAATTCCTAGGACACAATAATGCAAAGTGAAATTGCATGTAATAAGCAAGGGTTCTGTTACATGCCTTTCCTGTTAATCTCAGTATTTAGTCTTTCCTCTGAACATGACACATTACTACAGGAATATCTTCGGGCTGGCCTTTTCCTTCTCATTCTATAATACATTATCTCTTTTATCTTCCAAATTTTAACTTGGCACAATATACATTACATAAAATGCAGGGTCTTCACCATTCTTAGGCTTATAATTCAGTGATGTAAAATTATGCTCTACAACCAATTCTACTATTTTTAAAGCTATTACATGTATTTATATATGCACACAAGTGCATATGTATGCATGTGCATGACTATGTCTCAGCATGTGAGGCTGGAAAACAATTTTCTGGGGTCAGTTCTCTCTCTCTCTATTTGGGACTCAGGAATTGAATTCAGTTCATGAAAATTGATGGCAAGAGCTTTTTTTCTACTGAGCCACCTTGTCTTTCCTTTCTACTGATGGTGGACATGTGGGTTACTTTTACATCTCAGCTATGATGAACAATACTTCTTTGAACTCAAGAGAAAAAAAATACCTTAAAGACCCACTTTTAATTAGTCTGGGTTCATAACAAGATGTATAATTGTTGGCAATGCAGCCTTTTTTTAAGAATCACTATACAGCTTTTCATTGCACACCACATTGCCACCAACAGTACACAGGGTTCCAACTTTTATACAGTATCATTAACACTTGCAGTCCTCTAGGTTTTTTATATACATTGGGTGTGATGGGTTTCTCATAGTAGCTGATTCACATTCATTTAATTTTAATAATGTTGAGCATCTCCTCAGATGCTTGTTGGTCATTTTTGCATCTTCTTTGGAGAAATAGCCTCTCAAGTTCTTTCCCATTTATTAATTATGTTGTTTGTTATTATTATTATTGCTATTATAATTATTCTTAATGTTAAGGAGTTTGTTATATATTTTGAACATTAACATCTCATAGATAATATAATTTTAAATTACTTTCACCCATTCTGTGGGGATACAGTTTTAATATTAGTGTGTTTTTCTACATAAAAATTCTGTTTTTTTAAGCATGTCCAATCTTTACAGTCTTTGTTGTTGTCTAAAAAAACATTGACAAATTCAATGCTCTGCAACTTTTGTGCTGTTAAAGTCTGAGAGTTTTATAATTTAAGCCTCACCTTTGACCTCTAATTGATTTTGGATGAATTTTGTTATACAGTGTTCAGAGAAGGTCTGATTTTATTATTTTATGTGCATATCAACATGTTGCCTTTTCAAAATAACATTTTAATTTAAGAATAAATTTTGAGGATGTATAACACATAGAAGAAGGTCTGTCTGTGTTTTTTTTTTTTGTTGTTGTTGTTGGTGGTGGTGGTGGTGGTGTTTTGTTTTGTTTTTGTTTTTGGTTTTGGTTTTTCAAGACAGGGTTTCTCTGTAGCTTTGGACCCTGTCCTGCAACACTAGCTCTTGTAGATCAGGCTAGCCTCAAACTATCCATGTTTCGTATACATACCAGCATGTTTAAACATGTTTGTCTAACTTCCAATGAACAGCTTCTCTGTGGTTGTCAGAGAAATCTCACACTAACAAAAACCTTTTCCATGACATCAGTGTAAGCCAGAATTAACTAGTATCAACATCCATTGTCAATCTTTAATCAGTGATGAACAAAGTTAGGCTTATATTGTCTCTTTCTTTGACCTGGATAAAACCGAAGCTTTTTTTTCAACATTCCTCCATAGGATTAAAGTCCAGTGAACAAGCGTGGCAGCTGGCTTAATAGAACACACTTCTTAGTAGAACAGGCTGTTTTTTCTGCTCAGCCCCACCCTTGTCTCTGAACATACTTCATGTGGCCCTTGTACCTCCCATTAATCTAAGCACACAAGAATACAAAAGTCAGAGTGTGGCTCTGGGGAAATTCAGCTAAGACACAGAATGTAAAAGACCTTAATACTCCATGGAGCCCTTTCTGTGCCTCTTCCATGAGTCTTTTTCCTTCCACATCTTTAACCTCTTGTCAGGGTTCCTCCATGATGAGGAACTCAACTTCATCTCCTAGCTAAGGCATTGGGGAGAAAGGAATGCGGCTAAAATGAGTGTCTCTAGTTCATCAGACTCTACCTGACACAAACTCCATGTCTTCAGATGCCCCAAGCTACTTCTCCTGGTTAGAAAGGTTGTGGATATCACAGATTATTTTATGTTTGCTTAGTGCTCCTGACTCAGGAATGACTAGTGTCATGACTCCAGTAGACTCCTAGGCTACTACACAAACAAGATGAAATTTATAATGACACGGTAGGGCTTAGATGGCATTGCCCTGTTGTCTCCAATGTGAGCCATCAGGGAACCCAAACACTCTCCTTTAAGAACATCATAAATCATTGCACCAAGCCTTGCCCTTGATCTAAAAAGAAGCTGAGAGTGTAATCTCAAGGCTCTCATACTCTATACTTATCCCCATGTCCAAAAAGGAAGTGTATTGCCAGTCTATTAGAAGATTCTTCTACACTCAAATGACTACACAATCTCTAACCCACATATTAACCCACATAGAGACTTTTTGACTCCCAGGCTGGTGTTACTAGGTGAGGGCATCTACACACGGACACAGAAGAGTGGAAAGGAATGTATGGGCTAACAAGATGGCTCAGCAGTTAAGAGCACGGGCTGCTCTTGCAGAGGACTCAGTTTCTATTTCTAGACTCACAAGATAGTTCACAAACATTACTAGGGTATCAGATACCGGCTTCTGGCCTTCATGGATATTAAACATTCACCTAATACAGAGACAGACATGCTGACAAAACACCCATACACATAAAATAAATTAAATTTTTTTAATTTTGAAAAATAATGTGGAAAGTTCATCATTATCTTGAAGTATTTGACTTTTTCAAATTCCTCATAAATGCTTGGTGTGTTTACTAATGTGTGTTCTGTTCTGTTGCTTGATCAAGGACCATCTTTTTCATCTTTACTAACATGGAAAAGCCATCTATAGGGGAACCAATAGCACTTGGAAGTTACTTAGGACAAAACTAAAGAGCACACAGGGTTTGAACAGAGGTACCATCTCTTCAGACTCCCCTGGGTGGCCTTTTAGGAATCCAGTGCATCCCACAGTTGCCCCTTGAAGACCTTACTCCTGTCCCTTTACCAGTCACCACTCAGAACAAAACTGGTCAATGATTCTAATAACCAGATACTAGTGTTGGGTATCTGGTTCCCAAGATATCTACAGTTTAATGAAGGAGATGGATCCCTACAAAACAAACCAGAAGAAAATCAGAAAACTCTATTGAAGGAACAGAGGAAGGGAGCCCTCTACTGGGAGCTAGGAGCTCCACCACTTCTGAGGAAGCTCATGAAGAGACTCCTGTTATAAAACAAATTTTAAAAGCTTCCGTCTGTGTCACTGTTCTGTTTGTGTCATATAGACACTAATAAGTATATATTTACATTTAGCACGCACATTTCCATAGAAACTACTTGGTAAGCATATGACATCTAGGCTATATTTACATTTATCATACACATTTCCATAGAAACTATTTGGTAAACATATGATATCCTGGCTAAGTTGGAAAAGTCTACTCGGATAAGCAGAGATAGCTATTATTTTACACACACATAGTTTAAAATGCATAGAGAAATGCTGATTAGCCAAAAGCGCCTGTTGACAAAGGGTAGAATTCAAGCAATTATAGAATATAGAATGTAGTACCTGAAAAAAGGTATTAACTCAACCAGGTGTTACTCTCAAGAACAATAAAAGGTGTCAGGGAGGTTTTCATGGGCTTTCAATAAAATTTAAGGCAAATTGTTAATGTGTAGGGAACTGCTAAGAAAATGAGAATCTACCGCAGTATATCCGTAAGTTGGTACCTAACAATGGTTTGAATATAAAAACTCCTTCCTGACCATGTGGCCCATTATTTCTGCTTTGCAATATCCAACTCTCTTGTGCAGGGCCTTAAAAAAAGCATCTTTTCCTTTTCAATCACCTTTAATCTAATCCATGAGGGTCAAGGAGTCAATCTTAAGACTATTCACCTCATGAAAGCATTTCTATTTTATACCAGCTTAATGAAGTTATGGGGGAAAGGAGCATTTAACCCCTTCAATCACAGAAGAATGAAAATTAAAGTTAAAAAATGAAATGGTTTCTCTATCAGACTGCAAGAGATAGTTGGACATGTTGAAGTCTGCTGCATCCGGGTACGGAGAAAGAACAGAGTATTCTGTGCTCCTAGTGAAAGTGGGTCTTGTTGCAGCATTCCAAAGGAGGCTTTGGCAACCTATATCCAAAGTCTCAAAAGCACACACATTTTAGGATGTAGCAGTGAACTACTAGGATTTGTCCTGAGGAAATCAAGGGAAATGTGACAAAACTGGAAATAATTTTGAAATGTAACAGAAAGTTTTTATGTTCAAATAGTATATTTTTCCTAAAAGATAGAATGCAATGCAGTCTTTATAATTATAGAGGTCATAGTATTTACTTGGTAATGTGAAAATAGACTCATAATAAATGCAGGTAAAAATAGGTTACAAAACAAATATAAGCATGACTCCATCAGAATAAAAATATTATGCAATAATAACCAAAATCATAAGTAAAAAGTTGGAGGAGTTCTATATCAGAATATTGGTGATATTTATAGGAAAATGTTTGATTCATTTTTATTGTAAATTTTATTCATTTATTCTGTGAGGCTAATGACTGAATCAGGACTTTGAGTGTGCCAGACAAGAAAGTCCTCTATCCTTGAACTGTACCCTTTCATTTTTTTTATTTTGAGTGAAGGCCTCATTAAGTTGCCTAGGCTAACCTACAATATACTCTACAGCCCAGACAAGACTGTGGGCTTGTGATTCTCCTACCTTAACTTGAGAGTAGATAGGATTACAGGCCTACACCACCATGCCAGGCTTCTTGTGTAACTTTTTTATATTGAAACACTGTATTTTACATGGTTATAGTATAAGCCATTATAGGAAAGGTGGTGAGCTGAAGACATAAATAACTAACTCGGTAAAGAAACAGGCAATTGGGGCTGGGACCATCATTTCCTAATGAAATATAAATCACCACTTTCCCTATTATGTCCTGAGTTTTCTTGACTGTAATATGAGAAAAATTAATCAGATTTTCCCCTGTGTTCTAGACTGCTTCAAGCATAGAAAATTGAGAATGGGTACCACGCTATTCTAATAACAAGAGACACTCAATCTTGCATTGTAAGTACCAGTAATAAAGCCAAAAGAACCACCACATGTCACCAAAATTTATATTCTTTATCAATTGATGTTCAGAAAGACCACAGGATTTACAGTACATTTTTATGTTCAGATCCATGAGCAGTCATCTTTATAATACATGGGGAGATAAAATGGACTGATCCCATGCAATTTTAGACCAGCATTGAAAATTAAATAAAGCCGGTGTTTTTATCACTCAACACGACTACTACCAACTATTCCAACAGCTGTATGAGACTTCATTTCTCCTCTCCAGTGCCACCACTGAACAGGATCAGCTGGACTACAAAGAAAAGTTTTATCAGGAGAAACGAGGTGAATCCATGCAGAAGAGAATATTTAATAGCATTTGTTAATTTCATGAAACCCAAGGCCAGCTAGCGATGTTAAGCCTCAGTCACGTGTGAAATGGTCAGACTGCTCCTTGTATCGTGAGCAGCTTTGCCTTGCTTTAGAATTCAGATTGGATCCAAGCAGTGTACAAAAAGTAGCCAGTACAGCTTTCTGCTGTAGACTTGTCCACTTTCTTCATTGTTTCCTGAATCTAAAATGTTCATTGTTCACTTCTGACTGAAGAATATTACTGTTTTCTATTCTTTTTACCTTAGTTCTAATCCTTTTCGCTGTACACCCACCTCCCAAATCCTCAGGATTAGAGGGAGTTCTTCAGAATCCCACAGTTTGTCAGAGTTCTTTGCGCCAACATGTCATATACACTATGTAAATTTATCTTTGACCACAGTCATTTTTATACCTCCACAATGGTCATTTCTTTAAGGTAAATACCGTGTTTTATACTTCTTTGCATTCCCTGAAGTCCCAAAAAGTGTTCTGTAAATCTCTTTCAGTGGATAGCTAAATGAAGAATAAAAGTCTACATATCTACAAGCCCATAAGAAACCACAAGTAGACAAGACACATGCACAAAAGGAAAACACTTTCAACCTACCTACATGATAACTATCAGTTCTTAAGGAGATATCATGATAGGGTGTATCCCAAAAGTGGCCTGGGAGTAGACTTGTAAAATGAAAAGAAAGACAAAATACCTCCCAAGGCTGCTCAGAGAAGGTAGGTCCACCTATAAAATATGGGTTATTCGCTGGTAAATACCTTGGGAAAGACACAATAAATTTTCTGGTTCCTATACTCTTAGTCTGGTGTTTCCCTGCTTCCATATGGAAAGGCAGAAGCTGACCCAGTTGATCAGCTAACTTGACTCTTCCAAGAATGACATATCTATTTCTGCCTAGACTTGGCTGTTTATCCAGCGTCTTTGCTGTGACTGCTGAAAGTAGCTGCAAGGGCAGTTGACCTTCCTCCACCCTGCAGATGACCATCTGCAAATGAGCAGACTTCAGGGATTCTGGCCATGAACCTCCAACCGTCCACTCCCAGAGCCTCATCCTTATTCCCATCCACAGCAGGCAAGGATTGGTAGGGATGGCAGAACTCCCTGGAGAATGACTTTACAGCTAACAGTGCTGGGAGTGAAATATTTTTAACCTTGCTTGGCTTCCTAAGAGGGGAGCCAGAGTGTGATATGGGTTCTGCAGTGGGGGCTCTGTGGGATGGTAGTGGATGCAAACTTGAAAACTGTCTGGCAGAGAAACATTTAGAGAAAACCTGGCAGTCCAAGAATTTTGTGATAATCTTACAAATAACCCACTTACATCAAAACAGTTCTCATTAGACTTCAGAGTGTAACACATGTTTAACATACCTCTGTATGCATGTGTGATCGCAGAAGACAGAAATACAGAATACATGGCCTTACACTGTAAACATTTTCACAATGTTTCATTGCTTAGAGAAAAAAAAATGTGAGAAAAGCATATCCTAGGTGAAACATTGTTCAGAAAAGGAAAATATTCAAAGAGTACACTATAAAATATAGAATGATCTGTGAGTAACCGTGGTTATTTTAGGTGCATCTCTAACTTCATCAATGACTTTCTATATTGTAATCATTCGGTAACTAGAAAAAAAAAAAGTCAGAATTTGCAAGAAGAAGAAAAAAAATCTAAGATTTGTCTCTTGCCCTAGCTCTTAAGAGATATGTGACAACCACTTTCTGATGCCGGGACATCTGGTGATCCTGGAAATACTAGTGTGTCCTTGAACAGCATTCCTAAGTTATGGACTTGGGGCTTTCTTCTGCCTTCTTAAAGTGTCAGTAACTTAGGCCCCTGCCCTGCCTCGTTTTCTGAAGCATGCGAGCATCGAGCAGTTTCCGCAAACAACAGAACCGGGACGGCGCTTTCACAACTTTCCAGCTACCTAATCCAAGGGAAAATAAATTACTACTAAAATAAAGGGGAGGAAAGCAAAGGTCACGGGGTGACTGGCTTTCCTGCTCCATGAGAAAGAGCAAGGTGACAGTGGGTGACATGCCACAGCAGGGCATCAGAAATGCCTTAGGGTTCTCCAGTTGTAATTAACCTTTGCCACCTCCTCCGCGGTGATGTTACTAAGGCTGTATCTTAGCTGGCTTTCAGAAACTGTGCAGGAAGGTGATGTGCATTCAAACTAGAGCTCACAATCACGCCAGGTGTGCTCACAATTATTAGTGCTATTCGTCTCCCACAGTATGAACAGAAGACTTGGGGCTAGTGTGGCAAGAGCACTCTGCTGCTGATATATGCAACTCGGCCGCCAGCTTTTCGTTGGAGGAAACAAGGAAATAGCTGCAGCCAAAGGCACTTGTGCTCTCCAAAGCTTTTCTACTCCGAAATTAACTCCTCCTTAGACGTCTGTGTGATTTCTACAGCATTCGGGGAAGCCAGGTTTTATCCTAAGCGTACAATGATAGCCTGAGAGAATTTGACTTGCTTAGTATCACACAGAGTGTGGCTTCTCCCTCAGTTTAGTTTTCCACCTGCAGCTATGATAAACCCAAGGAGTGAAAAGAACAGAAGGCAGGAAAGTGCTTATTTGCCTCATCCCCTCATGTCACAGTGCATCATCCATTGTGAGAAGCCAGGTCAGGAGCTCCAGGTAAGAACATGGAGGTAGAAACTGAAGGAGAGAACACAGAGCCATGGTACTTACTGTCTTAGTCTCAGAAAAAAAAATTGATAAAAAAAATACATTTTCAATAAAAGAAGAAAAGAAAACAGAAGCCAGCAGCATCATGGTGCCAAGAAGTTTTAAAGGACTGTGGCAGTGTGTCTAATTTTACTATATTAAACCTGCCACAGAATGTTAAGATGGAGATTATGGGGCATATGCATGGAATGTGTGTTTTATAATTTAATAAATGTGTAGTGCTTGGAACAAAAAGAAATTAAGACAGAAAGAAAAATATTTAAGATGTGGGGAGGAGAGTGCCTCACAGACATGTACAAAGGCAAGCTGGTGAAGACAGTTTCTCAGCTCCGGGTCTCCTTCCTTGGTGATTCCAATCTGTTTCCGGTTGACAGGAAACTAACCAGCACAACCTCCAACCAAAGCATGTAGATGCTCACGCTCTGGCCTTCCCCATCATGTTGGATCAGTAGCTGCTTCTTGGCATTTCACACAATGCAGAGAAGTAACGGTGTCAGAGAGTTAGAGAGATGGCTCAGGGGTGAAGAGCACTAGGTACCCTTGTAGAGGACGGGGTTTGGTTCCCAGAACAAGCATGGCAGCTCACAACCATCTGCATCTCCAGTTTTAGGGAACCCAATGCCCTTTTCTGGCTTCCTCAGGCACTAAGCATGCATGAATACATACATATTTACATGAAGGCAAAACACCCACATACATAAAATAAATAAATCTTTATTTATATGTATATGCATATGTGTATATATACATATATAAATGATGATGTCAAAGGCCCTCTCCTAATGAATTTTAGGTTATTTGGAATGTAGGCGTTACTTTTTTTGTTTTGTAAATGCTTGAGCACATTCAAACATGTAAGTAACACTGAGACCACCACGATAGATAAGTGTGATCATCCACTGATGTGTGATACAGAGACTGTGCTGTTCTCTGAGCCAGCAACCTTCTCCAACAGAGGAGAATGACAAGCAACGCTTGAGAAAAGCATCGGTTGTGAGCTGACTAGATGATTGCCTGTCTGGTATCATCCGACAATCCCTGATGGATGTGAGTAGGCAGAGACAGAGGGAGTAGATGAGTCAGAATTCTAAGCTGTGTTTCAGGGACCTCATGATGATATTACCTGCAACAAGGAAAGTAAGGGAAGGAATGCTTTGTGCAGAAGCCCAGGGGAAGCCTCAGAACTCAGCTAGTACAAGACCGTTGCTTTTCCAGCTCCTACCTTACTCTGTAATCTAGTAGTTTGTTTACTCCAGATTAGTAGAAGCAAATAGAATGATGATTAGGAAAGTGTTTGGAGGGAATGTAGGAGCAAATGAGCCTCCTCGTTATCATCTATTCAACTTGAATTTATTATGTCATAATTACAGAATTCTAGAAGCCTGTGCCAAAGTGTTCCTCTATTAACCTCTCCAGACCAGCTGCTGGGGTGGTGAGAATAAAGAGGGGGGTTATAGGGCAGTCATTCTTCTTCTTGATCCAGAAAATTCTTAGAAAAACATTTTTGGGGACTGGAACTGAAGAATAATTAGAATCATCCTTTTCTGGGACAAAAGCAAGCTGCCCAGGGAAGCTATGGAAAGGTGCCAGGAGAGCAGGGGGAAGGCTTCAACCAGCCGATGCTCCAGCTGGGTCAGTATATAAGAGAAACTCAGGAGATAGAGCTAGCCTGGAGTGTGAACCGAGCGATATGACCAAGAATAGGGCAGGAAGTCAGGAGGAAACAGAAACTCCAGTGGAATGGGAAGGAAATTCACTAACAGAACACGGGCTGAGGATGTCAAGAAATTCATGGAGGGAGGTAGGAGATGCTCTGCCGAGTAACAGTGATTGCAACAGGCCATCTTCAGGGTGACTCACTTAAGATACAGCATCTGCATTTACTCCCTGTCACTGGGTGGGTGTCCTGGCATTGGAATTAAAAGATTAAGATTCACCTGATGGTGGTGGTGGTGGTGCACGCCTTTAATCCCAGCAAGCAGGAGACAGAGTCAGGTGGATCTTTGTTAGTTCGAGGCCAGCCTGGTCTAGAAGAGCTAGTTCTAGGACAGGCTCCAAAGCTACAGAGAAACCCTGTCTCAAAAAGTCAAAAAGAAAAAAAAAAAGAGAGAGAAAATGATTAAGACTCAAGTCAGTCAGGGTGATGGTAGCAGGCAGTAGTTATAATTCTAGAAAACTGTTTGTACATACAGAGACTCATTATAGTATTGGTGGTAGGAAAAAATAAACAGGTTTTATATAATTATGGTGCTTATATCTGCGTTCTCGGTACTTAGGATACTGAGGAAGGGGAATAGAAAGTTCAAGGTCAGACTAGGCTTCACAGTATTGTCACCGTGATCTAGGGGTCTTAACCGAGTTCATTTGTTCTGCCAGTTAAAAAAATTAAAAGGCAAGAAGAAAGTCCAAGAGTGACAGGTAGTGGCAAGAAAAATCTCAAAAAGAGCAGATAAAAATCAGTGGGTAAAGAAAGGTTTTTATTAAGGATGAGGAAAGTCACACATGCAGCAGACACAGAGAGAAAGACACTCTGGACAGTGGAGGGGAACTCAGGAGACTGAAAACCCAGCCCCTCCTTTAAGGCTGGTGGGCTTTAAAGGGACTGTAAGTGATCTTCCTTCCCTAATTTAGGGCTGGTCAGTTTGAACAAAGAATGCATAACTGATAAGCCCACAACGTTGGGATAACCATGTCCTGAACAAACCTTAAACCTGTGAAGTTGGTTCATCAGTAGGGGAGCCTACTGGATGGAGAAAAAGCCCGCCAGGCCCTTGTTTGAAGCTGTCAATTTTGCCTCAGGTCAGGAGACTGAGGAAGAAGTCAGCCAAACTGAGAGGAAGAAACCAGCCAATTTTGGGCATTTGTTATCTTTATTATCTAGTCCCAGGCCCTCACCCTATTTACCTTCCTAAAAGAGAACCTGTCTAGCTTCTAGTCCCGCAGGATGACCCTGCACCAAAAAAGTAAAAAGAATAAAAACACTCAAGAGTAGTTTCCAATTTCTTAAGATTAAGATAAATATTATTAATGAACTAGTAATATAACATGACACATTTTAATGATTAAGAAAACATAATCGAAACTGTATTTACAAATAAATCTCAAGAATTTATCAGCTAAATCCTGGCTGCTTAGGATAGAAAAATACAGTCCTAACTCCCAAGTTAGGATGCAAACTTGCAGCCCTAACTCCCAAGTAAGGATGCAAACATGCAACCCTAACTCCCAAGTCAGCTGCTTCCTTTTCCAAGGTCTCAGGCACAGGTGTTTGTGAGATGAAGAAACTGACATTCTGAGTATCCTTCTAACTTTCTTGAGTATAAATAAAGCCAGAAGGGTTTGAAAGGAAAGCAATTATGTTTTGCTCCTTCATGCCACCTGTGGATGCTCAACACCTGGCCCAGCGCTGGAAGTGATATTAATTTCCACAAGCAAATCATAGAAAGAAAAAAAAACAGGGAGCATTTTCATGGCAAGGTAAAGAATCGTATCTGTAAGGATTCATCCTCCTTCAGCGTTGGCCCATCTGTGGTTCCTTGAAAGACATCTCCCACAGTCCATATGCTGCTGCCACAGCATGAGATCTGTGCCAGAACACCAGGGAATATGGAGAAAAGCACTTCTTACTTCCCAAGTTCCTTTAAAGAAAGAGATAGAGAGCCCAGTGGAAAAATGAAGAAAAATCAGGCCTGGGGACTTGCTGTTCTGTCTATGAGCTTTCCGAAATGTTCTCTGGTCAGAGTTTGTGATTAGACCGGATCCAAGTCCTGAAATATCAGCTCGGTATCAATTGGAACTGGGACTTCCTTCTCAGCAAAGGGTGTGTCCTAACTTTTATGGCATATAATGCTGCAAACACAGGGATTAGTACACACACAGAGAGACACACTACATGGAGGGGGGGGTGTATTTTAAGACAGAACATTCTGAAATACGGTAGTAAAGTAAACGAAATAGAAAACTCATTCATGTGTTTTTGGATTCTGATTTATTTGTTACTTACAGAATATTTTCATATGTTTAGTAAGTTATTTTAAAAATAAGGTTCAATCTAAGCACACTGTTGATTTGGTTTACATGTGTACATTATATGCATAGCCTTAATTTTAGGTAATTTTTTAAAACAATTTTATGTAGATCAAAACCAGGATTCAATACAAGATTTTCCCGTTGATATGTCCTGTCACTACTGAAATAGAGTAAGATTTTGGAGCACTTGAAAGATAAGCTTTTCATATTAGGAATGTCAGCTCCAATGGAGATACTGAATTCTTCCTCATGGATCCTTGTGGTTATTTAAGTTTTTTTTTTTTTTTGGTTTTTCGAGACAGGGTTTCTCTGTAGCTTTGGAGCCTGTCCTGGAACTAGCTCTTGTAGACCAGGCTGGTCTCGAACTCACAGAGATCCGCCTGCCTCTGCCTCCCGAGTGCTGGGATTAAAGGTGTGCGCCACCGCCGCCCGGCCGGTTATTTAAGTTTTAATTAGTTAAATTTGTCAATTTAATTCTTCAGTCACATCAAGCACCTGTTTAGTGTTCTGTAGTGGCTCATGGCCTCCTGAAGATGTAGAGGACCCATCTCCACCACGACAGAACAGTCTGCTGAGTGGAGGCAGTACAAGCAGATGAAAGTCAGAGAGAAAAGCCAGCATAACAATGGGTTCGTTTC
This sequence comes from Arvicola amphibius, assembly GCF_903992535.2. Classification (NCBI taxonomy): domain Eukaryota; kingdom Metazoa; phylum Chordata; class Mammalia; order Rodentia; family Cricetidae; genus Arvicola; species Arvicola amphibius. The sequence continues at coordinate 146,589,988 of NC_052051.1, forward strand.
CCATATCATTGTCCACTCGGAATAAAATGATAACTTTCACCGTTTGTCGGCTGATTCTTCTCCACCCGTCTTCTTTAACTTAGCACTTTGTCTCACAGCTTCCTCTTAGCTGTTAAGTAGTCAAAGGCACTGGATTCCATATAAAATTGACCTTTCTTATAGTAGCAGCAGCATGTGAAATATTTGTTTGTTGCTTTGTTGTCTCTGAGCAAAGGTCCAAGTGTGTAGGCAGATTTCACGCTCATTTTGCAAATCAAGCAGGCCCAGAACTTTTGATTCTCCTGCATCAACCTCTCAACTTCTAAGTCTGTGATAAGTATCATCTTCATTTTTAAGACAACCTACTTCATAGAAAAGTTCTCAAATGGGGCTTTTACTCTGATCACGCTTCTGTGAGCAAATACAGTTACCGCTTCTCTGTGTTCACTTCTACTGCCTCCCTCCCTCCAGTTCTCAGTGAATGGGTCTCTCAACAAGATGACTTCTAGATGAGCCTTTCATGCAGCAATGCAGCCCACACGCAAACTGGAAGAGGGACTTTTTAAGTAAATATAATGAAGACCTTTATATCCAAATTGCTGGTTGTGTTCTAAATACTCACTGGGCAGTGACACTTATAACACAGAAAAAAACCCAGCCCTCTCCTCAAAGTGATAAGAAATAGCCAAAAATGACTATGCATAGTCAGGAACACAGATTCGAGTAACATCATATGCCATATTTCACCCTGATGAAGATTCCTGAAGTTTTTATAGTAACAGAGCTAAGAAAATCATAAAGGCATTTTTCAAACACAGTGGTGGGAGTATCAAATAGGAGGGCTCCAGCAAATGGAGGCAGTACCTTCTGTGGGTGTTATACCCTGTCTCCTGACATTCTCTGCTTTCACACTGATGGAAGCTGGGATCTGTTTATGCATCCCAGAAGAATTTATGACAAATAGTCATAAATATGTTCATTCACACATAGAGGAAGGTAATGAGAGACTATTTAGAGACCTAAGATAAGCAAAGATAGTTTGACTCTGGACTTGTAATCTTCCATCTCCCCACAATCATTGTAATCAATCAATCCACCTAGTATAATGTTTAATGTAGTAGTTACACATGCACACATACACACACACATATATATATATGCATATAATGACTTGTAGAAAAATATATGTGTTTAGTACATATATGTATTATAAACATTGCAGAAGTATCAAGTATTGGGGATGTTCAATTTTTCTCTTTTTTAAAGTCATACTTTATTTTACATATATCAGTACAAGTCAGATGTCAAATAACACTATGATGGAATGATTTGACAAAGTTTTAAACAGAAGCAAAACCAAAAAAAAAAAATCATGCCAGAAAACTCATTCTCCTAGGACAAATCTGAACAGAGAGCTCACTTTTCCTAAGTGGATCGCTCACTTCTCCCTATTGTCTTCAGTCATTCCCAGGGCATGGGTGTCAATGAAATGAAGAAGAAAATCACCTCTTACAATTTCTGCCTCAAAGAACTAGCACATTTTGGATTCCTTTAGAATACAAATATGGGTATTGGTGCTTCTATGCACAGAAAGATGAATTTAAATAATCACCACCAAACTAGGGTAAAATCACTCATTACTCGAGCATTTCCTTGCCTGAACTCTTTCCTTCTGCATCACTTAATATTACTTTCTTTTGGTTAGCTTTCTAAATTTTTAAATTTTACCCATACTTAATACTTATGCATATTAAACACAGAGAGAGAGAGAGAGAGAGAGAGAGAGAGAGAGAGAGAGAGAGAGAGAGAGACAGACAGATCATACTAGGATCTGTATATAAGAAAAAATAAATGTTTATTTTTTTTTTCTGTCAGGGTCCAGCCTCAGCAGAGAAGTGGGTCTTGAATCTTGGATGTCTGGAAGGCAAAATAAGTACACGAATACAGGATTCTGATGCAAGCTGACAGGCTGACAGCTGCAGGGCAAGTTCTTCTTCTTCTTCTCCTTCTCCTTCTCCTTCTTCTCCTTCTCCTTCTCCTTCTCCTCCTTCTCCTTCTGCTCCTTCTGCTCCTCGTCCTTGTCCTCCTCCTCCTCCTCCTCCTCCTCCTCCTCCTCCTCCTCCTCCTCCTCCTCCTCCTCCTCCTCCTCCTCCTCCTCCTCCTTCTGCTTCTTCTTCTGCTGCTGCTGCTTCCGCTTCTGCCCTGAGCTTCAAACCTCAGTCTTTTATTGCAAATTTTACACAAGAAAAAAGATTCTGTTTTCTTGCCATTAGTTAATCGTTACATGGGCAAAGCAGTTTACAAGAAAAAAAATTCTTTGAAATCAGACCATCATCATTCATGACATTTTCCCAGTTCCCAAGCACCATACCAGCCACTATATTTTTAAATCTTAGTTAAGTTAATCATACAACAATTTCCAAGGCTTTCACCTCAGAAGCTAACTACTTGCAGTTATAGAAGCATAGTTCAGTGGGTTTTACTCCATTGTCATACCTTTCCCATTGTTGTTTCTCACAATTCCAATTTTGATTTATTAGGCCATAGGCAGTCAGCCCTAAAAGTCCTAGGTTCTCAGAAACTTTATTCATCATAGCCAAGTTTTTTTCAATTTCAGTATAATTCTTTTGCCAAGTTTTATAATCAAGTAAAAAGCAATATCTGCATATTTCCCAAATTTCCCCAGTTCTTTCATTAGTCACGCTTTTTCCATAACATGCTTTACAGATTCAATGTCTGTCCACTCTATCAGCTCAGGAAGACTCAAATTATCCGTATTTTCTGAAGCCACTGGTGTGGAAAGAGAACAAGAACATGATGAACAAGTACACTAGTAGAACTGCTATAACCAGAATCATATGTAACATATGTAACATTGCCATATGTGTATGCAGATGCCATAGAAATGGTCCTCGGGGCACGTAGGTGTTTCCTCCTTGGCCCTCAAGTAACACACTCATTTTGCTGCCACTGGGTTTCTATCCGAGAACAAGTAGTATGTTCAACATTCAGATTTCTTCTACAATTATTTCAAGGCACATTTCTAAAAAAGATACATCAAAAATCCTTTAAAACTCAGTAGGAAAAAAATAAACATCCTAGTAGAAGTTGAGCAAAGGATTTGAATAAACTTTTCACCAAAAGTACATAAATGACAAAAAATTAAATGATATTCAAAACCGTCAGTAATTAATGAAAAGAAAATGAAAATCATGACGAGACATTAACATGCCTTAAATTGAATTTTAGAAGAAAAACTAAATATAATATCAAATAATGACAAGACTGTAGAGCATTGATTCTAAATTGAGTCATTCTAAATTATAGCCATGCTGGACAACTAGAAATATCCTATAAGGTTAAAAATGCATTTATTGTACAATTCAGGAATTTCATCCTTATGGGAGATTAAAAATGATAAAATCTTATTTCTGTATAAAATTGTGCATAAATATTTATAGTGACTTTACCTATAGTCTCTAAATTTTTAAATAACCAAATGTATAACAGTTCATGAATAATCTATGCTTTGAGCATACAATGGAATATTACTCGACAGAATAAATAAATAAAAACAGAAAAATTTTTTCTCAAGTAAACAAAATCACTGAAATATTCCAGGCTCAGTGGAATACATTCTACAAGATTCCATTTACAACATCTGATTTTAGCAAAGCAGTATAACAAGAAAAGGAACATAAAAAGCATGAGCCCAAGATTTTGGAAAAATAAATGAATTTCAACCAAAATGTAATGGAGTTACAACACATTTTCAAGTCTGTATTTGTGAAGAATATAAGCATGCTAACAATCACGGTATAATGCATTTACTTGGAAAAGATCCTAAACATTAAAATTTTCTCAAATGTATCTTCTAAAATGTCAAAGATAAATTCCCACCCAGTTTAAATGACTTCAGCCTCTGCTATGCCTACTAGCGTTCAACTAACTTAACCTGGGAAGATCCTACCTACTATTAAGACAACCCTGGGCCTGAGTAGATTCTATGGATAAATCTACTTTCTGCATCATTGTTTCTTCCCGATGGCTCTGCTTCTTTACCGAGGGAGAAAATGCAAGGGTTCTGATTGTAGTGATAGGGCACACGTCTGTACCTTGGGAAGAAATTGGATGTGCACACTCAGAGTCTTGATATTGGCTTATAATTCAAGATTATAGTCCATCATCACTTCAGAGAAGCTGAAGCGGGAACTCAGTCATTAGTCACAAAACATCCAAAGAGCAGAGGGAGACAGCTGCATCCATGCTGAGCATTTGTTCCTTTCCTTTAGCTTTTCTTATTCTTATACAGTCCAGAAGCCTCTGTCTAAAGAATGGTGCTACCACAGTGGGACAGGTCAATTTGTAATAAAAACACTCATCCACAGAAAAGTTCTCAGGCAAATTTGATCTAGATAATCACTACTTGAGACTCTCTACGTGGTCCTAGGCTACAGCAAGTTGACATTTAAGACTGACAAGAATATCATTTCAAGATGGTTTAACACAGCAATAGTGTGAACCATCTGCAGAACTCAACAAGGATGACTTTTCTGCAGCTTTGTGCTGGCTGAAGAAGCTCAACTTCCAGGCTGCAGTCTCCACTGGCTAGCAAATGGCTCCATATCATTGCCTTAGAAGTCCTTTCTGCAAAAAAAAACTCTAGCTCTTTTTTTTTCCCTTGTGGGCCTCGGTGTTTGGGTTCATCCACAACATGAAAACTGGGACCAACAGAGAATACTGCAAGCTACCAACCCTACTAATGTATTGCTTCCCCTTCCTCCTACTTGTCAAGCCATTACAGAATTAGTCCAGATCTGTGGCCATCTCTAACCTGGTACTGCAAATTTTAGCAATGACTAGTTAGTAAAGACCACAAATCCTGCCCTTACTCCTCAACAATGTAATTCTTGATATCAAGGCTTCCCTTAGTAAGATCTCTACACAAACAGCATCATCCAGAAACATGTCTGAAATGCAAATACTTAGATCCTACCCCAGTTGACCAAGTAGGTCTGTCTTACATTTAAATTGACCATTGTTTTTCTTTGCCCTATATTTCACAGAACTGATTGCTAAAACCAAAATGGATTAGTTGGAGTAAACAGCTCTGTTTATTTACAAGAAAGAATAACAAAGGAAACTGATGATGTGCATTTAATTGAAGTGATAGACAACGTTTGCATAAGAGTCAATGTTATAAGAATATCAGGGGTCCTACACAATAGATTTGTATCTCTGTGGTGGTTAATCTTCAGTAAATATGATTTCAGGATCATGGTGCTTTTATTTTCTGTGTCCTAACTGTCTTATTAAATTTGAATTTAATCCATATGTGAAACACTAATTTAAAGTGCCACTGGAAGGACTGATGACAAAATTGATCACTGGCATGGAGCCCGAATGGTACTTGAAGAAAATAGTGGTCTCTACTTGTTGGTACAAATAAAAGGCTTTAAAAAGCAATTAATGCTACCCAGTCAACAAGCAGATCTATAAACAATCTCTCAGACTGAGTCCACAGTAAATCTTCCTAAATAAAGGGATAGTAGCAAAATTCACACCACTTTTGAGGAAGGTGGCACTTAACTACAGTAATATATTACCTTTAATTTCAAAACAACAAGGTCACTAATGATTTCTCTAAAAACTATACCGAGCATGATTAATAGCAGACAGAAAACTGATGCATCCCACCTATGCCAATTGATGGAGCCCAGGAATTCTGAATCTTCAGTGTCCAGAAGCCTCTCCAATATCATCATCTGTGTGATTTTTAATGAATGCAAGAATATGTGAGCCTACTGCTAGACCAAAGAAAAGGCTCATTTATGTTCAGTGTCTTTTCAAGAGAATGTAGGAATCCCGTGCACATTATAAAGACTTCCAATTATTAAGAAAAAACTTAATTATATTTTTAAGTTGCTTCTTAAGAGGCAAGTCATTAATCCTCTGGATGTCCCATCTCTCTTTCTGGTAGTGTCTGGTAAGATTAGAGTTCACTGTGATCTTTTGAAATAAAACTTCTCTCTGTCTCTCTGTAGATTTTTCAGGGAATTTAAAGAACTTCCTTCTCTGGGGATGTTTGTTGCTGACACCAGTAATTGTGAGTTTTAGCAGTTTCAGCCAGGGCCTCCTTCCATGAAGTGTGAAGGAGTCCTCAAAAGGTTTTAGTCTTGCCCACAATGCTGGTGCAGGCTACAGAGAGATATATAAATGAAGTGAATTCCATAGGGAGAGGCCACATCAAAGAGATCCTCTGATTACCCAAGAAAATAGAAGTCATGAGGCATGAACTATGCAGCATGAATAATAAAAACCCAAGAAATTGAAGTTCAAGCTGAAGAACAGAAAAGTAAAACAGGCCAACCACTAGAGAATTCTTACCTATACCAAGGCAGAGAGAATGCAGACTGAGCCCTGAGCCTCTGTCTTTACCATTTTATATCCCCCTCTAGTGCTAGGATTAAAGGCCTGTGACTCTCTAGTACTGAGATTAGAGGTGTGAGTCACCACCAACTGGATCTGTTTCTGCACTAATCTTATGTGGCCCAGAGTGGCCTTGAACTCACAGAGATCTGCCTCTGCCTCCCAAATCCTGGGATGAAAGGTATATGACACCACTGCTTGGCCTCTCGTGGCTTAGTTTTACACTCTGATCTTCAGGTAAGCTTTATTTATTAAAATATAAATGAAATATCACTGTATTTCCTTTTTTGTCTAAAATAAAAAAGGCTACTACTAATATAAGAAAAAGTATATAAAATAAGTACAATAACTTTATAGAATATACACAGGCAATAACTACATCAACAGTGTCTAGTGCCTTTGCATTTGACACACTCAGAGGAAATACTCCATATCTATCCTATCTCGTTTGTCCAAAGACTCGTACCTAATGTACTTTCTATCATAACTTGCTTTCTGTGCCAGTTAAACAAGGAAAACTATAACTGTCTAGTCTTCAACTCCCTCAGAGACCCCAGAAGGAAATATTATTAATTGAGTAAGCAGGAAGTGTGAGCAAGCAACTTCAGGAAATTGTGAGAAATGATAGAAACAGATAGTTGCCTGGAAAGTCACCCAGAGTTCCTCTGCAGTATTGGAGCATCCGTCTTTGGTCTACGGGCTTAGAATATCTTACAGACTTTCCTATGAAGCAGGGTTTTTGAAGGACTGTCCCTCTTGTTTGGGCGAGACTTAACAGTCACTTTCTTTTGTGTTTTAATTGTCCCATTAGGAAAGCATACTGTCAGCAGTTCAGGCAAGGGCACTTTCTTGCCTAGTAGCAAGAAACATTTGGAGTATGAATTCATGATAAAGCCACCAGCACAGGCCAGAGCATACATGGGGCTTTAACCCCATGTGGCTAGGCTTTTTTTCTTTTGTTCCCCAAGCCGCTGAGCAAGTTTGGAATTTTTCTGTTGTAGTCTTCAGGCAGCCTGCCAACACACATGCTTTTTTCAGAACCAATCTCCTATGCATTTTTTTCAAACAGCTCTCTCTCTCTCTCTCTCTCTCTCTCTCTCTCTCTCTCTCTCCCTCCCTCCCTTCCTTCCTCCCCCCCCCCCCCTCTCTCTCTCTCTCTGTCTGTCTGTCTTTCTCTCCCAACTGTGGGTTGTGGGCTCTCCCTAAACTCCCTTCTTGGGCTGATGGCAAACTAGGTAGTTGCTTGATATCTAGTTGGGCTTTTATTGTTCTACACAGCAGCAACAAGCCTCACATCTTCATCAGCATCATCAGTAGAGTTGGTAAGACAGTTGAGAATTCTTAAAGGGAGGGATTAGTTAAAAGAGAGCGTTTTTTTCCCACATTAAAAAAAATGGAAAAACCATTAAAACAGAAAGGGATGATAAAGACCTCTGAAATAGATTGGATAATGCTTTATTAAATTTGAATTTTCTAAATTTTCTCACAATAGTGAGAAAGGAACAACAGCTGTAGAGAGATAATGAATAGTAGAAAAATCTATAGAATTAAATCAGTTGATATACTTTAAAGATGTACTGATCTCAGAATGGAAACCAGGACATGTGTTACATTGGGAAAGGGGTTTTGCTTTTGTTTCCACAGGAGAAGAAAAGCTATGGATACCATCAAAACTGTTAAAGATTTGATTGAGGAAGAGCTACTTCTTAATTAGAAGAGGTGATAGTTTACCAAACAGCATGGCCATTTAATCTAAACTAATTTATAAAACTAAGAAATGCTTTTCATTTGATCAGATAAAACTTGCCAAAAGAGAATCTCCCCAAAATTAGGGTTAAGGAAGGGTTTTGTTTCTGTCTTTTCAGGGGAATAAAGGAATCCAATTAAGGAATCTGAAACCACTGGACAAATGAGACATCTGAAGAAAAAGGACAAATCATCCAGAAAAAAAAAGTTTCAAGAAAAAGGATAAATTGACCTGTTAGTATATCACATTTACAACAGAATAAAATTTCATAAATCTTCCCAAATGTTTGCTTCTGCTGTTCTCCACAGACTTTAAGTCTTTTTGTAGTCCTGTTCCAATTAAAGATTAAAACTGGCTTTGGAGTTGGAGTGTAACTCTGTTCTTCTCTAAACCCAAGTATGCTTATTAAACTGAAAACCAAAATCACTGCCTCATGTCAGAAGAGCCACCTGTTATGGGGCAGAAGAAAAGCAAATATTTAAGGACTACTAATTTACTTCCACTAATCTCATAAGCTTTTGGTTTTATATTGACTCTTTAGCAGCTTTTCTTAAGGCATAAGATTTATAAGATTAATATAAATATTTTAAACATTTTGTCATGATATTAATGATCAAATAGAGTACCAAGTAATTCTAGTAAAAGGTTCCATCTACCTTCCTGTATATGATTTGGGTTTGAGTCTCTATCAGTTTTCTTCAGTGAACCATGAGCATGCCTAACAATGACCTTAAAAGTCTCCATAAAGAAGATGGAGCCCCACATTGATGACTCGTCCAGGACTATGATAACACCACTAAGCTGAAAAACACCACCTAAAGATCAATTTTTGGACTACAAGCTGCTCGGGACAATTTTGAAGTGGCTAGCTGAGATGATCCAGCCCAAAGGACTATTCTAGCCAGGACTTTAAACAAGCCCTGTACTTCCCCATTATGCAGAGACTGAACAACAAATGATACAGGACTTGACAATTAACCCAAATTTTTCTTTTCAGGATCCCCTAAAGATACTGTTGCCCCCAGACAGCAGGATGAAAATTTAAGAATAAAATGCCTTACATTCCCAAGAGGCGGGGTAAGTGGTTTTTGGTCATTCAATGGGCTATAGATATTTGTCATTGTCTAGGAGGATTGATTTACAGTTGTGATTGGTAATCATCAGGAAAAAAGAGCTAAAGGAAATTAGATTCAAGGTTCTTTTGCAAAGAGAAAAAGGGGGATATAGATATGATAAAATAAAAAGTAGACTATTGAATATACTTTTTAAAAAGCAACCACTAGTTTTAAATTTTTACATTGGATTGGACTTTTGTATATTGTATATACAAATTTTGTATATTGATACAAATTTGAGATTAATTTTGTTAAAACAGATTGTAAAATACATTTCTAATATTGCTCAAGGTATTGTACCTATACAGCTCATTTAATAATGTAATTCAAATTTCTAGTCCTTGAAAGTTATTATTACCAACTGTTTAGGATAATAAGGAAATTCAGTTTAGTAGTTAGTCACCAATTACAATTGAACTTGTGGTTACATTAGGTATGCTTTCAAGGTCAAACAGAGATATATTTTAAATAGGCAGGTTATCATCAAATACTTCACAGATCTACAGAATGTGGCATTTAAGATATTTAAATAACAGGTTATTTTCCTTTTTATGACAATGAGACATGTCTGCTTCTGGCAGCACCAATCTACATCAGAGAAGATAATGGGCATCAAAGAAACTCAACATGGAATTTGCCTTCATTGTGACAAAAGTAATTCACTGGGCAAGAAAGTGCCCTTGGCTCGACTGCTAATGGTATGTTGTCCTAATGGGACAAGCAGGACTGACAAACCTTGCCCAAATAAGAGGGACAGTCCTTCAAAAACCCTGCTTCATAGGAAAGTCTGTAAGATATTCTAATCCTGTAGACCAAAGACGGATGCTCCAATACTGCAGAGGAACTCTGGGTGACTGTCCAGGCAACTATCTGTTTCTATCATTTCTCACAATTTCCTGAAGTTGCTTGCTCACACTTCCTGCTTACTCAATTAATAATATTTTCTTCTTGGGTCTCTGAGGGAGTTGAAGACTAGACAGTTATAGTTTTCCTTGTTTAACTGGCACAGAGAGCAAGTTATGATAGAAAGTAAAATAAGTACAAGACCTTAGACTCATGAGATACATGATATGGAATATTTTCTATGAGTGTGTCAAATGCAAATGTATTAGACACTATTGTTATATTTATTGTCTGTATATATTGTATAAATCCTTATACTTATTGTATATACTTTTTCTTATATTAGTTGTAGCCTTCTTTTTTATTTTAGACAAAAGGGGAAATACAGTAATATTTTATTTATGTCTTAATAATAAAACTTGCCAGAAGATCAGATGGTAAAATTAAGCCTCTAGAGACCAAGCAGTGGTGTCATACACCTTTCATCCCAGAATTTGGGAGACAGAGGCAGATCTCTGTGAGTTCAAGGCTACCCTGAGCTACACAAGACCAGTGCAGAAACAGATCCAGTTGGTGGTGACTCAAACCTTTAATCTCAGTACTAGGGAGTCACAGGTCTTTAATCCCAGCACTAGAGGGGAATATAAGATGGTAAAGACAGAGGCTCAGGGCTCAGTCTGCAGTCTCTCTGCCTTGGTAGAGGTAAGACTTCTTTATTGGTTGGGCTGTTTTCCTTTTCTGATCTTTAGCTTGAACCCCAATATCTGTCTCTGGATTTTTATTTCTGCTACAAACTTCCCCAACTTCTTCTTTCTTCACACTTTCCAACAAATATCTCCTCTTAGCCCAACTTCCTTCTCCTCTCCCTGCAGAGGTTCAAAGATGCTGTGTTTTATATCCTGCACCTCCCCACTCTAATAGTTTACTCTCCAACTCATTTTTCACACCACTTGTCAACAACAATATGAAACACCCTTGTCGGTCAAGCACAAGCAACATAAATTTGCAATTTATAAGACGAGTCCCCAGAGAAGAGGAAAGGGAAATGAGCATGAAAATGAAATTTGAAGTGTTCTAAAGGATGCCAGCATAGCTGAAAGAATCTGAAGCCACTTGGGAGTCAAGACAGCTCAAGGAGCCTTAGCAAAAGGGGAACTCACCATAGCATAAGGGCAGCAACAAAGAGCCTGGAGGTTAGAGGAACCCAGGTCCCCATTCTACAGCTCACCAGTGGTGACAGTTCCCCAACCTCTAAAAACTTCTGTGGCTTCTGTTGGAAAATGGAGCTAGTGATACCTCCCCTGACAGCATTTAGAGACAGAATGGGAACTGGCTGTACTGTACTCACAGGACAATTGTCGAATAGTAGGGTCTTTTATTTGTATCAGTTTATTTCCCTATGTGCGCACAGGAGCAAGAGTTCTGAAGACAGCCAGCACCTGCTCCTCTGTGGGCAGTACTTTAACAATAGAGATTGACTGCAGATATGCAAATGAGCCCATCAACACCCACCTCCTGCCCTCCTATTCCTTAGTCTTTGAGACACTAGTGCAAATCGTCAATTCCACACAGGAAAAGGAAAAGATTTTCCCTCACCTGTTTCCTTTCTTCATTTTATCTCTGGCTGTCTATGCTAAATTGTGTCTGAAAGACAATATACTGAACAAAAAGCTGTAAATTAGGAATTCTATGACTGGTAAAGATGCTAATTCCCTTTCTGCCTGTTTCATTCAGGCCTCCCTCCTCGGGCCTCCTGCCTGCTTTCAAACCCACTGACATATGTTTTTTGTGTATAGCACAGTGCGAGGAACAATAAGGTAATATGATTCTTAACTGGCTTGTGCCTTCACGAACACCATAATTACAGGAAATTCTTTGTTCAAACCAAGCATCCAGGCTGGTGTGCCACTTTCCAGATGGAGAGGCTGAGGTAAGAGAAAGGCTGAGAAAGAACACAACACAGGAAGCCGACTCTATAGAGTCTTTGAAAGGAGTCATTTGGGGAACTTTTTTTTCATCCTTGCTTGTGGGAACTCTAAACTGCTTGAGGCAGACCTTGGAACCTAATATGCATAACCCTTGTGAATTTCTGGGCCTTGTCTTTGACAGGGACTTTTGGGGCTTAATCATATTCTTTCCATTCGGTTTAAACTCCTCTTGAAATGGTGCGTGGTTTTAAAGAGTAACCGCCCATGGAGGAGACGATTGACAAGGGAATGTCCCTAAGTTTATGTCAGTCAGTGGCTCCTAGAAAGGAAGAGCAAAGAAGACTCTGAAGATAGGATGCTGATGCCAAGCCTGCTGGTAGGTGTCCACCATACTTCCCTAAAGTTGGAAAGACAGCCACCAGAAAAGGGGAGATTCCTGTTATAAAGGTTCCTGGTGTTCTTGTTAGCTGAAGGATTCTTGAGGCTATGAAACTCAGCAGCCTGGAGCAAGAGGCCTGGAAAGCTACAGGGAGACCCCTTTCTGAGCCCAGAGAGGCCTGATAGCTGCTGAGTTTTGAGAAGAGTTTTTGCCAGCTTTCTCCCAAAGGCAGGTCATTCTTCACCATCTCACTAGGGCATCTCCATCACCCTACAGCTGGGTCATTCTCAGAGCAGTTGGATATCACCTGGAGCTGGTTAGGAATGCAGAATCGTTGCTCCTCAAAGCAAACCTTTCTGAGAGAAATTCCAAGGGTGGAACACTGGGATCTGTCTGCAACAAGTCATCTGGGTAAGCCAGTGCTCACGGTTATGGCTGCCCTTCTCTTTGTCTGATGGATGGTTGTATGTGGCACACCTGCGCCATTGCCTAGTAGTTGGTCCTTTGAAGCACCCATAAGGTCTCTGGAAACTGCCTACCTCACTGTGTTCTAGATACTCTAATCCTAACAACCCTCAAATGAGGAGTTGAACTATCCAGTGCTGACAGGTTCACGAAACATGCCAAGCTATTCAGGTACATTTCCCAAACAAACGCTTCCACAGCCATCGACCCTAGTGATTTTACAAATGTTTTGTTTCAGGTGATTGCTGGGTGTCAGTGGCTTCTTTCTCCTGACCAAATTTCTGAGTGAACTCAGTACACCATATCTGCTGCCTTCGTGGGCTGAAGGGAAAGCTAAAAGCTCTGTTTATGTCATGGAGATGATGACAGGGAGTTGGAGGAGCAACTGTTGTTTCCTGAGTATCTGAGATCTGCATGGGTTCCATCTGGGTGATTCTCTCAAGAATGCCTTTCCCTTGGGAAAGAGTATAGCCAAGAATATCCACACACACTTTGCAGGGAGGGACAAAAACACCCAAAAGGAACAGACACAGTATGTTCTATCTAACAGTGGGCACATCAACCTGACAGCACAAGGGAACGTCAGTAGACTCTGTAGTATGCAAAAGCTCTCATAGAAAGGAAAATGAAAAAGTGTTGGGAATTGGGGAGTGAGATAACCCAAGTTCAAATCGCATCTTTCCTGATTAATTGTGTAATTTGTTTTGAACTGTTAGCTTCACATAAACTAGAATCACCCAAGAAATGAAACTTGTTGAGGAATTATTTAGATCAGCTTAGCCTCTGGGCATGATGGGGATGGGGGCAAGGGCTTGATTGTTAATTGATGCAGAAGACCCAGTCCACTGTGAGTGATTCCATTCCCTAGGCAGGAGACCCTGAGCTATACAACTGGCTTAAAGCAAGCAAGCAGACTTGGGTACACTCATTTGTTTTTGCCCTTGACGATGGAAGTGATATGACTAGATGTGTGTGTTCCTGTAGACAGAAGTTTGTGTCCCACCCAGTAGGGCAGCTATTCAGTCCCGAAGAAACACATAGAGGCTTGTATTAATTATAAACTGTTGGCCTGTTAGCTCAGGCTTATTATTAACTAGTTCTTACAACTTAAATTAATCCATAATTTATATCTATGTTTAGCCATGTGTCTTGGTATCTTTTCTCAGTGCGGCATTCTCACCTTGTATCCTTGTATTCCTCTGTATCTTGCTAGTGACTGCCTCTCTGCCTTCCCTCTTCCTAGAATTCTTTTAGTGTGTTTGCCCTGCCTATACTTTCTACCTGGCTACTGGCCATTCAGTGTTTTATTAAACTAAGACAAGTGACAAATCTTTACAATGTACAAGAGCATTATCCCACAGCAAGTTCATTTCTTGGCTTCCCCATATAATGTACATGGAGTTGTAAAGCAAATAAAAAACCCTTTCTGGCCTTTTGCTTGAGTATGAGAATAGGCATTGAAACCTCCCAAGTGGGAGACTGCATGAGGAACATTTCCCAAACTAGTCAAAAAAGGACACTTTTAATGTGTGGAATTAATAGTGTGTGAGCCTGCTTAGTGTATGTGTGTTCAGACTGACTGTACAAAGTAATGGGTTTCATTTGACGTTTCCATACACACATATCATCACATGGTTCATATTCACTCCTGTTATTATTTCTCAGCCCATGGTCTAATTTCTGCCCAACAAATTGCTCCCTTTCTGAAACTAGTTTTTTGCTTGTGAGAGAAAACATACAATATTTGTCTTTCTGGGTGTGGCTTAATTTGCTTCACATAATGATCTCTAATTCACCACTTTCCCTGCAAATGCCATAATTCTATTCTTCTCTACAGATGAATAAAACTTCATTATATACATATATATGACATTTTAATCCATTAATATGTTAATGGGCATCTAAGATAGTTTCATATATATGACTTTTTAACCCATTAATACATTTAAAGACATCTAGTATAGTTGTCTGTATGGGAGCAGAAGAAGCCTTGAGTGAGTAACGTGTATTTTGGCATGAGGATGGCCTGTCCATGACTCCGAGACCAACTGGTCCATGGTAATTGACAAAGCCATCACTCATATGGGCCAAGCTCAAGAGGGATGGCAAACCTTTCCTCGGGAATCTGAGCATGAGGTTGTGTGTGCAAAGACTGTCATCTGCAGCTTCCTTTTCCTAGGTGTTTACAATGTGAGACTGCTCACCTATGGAGACCTCCTACTAAGACTAGCTAGTAGTAAAATGCTGTGATTCCAAGTTGTGGGGGCAGTTGGAGAAACCCACATCTTTGATGTATGTGTGTCTCTGCCCTTTCTTTATTCCATTGCTATCCCTGGCCAGTGTTTCTGGAACCAAGCCCTGTAGGATGCAATAATTCTCTATCTCAGTTATTGTGAACAGTATCCCATCAAACATGGATGTCTCTGTTGTGTGCTGATTAGATTCCTCTGGATATATGCCCAGGGGTGTATAAGTGGATTTCTATGTGCCTGGTTTTGAATCACAGATTCCTAAGGTCCTCTTTAGGAGAACCTATTTCCCAGTACATATGTTCCTGAGAAAGGACGCACCCCCTTAGAAGTAAACAGTCCTACTGCCATCTCAACTAACTGCACTGTCCTTGAGAGAGGGTAAGAGTAACAAATAATAAAAAGAAAAAAACTTGAAAATAAAAGCTGAACCCCTGAGTTCAGGTTCCTCTGTACTAAACATAGGTATATGTTAACTGCAGGTAGAGCACACCCTCCCGGATGCCAGGTATGTGGTAGGAGGAAGCCCATAGTTACGGAGAGAAGGAGAATTCTGAGGGAAGTCACAGATCTTGTTGTATGATCTCTTTTATGGGATTTTTATCACAATAGTGCCTATTTTGAACACTAGCATGTACAATGGCTAATTGTATGGTTCTCTAGCAGTATGCTTCAAACATACTAGGAACATACAGTGCTATTTATTAGTACTCCTGTGACCTTCCAAAGCTTATAGCTGAATCAAACCTGAAGTTATTTTGTCTAAGCTGATGCTTTTCTGCAGTGAAATATCTGAATAGTCATGTTTTACCATGTACCAAAAATCACACAGCACTGCCTAATGTATAAGCCACGGGTGTCCTTACTTCCTAGGAAGAATTCTTTTTTCTCACTTTGACATGATTTCTTTAAGGCCACCCACAAAGGATCCTGAGCCCATGTCTGGAACATCATTCAGAGACCAGAGGCAAATAAAGGAACATGTTTTAGAAATAAACTGATATTAAATAATTCCAAATAAACCACTGACACCATCGTTGCTATTGTTTTGAATTGTACTTGGGTTTATTACTTAGTTTTACCACCACAAGAACCTTCATTTCCTAATGGCTTCTCATAAGCACATGCCAATCACACTCTTAATCATTGTCAGCCACAGATCACTTGCTGGAATTATACCCAGCTCTTCTCATGTCTTTTCTTTCTAGCAACAAAAATTAAGAAGGAGGGTAAGAGAAGGGGAGGGGAGGGAAGGGGAGAAAATAAGAGATATCAGACTAGTAAGTAGAGTAGATGATGCTTCGTAACACTTTGGCTCATGGGAGGCTTATGGCCTCCCTCCTCATATCTGTTTGTTGGCTAGAACATGTTATGTGGACAACAAGCAGAGCAAGTCAACTCTTCCCACAGGAGGACAAGCTATATGGCCATGAGTAGGCATGCATGATCAAGAAAAACGGAAGAACAACGCAGCCAACCACTGTGTACATTTTTAGTGCATGGGGTCTGTAAATAATATATCACCTAATCATATTCTAAAGAACCATTCTCCCAGACCTTATGGAAATGGAGGGGACACCAAAACAAAGAGAGTGGGCTCCCGTAGAAGAGCACAGACCCATAGAGTGTGCTTTATATTGAAGATGACCAAAAAGATTCTCCCACCTTCTGGCCAAGGCTTAGGAAGTCTTGCACGTTATTCTAGTTACAAGGACTAGGACTATGGGTAATCTAAAGAAGAATAATCAAAATTCATTTGCACATGGATACTTAGTACCATTTTCATGTTTCCTAGTCAACCCGGTGACCCTCTTGATTGTGCTTTGATGAGGTTAATATGAAGATTAATTTCTGTTCCCACAGGACATGCAGAAGTCTAAGGAACGTATGTAAATCCTCCACCTCGAGTAGGTGGTACTTCACTCCTCATCCCCACCTTAATGGAAGCTGGGTGTGGCAAGAAACCTTCCGAGGGCTACGTTATGATAGAGGGAAAGAAGAGTAACTTACAGCAGGGACACCTGACAAACACCACCTTGGCCAGGTGATGAAGGTTGACTTAAGAATGCTCAATCAGAATGATATCATGTTCTCTTGCTATACTGAAGGAGAACATGATTGAGCTGATTCTATTATCTCTGAGCTCTTTCCCAATACTTACAGCCATAATCTAATCACGAGAAGAACGAATGCAAATTGAGAGATATTACCTTCAAAATGTCTAGCCAGCACTCAAATGGCCAAAGCTATCCAGACAAAGAAAGCCTGAGGACTCATCAGAATCCAGAGCAGCCTAAGAAGACATGCTAAGTAAATGTAACGGGGCATTCCGGCGGGATTCTGAAACACACGAAGAAGAATGGCAGGTGAATGGCAGTGATCTGGGGCGAAGCTAAGTCAGAAAAGGGCTTTCTCTGCAAGCACGAGAAACTTGAGTTCCATCCAGTATCCATGCAAAAAAAAAAAAAAAAAAAGAGGGAGGGGACTGTGGTGATGAAGATCCCAGAAGCCTAAACAATGAGTCCTGAGACCCAGTAAGATTCTGTCTCAAAAAAATAATAATTTTGACTATGCCAAAGAAATTATATGAAACTACACCTGAAGTTGACCTTTAGCTTAGCTTCTATATGCACGCGCCCACGCGCACGCACACACACACACACACACACACACACACACACACACACAAATCCTAAGCAAGCACATGAAAATTAAAGGCTATGTTGTTGTTGTTTTTAATAGATGAATAAATTTTGAAAGCAAATTTAGACCATGGATGATGGAGAAAGCCTAATTGATACGGCATTTT
Source organism: Arvicola amphibius (assembly GCF_903992535.2). Lineage (NCBI taxonomy): Eukaryota > Metazoa > Chordata > Mammalia > Rodentia > Cricetidae > Arvicola > Arvicola amphibius. Next base: position 146,607,931 of record NC_052051.1, read on the forward strand.
ACAGACACTTCCAGTAACCAGGACGAACACCCTGCCACCAGGAAAAGTCATTGAGGCTCTTCAGCTCTTTGGCACCATCCTATCTGGTAGTGAAGCCATGTTCCACTCCAGCTAACAGCTAAGATTTGAACTGGTGATCTATGTTGAACAGATTATCCAGGAGGAGATTGAAGAATATCTTCATAAATTTCATAAAGAAGTTAGTAAATCTCTGACAAACTCAGTAGTTAAAAACACATATTGATAATCACCTTGGACCCTTGAATCGAAAATATTGCACTGCCCAACTCCAACTGCACGAGGCAAGAACTGACACCAACTGGAAAATGGGGAAAGAGAAAAGAGTGGGATCAGAGGTAGATATATGAGATATGGAATAAAAAGCAGCATTTCTAATGGTTCCGTTTCGGTAAATATGAAAGAGAACCGAACAAAAACCATAATTTAGAAAGACATTAAAATTTACAAAGGTATTAAGCTGGAAATTTGAGGCAGCATATGACTAGAGGCATGCATTATAACAATGACTCCTTAATACGCAATAACTGCCTAAAATGGATTGTTCCTCTTGCTTCCAAGTAGCTGCTTTATTGTTCCAATTATGTTTCATTTTGCTATTCTTCAAAAACAATTATACCTCCCAGGACCTGTTTAGGAGGTAAAAGAATATATGCATATAAGTATATATATATGTAAATATATGCATACATGTAGGTATAGCTTTTGATAATTCATATCATATTCATCTATGGTGCTAAATGATTTTTAAGAAAGCACACCATTTTCTCTCATTTGATTTTCTAAGCGATTCTATTTAGGAAGTAGCACCAAATATTGATATCTTCCTTTTAAGGCTCCAAGAGGTAAGTGACACACTCAAAGTCGGCATTCGTTAGAAGTATTGGTAGTATAGTTCGGCTAATAAAACACCAGGTGCATGAGAACATCCTGGTGCTGATGATTAGAAGCTTATGCTTCTCACAGTCAAATTCCCAAGCACAGACGATGTCCTCAAAACTGAAAGGGAGCTCAGGAAAACAAATCGTCCTTGTCTGGCTAAGAAATACACCTGATCCTTTTCGAGGGTGAAAAACAAACTTGCCTCCTGCAAGCTCACAGATGAAGCCGAAATATTGGTTCAAGACTTTTACAGTTCATTAACTGTCATCCAGAGCAAGGAAGATTGGTGGCTTGCTTAGGGGACCGTTAGACAGGAGTGTGACAGACATGCCAATGGGTTTAACTCTTTAGCAGGAGGCCAAGTCAACAGACCAGGAAACCATCAGCCCAAGCAAGGGTGATGGGGAAGCTGTCATACTCAGAATAAATTGCTTTGAGTTCTCCCATTTAAAAAACTGAGAACTCTCCAGAATATTGTGTTTAGAAGGATTGTTATATTCTTTCAGGGTGTTTCCATCCTAAAATCATTATATATAAGCCCCTTTTAGAAGATCTATATTATTAGGATTGGATATTATAACCATTGGCTCATTGTTCTTATCCCTTACATCTATCATCAGATATTTCATATTTCATACAGATCATTTGGAAGGACTAACATAGCTTTGAGAATCTGTGGCAGAAGGAGATTATTAACACATTTATTTAATAACCAACCAATTGGATCTGTTAGGAACTTGTCTTTTGTTCAGAGCAAGTTGCTTAACTTCAAAATAAATTTCAAAAGATTTGACTTAAGTGGACCAAATATATTACCCTAAAAGGCAGAAGAAACCGTCTGGAACCAAGCATGGGAGTACACATCTGCAACCCAGCACACAGGAGGCTGAGGCAGGAGGATTCTAAGCTCCAGGCCAGCCTGGGCTACATAATAGTGGTACTCTGTCACAAAATGAAAATGGTGCCAGTAAATTTTAGGATGAACTTGTCTTCTGTCATTCTGCAAAGTGTAGCTCTGGAGCACAGACAATGGCTTGGACCATTGCACTGCTTTGATTAATGTTTGCTGTTTGTTTGGATGAAGCAAAGACTTCATATCCATTGAAGTAATCAGTGTTTGATATTAAGTGATACCCCGTTAGATTTATTCAGAAGCAAATTAATTGAGCTTGCACTTCCCAGAAAAGATGTAGACAGTTAATATTTCCCCATGCTGAAAATTGCAACCAAGGCATATGCTGGTATTTATAGTAAGCAGCAATTATCTTCACAATAGAACTAAAAACAGAAGTCTGATTCCTTAATAGGATCTTATTTATTTTTCCTTGCATAGACATTTTAAGTTCTCTTCAGACCTTGATAAAGCAAGCTACACATGTACACAAATGTGGGAATATGTGAGCATGTGTAGATAGTCACTAGAAATTGAATCTGTTTGTTTTACTAAATACAGATAATAGTATCTAGCAAATGGCTGAGACAAATAGTCTAAAACTTTTAATAGAAAGATAAGATCATTATTGATACACTTGTCTATGATTTCTAATATAATCAATTCACCTTTCAATGACAGCTATATAAATGACAATAATCATTTGCAATCATAATAATGCTGCCAGTGATCAATTATTATGTTGTCATCTAATAATAAGATGATTAGATAATCATCTTAGATTCAAGATAGTATGTGGGATGTTTGTTCAAATGTCAGTAATACAAGTGCATATTTTATTCTTAAGTTTATTAATATTGATGTTGAACTACAAAGTGTCTTCACCTCTCTGATCTTATAATCAGTGTTGAATTGCTCATCAGAGATAATCTCTTACTAACTATAGTTGTCTGCTCATTCTTGGATATGGTGATTGGTATTCCATATCATTATCCTATTTTAAATGAATAAAGTCCTTTTTAAATTTTTATATATACCAATGAATGAGCTATTTTATGACCTCACAATTTGTTAATTAAAATACTAAGATTTTTGTTTACAAACTATGATTTTATTTTTTAGCTTAATTTATCTTTTCAATTTCATTTTATATTCCATCTACAGTTCTTCCCCCTCTTCCCTCTTGTCCTCTGCCCAGCCCAACTCCACACCCATCCACTCCTTCCAATGGGTAAGGGCTCCCATGGGAAGTCAACAAAGTCTGGCTCATTAAGTTGGGGCAAGACCAAGCCCCTCCCCACTACTTTAAGACTAAGATTACATCCCACCATAGGAAAAGGGCTCCAATAAGCTAGTTCATGTACCAGGGATAGATCCTGGTCCTACTGACAGGTATCTCATAGATAGTCCAAGCTTCACCACTATCTCCCACACATGGAGGACCTAGTTCAGTTCCAAGAAGGTTCCACAACTGTCTGCCTAGAGTTCCTGAGTTTCCACGAGCTTGGTTCAGCTGTCTTTGTAGATTTCTCCATCATAGTCTTGACCTCTCATACTCATATATTCCTTCCTCCCTCTTCGTTTGGAATCCCAGAGCCCGGTCTGGTGCTTGGTTGTGGATCTCTTCATCTGGCTCCATCGTTACTACATGAAGACCCTATGAAGATAGTTGGGGTATTCACCAACTACAGGGGAAGTCCAGTTCAGGCCCCCTCTCCACTATTGCTAGGAGTCTTAGATGGGGTCATCCTTGTAGATACTGGGGAAATTTCCATAACACCATAGTAGCTGTCTCTATGAAGATTTCTCTTTCATTGCTCTCCCACTCAGTTCCTCTCCCCCTCAACCATCCCATTCCCTCATGTTATCATCTCCCATATCCTCCCCTTTACTGCCCACCTTGCTCCCAGTTTACCCAGGAGATCTCATCTAATTCCCTTCCCTGGTGATCCATGTGTCCCTCCTAGTGTCTTACTTGCTACCTAGCTTCTCTGAGTTGAGGATTATGGTCTGGTTATCCTTTGCTTTGCATCTAATATCCACTTATGAGTGGGTATAGATTGTGTTTATCTTTCTGAGTCTGGGTTACCTCAGTCAGGATGAATTTTTTTAGTTCCATCCATTTGCCTGTAAATTTCATGATGTCACTGGTTTTCATAACTAGAAAAGATCTTCACCAACCCCACATCTGACAGAAGGCTGATCTCCCAATATACATAAAGAACTCAAGAAACTAGACATCAAAATACAAAATAATCCAATTAAAATTAGGGTACAGAACTAAACAGAATTCTCAACAGGAGAATCTCTGTCTCAAAAGACATTTAAGGAATTGATCAACATCCTTAACCATTAGGGATATGCAAATCAAAATGACTCTGAGATACCATCTTACACTAGTCAGAATAGCTAACATTAAAAGTACTGAAGACAGCTTATGTTGGAGGGAATGAAGAGTCAAGGGAACACTCCTCCACTCCACAAGCTTGGTGGGAGTCCAAACTTGTACAGCCACTTTGGAAATCAGTATGGTATTTTCTCAGAAAATTGGGAATTGATCTACCTCAAGACCCAACAATACTATTGGCATATACCCAAAGGATACCACAATCATACCACATACCACAATCATACCACAAGGACACTTGCTCAACAATGTTCATTGAAGCATTATTCATAATAGCAAGGACCTGGAAACAACCTCGATGCCCTTCAACTGACAAATGGATAAAGAAAACATAGTACAATTCCCATACAATGGAGTATGGGAAGCTATGATTTTAAATGATTCTGTGTTAAATGTTTATATTTATGGTGTTATTTCTTACTCTTAAGTCTATTTAGAAGTTTTTGTGGTAATCTATCATTTCCTCTACTGGTTAATAGCTCTACTGTAAATAATTTACATTTATTAATTTTCACCTCAAATTCTTTCAGTATTTTAATTTTTCTCCTTTGGTTCATTCACCAATACTTATGTTGTTACTTCACTGTTTGAATCACTGTAATTTAATAACAATTTGGGTGGTGGAATTATAGCTCAGTAATAGAGTATACTAGCATGTATTGGACCATGAAAGCCTATATAAGTCCTCAGTCCCCAAATGATAACAGTTTAATGCTGGTTATAATCAACTTCCAATTTTTCAGAATTTGTCAGGTAGCAATCATTCCTTCATTTTTAATAGGATATTTTAAATAAATTGTTTATTTAAATTATAATCAACTCTAAAACTTACAAGGAGAGAATTGATATTCCATAATATGGAGTCTACCTAACAAGCACATACATGTGTGTCACAAAATTGGTTCTCTTTCCACTAAAATAATTCTGAGATTACTTCTGGAAAGGGATGCCCACTGAGCTTTAGCTATCTTTCTAGCCAACTAGAACTTGTTACCAACTGATCGTAAGTACATGTGTTGGTTAATATTCCAAGCAAGTGCAATTATAAGGAAAATATGATAAACCAGTGAAGAATTCAAAATGACAGAAGGAATTGGATCCCTAAACCACACAGTTAGCTCTCCTTCAGCAAGAGGTGTGAACCAGAAGTCATGTAATCAACAAGTTAATCAAGCTGACTTCCTATTTATTATTATATCATGGACTCGATTTTAATGCCAGATAGCACAAATATAATTAATGTACTACTGTATCTCTTTCCAATTGCCCGATTATTCTCTTATGTCTTCTAGTATTGTTTTAATATTTCTTCTTTTGGTCATATAAATTTATTATTTTCATTCATAGGTAGCCTTTCTCATAGCTCTCGTACTTGTGCTCTTTCTTCCTTTAATTTTCCTAAATGGTGAGTATGTGTGGAAAGCAGTGGGTATCTGACATTATTTCCCACTTTCTTATCATTGTGAATTTTCTTACTGTGGTTGCTATCCGTTAACTAACTTGACTTATTCACCATATCAACTCCAAATTTGAGTAGATTTGTTTTGTACCTTTGGATTTCTAATTTCTTCATTTTACCTAATGTCATTGACTAGTCCCAACAATGTGTCACGTGGGAGGGATCAAGGAAAACTTTGTGTCTAGCTCCTAACAACTGAAAAGATGTTTTCCTCATCAGGTATGTGAACTTTGGGCTAATAGAGATGTATTTTTACATCTCAAAGATTGATATATTTTGGTGCTTTGAATAGTAATAGGCATTAAATCTTATAAATGCTTTTAGAGTCTGTTTCTATGAGAATAAAATGCATTTGCTCAATTGACTGGACTTGTAATGTGTTATTATTCTTACAGATTACTTGGGATATTAGAATTAATCTTTGTGTTTCATGCTTTCATTCATCTATAAATCTATATAGTCTTTATCAGACTTCATTACCAGTGTTTATTCACTCAGGAAAAACAGATGTATTCATTTTTATTCCCTGTCTTGAATCCTTGAAATGCTCTGTAATGACTTGGTTGAATCCTTTATATAAGAAAACTGATTCTTCTGGGTTTATCCATTTCTTCTGCTTAAATTAGCTTAGTTGCATGTTTTCTTTCTGTGTGGTCAGTCTTGGCAAATCACATTTTCCTATAAAACTATTGGCTTGAGCCAGATCTTCAGAGTTACTCTCTTAATATTAGACAAAAGCATAACTATGTTTAAAGTCTCGCTGTAGTTCTGTAGTGATTTCCTTTTATTGTTTTCTTATATATTTGGATTATCTGATTCTCCTCCTGAATCAGGTGTTCTCTTAATTTACATTTAAGTCAGCCTATGTCTCTGTTTGTTGCTTATTTTTACTTTGGAGGATTTTAGCTTGGTGAGACAGGGTCATGGTCAAGGTCCTCCTGCCTCAGCTTCCCTAGTTCTGGGTTACAGAAAACAGAGATGCACCACCTCACCTAGCCCATTATATTCTTGATAAAATAGTACCTTTTAGAGGCACCCTTAGTTTACTCTTGCTTAATTAATCAAACCATTAACTTCAGATTTAATTCATAGTCATTTTTTCTGTGTTTTTCTTCATATTATTGTGTTGTTTGTGCTATTATTTTGAGTTAGATATCTAATTTGCATCCCCCTTCTCTCTACCTATAATCTATCTATCTATCTACCTATCTATCTATCTATCTCTTCCCCCTACCCTCCATCTAAGTATCTAAAATGAAGAATTCTCCTTTGGTCACTTTTTTGTTGTACTTTATATGTCAACTTAAGTACATTTAATTGTATTTAATAAATTGCTTAATTTTAGACTTGTTATTCATACCCTAAAAAAAAGTTTTTCCCCTTTTAATTTGCCAATTAAAAGATAGTTTTTACCATTTGACCTGGTCCTCAGATTCTCTTTTTATTGTCTTGTGATAAAAATACTTACATTTCATGGTACATACTGGTATTTTTAGTCAATAACCTATCTAGTCAATTATTAAAAATATCATCTAGATATATAGGAAAAAGTGTAGTCAGCTCTTCTAGAGTAGTGAGTTTAAGATATACGCATTATATCTACCTGAAATTCAAACAACTTGCTTTTCTCTATATTCTCCTTGATACAACAAAGGCTGAAGGAGGAGAATGAGGGCTGAAGAGATGATGCATGGTAAAGCACTTGAGGTGCAGCTGTGGCCCCTGGGATGCAGACTGTCCAAATCCAGGGAGAAGCATAAAGACTGGGGTAGTCACGTATGTGTAGAGGCAGCCTGCAATCCAGTGCTCTTGAAACAGAGACAGAAAAGTCCCCAAAGAAGCTTACTAAGTAGACCAGCTCCACCAAAAAGCTCCAGGTTCAACAACAGACCCTCCTCGGATATGCAAGATGAGAAAAATCACAGGATGCACAGATGTCAACATAGGTTAGACACACATGTGCTTTTACACTTATGTACACATGGGTATACATATGTACATATATATAAACATTCAAAAAGGAAAAAGAAGAAAGGAAAGGGATGACTTGCAGACTTGTGTTATATGTCTTTTGTTACTGATGCTTATGAACGTGGAAGCCATATTACTTCATGTGTACATCAGCAAAATTATCAAAAATTCACAAGGTGTCCTCTATATAATAAATAGTCTAACACATTCCTTCTTTGTTTATTCCTGAATTCTTCCATTTTTATTATTAAGGCAGCTGATTATTTAGTTCATTTGTTTAGTTTCTTATTTATTTTGTGCTATTTTGGCTTGTTTGGGAGCACTGATTGATTGACGGGTGGGCTTAAGGGGTTTTCCTTCTCTAGTAAAGAATGGCTAGCCTATTACTTTAGTTTTATTGAACTACTTTGTTCACATACCATATAAATTTTTAATCCACTCATGAATTTCTTCTGTTTTCTAAGTGAACGAGCTTCATTTCCTTTAATTAATACAAGAAGTGCGTCTTAGGTCACATTTTATTTTTATGTCCTACTTCTTTTTGTATGTGGTTTTTTTGAATTTGGATTTGTATAATTGTGCCTAACTCTCGCAAGACAGTTATGTTTTCACCAGTATATATGAATTCCTTATTCTAAGCAGAGATAAAATTAACGCATTTCCTCTGCCCTGGGCACCTGCCTTTAGTTACTCTCCACTGTCCAGCCAGCTGTAGCAAAGGCTGCTCACCAGCTCAGCATGCTCAGAGCCCTGGTTTAGCTGTTAGAAATGAAGGAGGAAGAAGGGGAAAAGGATCGGGAGGAGGGAAGGAGCTGAAGAAAAGGAAGGGAAGAAGAAAAGATAGAGGAGGAAGGGGAAGGCCCATTTTTAGTGTTTGCCTTCCTACATTTTTAGTTGACCAGTTCTGGCCACACTGTCAGATTTAAAGGATGACCATTGATTGATATTTAAGGAGACTCTTGGCAAAACTGTTCTGCTGTTTACTTTCTCACAGATTTTCTCTAAGAAATTTAGAGCCTCTTGTACTATCAGAACAGAGGGGGAATGTCTGTGCTTTGCTTCAATCTGCAAATTTGTGTTTTGTTTCTGCTGGTGGGAGGCATGTGATTCCCTGACTCTTCCTGAAATAATCCTACTCATCTTTTGGCTAACAAATTTATTCTTTAGAAGATTCCTCAGAAAGAGCTATTGAAAAGCTTTCCTTGAGGCTGTGGAGATAGCTAAGTGGTTAAGAGTACTGGCAACTCTTCCAGAGGTCCTGAGTTCAATTCCCAGGACCCACATGGTGGCTCACAACAGTGTATACAGTATATGGTTATATACTATAACTATAGCCCCATGGGATCCATGGGTGTGCAAATGTACATGCAGACAAAACACCCGTATACATAAAATACATAAATAAATAAACCTTTTGATAAATTTGTTTTCAAAAAGCTATTTCCTCAAGAATTTTGTGCATTTTCATTAAGTTACTATACATTTATTGTATCTGACTGCAAATAAAATTATTGATATGTCCTTTTTCCTTTGATTGTTGAGTATTGTGTTGTTATAGGATAAAATAGAGCTACGCTGTAAAGGAATTGAGATATGCTTCAACCTTGGCCTGCCAGTGTCAAAAACCCTTATTTATTTATTTAAGTTTTTTGAGACAGAGTTTCTCTGTGTAACAACAGTCTTAGCTGTCCTAGAACTAGGTCTTATAGACCAGGCTGGCCTCAAACTCATAGAGATCCACCTGCCTCCACCTCCACATAGCTGGAAAATCCTTATATCTTATAAACTTACTTAGTGGTGTCCCCATGTTGACCAACCTAGGTCAGTGTTCTTTATTCACAGTGCAAACTTCTCACACAGCTCTACAAGTCATTTTTGCTCAAGTAAAATTTTACTAAATTTCATGGTTTAAATATTTTATTTCCATTTTGTATGTTTTCACCTTAAAATACCCCAGTTGTACAAATACTGAAGTTCTTTTCCTTTTTACACTGTAATAGTCTGTATAAAACGGTGTGTGTTTTTAATGTACATTTGTTGGGTAACTTCTCTTATTTATTTTTTCCCAAAGCACAGTATGTTCCTCGTTGTGCTTCTTACATTTTTTTTTTTCATTTCTTTGATGATTGAGTGGTTTCTCCTCTATGACCTGCCCGCTCCTATCTTGTCTTCCCACATTTTCTTGCTATCTCTTCCTTGAGTTCTTCTTGCATTTTCCTTTGCAGTTTTTTTTTTATTGACAGAGATGACTGGTGTGTTTTTCTTCCAGTCGACAGTGACATATTTGATCCCAACACTGTGCTTCGTGGCAGTCTTCCGGGAGTGGAAGATATTCTGCTGCTGGACAATGTCTAATGCACCTTTGCTTTTCTTCTTAAGGAAATTGTACTGAGTTATTTTATGCTGAACTTTTACTTACTTGGCCATCCTTTAAATGCCTGCACCTGCTATTTACAGGAAGCCTCTTTACTAGTGATGGTGTCTCTAGCGGATAGCTACACCGATGCCTCACAACAGAAACTGTGGCTCAGGAATGCAATTCCTCTTGAAGCCTCTGCTGGTTTTCGCTACCTGCCATTGTCTGATGCCCCTCCGTGATGTATCCCATGATGTATGCCAGCCACTCTGGCCAACCCAGTTCCCACAATGCACTGCTGTAGTTACGGGATGTCGTTTCTGCACTTCCAGGTCAATCTCCCACCTCTAGGGAAAACTGGGAATTCCTGAAATAGCTGCCCTCTTCCTGATGGTCACTTCTTCATGCGTCATTTCTTCTATTATCCACTGCTTTGGGAACCCACTAAGTTGCTGAAGAGATGGCTCAGCTCAGCAGTTAAAAGCACTTACTGCTCATCCAAAGGCCTGAGTCTACTTTTCAGCATCCAAGTCCAGCAGCTGTAACTCTCTGTAACTATAGCTCAGGGGAATCCAATGCCACTAACTTCTTCAGGCTCACATCCAATGCCCTGAGACACATGCATATATATAATTTAAAATAATCAAACAAGTATACATTATATGCATATATATATATATATATATATATACATACTCAGAGAGAGAGGGGTGGGGGAGAATCTCCTGATTTTACCTAAAAAGGAATTTCCATTGATCTGATACTTTTATTTTATTTGTGTGTGTGTGTGTGTGCGTGATAGTGGTGGCAATTTTTGTAATTATGGCAAAGAAAAAGTCAACTTAAAAAATCATTCATTCCAGAATCAGTAAGTCACCTCCGTGTTACTTTTCTCTTCCAGCAAGAGCCACCTTAACATTCGAGGTTATGTGCTCATCTTCTGATATATAAATCTTTCCCGAAATTGATTTGTCCACCTCCACAAAATATATAAGATCCTGCTAAACTTAAACTCCTTCACCTCTTTAGGAGGCTTGTCAGCCACCAGAACCAGAGTTTCAACTCTTCCTCTAGCATTCAGCTTCCTGGGTTCTGCTCCAGTCTGGTCTTTTCTTCCCATCCTCCCGGTTCACACCTGCCACTTACACCATGAAAAATGTCCTTCTTTCCTCTCTACCTTTACAGAAACACATCTCACTGCTGAACCCCAGCTGGAAATAATTTTTCTCTTGCGCTGGACTCCTGAAATATTTTTTCAGTACTTACCTTAGAGCCTTTGTCTTTCTCCCTGACAGCGTAGTTATATTCACATTTCTTGTCTTCCTTCCTTGCATAAAGGCTCCAGAGAGAATAATTTTGCTTGATATATCCTAGTTTCCCACAAAACATCCAGCGGAGTGAACATACTCCATAAATATGTGTTGAATGAATGAGGTCACTCTCAGTAGTTAATAAGAACGGAAATAAATACTACTTTAAAGATTAATCATTTCCCTGGGCTTCTGGGACACTGTCACTCCATAAAGTAAGGAATTAGAACTTCACTGTGGTTTGGTCCTTTTGTGAAATAGAATTTTAAAGGAACCATCTAATATTGAGAGATTCAACTGGCTGAGCTCCAGCTCTATGTGGTCATATGTGACCATACCCATACCTCCACAGCATGATTCTTTTTTTTTTTTGGTTTTTCGAGACAGGGTTTAGCTTTTTTAGAGCCTGTCCTGGACCTAGCTCTTGTAGACCAGGCTGGCCTCGAACTCACAGAGATCCGCCTGCCTCTGCCTCCCGAGTGCTGGGATTAAAGGCGTGCGCCACCACCGCCCGGCCCACAGCATGATTCTTCATGACTGCCCAGGATGGCCTCTTATCTTTTTCTAGTTAAACTTTGACCTAGATTATTCCTCCCTGGAAACTCACACTACCCTTCAGGACCCAGAGACAGAGCTTCTGAGGAAGTCTTGAGGCAAATTTATTGACATGAATTACATAGCAATAACTAATATTGTATGTTACTTGAGTAAGTTTCTTATCTTGGCAAGTAGATTGGATTCTTGGAGAGCAGAAATAATATCTCATACCTTGGTCCTAAACTAGAATAATAAGAAGAACCAATAGTATCACTTGGTGCTTCCAACAGCCTTTGTCAGCTCAACCATCTACACAGCTTTCTCAGAGGAAACCTCCATAGAATATCAAGTCAACTTCTCAGATACACACATTCTAAGGTATTCTCAATGACAAATCTTCACCAGCTCCTTTCCTTTAGACTTTGACCTCTAGGGCTCAGGATTAGAAAAGCATTTTGGGCGAAGTTCTAATCCAGGCCATAGCCACTAGGGAATGAACCTGGAATGCAGATCCTATCAGCTGGCCCCATTTTTCTAACCATCAAAAGGAACAGAGAGGGAACAGAGAGGAAAGACATAGAAGTGAACACAATAAAAACAAGGCAGATCTTACCATGGGATAAAAGGCATACACCCCCAACTCTGACTCAAAGTTTGCCCCTTAAGAAACCATCAGTATGTGAGTTGATCTTCCAGGTTCAAGGTGTACCTAGCTTCTTATGCTATTACTTTTCAAGGTCCCAGAGAGAAGAAAAAGTAAGTTGTAATTAGAAAAGCAAGCAGTGGAACCCCATGTTTGACAATATGTGAAACCAGAGCATTTTGTGGCAAACATAAATCATGTGCCCTCCCACGGCGGTACTGGGGCAATTTTTTTCCACAGGCGAGATGAAGATGAAGCTAAGCTATGAGTGCCACCTGGTGGACAGTTTCACCACTGCACGCACCTCCTCCAAAGAGTGAAAGGTGAATGCTAAGGCTGGATAACATCTGCCTCTGTCTTTACCCATACATTACCCTTGACATCACGGTGCTACTTCTTAGTGCATGGGGAGACTGTGCCATTTCTTAGTGCGTGGGGACGCTGTGCCACTTATTAGTGTGTGGGGACACCATGCCACTTCTTAGTGCGTGGGGACATTGTGCCACTTCTTAGTGTGTGGGGATGCTGTGCCGCTTCTTAGTTTGTGGGGATGCCATGCCACTTCTTAGTGCGTGGGGACATTGTGCCACTTCTTAGTGTGTGGGGACACCGTGCCACTTCTTAGTGTGTGGGGACATTGTGCCACTTCTTAGTGCATGGGAAGCTGAGGAAATTGCCTGTTTAATCATCTGAGAACTCAGAAGTACCAGGTGACAGAATGCAGGGACACAGGAATAACTGGTAAGATGGGATGAAGTTCGAGGGTACAGCAGGAAAGAAAAGCTTGATGTAGACACTCGTATCTACACTCATTCATAAAGCAATCCACACTCATTCACACATTCATACGGCAGTCCACACTCATTCACACATTCATAAAGCAGTTTGCCTTGCTCTATTTCCTGCAACAAGTGAAATTTACATCCTTTCTTTTCCTGATGTCTTTGACCTTCAAGATTTCCCTTTGTTTTTGAGGTGGATTTTGGCCTGTGTAAATCCTGGGCTGGCACTAAAATCTTCCAGTAGGGAGTGTCTCCCGTGCTCTACCCTGGAATTGGCAGCCTGCCGAACACTTCCCTGGAAAAAAAGTCGTTCACTTGCTCTACTTTCTGTCCTAGACTGTCACAGGGATTCAAACGTGTCACGCTAGTTTGAATTGCTAGTCAAGACAGCAGAAAGGGCTGGGACTGGACTCAGGGGTTCAGTCTTCAAAGCATTTCAGGCTAGCAGCTGCCGTTTTGACAAGCTCCTTGGTGAGGGGATCAATGAGACAGCATTTATCTTCCTGACAGAACAGCCCTGAAGTGGCTGTTTGTTTTTGCGCTGCCACTGCAGTCGAGAAAGATGTGACTCAGATCTTGGGCTCTACCTTGGTGGCTTTGCAAAGGGGGGGGGGGGGATTTTCCTCACTACGGTGACAAAACAGAGGTCACCAATGGGGCAGGAGCCTTGGGGCTCCAATCCAGCCCTAGACAGAGGCCATGCCTGAGAGGGCTGAATGCTGCTCAGGCAGGAACCCTCTGATTATGGAGTGTACTGTTGGCAGTCTTCCACATGAACAGCCGGGACTGTGTGTCCATGGGGAGTCATCGTCTGTGTAAGACAGACTCAAAGCAGGTCCTGCATAGTCTCTAACCAGCACTATATGCTCTAAGTCACTTTCATCCGGCTCTCTCCGTTTTCCTCTATAAAATGGAGATAGTGTTGCCTTCTATGTGAGGTTTTTATAAGAACTCATGAATGAACACAGAGAGATGCCCAGCCTCCCACAGATTCAGTGAATCCATAGCCCCAGCATCACGCCGGAGCAGCCTGGCTCCAGGTTCAGAGCCAAGGAAAGAGACACACCCTGAAAATGGGGCCAGAAACAGGGGGAAAGACACTTTGACCCCAAACCTAAAGCCAGAGAAAAGTTCCCAGACCCTGAAACCAGGACCAAAACAATGCACTAAGTCCCTAGATTCGGAGCATATCAAAGATATTCACCCTGGTCCCAAAACTAGAGTCAAAATGTTAAAAAGAACCAAAGAAAGACACACTGTTTGGCCCCAGAATCAGAGCTATCTCTGCCCCTGACACAAAACCAGTCAATTCCTGAACAGGAAAAGAACGAACAAAAGAAAGAAAGGAAGGAAGAAAGAAAGGAAGGAAGGAAGGAAGGAAGGAAGGAAGGAAGGAAGGAAGGAAAAAGAAAGAAAGAGAGAGAGAGAGAAAGAGAGAGAGAGAGAGAGAGAGAGAGAGAGAGAGAGAGAGAGAGAGAAAGAAAACCAGACCAATCACTGGAAGTCTATAGTTCCCCCTCACCCCACTCAGGGGCAGCCTATCCCAAGCCCAGAGGCTTGGAATTCCCCAATTCCCCTATATAAAACCCCTATTTTTGCTGCTTAGGGGAGTGATGGTATCTCTTCTGACCTGTTCCTATTGCTGCTGCTGCTGCTGTCCTTACTTCTGCTGCTGTTTTGGACCGTCAGAGGGAACAGAGTTAACTCACAATAAAGACTCTTTGTTTGTGCATCAGATATGGCTTTGTGGTGATGTTTCAGGGATCCAGACTTTAGGCGTAACACACAGCAATGTTCAACACAAGCAAGGTGCAGCATTAACACCCCTTCATTATGTTATATTTCAGTTATGTATATGTTGCATTTCAATAACTCATAGTCACAACGGAAGTGAATCTCTTTGGACTTCAGAACTTTTTAAACAAATAAAACATTTATTTTACTTTGAATTATTTAAAGAATTAGCATTTAGCTGGGCGGTGGTGACACACACCATTAATTTCAGTACTCGGGAGGTAGAGGTAGATGGGTCTCTGTGAGATTGAGGCCAGCCTGGTCTACAAGAGCTAGTTCCAAGACAGCTAGGGATGTTACACAGAGAAATCCTGTGTTACAGGAAGGAAGGAAGGAAAGAAGGAAGGAAGGAAGGAAGGAAGGAAGGAAGGAAGGAAGGAAGGAAGGAGAAAAGAAATAAAAAGAGAGAGAAAAAGAACTAGCCTTTAGGTGCTTTGGTTTCAGGATTTCCCTGGTATTGTTTTAAAGAAACAGTATGATATTCCTACAAAACATAGATACTTTGAAGGCCAAGAAGGCTTTCTATAACCAAGTATTTGTTCAAATATTAGTCAATAAGTAAATATTTTTTTGCCTTTGGTGAACACCTCATTTCCTACAAGCCAGAAATTGTTTCTTCATCTTAGAGTACACAATTTATTAAACACCTAATATGTTAGGGAACATTCTATTTGTTGTAAAATTTTGAAATGCATTTTAGCAGCAGTAAAATTCAGTTCATAGTTCTTTGAATACCAACAAAGGTGCAAAGTGATAGATCTGTCACCACCACAAATGGCACAGAAAAAAAAAAAGTTCTGTAATTCCCAGACATGCACTATCCCTTTGGAGTCAGCTGCTCCCTTACTCTCAGTCTCTGAAAACTATTGGTCCACATAGAAAAGAGTGTACAGCAAAGGAAACAAGATGCCGTGGCAATTATCTAAAAAACAAGATGGGGGTTGACTGCACGATGGCAAGAAAAAAGACTCTTAAAGAATGGCAAAGGAAGGATCTATGCTCTTGATGTGAAGACATGACTTTAAGACTAGAGTTAACTTATTGGGGATTGTTATTTACTGATTTTGTTTAAATTTTATTGCAGAAGTATATTTTACAACTAATATCACCACAAGCTTTATACTATCCAAAAGGAATTAGTTTAATGTTCTTACCAAAGTAGAAAGAATTGAAAACATGTTTGGTGACCTTAGGCATCAAACGATGACATTTGCTCAATGCCCAAGCTTAATAAATTCTCCTGCTCTGCTTTCCCTGAACATTTTGTCTGAAAAAGTCTAAATTTATAAAGGATCTCATTTTATTACCAAAGTGGGCAGCATGCAGAGTCGGGACAAATTCAAATTCAGATGCCAGAGTTCACTCCTCTTTTGTTTTACTGAATGCTATGGAATATTTCAACCTTAATCATGACTTCGAAGGCCTCATGGTCACTGTACTATGAGGCAGAGGCCTTGTGTCCTCACGGATAAATACTGATGATACACAAGGACTGACTGTTACACAAAACCGTGGGTTGACACCCGCAACTGTAGGCCATTTGGTTTACATTGTAAACAATATCTCTCCAGTAGGACAAGAGCAGTCTGTTTCTATGGTGCTCCTTGAGGTGATATGTGTTCTTCCAGCTTGGGTTTCTTAACTTCTTGGAGGATCCTCTCAGATTCATTATCTCCAGATAACCTGCCATGAAGTCACCCACACTATAACTGGAGAGCCATTCTGCCTGCCCTACTCTGGTATTTATATCAAAAGCCTTATGAGTTGGCCCGCTAAGCAAGACAGACTGAAGGCTAGAAGAGTTTATTTTATCTTATTTTTTGAAACCTACACGTCTCCTATGACTTTCACAAGGTTTTGAACCAAGTCTAGGTCCGAAAAGGTTTCAAAGCCAAGTAAATCAAACCTGGACAAAGTGTTCTGCTGAGCTACGTGCATCCAATGTCAAATGAAACAGCTCTGTGATCTCTTTCAAAAGCATGATTGTTCTCGGCAGTTCCATGAAACTGTCATTTTCCCCCCAGAAGGCAGAGCAAGACCACTTTTCAGGAAATGATACCATCCAATTTATAAGTGAATGCGACTCCATTGCACTCTCCGGGGTGCCCAATAAAGCTGATTTACACTGATCTCCAATGATGCCCATGAATAATACATGATTAACACACATTTCAAACATGTCCTGAATAACAGTTTAAGTAGAAATAGATGGTGTTATGTCATGTCTTCCAGGGCAAGGGTTCAAAGTGCACAGAAACCAAATTAAACAGATGAAAAAGGGTAGAGAAGGTTGGGGAGCTCCTCAGAGAATCAGGGCATTCATAAAGGAATGAGCTCATCAGAAACAGGCCCAGGTAGTCAAATCAGCCCTTTGCAGGAGGATTTTACAACAGTTCTGAGCCTAATGCATCAATGAAAGCTTCATAAAGCCACACAATAAGCAAGAAGGTTTTAAAGAAATTTTTAGTAATTTTTGAGAGTCTCACACATTGATATTTCAATAATATAATAACTCTTCAGCATAATTTCTACCAGACCTACCCTCACATTTCCTATATCTCCCAACTCCATGTCCTCAATATTTTTTTTTAATTTAATAATCCATGGACTCCAGTTGCTGCTGTCCATATACACACAGATGTGAGGCTACCCACTAGAGTGTGTCCAGCTACCAGGAGTCAAACCCGTAAGGAAAACTGATTATCCCTCCAGGAGAACCATCAGCTGCTCATAACTACTGTTTGGGAGCTTGTGATCACCTTCTTGGTCCATGCTAGAGTCCTTACTGGCTTAATCTTGTACAGGTAACCACAACTACATGAGTTCATGAGTATAGCAATCTTGACAAGACAGTAGATTCTGTTTGGCTCTGGTCCTTCTCAAATCGTGGCCCTTATACATTTTTACCTGCTTTTCCACATTGTCTCTAAGCCTTAGGGGAGGAGTGTGACATAAATGTTCCATCTGTGGCTGAGCACACCACAGTCATTTATTCTTGACACCTTGGCAAATTGTGATCTTCTATGCTAACCTCTGTCTACTTCACAAAGAAACGTCTCTAATGAGGTTTGAGAACTGTGCTAAGCTTTGGGAAGACATACACAAATCTAGAAAGCAGTGGATGGTCCATTTAGTGGCATACTAGTACATTCACCTCTGGGGCCTGGGAGCTCCCCAACAATGGATTTTTAGCTACATTCATAGTGTGAAACATGTATTTTATCCTTTGGCACAGGCCTTAGATGTAATCAGAGAGCAGTTGGTTACCCCGTATTGTTTGTGCCACTATTGCACCCAAGGGTATATATTGCCACCTCAGCCATCATTCAAGTCCACAGGGTTCTTAGCTTGGTAAGACAGCCAGTGTGTTTTTAACCCAGCAGTCTGCAAAGCACCTTCCAGTACTATGGCAGCTAACCAGCAAGGAGGAAGCTTCCTGGTCAATGCCAACTTCATGTCTCCAAGTCCTTTGACCAATGCGTATAGCAACTTTAGCAATATGGTCTTACAGTAAAGTTCAAGTGGGAAGCCAAGAAAAATGACAATAGCCTACATAATTTCAGAGGATGTGGGGGGGGGGGTCTCTATGACTCCTCTGAACAACAATTTGAAGGGATGTATCCCATACCTGGAACTGGACAATAGATAAGTTCTTTTTAACCTTGACAGGACAAGAGAGGTGAGTTCCAAGAGAGGTAAGTCAGTAAAATAGTGGAAACGACCTTCTATTTCAATAGAAGGCAACCATTACATAATCTTAAAATTCTAGGAAATGTTCTAATAGGAACTCAACTTTGTAGCATTTCTGCTGGTCACTTAGAGAAGCCATAGAGGCTTTCTGGGTTGCTTGGATTTAAAAAATGGTTTACCTGCTCTATCTATCTATCTATCATCTGTCTATCTATCTCTCTTCCTCTCTCTGTATACACATTCACTGCTCCTGGTGTAAGAAAAATATAGTCATCAGAGACATGTGACTGTCTGAGGTACCCTAAGAACATATGTTTGCCCTGTCAGTCATTTATAACAGCTTCTCAGGAGCCCATTTCCAGGCATATGAAAGCAGGGCTAACTCTGCCCTGAGCACCCACCAAATTATTCCCAAAACAACCAGCTGCCTTGTTCAAGAAAGTCATAACTGATGAAAGCTAGGCAAATGAGTATTGTCTGAAGATTTATCTCAGTGGAAGAATGTATTTGGCAGGCAATGAGTCAAACCACCACAAAAAGAGGAAGGGAGGGAGGAAAAAAGGAAGGGAAGGAGGGGAGAGGGAGGGAGGAAAGGAAGGAAGGAAGGGAGGGAGGGTGGGCGGGAGAGAGGGAGGGAGGAAGGAAGGAAAAGGAGAGAGCCCAAAACAAAGTGAGTCACTTCCCTTCCCTTTGGTCATTAATACTGAAGAATCCTGCCATGAATTCTTCTTGTGATCAGATGGAAGACGTAAGCACAGGTATAGAGTAGACAAGCAAGCCAGTGCCAGCAGCCAGGTGTTGATGATAGGTAGGCAATAATTTTCAAGTTCTCCCACCAGGGTCCTTTCTAAGGGATTTAGCACAGCCAAGGAGAATAATCAAACACAAAGCTAGAAGTCATTTCAGGATACAGGTTCCAAAACAAGCCCACTTTCAGCCACTGCCCCTGTTTTAGTCAGAGAGAAACAGAACAGAGAAACAGAACTGAGTGTGTGTGTATATGTATATATATATATATATATATATATATATATATACATATATATACATATATACATATATATACATATATACATATATATATACATCACATGTATAATATATTATATACCTCAGGGTAGAGGTAGCACTATATGTATAGTGGTTTATTAGAGTGACCTATAGGTTATTGCCCAGCTTGTAAAGCAATAGCCATCTCCCGATGGAAAAACAAAGAGTGCAGTAGTTCTGTAGTCCATGTGGCTGGACATCTCAGCTGGTGTTCAGTCTACAGTGGAACTGAAGAAGTAGGTCTTAAAATCAGTGCAGTAAAGCCTCAATGGCCGAACAGGTGGACTGGCCCACAGGAATGACAACAATCAGGCACTCAGCAGTAGGGAGACTCACTCTTCTTTTCTTTACTCAGCTCCCTGCTCAGGGGCTCTCAGAGTCCCGAGAAAGGTAAATCTCTCCATTCTCATGGCTAAAATGCACAGCTACGTGGGGAATGGCATCCTATATGGTGATCAGGTAGGACCATGAAGCCAGTGCTTCGAGGACATGGCTATGGGCAGCACACTCTCAGCCTAGGATAAAGTTCTGACTCCCAGACGTCAAAACAAGTGAAGAAAACAGTGACAAACTGTCCTAGAGAATAACAAAACACTAGCTGATCACCAGTACAGTGCCTGAGTCAGCCACACAAGACCCAGCTCTTCCAGTGAACCACTGCTGCGGGTGACCCGAGGCTGAGAAATCATGCCCCATGATGATGTGCATGTAAGCAGGATGAGTGACTGACTTGAGCACTGGCCGATCATTGGTTCCCAGGCTGTGCTGAGTGAGGTCAGTTTCTTTTCTCCCAGTGGGGCGGGAGTTAGCAAGTGATTGACTTGTGACCATTCATTCTCTCTCCACTTAACTCTTTATGACAGTAAAGATTGGCTAAAGCATACTGCTTTCACTGCCTCCTAATGGAACTGCATTTATAGACCTGACATGTAGAGGCCACTTATCTTGTTACCCTGCTTGGTCCATTCTGGCTGATGAGGCATCTCATTTAGTTCTGTGTACATCTGAGAACTGTAAGAGAAATTGAGTAGCAATCCTGCGGTGCATGTTGTATGCGGCAGTGCTAACTAGGGCTATGGCACAGGCAGCTTCTAGCTGCTGGGAGTACACAGTCTAGAAGATGGCAGGAAAGAGGTGACAGGAGTACAGAATGATGGAAGGAAAGCACAAGATACATGCAATGACATTTGGAAGGCTAAATGTTAACCTTTATTGATCCCATTTTTGCTGAGTAGAGAATAAGAGATGAAGGGAACAAAAAAGTAAGAGAAAGAAAGGAGGGGATGGAAGGAAAGAAAAAAGGGAGGAATGGAGGGAGGAAAGAAGAGAGAGAAGAGGAAGGAAGAAAAAGGAAGGAATTAAAAAAGAAAGGGAGGGAAAGAGAGAAGGAGGGACGGAGGGAGAGAATGTGGTTGGTTTGAATAGGAAAGGCTCAAAGAAACACAGAAGTTGGTACCAGGGACTGGGATGTTGCTGTGATAGGTCTGACCATATCTTTGTTTGTAGAAAAAAATGGACTTTGGGACTGTGGACTAGAAAATCAGGTGGATGCTCTAAGTGGGTCATGGGTCATGCTAGTAGGAACTTGGAAGACTGGTACTGAGGGTGAGTTGAACTATAGGGTCTGGGCCCAAGCAGTTTCAGAAGAGAAGAATATTAGTATGTGGCCTAGACACTGGTCTTGTGATATTCTGGGGAAGACTGTGGCTGCTTTTTGCTCTTGCCCAAAAAGTCTACCTGAAGTGAAGAGATTTGGATTAATTTCATCGGCAGAGGAAATCTCAAAACAACTGAGTATTGACTTTGTCCTGCGGTTCTCAGTGTTCACTTTTATGCGGATCTATAATGAAAATAAAAAGGGGCAAGCTGGGCAAGGAAAAATACAAAATGTACAGATTGAGAAGAAAAGGTACATGAAGAAATGGAATAGAGCTAAGTCCTCTGTTTAGGGAGATAAACAGATTAAAGGAAAACCTGACGTTAGATGGAACAAAGAGAGAGGTGAACTCAGGGCAAAACCCCACCCAGCTAAATTTCCAACTTGTGAAAAGGAATTAAAGCTTAGATTCAGGCATGGTAATATACATCTTTAGTCCCAGCACTCAGGAGACAGAGGCAAGCAGCTCTCTTGAGTCTGAAGCCAGGCTGGTCTACAGAGTAAGTTCCAGGACAGCCAAGCTTAAGTAGTGAAGGATACTACAGAAAACAGAAAGCTGGTGAAGATGTAATTAACAAGCCCCAGCAGGCAGAAGAACTTGGCAGCTTCAGCCACATGGTTGTGGCTTTAGAGTTAAGAATGGAAGAAAGGGATTATGTAACCTCCAGGACTAAGGAAAGCCACTGAGGCCAGGTATGTGTCAGGGGTATCCCGAAAAGGAGGCCTAGAGAGGCCATTGTTTGAAGCTGTGAAGTTGAAGCCTGACTTGCCTTAGAGACCCCAAGATGTTGGAGATGCCAGAGGTGTGGGATGCCTGCTGAGGAACGCTTCTAACAGGAAGTGGAACCAGCCCAAGAGAAATGTGTTATAGTCAATAAAGGAGAAAGGAGTTGAAGATGTAAAGAACACTTAGACACCAGACATGGAGGTGCAGAGTTTAGAGTTTGCCCAGCTGCAAACTCTTGCTTTCGTCCATCATTTCCTCACTGTGCTCCCTTCACTACCTTTTGGAATGGGAATGTATGTATAGCCTGTGCTGCCGTATGTTGGAAGTATGTGATCTGCTTTTTGATTTTGATTTTACAGGGGATTACAGTTAAAAGATTGTATGAATCTCAGAAGAGACTTTGAACTTTGAGACTGTTATAGACTATGAGGACTTTTGAAGCTTGACTGAACACATTTCTGCATTATATTATGACTACAAACCTATGGGGGCCAGGGAATAGAATGTGGTGGTTTGATTAGGAATGGCCCCCATAGATTCTTAGATTTGAGTACTTGGCCCATAGGAAGTGACACTACTAGGAGGTAAAGCCTTGTTGGGAGAAGTGTGTCATTGTCAGAGTAGGCTTCACAGTCTATCATATGACATGCAATGCCCAGTGTGGCACACAGTCTCCTTCTGTTTCCTGCAGATCCAGGTGTAGAACTCTCAGCTTCTTCTCCGGCACCATGTCTGCCTGCATGCGCCTTGCTTCTTGCCATGATGATAATGGGCTAAACCTGGGAAACTGTCAGCCAGCCTCCATTCAAAGTTTTCCTTTATAAGAGGTGCCATGGTCATGTTGTCTCTTCACAGAACTAGTAACTAAGATAGGTACGAAGGGAGGGAGGGAAGAACAGAACGAAGGAGGGATAAAGAGAGAGAGGGAAGGAGGGAGGAAGAAAGGGAGGGAGAAGGAAGGAAGAGTGGCACCTGCAGCCAGCATAGAGACAGAGGTAGTAAGGTGGTATTAGGGCATGGTGAGAAGTGCCATGAAGCAGAGGTCACCCCAAGTCTGAAGGAAGGGCCTCATCTCATTATTTCCCAGAGCTGCAGTAGTACTATTGTTTCTAAACCTTCTGTATTTTAAAAGCAAAAGCCAAAAATACTTATTTGTGGCAAATGTTCCTGATTTTCAAACACCACATTTTACAAAACTAAATTACAGGGACTGGAGAGATGGCTCAGTGGTTAAGAGCTTGCCCTGCTCTTGCAAAGAACCTGAGTTCAAATCCTCCACACCAGGAGGCCCACAGCTGCCTGGAACTCCCATTTCAGAGGATCTGATGCTGTCTACTGCCCTCCACAGGCTGTGCACTCATAAACATGAAACTAAGATTAAATCTTGAAAAAAAATATTAAAGAAATAAATTATATGTTAGGCAACCCAAACCTGACAGATGGAAGACAGCCCTCGAGGAGACGACTTGCTGTTTCTGCTGGAAATGGTCTCGAAAAGGCTAAGGTGTCAGAGTGCAATCCCATTATTTGGGACCTCATACTGTCTCCACAGCATCGCTGGACCCCCACACTGTCTCCACAGCATCTCTGGACCCCCACACTGTCCCACAGCATCGCAACTGCCTCACACCGGGTTCACAATCCTTCTGTGTTTTTTGTAGTATGACTGGATTTAGCATTTTTACCTCGACTTTTGTTGCGTTTGTAGCAGGACACTGGACTAGGTGACCTCAGCAGTGGCTTATGAATGTAATTGACGGGCCATGTCTTGAAATTAGGAGACTAATAATGAGAGCGTTATAATGATAAAGTCAACGATGTGTTAAGTGCTTCATTTCCAACGGGTTCACTTGTTCTCTGGCTGAAATCCCTCGCAGTATTCAGTCATCTCTTTCCTATAGGAAAAGCTGCCCCTGAATTAGGAATATGGGGGTATACCTGTCATTTCTCCACCCACTGCTCCCGGGATGTGTGCTGGCGCTCTCAGACATGTTTAATGAACAAGGGCATCTGGCTTTACTGACCCTCTATCCGAGTCACTTACTGGGGACCTATGCCAAGTAGGCACCTAATTCACTACTGCGTATCAGGGTGACTCCGAAAGACTCAGGGCTTCTTTAGAAATTGAAAGCCTACCCAGAAAGACAAAGGACCTCCCCAGGAAAACATCAGCGGAAAGATAAATGCTGATGGGAGTATGGATCAGTGGCTGATGGGAGTGCTATAGTGTGGGGAAAATGTTTCTTTTACAGCAAAGATGGCTTGATTTGGGCCTCTGAAGCAGCGATTCCTATTTGAAAAAAGATGTGAAGAGAGGCTGGAATCCAAGTCTTTGTCCTCCTTGGGTTTCTACACCCCATCCTTGGATGGCCAGGGGGAGTGCAGGAAGGGCAATGCAGAGGGGAGAAGAGCTCTCTGAGAAAGTATCAAATTCCAGTCTGGCGTTTACCTTTGCTTCATTCAGATCCCAAACCCCTATGGCCAGGGCACAAATACACACACAATGCCTGGTAAGCCGGTAGCAGAGCAGGGCAGTCAGAGCTGGGGCCTCTGCTCTTTGTGTCTGATGCCTGATTTGCATATGTCTGGGCTGCAGGGCAGAGACTTAAAGCCTCTGGAGCACAGGCTGCATTGGCCCTTGGCCCTGGGCGGGTCGCAGAACAGAGTGGAGACTGGCAGAATACCTAAGAGACCCGAAGCCCATCTTCCTATTCATGGAGGTCTGGAAGGTCCTTTCTCAAACTGTTCAGGCCAAATAATGCAAGCTGTTTGAAATCGGAGGAAGCCCTGTGGGATGTGCCAGGATCACAATGGGAGGCAGAGTGGGAAAGCGGAGTGGCAGGGTGGGAGGGAGATCCTATTTGGAAATAAGGAGAAGGCTTTGAACTAGCAGATCTCTCCAACTGAGGCCAAACCCACAGGAAACCAGTCCCAGCTGGGTGTCACAGAAGCCTGTGAATAAATATGAGGGAGGGGAGATGACAGCTTCCCACCCCTAATGCATTCACCCCAAGGTGCTACAGGGCATCTGTTCCATAATTAAGCAAACTCCCTATTTCACCAGCCTCCTCCTCTCCCTTCCCCTCCTCCTGAGGGCCGATGAAACATAATTATTCCTGCATCTCGCAGGCACTCCCTGAAAGCAGTTTATTATTTGGCTCTTTCCCTTCATCCCCTCCCTTTGGACTGGGTGACAGAAGCCCCTGGCCAGTAAGGGTTTTAGAGCATCCTATTTGCCAGAGGCCTCTGTAGCATCCCACCTTCTCTACCCCAGCTCGTAAGAACATCTCCTGTTGGAGGGAGATTATGGGACAAAAAAGAAAAAGATGCATAACGAAGTATATAAGAGGGCCATTTTTTTTTATCAGCTATGATCCCTTATCCCCTCTCTCCTGATCCAATATGCCCATGGGCTGAAAACAGCAATAATGAAAACTGATGGGGTGATATGACACAGAGAAAATGGAGCACTTCTTTCCAATAATAGGATCCTATATTCTAGATGAAAGATCAAGGATAGGGGTCTGTAGGGCCTGAGGTTTATTCTTAGCGCTTTGTAATTTGCTCTACAAAACGTGTCTCCAATTGCACCCTCTGGGAAAGAAGATAATAAAGCTAGGCCACGCCTATGGCACCACACCTGTAGTCCCAGCCAGCACTTCAGAAGTAGAGGCAGGAAGAGCTGAAGGTCAAGTTCATGTTCGGCTATGTAGCAAGTTTGAGTACAGTCTGGGCTATAGAAGAAAATCATAGTTAGTGGAATATCAACTCTGGAGGTGATCATGGGAAAAACAACTTCTCTATGACCACACAGTGAGCAAAAGACCAACTCATGTGTCTGTGCCTTTTTGTTATGCTATGCCACCAAATTACTAACCTGCATAAAACACTCCAGGTAACCCACCCAGTAGCAGGTTACCCATTTCGTGTCCCTATAGGGACCACATTTTACTGACTGTCACGCACTGGTCAACGTCAGAAAATCAATGCTGCCCACTGATGTGTACAAGTGTTTTCACTGTGAACCATATTTTGTTTCAAACAGCACCACCACTGCATACATCACAGATACTCAGCACTCGGGTTTCTGGTACATGCTGATTAATTTCTATTCTACATAGGACACTCCTGAGAGTCAGGTTCAAAACCATACAGCGAGGATATGTGAGGAATTTGCACTTGACTCTAGAGCTTTTGACGGTGGATACAGTGATCTTTCTGGTAATGAATCAACCACTGAACTATGTGATACATGGTTTCACTTTATGAAACAAATGATGTTCTATAATTGTGGTTATTTCCATTTTCTGACAGTTTCTTAATATATATGGCTGACTAATAACCATAAATTTGAGTTATTTCGATTTTTATTATAATGAAAGCTTATTATAGAATATTAGAAGAGAACAAAGAGAAAAGAAATTAAATCAATAGTCCCAAAACATTTAAAATTAATATTTCTCCAGCTTGCTTATGTCTTTTTACATAATTGAAATCGTATTCTTTATATAACTTGGAATCTTGTTTTTCTGAACTAAATATTATAGCAAATATTTCTCTATTTACTTCAATAATTTCTCCATTTACTGTTAAACTGACTTAAAAATCATCATTTATATGCTTTGATACTCACTTTAATGACTAAAAACTAATCTATTTTATGGATGGCAAATTAAACAACACCCATTGCTGAGCTTTTTTTTTCACTTTTAAAAGTAATAGTAGAAGAAATGTCTCCTTTTTCCTTTCTGGATTTCAGAACACTCTCAGGTTTGTTTTCTTGAAGAAAACTACTGAATCGTTAGGTGGGGAAGATCAACTTTAAGGCTCTTGACATAGATTGCCAAACTGCTTCTGAAATGAGTTATGCTAATTGTTCCAACTAGCAGTAATCTGAATATTCCTATCATTTTAAATGTGGTAATTTCCTTAGAGCATACATACATAATCACAATGTTTTTAATCGTGGTATAAAAGCAATTTTAGGGGTGATTTAGTTAGTCTCTTTTTCTCTCTCTTTTATACATTAGAAAACTGAGGTCCAGTCAGTTCTATGGACAGTCTAAAATCAAAGGTGTAAGGAAGATAGCTGGACTGGACCCAGGTCTATTGAAGTCCCAATTCTCCATGCTGGCTTCGAGGAATCTGGAAACAGCTTTGTGATATTTATTTGGTCAAGAGAATATTGCTGAATAGCTGCTATCCCTTGATGTCTTAATTTCAATTATAGCTTCAAGCAAAGAAGCTTTGGAAAGAGCTGGACCAGGTTTGTTTGTTTGTTTGTTTGTTCGTTCGTTCGTTCGTTCGTTCGTTTGTTTGTTTTTTAAATGCCCTGTATTGTGAGCAAAGGGCACTTTTTGGTGACAGTCTCCAACTGCCAGGGGTCTGCAGGAAACCTTGTATCTACTTAGCACTTCCTGCTCCTGGCTCAGGCCTCCGGCACTCTCCTGGCCCCGCCTGACCCACATCTTGGCAACTTATACAGCATCCTTCCTGTGGGCTTCTGTTTTCCCCATCCCTGCTCAGCGTGATGGCAACCTACCTCATTTTCAACCTCAGGCCAAGCAGAAGTGTTGTTCCTACCCATCTGCCATGTTGGCCAAATTTCCCTGATGCTAAGTGATTCCAGACACTTCCCAGGAGGGCTGAGGAAGATACAAGATGCTCTGCCTCATTCTGGGACAATTATCAGAGATGGAGAAAAGGAGCAGGTATACATCTTTTACCAGGGAACACATAGTGCCTATCGTGCTGTGGGACATAGACTGAATTACCAACATAGCATCCTCAATGGCATGCCAAAACCTAGCTTCTTCTATGCCACATAATTTACTGAACAAGGCCATAACCGCCCCCATGTTTCTTACAATGACTTGCTTCTGTTTAAAAGCCTACATACCTCAAGCTGTAACTAGTTCCTCTTCCAAGCCCCTTCTTTCACGTATCATACATCTCCTATTAGTTATTCATCCAGTTCATGGCATGCCAGCCTAGCCAGGAGAGGCATAAAAAAGAGGAGGTGAAGGGTGAGGTGAGAGAGTTACGAGGGACATGAGGATATGATGAGCTCTACTGTAGAAAAAATATCATGCTTTGGAGATTTCAGGGTGCATTTGCTTTCTACTTGGCCTAGAGTCTTCCTTCCCATTGTTTCCCGGATGACACACTCATCCCTTGTAGCCCCGTGCACATGCCACCTCTAGAGTTTCCCAGATCTTACCTTGATTCAAAACATCAAGCACTGGCCTTGCTAGTCTTAATACCGCTGGTCATCCCTCACCTATGTTTTTTTTACATTAAGATGACATATTTTGAAATGCTTACCTCCTCCAGAAATAAATCTGCATGATATTTTTAAGTGGATTTTTGTCATCCTCCTTTTCCTTCACATCAAATCTTCTACTTGGTAGGTAATTAAATATTTATCATATAACTAAGAATTGATGCTAAATGGAAGGAATACATAAAATTGCTTGGATGGATACCAAATTTTAACACCAATTGACATTTTTAAAAATCAGGATATAGATATGCAGCTGTCTGATTAGTACTTACGTAAGGACACTGTATTGGGAAATAATCAGTAAATATTGATCAATAAATGAAATGTAGAGTTTTGTCATGATGACCGCAGGATGAGACCTAGAGAACGTTAATGCTGTAAGCATCTATCCTTGGCCAGAGAGAAGCTATCTTGTACATAATAAAGTGCACAGGTGGTGTCACAATGGTCCTATTACTCTGATAAGAAGCTCTGACAAAAGCCACTTGAGGGAGAAAGGGCTTCATTCAGGTCTCACATCAAGGATGCAGTCCTTCACATTGGGGAAATCAAGGCAGCAAAAGCTTAAGGCAGCTGCTCATGTCCCACCCACCACCAGGAAGCCTAAACTGTGAAGGATTATTCTCAGCCAGCTTTCTCCTCTCTCTCTAGCCAGGGCGCAGGCCCAGGGACAGGCCCTGTCGTTCTCAGTGCTGCCCACTCTTAGTAGTTTTCAACCTCAGTTAACACAATCAGGATGATTCCTTGCAGGCTTGCCCAGATGCCAACCAAATGTAAATAATCCCTTGTAAGCATGCCTAGAGGCGTATCGCTTAGGTGAATCTAGATGCTGTCAACATGGTAAGCAATGCTCTCAGGGTAGTCACTTCTCGATACCTGTGACACATTTCCTAGCCAGCGTCATATTAAAGAGAAAAGGGCTTGAGGGCAGGGTGAATAATTCTGGAGCCAAAGGAAAACCCAGAGATTATGTTTCTGTGTCTTATATTTTTTTTCAGAGAATTTTCTGTTTTTTCAGTAATTGTGTGTGCCTGTGTGCACGCATGGCCACCACATATGTGCATGGAAGTACATGGATGCCGGAAGAGGAATAACAGGCAGTTGTGAGCCACCCATTGCAGGCTGTAGGAACTAAATCCAGGTCCTCTGCAAGAGCAGCAAGTGCACTTAAAAGTGCAACCATCTCTTGGACGGGTCACACATCTATTGACCTAATTACCAAACGATTTGCCTGCATTAAAAACACCCATGGTTTAATCATACTAATATATGTGCTCGTATTTAATGAAACCTTGACTTGCTGCAAGTTGAGGATCACCAGGGAACTACAACATTGTCATTAACTACAGTCTCGGAGTAAGATTGAACCATTCTTGCCAAGTGGCCTACAAGCTTCCAGCACAACGTCAGTCACATTTGCCGCCTTCTTGACATACAAGTGTGTGCTTTATAATTGAATATAAACATGACACTGGGGTGTTTTCAAGATCTGGAGATTGGAAATGTTTACTGAAACAGGCTGGTTTACAGGTTGGGGCTTGGCACTGGCAGCACCTAAGGGGCTTAGAAAGTATGGCAGAATTAATGCTGGCCAGAAGCAGAGAGGGTGTAGAACAGGCTATATCTGGCTCAAGAGCCTTAGCATCAGCTGCTATAACCTGGCAAATGGATAAATGATTTTTTTTCAGAGCCAGCAGTAAAATGAAACTTATGGAAACAATAAAGTGAATGTCCTGCCTAACCAATAAGTCAAATTAGAAAAGAGTAGATTTTCTAACCAGACTTGAAAAACAATCAGTGTAGTTCATTGGTCCAAGGATACCCTGGAAATTAGTGCATTTCTGGTTCCAAATTAATGGTATATATTGGAGATGGGCATTGCCAATCCTAGTCAACTGCTTATTTTTCTATGTTCACCAGAGAAGAGTGGTTTTTATATATTTAAATTCTTTTTTATCTAGAAGAATATTCTTTTATGCCATGTGAAAAC
Organism: Arvicola amphibius; assembly: GCF_903992535.2. Classification (NCBI taxonomy): domain Eukaryota; kingdom Metazoa; phylum Chordata; class Mammalia; order Rodentia; family Cricetidae; genus Arvicola; species Arvicola amphibius. Next base: position 146,638,379 of record NC_052051.1, read on the forward strand.
CATGGAATTTGCACATTAAAGTCATTAACACAGTTTTATTGGAACTCAGCTGCACACATTCCATTTGGCTCAGATGCTTCCGTGCTGTGATATCAGGGTTCGGTAGCTACGAAGAAAAGCCACATGGCTTGCAAAGCCAAAAAATATTTATTTACTATTTAGCTCTTTTAGTCATTTACTAACCTCTAACATTCATGGTCAGAGAACATTAGCTTAAGTCTATTGTCAATGGAGCAAAAGCATTCAGTAGCAGCACAGAGAATAAACCTTAAAGTTGGAGGGAAGTAAAACACACTGGGCTCAGAGTCTTCCACAGACTTCCCTTAAGAAGAAGAATCAATAGTGACTAATGATTCTAAGTCCATCTCATGATCAGAAAGTGTTTCTAATTATCAACTAACACCATCCTTACCCAACAGAGAAGATACTGACCTCAATTCTCCCTGGTGAAAACAGACTCCTGTCCTCTTCCAAAGGTAAAATCACAGCATTTTGGGTTACATCTAAATGAGTTTTCACCCAAAGGGGTACAATGTTAACCCCCCCAAACAACCCAGACTGTTGCTAAGGCCATATGCTTCTCTACACAAACTAACAGCAAGGCCCTATTGCTGAAGACAACACCAACAGTACTCATGGAACAGAAAGAAGTTGATCTGTTGCCTGCATAGTGCCTTCTCCTTGGGGGCTAGTCTTATTGGTACCAGAAGGTCCTCTGTATGCTACTAAAGGAGAAAAATAAGCACAAACCTTGCTTTGGTCTACCACGGTGCCCTGCCTGCAAGCTATGCTACTGCAATGGTGGCTCAAAGCTTGTGAGAGTCACCAGCCAATGTCTGATTTGATTTAAGGCCCATTCCACAAGATGGAACCCACACCTGACACTGCCTGAGTGACCAAAAATCTGAGACTAGGTAGCCTAAGGACCTATGATGAAATCAAATACTAATGTTCTTCTAAAAGAAAATAACAATAAAATGATTCTTAATGGCATTCTGCTTTATTCATAGATCAGTGTCTTGCTCAGCCATCATCAGAGAAGCTTCCTCCTCTAGCAGATGGGAACAAATACAGAGACCCACAGCCAGACACTATGCAGAGAGTGAGAGATATTGAAACACTCAGAAAATGGAAAAGGGATGTCTCCATCAAATCCCTCTCCTCAGTGCCTGGGGAAACCTGAGAAAAAAATAGGTTGAAAGAATGTAAGAGCCAGAAGGAATGGAGAACATCAAGGAAACAGGCCTTCTAAATCAACAGGATGGACGCATGAACTCAAGAGACTGAGGTGGCACGCCCAGGACCTGCACAAGCCTGCCCCAGATGGGGTCCTAGAACTGAAGGAAGAGGACACATGTCTCCATCCCTAATCTAGAAAGCTGTCAATCTCCAATTGACAACCAATTGCAAATTAAAATTTAGTTTTCTCCAAAGGAGTCTCACTAGGGAAAGAAGCTACTCTTAAAGGTAGGCTGCATGCCCAGGAGTGGGTGACCAACAGAAAATGAACTCAATGACGTCTTTGGCAGTTCCTTATTTCATAATGTCACAGCAGGGCTTTTTGATGTTGTTTTAAATTTCATTTCTATATATTCTCACACACACACACCATACATATCCGTTGCACATATATCATGGCTTCTAGTTTAATATTTTTGTGGGACTCTTGAGTATGCAAACAAGTAGGTCTTTACATGTTTATCTGTTTCTTGTCCCTTTGGGGGGCTCTTCTCTCTCTCTCTCTTTCTCTCTCTCTCTCTTTCTCTCTCTCCCTCTCTCTCTCTCTCTCTCTCTCCCCCTCTCTCTCTTTCTCTCTTTCTCTCTCCCTCTCTCTCTCTCCCTCTCTCTCTCTCTCTCTCTCTCATCTCTCTCATCTCATCTCTCTCTCTCTCTCTCTCGTGTGTTTTGTCCTATTCCAAGGTGTTAGTTTTTGTTTTATCTTATTTTATTATTATCCCTCAGAAGCCTGTTTGGTTTCTAACGAGAAACAGAAGGGTAGTAGATTCATAGGGGAGGGGAGGCGGGGAAGATAAGGGGGAAAAACTTTGTATTTTAAGGTTTCCCACTCAGAACTTCAGCATATAACATCTCCCAAGAAGCAGACTTACGTGATTGTCCCTGTTACAGATAAGGAATCTCAAGGTTAATGCTATCAATTGAATTGTATCCCTCACAAATTGATATGGCAAAGTCATAACCATAAATGTCACATTGGGTCATTCTGACTGGTGATTATGGTTAAATAATGTGATAATGGTAGGTCCAAGTCTAAGAACACTAGTAGTTTTACAACAAAAGGAAGATCCCTAGTTCCAAAACTAAATACTTAAATAAAAATATAAAACAGACAGACACAGGTGCCTTCACTCTTACGTTCATACCTATTCTCCCTCTTTCTCTCCAGGGCAGCATGCAGAGAAAGAGGGCTGTGCACTGGCAAGGCAAAGTCGCCATCTATAAGCTAAGAAGAGAGTTCTCATCGGGATTCAGTCCCGACAGTTGACCTTGGTTTTCTTGACTCCAGAACAGTGAGAAAATAAATTTCACCCAACCTGTGCTGTTTTGCTATGGCAACTGGAACAGATGCACATACAATCAGGCAAGCTGAATAGCATATGCTAAATGAGGCAACTCAGCAGTAGCAGAACAGAGATAGCACCTCAATCCACAAATATTTATCAAGCAGCTAGCAAGCCTAAGGACAAAATAAGTATTAATACAAGAAGCAAACTATTACATTTTTAACTTCAAAAGAAAATAAATTAAAGAATGATATTACTACAAATTTGGAGAGCATTCCTAGAGAGAACTGTGTAGTATATGAGATATAAGTGAGCAAAACTGACTTATCCAGGTCAGTCTAAGGAGGATAGCCCACCCTGCAATGGAACTGATTTGAAATGTGGATAATCGTTTATTTAGTGGAACTGAAGGAGATTGAACATCTAGAGAGAAGGAAAGTGTAAAGATCTGTCATAGTAGGAACATGTCAAGAAAAAGAAATTCAGTGTAGTGGGATTAAAAAGAGGTAAAGAGTAATAGAAGATGAGATCGATAACAAACTGGGCATGCAGCTCTGTTGATAGTGTGTTTAGCTAGCAAGGATGAGGCCCTGGTTCAATCTCCAGCACCACATAAATCGGCACTGATGGTTCACACCTGTAGTCACAGTGCTTAGGATGCAAAGGTAGAAGGAAGAGAAGCTCAAGGGTATCCTCATCTATATGTTGACTTCACGGCCAGCCTAAGATACATGAGACCCTGTATTTTAAAAAATAAAAAGTAAAGATTAGCTAGACTTCTTATAGTCTTATGAGCCATGGTGGTTAAGTATTTGTGTCTTTATCTTAAGAGAATTAAGACTCATCAAAGAGCTTTCAACAGCAAAATGACATTTTAAAGTTTTCTAATGAGAAGGGAGAGCCATGGGCACAATGTGGAAAACAGATTGGGGAAAGCCAAGGTAGTTCCACGTTGGCCCATTTGGAGGCAATCTCAGTAGAGGATGTAGGAGCTGCTCACAGCTTAAGAGCACCAAAGTTGCTCTGCAGAGGCGAAGAAGGAAGTGTTTATGACAGCTACTGCAGTTCAATCATGGAGCACGGACTTGAAATGAAGTCACCAGGAACATCAGGAGTGATTCCTTGATTCCTGCATGTTTAATAGGATGAACAAAATAATAGCAACTACTGATATGTGAACTGATGAAAGAGGAGGTCAGTGTCCTTTGGTCCAAGAGCAGTGGGAACATGACTGTGGTTGAACAAAGTTGGGTATCTTGCCTCACTGCAACAGGGATGAATGGACACAAAAAAGAGTGATACAGAGTCTCAGTGAGAATGTTCTAGGATCATAGTATAGAATTAGGCTTTCTGTTAGATTATTTGGGGATATTGCAAATGCGTGTGGTGCTTGGATGCTGTTGGAGAGCAAGGGGTTGTTCTGCAGTACAATGTCTTCATAATTTTATCAAGTGTGTGGTAATGGGATGAGGTTAGTCCTTTGATTAGTATCAATATACAGTGCTATTTCCTCATTATATATTGGACATATTTACATCTCTATCTTATTCAAACAGCACCAAACAGACAAACATAATCATGAAGCTATGAAGAGACTGTACTTGCAACTTGTCTGAGTGATCTAGCAGAATATCAGAACTCTTTGGAATTGTTGATGTTCAGCCATACACCACAAACTAGCCATAACAAAGAGAAACAGGCAGTGTGGCAAGTGCCCAATAAGGCTAGGTCTAGGTGTGTCACTGGCTGGCATGGCTGCTTTCCTTTTGCTCAATCATCCCTTTGAACTAATAGAGGAGAAAGTAGAGTTGTGGGGTCTTTGTGTAAAAGATTGGCACTCCACCATTGATGAGCTTTTGGATCCAGAGGTTGTGCAGACTATGTGTTCTTTGATGAGAACACAGTTTCCCTGTTCCTGTTTCCCATGTTGAAGGACAACTTTCTCATCATGTGTCAATACTGTGGCTTCACAACAACCATTATGGTTCTAAACAAGATACATCAGCCAACTGCAGGACAAGCAATTACCAAGAGCAGAAACAGAAATGGTTGTTAGCTTCTGTAAAAGACACTTTAGTCAGAAACTTAGATCACCAAGCTGAGGCAATGAAACATGTCCCAAATCCCAAATCCTCTCCTCTAACATTCCAAGTGCTTTTTTCAGCCTAATTATAGACTATTCTACCTAGGCGCAACTAAAATAATTTGCCATAGTATAAGTTTCCCCTTGGCTAGCTAAAAAGAAATGAAGGGCTATGTGATTATCCATGAAAACATTAGCTAACACGTTTAAATTCAAACTGCTTTGCCAGGCCTCCAGAGCAGAAGATGTTCCACTCATTTTGAAAGAATCAGAGAAAAATTCCAGACAACATATTCTGCTTATATTATTCCTACTCTGGAAAATTAGTCACAACAGCAATGATAATTAGAAAGAAATCATCTACATGTGATAAAAGTCCTGAAATGGAGTTAAAGTAACTCCTGAAAGCAAACTGGTGTGTCTCTGAATACAACATAACATCGTGATGGCAAGGAAGTCTCCAACATCTGCTCCAGTTCTGAATGGGAGGTTTGTCATGGTCTCGGCAATCATTGTATTGAAGTGAATCAAGGCTCAGTTTATAGGACACTAATGTTTGTGAATAATTATGCAAGGTAATATAATGTGTCTGTAAAACAAATCTTCCTTGTGGAGGTTAAATTTAAATGTTATTAAATTTGTAACGGCAACTGGTTCTATTTAAAGAAATAGCTCTATCTTGGGGAAATGCCTTTAGATCAGGTTAACTGAAATGGTAGAAGAGCATAGTAAGTAAAATATAAGAGGAGAAAAACAATAGAAGTTCTGTCAATGAACATTTTGTTCAGTGAAGAGAGGTTGTCAATGTGCAATGATAGGCAAAATTAATGGAAAATACAAGGAAGGAAATGAGTGCTGAAGAATCCAAATCTACTTTGGCGCATCCTTCTAGGGAGATGCTGTCTGTCTATACTACTGACATTTGTTCCAGCATTTCAGCTTGAGGGAATATTGAGTTTCAGTTTTCAAATGTCTTTGGAACATCAAAAAAAAACATATCTCACTGCTATTATCGAGAGAGAGAGAGAGAGAGAGAGAGAGAGAGAGAGAGAGAGAGAGAGAGAAAGAGAGAGAGAGAGAGAGAGAGAGAGAGAGAGAGAGAGAGATCACTCTAAGGGGGAGCTGTCTTCCAGCAGATTCTGAATGGAGATATATAATGCCTTGAAAGAGAATCTCAAGAGACACAAGTAGAAGTGGAATCAACCAATATCCATCATCTGAGTTCCTTCTGCTTCTGCTTTGGCCAAGGAGATTAATAATGAGTATTGGAAGTTTGTTGAAGCTTTTAGAAATCATGAATTCTTTCTGAACACCAGCCTTTTACACTCCTTTTGTAGACTAAAGAAAGAAAGACTAGATTATAGACATAGCATTTGCCTTTCTGTGGATACGGTATGGGGAATGATGTCTAAAATTCCACTTTCTGTGGATATGGTATGGAGAATGATGACTAAAATTCCACTGAGACATTACTTATGCAGTATCCTCCTCTGTGCTTCAAACTCTTTCTCACTTTGAATCACCTATTAGAGAGTAAGAGTTTATAACTCATTTACCTTACTCTCAAAAACAGAGATAAAATTATATATAATTTTGTTTTGTTTCTTTCATTCTGATTTACTGAGTCAAATATTTTAATAAAGAGAGTAGAAAAAGCACTAGATAACTAAATGACACATATTGATATGTAGATGATAGATAGATTTGACAGCTCAAGAGATGATAGATGATGATGATGATGATAGATAGATAGATAGATAGATAGATAGATAGATAGATAAGATAGATAATACATTGATAGATAAATGATAGATAATAGATAAATGAATGATAGATAGATAAATGATAGATGATAGATAGATAAATGATAGACACACAGACAGACAGACAGACAGACAGACAGATAGATTATAATATAAACAGACATATAGGTCTTTCAGTGATGATAGGTGCACAAGTGGAGCTTGGCATGGGAAAGTGAATTTTCATTGCATATAGGGAAAATCCAGACTGAAAGCTAGGACTCATATTGTCCTTGATGATCTTGCTTGGTCTCTCACATCTCACCTTGACATTCCCCTCCTCTTCTGCTCTCAAGTAGTCACACCCTCCTTCTCTTGGTTCCCTAGCATTTTCAAATGTTCGATTCCTTAGCATTTTCCAGTGTTCTTTTCCCTCCCAAGGCCTCATAAGCCCAGTGGTTTTCCTGGAACATTTATGCTGCTTCTTCCAGTCCATCAAATATCATGGTTCATATGTCACTTCCTCCAACATCCAATTCCATTAGTTTCTCTAATTCAGCTTCCCTTGTGACTGTCAGTTAACACAATCATATCACATCTGTAGCAACCATAATCATTATCTTACAGACAACATCCGTCACACAAGCTTCAGAAACTGTGAACTTATTGAAATTGCTCAGTGAGCACATTTTTTTTCTGCGAAAGGCCCAATAGTAAATACTTGAGGTTCTGTAGGCAATGCATTCTTTGTGGTAAATAGTCAAGTCTAACTTTGTAGTACAAAAGGAGTCATATGTAATTTACATAAGAACAGACATGGTTATGCTACAGTAATGCTTCATTTAAAAACTCAAAGGCAGAATGTGCCTCGTGGGCCATTTATCAACCCTTGCTCCCTGCTGACTGAACTCTGTAATGGCTAGCAGAGAGGCTTCCTGCCACACTACATTCCTAATACTCAGTACAGAGTCAGCGCTTAAGCAAACGTTTGCCGAAGACATACATGAATGGTTGTACCAAACTCCTAAAATATTGCAATGATAATTCTAAGATGATTTCCCCACTTCTTTCATGTCCTTTTCCACTTTAATTTTGAACAACTGTCAGGACCATCCTTTATACCAAACTAAGGTTTTAAATTTCAGCTAAAAACTGAAGGTCACTTTCTAATGCATCATGCGCAATCTTTAAGTGTTTTAACCACTTACAACAATGATGCCCAGAGGAGAGCACTGGGTATTGAAGTCAAAGTTAAAGCCTGGAATCACAGTTTTTAATCACTTAAAATTTTTATGATCTTTGGGTGAAGCTAGATAGTGGAAATTTGATTCATGTTGTATAAATCCAGAAACACAGTCAGTTTTAGAGGATTTAATTAAGAACCCAACCATATCATCAAAGACAGTGACTGTGAGACTCTTTCCTTTACTTTCTGCGGTGTCAGTTTGGAGAAGTTGGCTTTCCTTGTGTAACCATGGCTCCAGGATGCATATCTACATGGTATACCCATTCTGAGCATCATGTACAAAAACAAGGAAGCATTTTTCTAACGCTCCCTTACCAGATCCCTCTTTGTGTTATTGCTCCTTATGTGGCCCCTGTAAAAAGTTATAAGTCACACTGCCCGAGGCCAGTGGGAACGTCATGAGTGGCTTGGGCCTGCCTCACCCAAATCAATCAAGGGATGAAGGACATATGTTGGTTCTGTTTCATGGGCATCTCTCAATGCCCAGCCTTGATATTTGTGTTCAGTCAGTCTCCTGTGCCTGGAAACTATCAAATGTCAAGTTTAAATTACAGCTGTCCTTGCCTACACTTCCTGTATATAAAATAGGCTTCACACCAATCTCCAACTTGTTATTATGATTAATTGGGGAAGAACACAAATAGTAGCAGATGATAAATACTGTGTAAATATTTTTTCTTTCCTCACCCTTCCTTTCTCTCAAGTTGCTTGAAATGACTTCCACTTTTGGGTTCCTGTAATTATCTAATATAATTATATAACAAGCCTGATCTTTTTAACTAGACTCTGATTCATATTCCCTGTGCACAGTGATGAAAGAATCCGATGGTCCTCAAGAACGCAAACAGAACTCTGCCTCCAACTATAGGACCTTTGTCACTGACACCCCCTTTACCCTTAACATTATTTTCACCACCACCAGGAATAATAACAGTCACCAGGTGTGGTGGTTTCAATGTTATTGGCCCCCACAGGGTCATGGGGAGTGGCACTATTAGGCGGTGAGGCCTTGTTGGAGTAGGTATGACCTTGTTGGAAGAAGTGTGTCAGTGGGGGCTTTGAGGTCTCCTATGCTCATGCTGTGCCCAGTGACACAGTCTACTTCCTGTTGCCTGTGGATCAAGATGGAGAACTCTCAACTCCTTCTCCAGCACCACGTCTGCTTGCATGCCACCTGCCATGATGATAATGGACAAGACCTCTGAGCCATAAGCCAGCCTCAATTGAATGATTTCCTTTATAATAGATGCCATTCTCATGGGGTCTCTTCAAAGCAATAAAACCCCTCACTAAGACGCCACCACATAAGCAGTTTCTTCTGCTTGTTCCAGACTGGAAGTGGAGCTAAGTGGAAGGAGGCAGACCATCTTCTCCAAGAGCCCCTCGCTCAAAAGTAGGTTGTTCTTCCAGAACATAGAGTATAAGTGGGAAGGGGGGAATAAAGAGGAAAATGCCAAAGATTGGCTGTAGCCAAAAGGGAAATTCTGAAATCACAGAGTGTTTATAATTTACATTCTGGAGCTGGAGATGTGACCCAGCAGTTCAAAGCACTTAGTACTCTCAAAGGATCTGGGTTTAGTTCCCAGCACCCACATGGGGCTTGCAACCATCTCTATAAGTTCCATAGACTATGAAATCCGCTTCTAGCTTCCACACACATCAGGAAAACACACAGTTCATTTATTCACATGCAGACAAAAGACATATATCGGTGTGTATAGTCATGTATGTGCATGTACATATGTATTTATACATATATATTACAAATGCATCTTTCTTTTAAAATTTTTACCTTCCAAAAGGATATGGATATTTTATCTGTGGAAAAAAATTCAGCTGTGAATAAGTGCAGAAAAGCAGAGTTAGACTGCACATTTGGGGCTGTCTATATGGGTCTATTTTCTATATGGATGCACATTTGGGGCTGTCTATATGGATCTATTTTCTATATGGATCCTTTCAGTGGGCACAGACCTAGGTATGGACCCTCCTTCCAGTGGACCAAAGGAGCCCAGCATTTTCATACCTCATATTCCTATTCTCATTTTCTCTAGCTAGAAAAGAGAGTAGTGTGGGGGGTAGAGAGCAACTAGAAGTTACAGTGACTGCCCTATTTAAACAGAGCTGGCAGAAGGTGTTACAGTTCAAGGTGAATTTTGCTAAATTATCCCCTATGAAATTATATATTCCAGCTCTAATATTTCAACCCCCTGATTGATTGCCAAAGTTAGAGCTGTGATAACAGTGGTTGGTGTTCTTTAAGAGGCTGAAAATGCCAGTTCTTGGGAAAATGACAGTTCTTTGAGAAATAATCAGGTTGACTGCACATCTCTCAACAATAGAAAGATTATGGCGAGGTTCACGAAATTACCTGTGATGGCCTTTTCCTGAAGCATGAACGGTCCTTTTCTACTCAGTAGAGATGCTGTGACTAGAGAGGAGGCATTTCATTTTAACATCCTGTTGATGCCCATTATCTTTTCTACCATCCACCTCATCACAAGGAGATTTGCTTGGAAATAGCTTCTTCCATTTGCACCTTTTCCCCCAGAAAGCAGAGAACTGAGTAAGATGACCATCTAGGGACCCTTTGCCCTCTTAGAATTCTGTGACACTAGCAGCTAGCATTCCTGATCGGGAAAGTGTCAAATGTATATAATACTCCACTATTTCCAACACATACGGACTTGATCAACAATGATGGCCAAAACCATAGTAAAGGAAAATGCAGCCATAATGGGGGAAGTACTGCAGCTGACAGCAGTAACAGGAGAATTCTACTCTAGCTGGCATGGGCATTTTTTAAAACCACTCCAAGAGCCACTTAAATTCAGTTTCCAGACAGCTTGATGAGCTATACTTTTCATTGGAAATTAAAAACGAAAACTCAAAAATGAGTAAGGGTAGACTTGAAAGTAGACAAAGCATGTCTGAAAATAAGGATTGGAAAATAAGGAATAGTTTAAAGATTTTTCAGGTCTAATATAAGAATAATTTATTTGAGATTTATTTGACTTATTTGTCTCCCCCCAAATTTCAAAGAAGTAATAACTTCTTTTAAATTTTAGAGGTTTTAAATTCTAATCAATTTTTGTTGTGGTGGTGGTGGTGGTAGTGATTGTTATGGTGATGGTGCTTATGGTGGTGGTGGTGGTGGTGTTTGTGGAGGTGATTGTTGTTGTTGTTGTGGTGGTGGTGGTGGTGGTGATTGTTGTGGTGGTGGTGATGGTAGTGTGGTTGTTGTTTTGGATAAGATGAGCATTTGCTTCTATAGCACAGAGGCCACCTCCTTGTATCAGAGTTGACAGTCACACATGGGACCATATGGAGCATACTTTAAATTCTTATAATGAAAATCTCTTTGTTTCAAATGTTAGAAGCAAGATGATTCTAGCACATGATAAGTTAACACAAGGACAGACTTTTCTAGCCAAACAATGAGAATAAACTCAATAATAAAAACACACCAGACGAAATCACTGCTCATCTGAATCTAAAGGAAACTTTTCTGCCATCTGCCACTGTTAGCACTGCATGCTGCCATATTTGCCTCCTCCACTCCAGAGCCCAGCATCGCAGTGTTCTTCATTCTGAGCAAGCTACAAGGAAAGAGCGCAGAGCAGTTGGAGCAGTGGGAGTAAACGCAAAAGGCACTTGCCCATATCGAGAGTTGGTTGCCATCTTTCCCAGCAAGGCAGCTAGCAGTAAAAGACACAAACAAAGATGAACTTGTCAAGGAAAGCATTCTTCATCAATATGAAAAATAAAGAGAATCCAAGGAACAGGGACCATTAAGGAGAGACACTTGGCCATGCCAGTATCCCACTTCCCTCCCCCTCTTTCCAAAATGTTTCATACAACATTTTGAAATCCAGAGATAATCAGGGCTAAAGATTGTGAAGGAACATGCCCACTCAGAGAAAGGGATGCATCATCAGCAAACAGTTGGCTGGAACAATGCAGAAGCCTACTAGAGTGGAAAATAGCCTTCTAAATAGACAGCCAAGCAGTGGTGGTCGTAGTAGAGCCTGGGTGATATCATATATTTCTCTGTCAAGAAAACAGTTGAGGAAACAAGGAACATAAATTATTTGGAGTATGAGTGGCTCCTATCAAACAAGCAAATAGCAAAATGCAGTTAAGTAAGTAAGATGTGAGTGGAGGGCAAAGAACTTATTTGTCCCCCTTGCCCAGGAAGTCAGTTTGGACCATGTTTCCCGGTAAGGAGGAAGAAAGATCCCACCTTACAGCAGGCTCAGGGTCCAACAGGATCACAATATCCTCAGAGGAAGAATAGAAAGACTTTCTTCCAAGAAAGACAATTTAGGTACCCGCAAATACTCTCTGGGTTCCCTATTTAAAGCCAAACTCTTAACTGTGGACCTTAGCAGGCATCTTTCAACATGGAGAAGCCTTGGTAGATCAATGATGCCAGCTACAGAGTAAGGACTACTCAAGGGGCCTAGCAGGCTTTCTCCTTGTGCTCAGAAACTAACTGAACCAACTTGAGGACAGTAGAAGAGGTAAGATAACCATAGCAGCGTGCACTGTAAATATTCTAAGCATGAGGTTTTCCTGTTGAAAAACAAAACTATTTTATAAACAATAAAAGCTTACAAGGTCATTTGTATCCTGCTATTCCCCCATACTCTCTTCCCACCTTCTTATGAAGTTATCTCCCCATCAAGGAGCAGCTTCCAAAGGAGGGAGGCAATGAACATTCCCACCTAGCTATGAACCAACCCAATGGCCAGCAAGGCACAGCAACTGTGCAGCTGAAATGGTGCTATGTAACCAATAGCTTTCTGATTGGACTTAAGACCTGATCAACAATAGGGATACCATGCCTGGTACAGTATCTGGGTACTGGAAACCTAGATAACCATTCAGTGCTAGTGAAATCATGACTAGTTGAGGAGAATCTACAAACACAATTTACTAAACTGGCGTAATTCCTAACAACAATCTATCAGCATTTGTGATGAAAAAAATACATATGCATGTGACTCATCATCAAATTTGAAAAGCTCATTTGGGCCTGAGAGGCTGCACATGCACCCAGCCAGGGTTAAGAGCAGAGGTCGTTTGGGACAGGTCAAAGGAGTAGCTTGCTTATAGGTCTTCAAAATACAAGAGCAGTTTCTCAAAGTTTAATTCCTACAACACTTGCATCTGAACCATGTGGTTCATGTGATATCATCACCTGGTACATGTTTAAAATGTATATCCCCAATCCCTTCTCTGATTCTGGGTGGGCCCCTGTGTATCTATATCTTTAATAAGTGCTCAGATAGCACAACAATGCACCATTAAATTATGGAATACATACCAAGAAATGCAAAGCCAGGTATTTTGTAATTGTGCAAGAAACTTACAGTATGCTTATACAAAGAGGATGTCTACTACATTATGGGAAAATATTACTGATCAAATCATGAGATCATCATCATAATGTGATCCATCATTGACTAAATGTCATTATACAGCATAAAAGTTAAAAATGGTCATGGAAAGGGGTCTTGAGAGCCCAAGGAAAATTCAGGACTGATCCAAAAACTACCACATAACACACATGAGAGTCATTAAAGACCTGATGAAATGGATGGAGTACAGAGTTGGATTTCAGGCAGAGAAGACTGACAGGCAAGGACACTGTAAGTCAGCATTTACACAGTGCTTTCTTTGATCCATACACCTTCACATGTGCTTCATATCTTTTCACTTGTCTCAGTTATTCTTATATTCCATATCAAATCAAGTTCAGAGGGTAAAGAACTTATACAGAATCACTGATCAAATTAAGGAGAGACATTGGTCATTACTTTCAGGCAAATAGTCTAGAATATTTAAACAATTCTTAAAAGCCATACCAAATATATGTCCTTTCATTTGCCCAATTTGGATTAGACAAGAGAGACCATTCATTATATAAAACACATTGGAACATATAGTGCCTTGAATGATCTGGAAAATACTTCAGAGTAAGAGATTTATTCAGACAGAAGAAGGAGAAAAAAATACTAAAATACAAAATAAATCATCTGACATTATATGAAGTCTCAGCCATGTGTAGTGGACAGAAAGAAAGGGAATTTACCATCCAGTGCTGACTAGCTACAGAAGGTCCGAAGAGTAAACAGTGTTTTGGACCAACTCTGCAGACCAGTAATTTGTTGAACTGACCCAACCTTATAAAAAGCATATGTGTCAGTAAACCAGATCCTCTTAAAATCTACCTCAAATGTTACTTTTAATAATCAAGGTTGTTTGTGGAAGGCAAAGACAACTCCTGAACAAAGTCAAATCTCTAAGTGAATAATCGTCAATTCTCCATCTTTAAAAAAAAAAAGGATAAATAATAGTTACCTCTCTGAGCACCTACTCCAGGTATTATATTAATTCACTGAATCCTTACAAAACATTCTATGACAGATATTATTATTGCCATCCCAAGTTTACAAAATTATATAAAGTTCATCAAGATATGATATGTATGAAAGAGTCAAGTCAGAATTACTACTCTGATAGACGTTACTCAAGTGCTCCTTCTAATTACAAGTTAGAGTGAGAAACTGGCATGACAGAGGCGGGACTGGGGACTCTGTACGATCCAGATGGCCAGAGGAAAGCTATGAGATCCTACACGACAAAGAACTTGTATTCAGTGGGTTGATAAATGATTTTACTTTGAAGGTAAAGGAGAGGGGGGGTATGCAATGTTGAGAATTAAATCTAAGTTCCCATGAATATTAGGTAAGTGTATCTCCCGCCCCAAGGGAATTGATGGGTTGCATTGTGTTGCCACAAAACACGGCCCTTATACCTCAAAATAAATCTTTTGGAATGGCTTATTCTGAAGCTAACTATATGAGTGACCATGACCTAGAAACATAGGTTTATATTGCCACAAATACCATGTTCTAATGTGGTAAACACTTAATGAAGTTTTTTTTTCATTTTAAGAAGTAACTACTGATTTATAAAAAGCCATTATTAGCATTTAGAAATAATGGAGAAGTTACAGGTGATTATTATTCCACACAGATGCTGGGAACAAAACTCAGTCCTCTACAAGAAAGCCACACTGATTTTTAAGCACAGAGACAGCTCCAGCTCCACAAATGACATTTCTTTGCTAATGTTATACAACTGCCCAACAGTGGCCATATAGTGGGTGATATCTAGAGGACCATTTGTTCAGTAGTTAGTTGAATTGATTTCTCTGATGTGAAATCATTTTATTTGAGTTCTTTCCTTTTTAATCCAAACTAGGAATGTGTAACTTTTCTCCTAAAAGGTAAATTTTTTCATTTTCTTTCTTTTTTTCCTTTTTTACAAATTGCATTCTCTGATTTTCTTGTCAGCTTGTTTTAAAGATATCCACGTGTTCAATATGCTCGCTCGAAGTTTGGCCCACACCAAATAATTGTTTAACCCAAATATCTGAGGAGCAAACTGGGTGGGTTCTTCTGGAGAGAGTATAGTTGAACAGCCAAGAGCACTGGGCAATCGAAGAGATGACCACACATCCTGAGCACCCCAGTCTGGTGTGATGGGGGGACAGCTGATAACTGGATATGCAGTGTTACCAGACATCACTGAGCCCAAACCATTGCTTCTGCCTGCCACTGCAGCAAATACAGTAGGTATGCCATCCCCTTCATACTCTGCTTTAATCCTCAACGTCTCATCTGGTCCTTTATGGGCAGATGTCACTCAGAGTTCACATGGAATCCCGAAGTTTCCACAAGCCTTCTTAATTTTCTCACAGTGACCAAGGTCAGAAGCTGAACCCATCAGCACTACAATCCTTCACTGACTGTCTGACTTCAGAAGCAACTCCACTCGATCTGCAACCCACTCAAAATTTTTCTTTACCATCTGGAGTCCTTCCAGAGTTACTTCCTTGAGATTATGGTAAGACTGTCTTTCTGCTGGCTCTGACCTCCCAATGGCCAGAGTCTCCAAGAATCATTATCAATAACATCAAGAACAATCTCTTTGGTGGTTACATCAACACCAAATTCAATCTTCTTATCAACCAGCATGCAGTTCTGGGGCAGCCAGGCTTTCTCCAGTATTTCAAAAATAGCTTGTGTAGCATGACTCATGATGTCCACTTCAGTCTGGCTTATAGCAAGTCCAGCAAAACAAAACTGTGCAGCAATGAGTTGCTCCTCAGACCACTGTGGATCATTATTGGCATTATCCTTGAAGAATATCTCCACTTTTGGTGGGTAAAACTTATACGCCTCTTTTACACCAGGGTTCCTTTTGAGAAAAGATCCAGTTGCTATTCTTCAGCACACCCATTCAATTGGAATCATTTCATATTGGGGTGCAATGAAAGCAGTCTCCCCACATTTCTTGGTGAAAGCAGTCTTGATACCGGCATCATGTAACAGCTGAAAAATACAGCTGGTAATCTTATTGAAGATTGCGGCTTTGCCTTCCAGGTGGTTCTTTCTGGCTGCATTTCCCACTGAAATCTGGTCCTTGGACTGCAGGAGGACTCTTCCTGGACTATCTAACAATTCATAGACTTCTTTTGTCTTCCCCTCATAGAGTTTTCTCCCAATGTTCAGTACCTAACCTGTCGCCATTATCCTAGGTGGAATGAAGGTGCAAGACCCTGCGAGAAAAGTCTGAAGTTTTTAAAGAACAAAGAAAGTCACAAATCAAGGCACCTCCACTGGCAGAAACACAAGTGAGTTACAATAATGTAGGGAAGTCCCTGCTCTAGCCATCAAATGTTACCTGGTGACATTCTTAGCCTGTGTTTGGTAGACTCTAGGGGTCTATTGACAAATTCCAAAGAGTATTTCATCTGAGAGTCATAAGAATATCAGGTCCAACATTGAGGGAAATAGTAAATGAATATTAAAAGGGATAAAGATGGACAGAATAATTTGTCTCTATATAGATTGCTATAATCACAGAATTTATAATCAGTCAAACCGCCTTGCGTGATCTTTAACACTGGAACAAATGTGTGTGTGTGTGTGTGTGTGTGTGTGTGTGTGTGTGTGTGTAGGGTGATTCAGTATACAATTATAATATTTTATATATATTATCATGTCCTTTAATCATTTTCATACAGTTGATCACATTCACCCGTTACCCCCTTTGTCCCCTCCCCCCCTTACTGGTCCTTCTCCACTTCCCATACAATCAACGGCATCATATTTTAACAAACTACCTGAATGGCTAGGACCCTGAAAGAGCAGAGACCGTGCATCTGCATTTCTCTCTGGTGTAAAGGGACCCCATTCATTTAGATGGAGTTCTCACATTTGAAAAGGTTTATTCTAATCCCCAAGCCATTCTACCCCGCTAGTGTCCAGAGAGTAGTCCTAAAGGGCACTGGCACTGTTGTACGGGCTTCTCCTCTTTCTAACTCTGCCTGGGCTTGATCCTATAATGCGACCTTTGAGGACTGGTATTTGAAAAGCTGGACTGATTAACTGCAAAAAGGAGGACAAGGGCATACACAGATGCCTCATAAATGCCTTCTCACATAAGCACTGGCACCCCATCTTGGGAATGATGCCTATGATGCATTCTATATGAAAACATGGATCTGAATGGGTATCTCAGTCAATAATGATTCAGCAAGAAGCATCCCAAATTGTTGGTAAGCATGCAGCCTCCCCTGTAATCGAATATCTCACAGTGCTGTCTCTTTAAACTCCTCCTACAACAGAGTTAATGTCTCCCAGTGGAGCTACGTTACTCTAAGATTTCCTGTCAGCATTTTTCAGAGGCATTCTGTGTTCCTTTTCTATAGCCTTGTTTATCTCTAATGGTCTCTTGGTACTCTTTCAGATGCTCAGCTTACAAGGCAACGAGGGTACTTCTAAAATCTCAGCTCTAAGTTCATACAGCTTGAGAAGCAGAGGAAGCCTGGGGTATCGAGGTTTCTTGGAGTTCACATTCTTCCTGATCCTAACTTTTTTGTGTCTGTCTAGTTGTCTTTTCTCCATTCTCTCTCTGCCGCCATGAGGTCCATCCCTGGAACCATGCTGACTGTAGCAACATGGAGCCGTCCTCAGCATGGAAGCTAGAAGGGCTAGTCCATTACCCAGTGCCATTGATGTGAGCTTAAATTATTATAACAACCTCATGAGTTAGCATTGTTTTCTGTGACCGAAGTGGAAACACAAACAACTCCAGTTATTTACCCCACATTACAAACTAAATATGTGTACTGCGGGACTCTGATTCATACAGTTTAACTTCATAACATGTGTGTCCAATCAGTATATGCTACTGTCCATCAATATGTTCATACTGAGTATGAACATGGCTGACTACAACTTTAACTGATTCACACTGTAATACAAACTTAAGTTATCTCTTAAAGATTGGAAGTAAGAGTGAGAACACTTCTCAAAAGATCAAAAACATTGTGTATGCAGTCACAGCAGAAACTACCAAGCATCAAGTTCAAGGCATTTTGTATTTCCTCATAGTTTTATCCTTTAGAAGTAGTACAGTTGACCCTGTTTGCTGAAAATTCCCCAAGTCTTGAACACTGAAGTCGTTAGAAAGCAGATAGAGATCTCCACCCAGAACTGCTCAACCCAGAGGCCTTTCACCGTAACTCGGCCTTGTTCCTTACACAATCTACTTGGTCATCCTGGAGAACACAGAAGGCATCCTTGTTCTGGAGTTCCTAACAGTCAAGGAATGGAGCATTGGTCAAAGTTAGATAACCTCTCAGGGCTTAGGAAAATGTGGTGTCTAAAAGTCTAGGGAAAAGTAGTTGTGATTCAAGATTAGACCTAGAAGAGGTAAAAATGGCTAAAAGAAGAAGTTTCATAGAAAAGAGTTATGTCTCAATAACAACATTGGAGAAGAAGAAGAAAAAAGGTGACCACCTTAAAAATCTGAGGAGTTTTGTAATCTAAGGCTTTTAGAAGAAATGACTGAGAAAATTGAAGGAGTCACATATAACCAAGCAATACAAAGCAGCTATAAGAGTGCTTGAAACAACGGAGCCCAAACCCCGCTGAGGCTTAAAGTGATAGCGTGAGGGCTGGGAGGGATCTTCACACTGAGCTCAGAGCGGGGAGAAGAATGAAGAACAGAAGGTCCACTGCTGGGGGCCGAACGGTGCCATATTAAAAACTAACAGAGAAAAACAGGACTCTTCAACCTCTTTATTGTTTTCTCTATCCTAGAAAGTGGTTCTCAGGCTGGAAAAGCTAGAACAAATATGGTTAGTAGGAAACTGAAACCCGACATAGGAAAGAAGACAATGAGAAGCAACCAGGCTTCTAAATGAGTTCAAGACCACAACCACACAGACCCAGATCAGACATCTCAAAGGAAGGTGGGGATGTGGAGCAGCCACCCAGAGGGCTAAATGGTTGGGAGGGGTCTGAGAGGTTCAAGAGAGGGCAGAAAGAACTTTGGGGTTTAAGAAACATGGAATAGGTAGACGTTTTGGATTCATTAACTATATAAAAAGTGGGTTCTGTGACGGTGGAGGAGGACTGAGAAACCAAGGACAACGGCAATGAACATAAACTCTACAGCATGGACAGGCTCACTGTGAACCTTGTCGAGATGAGGACTCGCATCTCCTTTTCCAGGACTGTGTCTGCCTGCACACCACCATGTCACACCATGATGACAATGGACTAAACCTGTGAAAAGAACCTTCACCTGGCATTGGATGGAGAAAATGACAGAGCCCCACATAGGAGCACCGAACTGAGATCCCAAGGTCCCGATGAGGAGCAAATGGAGGGAGATCATGAGCAAGGAAGTCAGGACCCTGAGGAGTACGTTTACCTATTGAGACGGTGGGACAGATCTAATGGGAGACCACCAAGTCCAGTTGGAATGGGACTGATGGAACAGGGGACCAAACCGGACTCTCTGAATGTGGCTGACGGTGGAGGAGGACTGAGAAACCAAGGACAATGGCAATGAACATGAACTCTACAGCATGGACAGGCTCACTGTGAACCTTGTCAGTTTGGTTGCACACCTTCCTGGACTTAGGGGGAGCTGGGAGGACCTTGGACTTAACATAGTGAAGGGAACCCTGATGGCTCTTTGTCTTGGAGAGGGGTGGAATGGGGGTATGAGTGGAAGGGAAGGGAGGGAAGGGGGAGGAGATGGAAATCTTTAATAAAAAAAAAAAAGCCAAAAAAAAGTGGGTTCTGTTGTGAAGTTATCATACATGCATAAAAATGTACCTTGACATCCATACCCTAAATGAGCCTATTTCAAACGTTACACAATATCAATGCCTGGAGAAATTTAAAACATAAATATCACATAGTAATTAAAAGACTATTATTAAATGTAATTATTCTTGCCACCATGGTTCTTACTAAATGAGCTTTCCTGAGTCAGCCTGGTTTCTCATTGAGAAGGTGTAATGGGAAGTCCACATTGTCTCTTGGGCCCAGATTGCAAGAGTCCATTGTCAAACTCTTTCGAAGTACAATGTAGATCCACACAGATTGAATGTCTTTTGCACTGAAGAGGTTTGCTAAATACTTCAATGGCCAGAGAAACATTACATAAGTGTTACAGCTCTGTAGCCCCAGGATCCTGCTCTGGAGAGTAACCCTGTATACTGGGCATGCTTTCCTGGCTTATATAATTGTGCAGAAACCAGGCATGTGACATTTTTGATGCAACTCTTTTGAAGACAATTTGGCAGACTTGAAAAAAATTAATTTTAAATAAATCTTTAAAACAGCAATTGGCATAACTACACATAAACTACATTTCCGATCATAATCCTATTCCTGAGAGAATTTCAGAAGTGCAGTAAGTTGAAACCCAGTGATGAGGAAAGACTCTAAGATACTCACTGTTCACATTACCAGGAAATGAAAATTTAGGTACCTAATTGTTTGGGGGGAAAATTAAGTTATTTTTGTTAAGAGCAAAACAAAAAACCCACATCATTATAACTGCATCAAAGACTCCCCTCCCAATGTGATTTCCATGAATTCATCAGTCTGCACCTCCAGACCAGTACAGGTCAGCTCATGACCACAAGTTTACTTCCTAGGTTGACAATAATTCATTTTGCTTTCTGTTTGTGAGAACGGAAAGATAGAGAATGTGTTTCTGTCTTTCAGGTTTGTATTATATAGATATCCACCAAGCAGGTGGTGCCTCATGAATGCAGAAAACACATGTGAAAACTGCTCATCATTCCAGATTCTTCACTTATAAGCAACAAAAATAGACTTCGGCTAACACAAGCAGGAGAGGACTTCATTAGAAGAAAATGGAACAGAGCATGTGGTTACAGAAAAGATGATTACACAAGAAAGATTTCTTCCATTTTCCTAGGATGCCTCTAGAGAGCTCACAGCCTGCCTCTGCACAGAATAGCTGTGATGCTATGGTCCCCCAGCCCTCTGTCCCTAAGTGTTTCTGCTCTATTGTCTCTTGTCTCATGTACCCTCCTTGTGATTAGAGTTGCTGGGGTCCCACAACTGAGCAACAGTCCCATGGGTACATGAAAGAAAAAAGCAGTTTCTCCAGAAAGGAAAAACCTAGGTGTATCAACATCAGAATAAATGGTAAGAATTCCTAGGAAAGCGATTATATATATAATTATATATATATATATATGATTCATATATATATATTTGCCTCATCTCCTTCATGTTAATTAAGTTGGCTGCAAACTCAACAAGGTTATATATATTGACTATTCATAACACCCCCTATTATCAAAGCCTGGGAAGATATTGCTGTGCTTAACTCTCAACCTAACTCAATTTTTTGCCTTCAATTCTTAGTTTTACATTTTAGAAACATGTAAGAGTATTTTCCCCAAGCTCCGTTCCCTCTTTTCTATCATCTGTTCTATAAGAAAACCTGGGACCCTGAAAACCCACATTGCCCGAATCTCTTACCAGCTGGCTTCCAGTAAGACCTGCCGCGTGACAGCCTTGAACTGTAACAGGGGAGGACTGGAGAAGCAACTTTCTTCCTGATTCTATTCTCTCAGCTTCTCTCCAGTCTCAAGCGCCTCTCATATCCAGTGTTTTTAGGGTGTTATCAACATCTTCATTTGGACAATTCTTGAGTTCACTTGCTAACATACAGCTTGTGTGTGCATTCTCAGCCTGGGTAGCTCCAGGATCAATCAGGCAGTGACTTTTCAGATATTCCAGCACCTGCAGCTCGTCTCTTGATAGGACTATTGTTGCCTTGCTCAAGGCGCCACTGACATAGCATCTGCTCTGCTATGGGTGACCACCCAACTTGTTGTTCTGGGCTCTGGCACATGTTCTCCTGTTCATTCTTCATGTCTGGGGATGACAGCTTTTTCTGGAAGTTAGCAGTCACTAGTTACCTAATGTTTAGCTCTTCCACACACCCCTGTTGAATCTATAAACTATATTTTAAAATCTCTGTATTCATTTCCCCCTATTGGAATATTGAGACTGTCTCCATCTTCCCTTAAAGGTACAAAAGCTAAAGAGCCAGAGTGTACCCTCAAGAGTTCAATACCATGACATCTTTGAATTTTACAACTCAGAAAAAGATTGGGCGGTGACCAGCTTCACGGACCTGAAGGCCTTTTGTCTGAAAAGAGATTCTATTTATCCTGCACATCCTAGTGAACATGTGTTTCAAGGAAGGAGGTTTCAACTCAAAATAAGGAATGGTGCAATAAGACTTGAATTGCCTACAAGGCATTATGCTGTCCTCCTTTTGCTTAAGGGTAGTTAAGCAGAAGATGGATTTCAATCCCTCAGAGATGCTGGATTATAGTATTGTGACAGCAGACTGATAATCAGACCAAATCAGTTCTCAGAGACCAAGGCCCCTGAAAAGTCTATGGACTTCAGTTATAAATTTGGCCATTTTCATTTGAATCTGGAAGGCAAAGACGCTACGGAGAACATAACAGTTATCAATCTAAAATCTGTCTTGGCCCTCGAGTAATTTAAAACATTGGACCCATTCACCTTACTGCCTTTTGGCATCCAGCTGGAAACTGGCTCCCCTTAGAAGAAAGTGTTCTCAATCATCCTCCCACTGCTTCTACCAGATCTTTCCATACACCTGGAATTATACCCAGAGGACCTTGGGAGGCAACAACAACAGCAAAGACTAAATCTTAATCTAATAGAATGTGAGGACCTAGTGTCTGAGGTGAATAGCTCTTCCCACTTGAGTCTCACTTGACAGATCCAGACCTCTGAACCCTTCCAGCCAGGCTGAAACTTCCCATCTCAGCCATGGAGGAACAAGTTATGAGCAGTTATGAGGGAACCAGAGAAAGCTTGAAAGTCTTGATGCGATTGTCTTCCTGCCACCCCAGAAATCCCACCACCCTTCCAATTATTGCCATGACTAACAACTCATGCACATCTGTACGGTGCCCGCCCTTCTGCTGTTCAGGGCATACACAAATGTATCAAAGCAGCTGTTCTCCAACCCGTTTCCTCTCTCATATGAAACAACCCTCAATTATGCTATAACAGTTATGGAATGGGGAAAACAAATCCTGTGTTGGGCAGAGTTTCACAATTTGTAAAAACAAAATACTTCAACCTTGAATATTAATCAGAGAATGCTAATTCTGGCCCACTAAACGGGACTTAATTTTATATTTTTCAAGTCAATGTGGGAACCTTGAAACACGAAGGCTTATCCAAGGTAACAC
This sequence comes from Arvicola amphibius, assembly GCF_903992535.2. Lineage (NCBI taxonomy): Eukaryota > Metazoa > Chordata > Mammalia > Rodentia > Cricetidae > Arvicola > Arvicola amphibius. The sequence goes on from NC_052051.1 coordinate 146,661,633, forward strand.
ACATGGATTAAACAAGATAGAAACTATACTGAGTTCATTTTGACCTAGTCCTCTCACCCCTCCTTCTCTCATAGCATCAAATGATACTTATTAATTATGAGGAGCCTACGGAGTCACAAGCTTCAGTCCTTTGGCAAAAGAGGTTCATACAGACTCAGTGTTTCAGTAAGATGGAGGATGTTTCTTTTGCTAACATAACTTCCTGGGCATGGTTTTACTTTCTTATCTAATTGCCTTAATTTGTCTTAGTTTGTAAAATGATTGCCAAGAAGACAAACAGAAAACACCCTGGTCACCGGCCCTACTGTATGAAAACCAAGAGGCATGGACATAGTACAACACACACATTCCTAAAACCTGTAATTCCAGACACATCAAATAATGATCTTTCCCCCAAATTCCTTTTTTCTCCCAATGCACATGTACACACACAGAGAGAGACACACATACACACACAGCTTCTTCGAACAAAAACTAGTTGGTCAGTTCCTGGACTGGAGTAAGACTGAGTAATAGTGCTAAGGGGGAAAAGAGACAAGACTTTAGGATGCAATTTGGTGACGGGAAGGTGGTGGCAGGATGGGTAATCCTTCGGGAAATCCGCGTTCCTGCTATAGGTCAGGGGACCCTTTCCTCATTCTCCCACTCTTGAGATTGAAACTGCACAGTTCCTGCAGATTTCCCTGGGCCTCGCTTCTGCTGCCTCTCATGTTGTCCCCTCCCCCGCCCCTGTTCCTTTATGTCCCTCAGCAATCCTCCTCCCTTCCCACCTCCCCTCCAGTCTGAGGCCGCCACCTGGGGACCTTGCAATCCTATAATTAACCAGGGCAGCTGCTAAACCAAACCAACTCCAGAGATCCACAGCTGGCAGAGCAGAGTCCTGCCTGGAAGATAGGGAGGCCCACAGAGCCTTCTCAGGTGGCCAGATGACGCCTAATTAGGCCCCCTGCTCTAGAGGACTCTCCAGATGGGCAAATGCCTGGAAGCCTTAGGGAGCCAGCCGGACACTCTGGGAAGTCATGGTGTGCAGTGTCCTTTACAGCTGCTTCTGGGACTAGAGGAGAAAACAAAAATAATAATTGGTGGCTTCCGTCAAGGGGACTTGCCCTTCTGTGCCAGAATGGGAGATGTTCTGTTCTCAAACAGGGCCGTCAGCCCCCATACACCCTGCTTCACTGGCATCTGAGGTTCTGCAAAAGTGCGTGTGTGCGTGTGTGTGTGTGTGTGTGTGTGTGTGTGTGTGTGTGTGTGTGTGTGTTAGGTGCTACCAGAGAAGTGAGCACTGGGACACTTTTTCTAAATCTAAACAATGCACACCATGAATTCTCAGGAGGTAAACTTTATGCAGAAGGAAAGGATGGAGAACATGTATGGGTCTCATTGCATCAGTCACCCCTGCCTGCAAAAATGACCTACTAGTGGCCCAACAGAGGGAAGGTGAGCAGTTAATTTTTGGATTGTAACAGGCTTCTGATTCCAGGCAAGAAAGAAGTGGGGGAGCCAAACAATCAGGAGCTTGAGGAAGCCTGGAAGGAGCAGGTTTCCTATTTCTGAACATGACTAAGGTCTACCCTGTGGCTTTGCTAATCAACCCAGCCAAAACACCACTCACTGCCCCCAACATAAACATACCTCCAATTAAAATAAGTCAGAAGGGTACAGAGGAAGCAGAATCTTATAACCTGATGGTTCTCTGGTTCCCGCCAGACCCTGGCATCATTAGATAGCTTTTAACTAGCTCAGTACACCTTCTGGATATAAGAAATTGATGATAATACTGGCAAACATTAAAGAAAGTGGGCCTCGTATAATTTCTGTGTCCCTAAGACCAAATCCCTGATAAGAAGTAACTTAAAGGAGGAAGAATTCATTTTACTCATAAGTTCAGAGGCTCCATCCATAACTAATTAGCCTTATGGGTTTGAACTTTAATATCGGGGTGGTGGAACCCTGCAGTGAATCAGTTGCTTCGCTCCTTGGGAGACAAGAAACAGAGGGGGTCAGGGAACTGGGCACTAGGAATAGCCTTCAAAGTTACATTCCTTGGGACTTGCTTCTGCTAGACTCCAATTTCTAAGCTTCCAGAATCTCCCAAAAGACAACACACGACCTGTTTTCGGATATTTCATTTTCATATTCAAATCATAGCAACTTCTTTGACTGGTCCATTCCTGGCCTCTCCTCACTCACCTTCTGGGTGACGAAGGGCATCTTTGTCTTCTGATGAGAGAGTGGCATTTGTGGTGTTCACGTTTCTGATTCATAGCCTAATCAGAAAGTAAAAGGTTAGGAAATGTCAAGAAATCATTACTGCCCTGACCCTTGCACCTGCGCATGTCCTGCCTTGCAAGCAACCGCGTGAATGTGGAGCAGCAATCCCTGCCTCAGCTGTGGCTTCTCGCCTTAACTTGTAGCCAGTGATATCACACCAGAGCTGGTTTCACCTCATAGTCACCCTCTCGTCTGGTAATGGCTATTTTCTCACTTTTATGTGCAGAAAACTTTTCAGGAGAAAATTTAATAAGGCTGTGAAAACAAGCATAAAACTCACTTATTATAATCTTCCTTATTTACCCTGGTTATTAATGTCCCCGTTTGGGAAACCAGTTTGGGGGACAGTCTGGGCTATGTATGATTACATTTTTGGCCAGCAGAGGACTCAACTGGCAGGCAGACATCATTGAGCAATCTCGGCCCTCTGTAGTTTCTGGAGGATAACATATTTTCTGCAGGCTTTGGCGGATACAGCCGACATTAATTGTTAATTCTCCAGCAGCCATCTGCTGAAACTGAGTCCCAGGAAATCTGGGGAAACAGCGCCACCTAGCAGCCCTTGTTCAAAGTGCTTCAAATTGGGCTCATTATGAACAGTCAGGTGAAAAATAAATAAACAATAAATAAATATGAAACAACCACCATTATAACAGTGTCTGAACAAGTTTGTCACAGTACGGGATCTCTCTTATCAGGGACTCTCTGGTTGTATTAGTTACCAGTTGTTCTTTTTAAATCACATTAACATAGAGCATTTCATCTGGAAGATACACATAATTTAAAACAGAAGATGTGACAAATATGCCTGGAAAAAAAAAAGGTCACAAAGTTAGTATGTGGTTAATTAAGGCTCAGAAACCAGAATGAGTTCCCCGGTGCCCGTAAGAAGAACAGCCACAAACCACAGGAATGAAGGCAGAAATGAGGGCTAAGGATGAAAGCAGGAGGAAGACCCAAATGAGAGAACATCCACCAGTAAACAGTGGGAATGAGACTGTTTCTGAATCTGGAGTCGTTCATCTCCTCACCCCTGAGTGCTGTCCCACGACTCTCAGTGGATGCTCGAGACTGTGGCTAGGATTGAACTGTCTTTATACAGTCTTTTCCACATTTACCTACAGTTGAGTTTAACTTTAAAGAGGGAGATGTACATGCTATAACAAGAGGCTGACAAACAATCTTTATGACATTTAAAAATCGTCACAATCTACTGCACAATGATGATAGTATTGATATTTTTGAGTCCCAATACCCCATCTGATAACCAAGGCAGCTATGAAGTAGCCGATGGGGGCAGAAGTGCTTTTGGCATGAATATTCTGACAGGGGAATGGCTCTTGGTACTTCTAGGACGGCAATAATGGTGTAAGATTTCATTTCATTACTAAGTATAGCGTGTATCTAACTTAATTTACCTCATTGCTGGAACTTTCCACTTAATAGCTTTAGACTATCATTGAAGTTGGGTAACTGACACTGGGGAGGGTTAAACCGCATTTGACAGGGTATGGTAGGGTGTGGGTTGAACCGAAGGGCAGTGTCTAGTATGTAAGCACACACCATAACCAGTTCTCGGAGTTCTTCATAACACTAAAAAGAACTTTTGAATTTACCGTAGTCTACCCAGGTTAGCATAGCAAAGAGCAATGGGGCTAACTCAAGATTCTGAAAAAACAAAAGTCCCATTCATGAGAGTTGAGCCTCATGACTTAATCACATCCCCCCAAAATCCCAGCTCCTAACACCATCACATTAGATGTAAGCATAGGGATTTGGGGTATACTGACATTCACTGACACAACTTCTCTATGGTTTCACTAGTCAAATTTCTTCCATAAAGGACACATATTACAGATTTAAATTTGGGAAATAGAGTCTTTCCATTTTTCTCCTCAGAAAACCATTCAGAACTTCGACATCAAATACATCCAGCTCTATTTCTCTCACTCAGTGGGGAAATACCATACAGACTCTACCTATTGGAGCTGGAATGGGCCTTGGGGATGATTTCAGCCAGAATGGCATATCCCCTAAGGCACATTTGAACCATCAGAGATGACATTAAATATACAATAACATGTCCCAGCTCCAGACCAGTTAAGTCAAAATCTATAACACAGGGATGGTCCATCAGTGTTTTTAATGCTTTTGAGAGATTCCACTATGATCCATTGCTTGCCCAACTTGCCTCTTAAAGGTGAGAAACTTGAGGCTCAGATAGAAAGTGGCTTGCCCAGCGATACATTGTGGCAATGGCAGAATGTGGATCTATTTTCCCTTCCCCACTGCTGCCTTTTGCCATAGGTGCTATTTGACCGCATGCCTCATAGGTAGACAGCCTGATAACCAGGGTGGGTGACTGTCCTCACACAGCCCGAAACAGAGGCATCTGAAAGTCTGTCAGTATGAAGGAAGCATCCTGACCCACAGGTAAACTGGACATCTTACAACCTGTGAGAAGATAGGCTAATAGAGTTTGATGGAAGATGAGTCTGATCCACATTAATTAAAGTTAGTCCTTTTCTAACTTCAGTTTCTGGAACTGGAGAAATAACTACAAGATAGGTTTCTGGACCCCTGCAGCCCACTATGATTCAAATCCTCTTGAATACCTGTTCGCTGAATGACGGCGGCGTTCCTAATAGCTCGTCACACCTACTTCCTTTGTATGTGGTCACCCTAATAGACAGCTACAGTTCCCTGTAGACATGGTCATGAGGAAGGTGGGCAGTACGCAGTTCTGGGTGTACAACAGGACTTCCTAGGAACTCCTTCTTCTCTTCATTCCAAGGGTCTTTGTCTGGGGACTGGCCCACACATGGGGAGGTGGTAGACAATGGGACTTTCTGTTGTGATGGTTGTATTCACTAGAGGGAGAAGTTATTCCTGTGAGCAGGAGAGCCTTTCCTAGGTTGTGCATCTATTTCTCCTCTAGGCAAAGCTTGAACAACATCTACCCAGAGAACCTTGGGGTCATGTTGATCTGATGGGGGCGCGGATTAAGGCTGGGTGTCCGGCTCCTGTGATGAGTCAGCTCTAGTTCCATTAGACATTTCTCCTATAGCCTCACTAAACCCCTTTGCTCCCCAAGCACACTAAGACAAGCTATCCTGCCCCATCCTATGTGCTGAGAAGGATATGACTCTTGTCTCCATCACAAACCCAAACCCTGAAAGTCAGTATGTTGAATCCAAATCTCTGGGACTGTTTAAAAAAAAAAATTTAAATCATAACAGGAATCCCTTGTCAAACAAATCACCTTGGGTTTCATAGAAATCCTTGCCCACAGGCCATGAAATGAATAATTACATCAGCATCAAAAGCTTAGCCGAGAACAAGGATTCAGGCAATCCAAGCATAAGATTCTCTGCGGTGAGTTCGACTATGACCAGGAACACACCAGAGAAGGATTAGCATGCATGTTACAAGCTGGCTTCTCTGAGCCACTTCCCTGACTTTTCTTGTTTCCTTCAATGGGAGAAATAAGAAAAGGTGAGATGAATAATCATAGTCACTTAAAATCCCTTGCTTGGGTTTTGTCTGCATGAACAGTGGGTACCAGGAGCATGTAGAGTTGAGTCCAGCCACACTTAGGGATGACAGTGCTTTCAATCTGTTCTTTCGATCAGGTGTTCTGGGTAACCTAGCAAAGGCACCTGGCAAGGCAATCCACGGGTCCTTTAAAACTGGGTGAGACATCACTCCTCAGTGAACCTAGAATCACCTTCATATTTCACACAGTGTTAAAACACGAGTCCTTCCTCAGGCATGGGCTCATTGTCTGCATCCTACCCTTCCTGGCTCAGCTCCTGCTTTCCTGGCTTTCACACGCTGGAAGCCCAGACACATTAGTCTCCTTAGTTTTTGTCAAAGGTCCCTGGTACCTCCATAAGCTGTTCCTTCTGCTTGTTTTGATCCTGTTTCTTCCCCAACTGCAACATATGTTCTGAAAGGACAGGGATGCTCGTCCGTGCGAAGCCACAGTCCCTGGAGAATGCCTGGCATGCTAGAGATCCATGCATACTCTGTGAGTCCACAACTGAGACTGCCAGATGCCAGTCCAGCTGCGGGTTGAGCCAATCACAGGTTACTAATCCTCCCAAGATGGAGCTGACCATGCCTAGTCCAGAGCTCTTCTTCACCAAACTGGAGCCATCCCTCGGTGACTCATTCCATCACCTGGAAATTCCCTCAGCCTGGTACAACATTCAGACTTGGTTAATATTCCTACATTTGCCTCTTAAGTCCATTAATAGTTAAATCAGAAAGCTTCCACTCTGCCAGAGCTTGCTATGCTTCTTGCAAAAATAAGTGAAATAACTGAACATTGACCCCCCCCCCCCAATTATGCGCTTGAGAACTTTTCCTGAAAAGGGCTCAAATAAAAAGAAAATGACCAGTGTGGCTCTTGCAAACAGCTCCCCCTTATCTAGGCAAATGTGCCCCTGAAACACCTGCAAATGAACAGCATCCACTAGCAGCAGGAGATGGGCTCACCAATCAGGCCCATCTTAGTCTTGTTCCTTTGGCCAAATGAGAGCAGCCGCCAGTGACTTGCGAATATAGTTAATTCAAATAGCTATCTTATATTCTAGAAACTGATTACAAAGTGGGCGCCTGGATTGGTGGTGGAATTTCTTGGGAGATTATTCTTTTATTTTGTCAAATATTGACTTCGAACCTCGTAGGCATGTGGGACAAACTAAGGGGACATTTGGAGACCCTGCAGGCTATAGGAAGTGGGAGGGAAGAAGGAGAAGTCTACTCAGGCCTCACTGGGAAGGTACCCTGAGGGCAAGACTGGAAGGAAGAGATGAGGCCTCGATGCAGGTGTGAGAGCTAAGTGTTCCTAGGACAGCATATGCGCAGGTCGTGAGGTAAAAGGGGCTCATTTAAAACAAACGTGGGGTGCACACTGTTATATCCAGCATTCAGGAAACAGAGGCAGGCAGATCTCTGAGTTTGAGGCCAGCCTGGTCTACAGAGTGAGTTCGAGGACAGCCAAGGCTGCACAGAGAAACCCCGTCTCATGACAAAACAAAACAAAACAAAACAAAACAAAACAAAAAGACGTGTGCCCCTTTTCCTCTTCCATTTGGCTGATAGCTACACTCCTCATCCTGGCCAAGAAGACAGCCTCCTTGCCTGCAGTGCACTCTGGGACTTCCCAGCCTACAGTCTGAATTAGGCAGCTCAGAGGGGCCTGCCCCTAAGCCGGTTTGCATGCTCTCTAAAAGGAGTTCTCCCTGGGAAACAAAACTGCTTTGTCTGCCTACAGCCAGGAAGTTCAGCTCGTCTTCCTCTGCTGACAAACTCCATCATCGCTAAAGATACTGGCAAGACTCACCTGTCTCTAGGCAGAACTCTCTTCCACCCCTCCCCTGGATTCCCACACCGTGAAAGATGAAGAACTGAGCGCAATTAAGAAGAGCCAGCCGGAACTCATTCTGCCCCACATCTCACTTGCCTGACAGACAGTGCCATCCAAGATGAGTGGGCTGGCAGCCCTGCATCATCCTCACCCCACTGCCAGGAGGGAGGAGAGGGAGCGGTGATGAGGGGCTGGGATTCAAGCCTAGGAACAGGCAGTTCAGGCATGCTCCTGCAGCTCACTCCACCCTGGAGGGAAGCCCAACTGACAATCAGAGAAGAAAGCCCCAGTCAGGCTGCGCAGCTTCTCCAGCAAGGATCAGGCTGCCGAGAGGGCTCAAGCTTCAGGCTCTATTGAAATGAGTCCAGGTAGATGAATGTATTGATGTTTTAGAATAGTGCTTTCTACTTGGCTTAGTCTCATGTCCAGCAGTTCCCAATTTCATGCTTATAACAAAAACGGCTACTCATGTAAACAGAAATGGCTTACTGGATGAACTTAAAGAATGCTTAAAAGGCAAAGTACAGCAAAATAACATTGAGCATCTACCTCCTTCCTTCTGTTTTGGTTGCTGTTGTTTGGTTTGGTTTGGTTTGAGTTTGGGTTTTTTCTGTTTGTTTGTTTGATTGTTTGGTTTGGAGGGTTTTGTTTGTTTGTTTGTTTGTTTTCTGCTTTTGCTTTTTCTGTTCTAGAGATCAAACCCAAGCTTGCTGAGCTACATACCCAACCCCGTGTGCAGTCACTTTATTAAAAACTGGGCTGCTACACTCTCTGCATTGTGATAAGTATGTCTCACTTCATTTAACAGTCATTACGACAAGGTGAGTCTTAGTGTTCAGGTGTCTCAGATGAAAGAAAAGAGGCTCGGAAAGTCAGAGATGCCAGTCCAGTTTCACATATCTTAACGTTTACACTGCTTTTCTTGCAAATCCACACAAAGATGCTTGAAGGAGGAACAAGGGCTTACGATTGAGTAATCCATTCTCTCAGAGAGAGTGTGCACAACATCAGGACTATCCATCCTCTTAGAGAAAGTGTGTGCTCAGCATCAGGATCCCAGTAGGCTGCTGGTAGGAAGAAGGTGAACAGAGGTGGGAGGAAGTGTGTGGAAAAGATGCAGACCCAGAAGAGAGCTTGGCTGCTTGCATGTTTGTTTGCCCCGGGGCTGTCTGAGCTGGTTCATCTTTGTAAGGATAAGGTGCTGCAGTCGTCAGCACCTGCAGAGCACAGCTTCCCATCCTGCCTGGCAACAGGCTGGCTTGATGCTGAAACAAAACAAGGAGCTACTAAACAGCACGAGAAGAAAGGAAGCAAGAGGTCTGCCTTTAAAAACAAAATAAATCGCAAGAGCTGAAATTTCCTCCCTTTTCAGAGGAAGATGTAGGGGAATAGACCAGAGGAAACTGGACAAAAAGACATCATCCATCAGGGAAGAATCAGAACCAGAAAGATTAGCAGAACCCACAGTTCACTCATGTATCCATTCCAATTCATCTAAACAGTTCTTGCCAGCTCTAAGCTAATGTTCAACTGAGATGTAGACACAGACCACAGAGTGTAAAGAGATAAAGGAGACTATGAAGAAATCAGGGAGGATTGGGGAGAGCCAGCAGCAAAATCCTCACTTTGCAAGCACAAAGATCTAAGTTCAATCCCCAAAACTTATATTAAAAAGGCATGAGGATGTGTATTATGATCACAGCACTGCAGAGGTAGAGACAGCAGATCCCTGGACACTGGGATTTGCAGGCTATACTTGCTTAGTTCCAAGCCAGTGAGAGACCCTAATTAAAAAAAAATTGGTGTCAGAGGAATAACCCTCAAGTTCATACACACATGAGTGCAGGCATGCTCTCACAAGCATGAACGTGTACGCACACCTCACTGAAGTACCCATAGCAGAGATGAAGGGAGACAACATGTACACAGATACCAAGAAGGAAATGTCAGTGAGTAGAGAGGACAGATGCCTGGGTGAGTGGGATGAGGAAAGAAGTGACCCAAAGGATGCTGAGACACGTCTGGCGGCAGATCAGATGTAAGGTTCCCACACTAGGGACAGTGCTCATTTTAAACAGTCATGTAAAGACGTAGACGAGCTAACAAGATAAGATACAGGTAAGGAGAAGGGTAGAAATGATGGCTGGACCTGGAGTGGGAGTCATGGTGAATCAGAATAAGGCTTGGGGCTAGGAGTACTGCAGAGGGAGATCCACACTGATCTGATGATTGGATACACAGGGAGGTCTGACAAAGACACAATTCAGGAATGCCACTATGCTGTTGAATGAATGTTGGTTCATTTTGCGAAAATGAAACCTCTGGCAAGTCTCTTCCGCTGAACTTTAACCTCTAGCTTCCAGCATGGCGATAGCAACTAAATGTGGTTTAATATGTTAAGGTTGAGGAATGTGGCCCATGGCAGACCACTATCGTAATCCCTAACAACACAAAAGAATAAAAATAAAAATAAGTAACGGTTTACCTGAGCAGATGAATACAGTGTTCAACTTCCCCCTTACTTCTCCTTCTGCTATGACTGTTCTTCATGTTACACTTACAAATGGAATCTTAGTTGGAACACCAAAATGGAAAACAGACAAATCGTAAAATTTTACTAATTAAGATATTTTTTTTTTAGTTCAAGTATGACATCTGCCTGTGATAAACTCTACCGTGAAGCCAAGTGGGCCAGCTGAACCCAGACATTTGTGATGTAGATGCTGTGATGCCAGCTGTACTTGAAAGATGCTCCAAACTAATCCACTATTTATTTATTTCGTGTGACCGCACTTGCAAATGGAAAAAGCTCTCTGTGTTGTTTTGCTGGTAATTCCTGTGACTGAATGTCAGAGCGCTTTAACAGTGGCTTACCCGTAAGCTGGTTACTGTCAAAGCACAAAAACCAAGAGGAGGAGGACTGTGCCCCTCAGAACACTTGAACCACAGCCTCAAGAAGGTGACACGGACGTAGTGCGGTAGCTCGACAGCCGAGTTCTTTCTGCCCTTGCGTGTGTCACCGTCATTTCACCCACAGGGGGCAGTCTCAACAAGACAGCATGTCCAAGGCAACTTACAAAAGAAGGGTTTAATTTAAGGCTTTTGGTTTCAGAGGGACAGAGTCCATGATGGTGGAGCAAAGGAACAACTGAGATCTTACGCCACAAATCTGCCCGTTGGAGGCAGAAAGAAACTCTGGGAATGTTGCATTTTGAAACCTCAAAGTCTGCCCTAGGTGACGCACTTCCTTTAACAAGGAATGTCTCCTAATCTTTCCCAAAAAGTCTACCAACTGGGGACCATATTTGAACATATTAGCCTCTGGGCCCATTTTTACTGAAACTAGCATATATAACTGTTGCATGGTTGTAGGTAATCATAAAGTTATTTAAAAGTCGGAGGGAAGAGGAGGACAGAAAGGAGACCCTCTCATTATAGATGTCCCCGATCTGGGCCACAAGCCCACTTCAGGACTGCCATTGGCCTCTACCTCACAGTGAATCAAAACCAGGAAATAATTTTAAGAAATTTACTAGTAACTGACCTGAAAGCTTGAATGACAGTTAAAGAAAAATCTTGTATAAAACAGAATAAATATCCACACACATATAAAAATCAGGCTACTTCCTGCTGCCCTCATTGTGCTCGTGTGTGCGTGTGCTCACACATGAAGTTCGGTAAATAACCTCAGGCACCAGTGATAACCTTTCAGCTTCTTGCTTACTATTACATACACAGTCTATCTGGCCTGCAAGCTACTGAGGATTCTCCTGTCTCCAGCTCCCATCTCAGTGTGGTCCACAGGGATTGCAGTTTGCTACCACACCTGGCTCTTTATGTTCTGGGGATTAAAACTTCCATCCTCGTGTTTTACATCAAGTGCTTTATACACTAAGCCAACTCCCAGCCCTGACGTTTTAAAAGTAGGAGTAAGTTTCTTGCCACAAGAAAAACCTATTTTTTAAAAGTGTATCTTCCCATCCATATATTCATAGTCCCATTCTGGGCAGCTACTGTTTCCCCCGGAATAAAACATCCTCGGGTATTGTCCTTCAAGCCTCCAGTTCTCCACCGTCCTTCCTACAAATCCTACTCACAAAGAACTTCCTCTGGGCTGTGGTTGGAGCTAGGTTGGTGGAGCGCTTGCCTAGCATGCAGGAAGCCCTTAGGTCTATCCCTGGCTCTACAGAAGACCGGGTGTGGCGGAATGTCCCTATAATCCAAACACTTGGGAGGTAGAGGCAGGAGGGTCATCTTCAGTTACACATCTAGTCTAAAAGCACCTTATCTCCAAAAAAAAGAAAAGAAAAAAAGAAAAAGGAAAGAGGTCCTCTTCAGACCCTTTCTCCACACATAGCTCCAACCACTAAGTCACTTTCTTCCCGTTTCTACTTCATTATTACAGGGTGTGGGAGGAGCTACACACACACAAACCTGCTGTTTTTCCTTGAGTATGGGTGATTGAAGGTTATACAACTCATGATGCCTTTCCTCTCATAGATTTCAATAGTACTAGAAGTGCTCGTACACGTCCAATGATGGTAAAATAAACTGTCATCCAAGACAGTCAGTATGTAGCATAATTTAACTCCATGTGTCCCTTTAGCAAGGTGACATCAACAAGTTCTGTGTGAGCCACACAGATTTTGGAGCTAAAGGTTTTCTTTTATAAATATATCTCGTTTTCAGTTTGGGTAGCTGCAAACCTAATTTATTTTTGGAAAGCTGGCATTACTTTTATATAGAAAAAAAGCATTCAGGGATGATGGAAAAGGTTTATTCTGAGAGTTTTAAACACTCACAACACATGCATGCACACATACACACACACAAATACACACACACACACACACACACACACACATACATGAGAGAGAGAGAAAGTCGGACAGGGAAGCAGAGAGAGACAGACAAGCAGAAATTTGACAATGAAAAGAAAGCAGTCTCCAAAGTTGCCTTTAAAATGTGGATATTTGGCCTGGATCTTTTCCCTTAGTCTATAGTTTACAGACATCTTAAAGACAGATTGCTAACCAATAACAGTAAACCTTACTTCATCTTGTGGTAGAATTAGAGTTAGGGTTATGACTTTTAGATTGAAGACTTTTAGTTGTTAATATTTTCCCAGAAACCTCTACAAGTGTATAAAAGCATCAAGTACTGCATGGAGATATTAGTAAGAAAGACTGAACTCCCAACATTCGTTGGCTACAGTGGGTCAAACTGAATCTGTGAACCCCTTATAGCTGGAGCCTCTGAAGCGGCCATATTGATCACTAAAAATGCACAAATATAGGAGAGAGAGAGAGAGAGAGAGAGAGAGAGAGAGAGAGAGAGAGAGAGAGAGAGAAGGAGGGAGGGAGGGAAGGAAGGAGGGAGGGAGGGAGGGAGGGAGGGAGGGAGGGAGGGAGGGAGGGAGGGAGGGAGGCCATTCTTGAGAGTAGGAAAAATATGACTCAAATCCTGGGAAGACCCTGTTCCCCACCATGCACAGGCTATTTGGAAAAATATTCTCTGGGGTTATAGCTGCACATATCAGAGGTCAGCACAGAGTCTCTCACTACCTTCACACTGATGTGGACAGTGTCAGTAAGCCATGGCTGAGCAGCAAAGAGGCTCAATTTCAACTCAGTTTTCAGCATCACAGGTTCAAATTATGGGACCTCCCCTCTGATGAAACTGAAGACTCAAAGATTCAGTGTGATTTTCTTCGAGTAAGAACTGATATTCTCTGCCTTGGGAATGTCACAATTCTTTATGTGCTTTTGACTTGAGTGTGACTTCAAAAATAAAGTAGGTATAAAATTTGAGTTTGGCTGGTTTTTAACAACTCGGAGCTTTTTCGGCCAAAGGCAGGAAAATTAGCCACAATTGCTGCAGGTGTGTAACTAACTCAACAGATGCTCTTCCACCAGAGTTCTTTGATGGGAGTGACTGATAGAAACAGTTCTTATCCTTTAAAAAAATCTTTTATTGAAAATAATTCTTTTCTCATATAATATATCCTGATTATAGTTTCCCCTCCTTCAATTTCTCCCAGCTACTTCCCACCTCACCTCCTCACTGGATCCATTCCTTTTCTGTCTTTCATTAGAAAAGAACAGGCTTCTAGGAAACAACCAAGCACGACAAAACAAAATACAGTAAGATGAAGCAAAAACTATCATATTGAAGTTGCACATGGCAACCCAACAGTAGGAAAAGAGTCCCAAGAGCAGACACAAGAGTCAAAGACCGACTCCTTCTCACAGTTATTATATATGTGCAGAAGACCTAGTTTACACCTATGTAGGCCCTGTGCTTGCTGCTTCGGTCTCTGTGAGCTCATATGCACCTTGCTTAGTTGAATCAGAGAACCTCGTTCTCCTGGCTGTTCTCCATCTTCTCTGGTTCTTATGTACTTTCTACCTTCTCTCCTGTGAGGTTTCCTAAGCTATGAAGGGAGGGAGTTGATGTAGACTTCTTATTTAGATACTCTCTCCCCATAATGTCTAACTGTTGGTCTCTGCCTCTTCCTGCCAGAGGAAGCCTTTCTGATGATGACTGGATAAGACACTGATCAGAATATCATTAGGAGTCATTTTATTAATACTATTTTTTTTTCAGGCTTGTAGTACTTGGTTTTACCTGAAGTCTCTGGGCTACATAATCTCTGGTTCTTGGTTACCCAAGCAGTGTCGGGCATGGGTTCCTTTGAAAAGAAATTTCCTCCACAAAGTTGGAAAGAAATTTCCCCCACCAATTAAACACGGGAGGATCAGGCCTCTGTCTACCCCCCCACCACTGGTTAATGCCCGCTCATCTACCAGATGACCTTTAACTTGTCTCATTCTAATACTTAAAAAGGGCGGACATGCCAGAAGCAAAGACCTGTATTTTGAGACCTGTATTTTGTTTATGCCATCTTAAGCTCACAAGTTAAGATATTCACCTTTGCAGGGCAAGTTCGGGACCTAGGAAATTAACCTAATGAGACCTGCAGGCTCCAGGCTTTAGAAGCAATTAGCATTTCCTTTGTTAGTTAACAGTCGCAGGCCCTCAGTATTTCCTTATCAGCTAGGGACGTCTCCAGACCTGACATTCCTGCAGCCCTGACTTTCCAGCATCCTACCTCTCCCACCCCCTGCCCTTCCCTGTTTGCTGTACAACAGCTCCTGAGAAATAATAAAGTGGCAACTTGATCAGAAAGCCAGACTTGCTGTTATTTCTCATGTCTCTTGTCCCCTTCATTCCTCCCCAGGTTTCTCAGGGACTCCTATTCGTGACCCTGCTGGCTAGGACATTTTTTCTCATGGAGTAGGCCTCAAGTCAAATCAGATCTTGATTGGCTACTCCCACAAGTTCTGGGTCACCATTGCCCTAGAATATCATTTGAGCAGAACATATTGTGGGTCAAAGGTTTTGTGGTTGGGTAGATATCCACATTTCTGTTTTGGTCATCTGCTGAGTACATTCCTCCACCAAGGAGACTAGAACATAGGGTTTAAGGCTCCGTGCAGGCACCAGCTCAACATCTCCATGGTCAATGTGTTGTATGGGTGTTGTTCTCAGTGATGGGTCCCCACTGGCAGTTTGCAGAGAGCAACCCTTTGTCTTTGTCTTAGCATCAGCATGGCTTAATTGGGGTACTTCCATGGTACCCCCTCTGTCAACAACTCAATTGATGCAACCCAGTCCCTCCACTAGAAACCTTGCCTGACTATGAGAGATGGCCAGTTGAGACTCTGTATCCCGCATTGCTAGAAGGTCACATTAGGATCACCTTTAGAGATTCCAGAAAGTTCCACTGCACTGGATTTCCACACTATCACCAAAGCCCCCAACTCCAGCCCCCTTCCTGCACTCTCACCTTCTATCCCACCCCCAATTTCTCCTGCTTGCATTCCCATCCACCCCTAGTCCCCCCATAAAATCTATTCTATTTCTCCTTCCACGGGGCAATCCATGTGCCCCCTACCTTGCCTCTTTACCTCACATCTCTGGATCTATGGATTATAGCTTGTTTATCATTTCCTTAATGGCTACTATCTACTTATAAGTGAATACATACCATATTTGCCTTTCTGTGTCTGGGTTACCTAACTCAGGATCAAGTGGACTTCATCTCAAGAGATGCAGGAATGGTTCAATATATGAAAATCAGTAAATGTAATCCACCATGAAAATAAACTGAAAGAAAAATGGCATGAGCATCTCATTGGATGCTCAAATAGCCTTTGACAAAATCCATACCCCTTCATAATAAAAAGTCCAGAAGAGATTAGGGATACAAGGGGTATACCTAAACATCATAAAGGCAGTTTACAGCAAGCTAATAGCCAACATCAAGCTGAATAGAGAAAAACTCAAAGCAATTCCACTGAAATCAAGTACAAACAAGGTTTTCCACTCTTCCCCATATCTATTCATTATAGAATTTGAAGTTTAAGTTAGAGCAGGAAGACAACTGAATGAGATCAAGGGGGATACAAAAAGAAAAAGATGAAATCACTATTGCTATCAGATGATATGATAGTATATATTATATATAAGTAAGCCTAAAAATTCCAACAGAGAATTCCTACAGCTGAGAAACACTTTCAACAAGTGGCTAGATATAAGATTAACTCAAAAACACCAGTAGCCCCTCCTGATGCAAATGACAAATTGTCTGAGAAAGAAATCAGTGAAACAACACATTTCACAATATACTTGAATAATATAAAATATCTTGGGATAACGCCACACAAGCAAACAAAAGACTTATATGACAAAATGTCAAGTCTTTGAAAAAATAAATTGAAGATATCAGAAGATGGAAAGATCTCATGCTCATGAATCAGTAGGATTAGCATAGTAAAAGTTGCTATCCTACCAAAATCAAACTACAGATTCAATACAAGTCCCATCTAAATTCCAACACAATTCTTTACAGACATTGAAATGACAACACATATCTTCAAATGGAAAAATAAATACCTCAGGATAGCTAAAACAATACTGAACAATAAAAAAAATCTACTAGAGATATCAATCACCATTCATGATTTCACATTGTACTACATAGCTATGGTAATAAAATCCACAGATTATTAGTATAAGAGCAAACAAATTGATAAATGGAATTAAACTGAAGATACAGATATAAATCCAAACACATATGGACACCTGATTTTTGATAAAGAATCCAGAAGTATATGCTGGAAAAAAGAAGACAGCATCTTCTACAAATGGAGCTGGTCAAACTGGATGTTGGCATGTAGAATAATGCAAATAGAGCCATATTTCTCACCTTGTACAAAATTTAAGTCCAAGATTTCAACATAAAACAAATACATTGAATTTGATAGAAAAGAAAGTGGGGGAATATCCTTAAACTCATTGGCACAGAAGATGTCTTTCTCAATAAAAAAAAAAATCAATTGTTCAGGAACTAAGATGAACAATTAATAAATAGGATCTCGTGAGGCTGAAAAGCTACTGTAAGGCAAAAGACACTGTCAATCAGACAAAATGGCAGCCTACAGAACTGGAAAAGATTTTTACCAATTCCACTTTGATACAGGACTAATATCCAAAATATATCAAGAACTCAAGAAACTAGATACCAAAAAAAGCCAAATAATCCAATTAAAAATGGAGAACATGGGCTGGAGAGATGGCTCAGATGTTAAGAGCATTGCCTGCTCTTCCATAGGTCCTGAGTTCAATTCCCAGCAACCACATGGTGGCTCACAACCATCTGTAATGGGGTATGGTGCCCTCTTCTAGCCTGCAGGCATACACACAGACAGAATATTGTATACATAATAAATAAATAAATATTTTTTTAAAAAATGGAGAACATATCTAACCACATTTTTAACAGAGGAGCCCAAGGAACTGAGGAATCTCAAATAGCTGAGAAACACATATAGAAATATTCAACATTCTTAGCCATCAGTGAAATGGAAATCATAAATATTCTGAGATTTCATCTTACACCTGTCAGAGTGGCTAAGATCAATAAAACAAGTAACAGCTCATGTTGATGAGGCTGTAGAGCAAGTGGAACATTCTTCCATTGCTGATCTGAATGTAAACTAGAACAATAACTATGGTCATCAACATAGAAGTTCCTCAAAAAGTTGAAGATCATTCTATCTCAAGACCCAGTTACAGCACTCATGTGCATATACCCAAAGAACACTCCATTCTACCACAAGAACACTTGCTCATGTTTGTTGGTCTATTCAGAATAGACATTCATGTCCCTCAATGGGAGAATGGATAAAGGAAATGTGGTATATTTACACAATGGAGTATTACTCAGTTGTTAAAAAATGACATCATGAAATTTGTAGGCAAATGGATGGAACTAGAAGACGTTCTTTTCAAAAGCCACTCTAAACCCCAACGTTCCCTGTGCTCTGGTCCTACCTGTCCTTGGTTTTCTTAGCCAAGTCACTGGCACCCTGCAAGCCCCTGTCTTCCTTGCCTCTTAGAGGTCCTGCTGGCAAAGGAATAGTGTGATGATCAGCTTTATCTCTATGTCTGCAGTCTCTTTGGTCTCACTTGATCCTACACTCTTCCTCATTTCCCTGGATCCCACGACAGCAGTACCCACATCACCCAGTGTTTCCCATCCTTTATCAATATTAAAAGTGAAGTGTTCCCCCACTTTTAGAACCATATGTCTTGATGCCTAGAGTTAATCAATAAGCTACAACACAGCTCCTAGTTTGGGCCTTAACTTAATGTCTTGTTTATTTAATCCTCTCAGTGTGCGTTCTCAGCACATCAAAGAGCAGTTAAATTCAGCATGGATTGTCATTAGCGTGCTTCAGGGTGCAGAAAAGAGAGAACCAGATCCTAATGGTTTCAGCAATGAACGCAATGTAGGCATACAAAATGATTGAGACATTATTTTTTAATTATTTTTGTTTACTAATTTTCTAATTTACAGTACAGAATAATATTTCACTGTTATACTCTCATGCATATCATTATATTTCATTATAATTTATTCCCCATACTTCTCTTCCATCTATCCCCCTTACTGGTCAATCCCTCCCTATTTTCATGGCACACATATTCTGTTAACCTCTCTCTTTGCTCCCTCGTCACTTACGATCTCTTCCTCTCTTCTCATGTACCAGTTGATGCTTTCAACACACACACACACACACACACACACACACACACACCAAATCCAGATTCTACATGAGAAAAAATGCACCATTTCTCTTGTCCAGTCTTGCTAAACAACACAATGATTGCCAGTTCTATTCCCTTTCCTGAGAAGCTGTAATTCTATACTTCTTATAGCTGAAAAAAAAATGATTGGGTATTTGCCCCCACTTTCTTCGTCCATTGATTTACTGCTGAGGTTCTTCTCTGACTCATATCTTAACTATTGTGAACACTGTAGCAATAAACATGGATGTTCACGTATCTTCGTGATATGCTGACTTGGAATCTTTTGGCTTGAGATTGCTAGGCAAGATGGTGAGTTAGAAGTTACCCACTGTCACCCAATGAATGAGAGGATTCAGAATGGAGGGGGCATGTTCCGAAAAGAAAAAGAGAGGAAGAGTGTCAAAAATCATGGAGGTGGTGGCAGGGTGCCAGAAAGGTGTAAAGAAAACATGACTGATAATATACAGAAAAGAACCCGGTTAGCACAACTGCAGCCAAGCATTTCCCAATGGGAAAGGGATGCAGAAAATTCCTCCAAAAGGTAAGACAGATGGCCAATTGGGGAAAGACTGGCATTCCTCAAGACAAGCACAAGCTCACAAAAGGCTCCAAAGCAGTTTCAGATTTTAGTAAGAGTGGTTCCTCACAGTGACAGGTCAGTCCCTTAGAGAAATCCCACTTTGATAGTCTGTGTGACTGACAGGGAAGTGGCTGGGTGCCTAATCCTGAGGGAATCTATTTAAAACTGAACTAGCCTGGAGCCTTCAAAACAGGAAACAATCAGAAGTTGGGGGCACTGGGTTTAATCTGTCACAATCCCAGGTGAGAGAAACTCTTGGCGGCAGTTGTGGAGGGTGGCAGTGCCAACAGGTGGCCAAGTGCAGACTGCAGGAGGCAGTGATGTACCATGGGGAAAGTAACCCCTCCTTGATCGCTAGGGGTAGAACGCACCAGCAGAAATAACTCTGAAGTTTGAAACCTCTGAGTCTGAGAGTGATGGATGAATTTACTCCTAGAGCTAGCTATCTGCTGCTCAGTGCTGTAGAGCCTGCAAAGTCTGAATCCCTGTGTGTCTACTTGACAACCCCTAGTTATATCGCTCTATCGGGTTATTGATACTTAGAGGTCTTGAAAGTGCAAAGGCAGCCCCTACAGCTGTGCAGATCTCAGTGCCATGGTTGCTTCCCACACTCCAAACACAACTGAGACACCTCTCTCTTCCTCTGCTAGAACAGGAGCCACCCAAGGAAGTACAAACTGAAGAGGCTGGGAGAGCAGGAGACCCTGCCTAGCCCACAGGCTGCAATCCTAAGTGTGGCCACCAGAGGCCTCTAGTATGCAAAGAGAGAATAGTGCTAGATGAAGACCCTACTGTTGGACATCATACATGTGCCCAATATAAGCAAAACACCAGCATAAACCATAGAGAGTGCAAGTTCACACAAATGTTTACTGGTCCTCCCTCCTCCCACACATGAAACAGGCAGAGTCCAGTTTTTAAGAACCCAGGAAAAGGTCATTCCAGCATAACTGTTTCCCACCTTTTCTTGCTGATGATATTTTCTGTGTATTCTTACTTTTATATTCTTAAAACTATATTTTATTCCCCTTCATACAGCCATATGAAATTTTTATTAATCTTTCATTGCTATGTACATTTTTTTTCTTTGATTGAACTCTGTGCTTCTTCTCTTGTCTTTTTGCTTGTATGTTTGTTTGGTTAGTTGGTTTTGTTTTTATTTTCTCCACTATTCTTTAAGTAAAATTTGAAATTTACTGAGTGTGTCATTTTGGCTTTACTTGGAGTTTTTAAAGATATTTTAATTTTCTAGTTATCTTTTCTACATCAGTTTAATTTTTTTAAACTTTCTCATTATTAAGGATTTGTTACTTTTTATTTTTTATCTTTAAAATTTTTCTAACCTTTTGGTTATGCTCTTTTTCTCTTCCAGCACATAATATTTTTCACCCATCTTCTCCTCCTCCTCCTCCTTCTTTCTCTTCTTTTTCTTCTTCCTCAATTTGTTTTTGCTTTCTATGTTTTCTTTCTCCAGTACCTTTCTTTATAGCATTCATATTTCGCTAAATATTTTTATTTTAAGATGTATCTTTATTTATGTGTATGAGGGAATATGTGCAGCAACCTGCACACTCCAAAAGGGAGAGTTCAGTCTCCTGGAACTAAAGTAAAAATGTCAGTGTGTAGCCTGACATAGGGTTAGAAAATGACTTTAGGTCACCCAGAAAAGAAGGAAGTACTCTTAACTGACGAGAAATTTCTTTAGTCTTCCCCCAAATTTCTAACTTCATAGCACATTTTATTTTAGTTTTCTCATTTCCAATGCCATGACTGCTGGTGATGTATTTGTGAATGTTAATAAAATCTAATTATGTTTCTGTGTCTTATATAGTATGGTGGTGTTGATGTTCTAACAGTTGCTTTTACCTCACTGAATGGTTGAATGGTGCTGAAAATTGAGCCCTCAATAGTAGGCTACTAAAAGAAAAAAAAAAGGTTCTCTAGATGAAACTGGAAAAGATAACAAACTTAGTAGATGTATAAGTCATGACATCATAACATAGAAACACAAAAAAACATGAAAACTCAAGGCAACATCATTCCTCAAAAAGATCATAATTCTTCAACTACTAAATATAAATATGCCAAAAGAGGTAGAAATGATAGATAAAGACTTCAAGTTTACTAGTAAAATAGATCAATACCCTTAAAGAACATAAGAACAATTAGAAGAATTTAACCTAAGATCTAGAGAAGAAAACCAACAACACAGAGGAAAAAGTATTTTTCAAAACTATAAAAAAAAAAGGAAAAATGGGTGAAAAAGTCAGCAAACATGACTTAACAAAGAAACTGAGATGAAAAAGAAACATAAATAAAAATCTTGGAAGTAAAAACTATAGGAAAATAATAAACAATCTATAGGAAAAACCCACAAGGAAGCTTGACTAGACAGAAGAAATAATAAAAGATGGAGGAAAGGATACAGAAAACACTATATTAGTAGGATAATGAACTATAAACAAAAAATAATAAGTCTGAATTTAATATCTCATAACTCTAGATACAATTAAGTGTCAAGGGTTTGTAAGATGGCTCAACAGATAAAGGCTTTGGTCACCAAAGCTGATAACCTGAGTTTATCCCAGGACTTACATGGTGGAAGGAGAGAACTGACTCCCTCAAATTGTTCTCTGATCTACACACACACACACACACACACACAGAGAGAGAGAGAGAGAGAGAGAGAGAGAGAGAGAGAGAGAGAGAGAGAGAGAGACAGAGAGAGAGAGAGACAAAGAGAGACAGAGAGAGAAGTAAAAAATTGAAAGGCAAGTCCAAAGACTCTACAAGAAAGAAGTTAAATTAAAAACCCAAAGTCATAAAAGTTTGATTCCATAAAATATAGCAGAACATCTTGCAAATTTAGAGATATAATGGGACATCAAAGCCCAAGACACACTTAGAATTCGAAATACACTTAACAAGAAAACATATTCATGACTTATTTAGGTCTATATGTCAAAAAGTACAAAGAAAGAAACTATATTAAAAGCTAGTAAGGCAAATCTCTAACTCAAAGATAAACATGTCAGAGTAAAATAAGATACTGCATCAACAACCTTAAAAGCTAAGAAAACATGGACTAATGTATTTCAATCCTTGAAAATAATAACTGTGAAACATACTGGTATAATCAGAAAATCTAGCTGAAAAAATGACAAAGAAATAAGGACATTGTAATACAAGCACAAACTAAGGCAGTGTGTAACCACCAAGCCTCCAGTGCACAAGATACCAAAAGAAGGAGGAAGACATAATCTTGAGAACATAAGAAATAATGCATAAATGAAAAGAATACATGCACAAAGGAAGATAAAGGAAGGATTCCATCACATTTAATACTGTTAAATCAGCAAACCCTTAAATACTGACAGAGGAAAAGAAAAGAGCAAACAATACAGCAACCAAGAAAAGAACCAATAAAAATGACAGAAATTAATCAGTATCTCTTGCTAACAACTTAAATGAAATTGGAATCTTATTTCATCTATAACTCATTGCACATATCTTGGCTGGATGGATTGAAAAAAAATTAGCTATGTTGTTTCTAAAAAATGCACAGATACCTACTGATTGAGGACTTCCCTAAAGAGTACTAAAGTCAATCTATCAAGTAAATAAAAGCAAAAACAAGCTGGCGTTGCCATTTTGATATCTCAGAAAATAGACTTTAAAGGAAAACTACTCTGAAGACATCAAGAGCATCACTATCCCTTAGTAAAGGCAGCAATTGATCAAGAAGATGCAATAGTTACCAAAATTTTCAGACTGAACATTTGGGTACTCTATGCAATAAACAGCTAATATTCATCAAAAGCAATTGATGGTTAAATGATGCAATTATAATGGGTGATTTCAATACCCAACTTTCATCTTTTCATAGGTCTTACAAATTAAAAATCAGCAAAAGTAAATGTCAAAGTTCAGTCACAACATAGACTTAACAGATGTCTTACCAAATAGTCCATCCTGAAGATATAGAATACAAATTCTTTTCAGAAACCTATGGAGCCTTCTCTTTAACAACATACTAGGTTACAAAAAATGTTAACAGATATTAAAGAATGGGAAATAATGTATTGCATCATATCAGATCATAGTGGAATAAGCCTTCAAAAATAGCAAAAGAAGCTACAAAAGCTACACAAACACTTTGGAGAACAAACAATGCACTCTTAGATGAACTGGGTCATGGATAAAATCAGAGAAGAAATTCCAAAATTCTAGAATCAAATGTAAATGAAAGCACATTTTTCCTTTAGCATCTAGGTAGGGGAGCTCTTAAGGCACAGTTTATAGCTATGAGTATACACACTTGGGTGAAGGACATCGAGAAATTAATCTCAAACTGACTCAAAACTTCCTCCCTGTTAGATAACTTCCATAATGTCCTACAGGGCTATACAGACTACTGTGGGTTGACAGAGCTATGAATAGTCTTACCTGGTGTTGGACCATGAATATTAAAATACCAACCTGCTGGCAAGAGGTAGTCACTGACACAGTAGTGGGATGTCTCTTCTAGGGTAATTGGTTTTTTATTAGATTTGATGTCTGCTCTACGGGCAGGTGGAGTGGAGAGGGGGATTTCTTGCCTGGTACTGTAATTCGGCTCAAAAAATCATGGCCACAGAAACCATAGACCCTAACATAGAATCTTATATTGCCATTTTGCTAAATGGTGTTACCCAAACCACCTTCTAAATGCTTGTGTTTATACCAATAGACCTAGGTTTTTCTCAGCCTCCTTCAGGAGAGCTTCTTTTTGCAGTGGGCAGAAGTCAGTAGAGTAGTGCAAACACAGTCAATGTGCTAAGACTCAGAGACAGAGAGATCAACCCAGATGGGACATTCATATCAACCCCAACACAAGGCTCAGGGACCATGGAGGAAGACGGAGCCGAAAGTCTATAAGGGCTATTGATGTGGGATTCCTCTAATCAATATGTTGTAATTACCACTGATTAATAAAGAAACTGGCCTATAGCAGGGTAGAAAAGAGCTGGGTGGAGAAAACTAAACTGAATTATGGGAGAAAGAAGGTAGAGTCAGGAGAAGTCATTTAGACCCTCGGGAGACAGAAGCCGATGGAACTTTGCCTGGTAAGCCACAGCCATGTGGCGATACACAGGTCAATGGAGATGGGTTAGTTTAGGATATAAGAGTTAGTTAGAAATACGCTTAAGCTATTGACAAAACAGTACTGCAAATAATATAGCTTCTGAGTGATTATTTCAAGGTCTGGGTAGCCAGGAAAGAACAAGCGGTCTCCTACTATGGATTCCCTCTGCCATACCCAGGTTTAATGGATACCAATGCTCCCAGGTGGCCTTCTAGGCCCCTAGAGATGAGACTGAGAAGGAAGACTGGAAAGCTGTGTATTTGTTCTCAGGAGGGCAGTTTAAATACCCTGTGGGAATGGTCTTGAGCATTTCTGGAGAGAGGTCATCGTTAGGCAGGCTTTCTCAGAGGTGGGGTCTGGACTGAGACAACTCCCAGGAGAGGGGGCCTGGGATGGACCTTCCACCCAAACATTCCAGACTCTTTGGATATGTGGATGCCAGAGGCTGGGGTGAAGCCTTAGCCCAAACATTAGACTCTCTGGGTATGTGAATGCCAGGGTCTGGGGTGATGCTTCCTCCCAAACACTGTGTCTATTTCCTAATTTAAAACAAAATGGATCCAATCTAACCATTTTTCCATGCAAAGAAAAGTAGCATAGTCCTTGACCCTTATCTATTTAAACACCATTGTCTATACCTTTTAAACCCATTACCTTAGAATTGCACATTTGCTTATTGCAAATAAGGCTGCCAAGTTTTATTGGTGAAAGACAGAAAAACATGAATTTATAGCCTTCTGTGTAATCAGAACAAAGCAGGCACAAGTTCCCACTTCACTATGGTAAAGCTAAGAAATTGACCTGTCCTTGTGATATCCAAGCCAGGGTCACACTGAGAATTCTCTCTGGTCTCTGCATACCTGTATACACACACACACACACACACACACACACACACACACACACACAAATGCCAAACAAACAAAAAAAAAACAAAAAAACTGTCAATTTACTACTTCAAGGGAAACAGAAAACTTATTTTGCTATGATAAATATATAGTGAGTTTGAGTTCTCAAGCCAAACTTCTGGGAAGGAGCAGGGGTTAGAATGTCCAGTAATCACTACCAACTGCCTTACTCTGGAATGCTGAACATCTCCTGCTAGAGCGGAGGTTTTCTTTTAACTGCACCATTCCTGAAGGGGATAAAGGCTAGCCTGCCCATTGACTAACAAAGATAAGTGCTTAAGTGGCCTCATTATGTCTGAAGTGGCAAATCACCCTTACAAGAAAGCTAATGCTTTCTGTCAACATAAAAAGATCCAACTGCTCCTTTGTCTTATAATGATTCGGCTAACAAACCAGGGAACACCTTTACAATCAAGTGTGCTCTTGATTCATAGCTGCTGTCTAAAACAAAATCTGTTTCGCCAGCCAGCAGGGGGAAAGTCTTAGCAACTTGGACAGCTGGCCAAATAAAACATATGCTCCAGATGCACACTAAAAAAAAAATTGATTTCTAAAAGTTTTCAATGAAAGATGATAATCCCTGCAAAATAAATAAACGAATAAGTCTCCAAGCTGCAATGCACTGGATGAACAATGAGGTTCTGGGAGGAGGTAGCATTAAAATGGTCCCCTACTGGTGGGAAAGTCCCCTTGCCCAGCGGGGAACCTTGGGAAGGGCCAGGGGCAGAGCGGAGGAGGATTTGAAGCGACCTAAAGGTAGATATGCTGAGTCAACCCACTGGTGTTCGGCGGTGTGAGACAAGGAAATCAGGTCTTAATTTTAATGGGTGGGTAAACAGCCTTTAAATAAAATGGTTAGAGTGATTAAAGTCACAAAAAGTTAACAAATTGCCTCAGAGTTTAGAGAGGAAAAAAATCATAAAACCAACTTCTGTTCTCTTTAAAATAAACTCTTCTAAAGATTAAGTTGTGGGGAATACACCTCTGTAACATGAATGGCTCTCACCTTGTGCTTGTAATTTCAAGTACTGGCTGCCTTCATAATGCTGGACTTCCGAAGATAGAGAAAACGTCATTGCGGAGGTGAGATTGTGTTCAGTTATTTGGACACGACCCCTTTGATGAGTTCCTTTTATCCTTGGCCATGGACAGCGTGGTCTCCTTGGAGTAGAGTCTCAGAGTTCCTGTTAGAAGACAGTGAAATGTAGAATGGCATCATGCCAGGATCATTAAGGTCATCTTGGATCTTCATTGAGGCAGTCAAGGATGTTAGGTCTGATAGACAGTTCAACTCCTCCTCAAAATGAGTATTGTAGTATCTGCCATGGGACCCTTAAAGCATCCTGACTCAGGATGCTTTTTAAAACAACAACAAGAGGTAACTTGGGGAAAGAAGGTTCATGCTAACTTCCCTGTTAAAGTCAAAATGTATTTGCAAAGTACAGGCCACAAAGCTCTCTCTAGGAAAAAAAAAAAAAAACACAAACCTTGGTTTCATGCACCACTTAACAAACCGGTTAGCCATGCAGCCCTTCTTCGGTGGAAACAACCAGTAGCTCTTCAAGCAAACACTCTAGAAAAAGTTGATCTAATTAGGAAAGTATTGAGATTGAATAAGTTCTTTGTTTACTTAATGGGGGGGGGGCGAACCAAAAAAGCAAAGCAGAGAGCTCGACTTTGAAGAGAGTTCTTCAAGTTTACCCACTCACTAAACCCAGGGCTTGATCTGTCTGCCAAAGTCTCTTCTCCGTTGTGTGACCCTGAGAAGCGTGAACTGGGAAGAAGGAACCTTCCCTGGTTTGCTGCCAGCCAACAGGATTACTGGGGAGTGGACGGACGCTGCTTTCCGCCTGGCAAGCATCACAAAACCAATCCGCATGCTCACTTTCCAGCACGGCACTTCTCTTCTGAAGAGGAATGCTGGGACCCTCTTCAGGCGCACTCCCAGGTTTGGTGGATTAATGGGAGAGAGTGGTTGGCCCTTGGTGTCACTGGAGATGGTTCTAAGAATTGATACCTAGAACGAGGACCTGCTGGATCCTAGCAGTTTGGCCCCCTGGACTGTTGACCTTGCTAGCCTCTGCTCTGGTCACACCTGACCAAGTGCTAGTCAACTGTGGAGCCACGGGATGTCAAAACGTCAAAACTAAGCTAAGAGCCAAAATCGACTTAAGGAATTAAACACAGGTGTTTTCTTAAACTTTGGGTAAACCATAATGCCATTTCAAATCCATGTTTATTTTTCTTTTATAAAACCACTTTCCGAGAGTCACACTCACTGACGTGGCAAGACCCTATTCTCCCCTACATCTGCCTCCTCCTTGATTCTGATCTTCAGGGGATTCACTTAATTCTTTGTAACTATACTGTTAGAGGTCCAAATTTTTCTGAGTTTTAGTTGTTTAGAGCATGATACAAAAAAAAAAAAATCAGGTTACAGGTTTGTTGTTTTTTTAACATATTAATTTATTTAAGTGGAGGAGAAAGTCTGTGTCACAGCTGATACAGACGGAGGTCAGAGGACAACCCGCTGTGCTCACTTCTATCCTTCCACTGCATGGGTCCTGGGGATCTTCGGTGGCCTGAAGCCTCTCCCTGGCACAGATAAGAGTTCACTATGTTAATAAATACACCTAGACTAAAAACTGTGGAGACAGGAAATTGACATGGATGGCATTTATGAGTAGACAACATTATGTTGTCCAAGAGCTTTCTTTCCCAAAGAACTTTGGAATATTGTATAGAAGTAGCTTTTCTGCTTAAATATTTATTGCAGAATTTCTTTAACTGCGGTCTTACCAACTCCTTCCCTCCCTGCCTCCCTTCCTCTCTCCCTTCCCCTTCTCTCCCTAAAGAAAGCAACATTTAGTTCCAGCCCAGAAGTGTCAGTTGCCTCTTGTCTCACTGCTTCTATCCTCTAGCTGCCTCTCCGGTGCTATGACCTTCAGCTAATACAGAGACTTTCCATAGCCCCTACAATAGGAAGTTTAGTCCTATTCCTCTTGTGAACCGTATGTCCGTAGTCTATAATCTAGGAACTCTCAGTCTTGGCTTCCCCGTGGGTGAAGTCCTAGAAATAGCGCCAAAGAAAATAAATAGGACAGACACCTGCCTGTACACCCAGATAAAGCCCAGGACCATGGCATTACCTAAGGTCTGTGTGGAAACACATCCAAGACAGAGAACTCCCTTCACAATCCCGGGACCTTTGCTCATCTCCTCTTTCCTCTACTGAATAGGATGCAGGGAAGGAACAAAGTGTGCATAGGGTTTAGACCTCCTCTTATCTTTATTCACTGGGTATCATGGGGCCTATGCCCATAATGGCAGTCCCTCCCAACTCTAACTCATAGAAGGCCAGAAACTCCAAACAACAGATTCAGCTTCAAATGTTGGAGGAGGGCCCACTGCTTGTTTGTTTTTGGCCGCCAGCTAGCCCAGTTAGTAGAGCATGAGACTCTTAATCTTAGGGTCATGGGTTCAAGGCCCATGTTGGGCACCAGATGAAGAGGCTGCTTAAAAAGAAATCCCACACTAGCTCAGAATTAAGAATAATGGTTATTTCTTTAGAGGTAGACTCACAAATCAATATCCTTTGCTGGAATGAAGAACAGTAACCAAATCCTGCAGCTGGAAAAGAGGCCGGGTGCATGCTTTACATCAGCATAAATAGTATGAGAGGCCACGCCCCAGTGGGGAGGTAATTTAAGAGCTATTGGCTGTAGGGTTTCCTACAGTACCAAATGTTCCAAGGCAATCCCAGCACATTGTCTGAATCCACACCCTTCCGAGCTGTTTCATCTGCAGGAATCCAAGTACGTGCGTCACTAGGAATCTTCCTAGACTGATGCTGAAAAGGGATCTAAAGGTACTCTGTGCAGTGGGACAGACTGTTTCCCGAGACGGCAGCATCCATGTAGGAGAGCTGCAGTCACATGACTTCTGCAGGGGCTTGCACACAGTGTCCCCTGCTATGATCACAGACTGAATACCATGTGAAACCAGGAGAAGGCAAATGGCAGTGGGGCTGGCTCTCTGTCCCTTATGTTCTACTGGCCCTCTCTTCCTTTAAGCCCCAATACGTTAATTTCCAGGGGGAGATCGCTGTTAAAACAAGATGATGCCAGTAGAATCTGAAGCATTCGTCCACCGATGCTTGCGGCAGTAGTCTGTGGCACAGCAAATTTTATTCGTTTACTTAGTTCCTTACTCAATTTAACCTCAAGTCAAATGGGTAGAGTGAGTTCCAGCCCCATTTTATAATTCACTTACTAGGTACACGTAGGAGGAAAGAGAACTCATATTTCCCAGTAAATACTGAAATCGAAGAATTTTCTGCCAAAATAAATCTGTCAAATTGACCAACTGCAGAATTATAGGTGGTTGAATCACACACTGGGCAAAGAATCCAAAAATAAGCCCGAATTGTTACAATGGTATGCTTTAAAATAGAGAATATTTTTTAAAATGCTTTTGTTGCTTGGTGATCGCAGTGTTTCGCTGCCTGAGTTAGGTCTCTCTGTTGCAGCTCTTGGTGTCTGGATGCGCTTTTTGTTCTAAGTATAATATTATCGGGATTCGGTGTAATAAAGCCTCAGTCACGGGGCTTCTGAAGGGGCTTACACTTGTTTCAATGGGGTACCTGTGTATAGAAAATGGTGTCAGAGAGTGGAAGCCATTCTCAACAACAGAGGAAGAGCAGTTTTGCTTAGTGAGACTGTAGGGGTCTCTTAGCCTCAAAGGGAACAGCAAGGCAGAGAGAGGTATCTCTGCCTCCTTGGCTCTGGGGAGACTGAAGGGCCCAGGCACCACCTACCTCGTGGCCAACCCATGGAGCCAACCTTCATGTGGAGGTGAGCTTGAGAAGCCCAAACTGCTGAACTTGTCACTTCCCAGCAGATGCCTTGGGATGGGAAGGAGCTCGTGAGCCTATGGAGAGCTATAAGCAGCAATTTTCAGCAGCCGCTTCCCTGTGCCTCTGCTGTGTATTCCCCACTCGTGTTTTACTTCTAAAGGAAGGGTCCGTTTAGAAAACTCTAGGTTGTGATAGTTAGTAAAGAGGATGTGACTTAAGCCTGCTCTGAATGCACCCTCTTCCTAAGACCCCAGTGAGAGACAGCAGACAGGAATGGAGAGAGGAGCACCCCAGCAGGAGGCAAGAACACAGGAAAAATAGACCTCTTTGGTTTACTCACATTGTGGCTTGAAGATTCACTGTCTTTCTCTAATTCAGTTTTCTGAGGGTCTGACACAGATCCCATTGCTCTGCCTGACAGCACTAGATCTAAAAGGCTAAGGTCCCTTCCTTGGCTCCTCCAACCAGCTAGCTGTCTTTGATTCCTATTTCCACATGACACAGAAGAAACGGAGCAGGGACTCCATCCATTTTCTTCTACGTATTTCCCCTCTTGAATGAGCACGTTCATCCTCAACTTTCTCCCCGCTCCTCAACATCATGGCTGTAAGCCACTATAATAAATCCCCTTCTCTATATAGAGAGATTCATTCTTTAAGTCCTGTTCCTCGAGAGAACCCTGGCTAGTACAGTATTTATATGTGAATTGCAATGACAGCCTTTTAACTGAGTTTTAAAGAGACTCTTGTCCAGAGCAGAATGAACTTTGTAGTCTTTGCATCTCAGTTTCCTGCCTATTGATAATTTCTAAGCAAAAATCAGAAATTCTATTAACAAATAAGGTATCAGATCCTGGGGACAAGAAAAGCCTACCCCACCTATCCCTCTTCCCACCTCCAGGCAAACTCCTGCCCCCAGAGCCTGATCATTCTAGTCTACCTGGCAAATCTCTCCACCTCCTCAGTGATCTAAACTGGGACATGAGCAGTGGTGACCTTTTTAGAGTCAGGGGGGAATAAGAAAACCGAGAAGCAGGCAGTGGCTGGCGGAGAAGGCAATGCAGAAAGTGACAGAGATGGAAACCTGCAGTTTTAACTTCCCAGAGAAAGTCGGGAGGGCTGATAAATATCTGCTGTTGGGAGGCCTTTTCCAGATAAAGCAAGAAATCTATTCTCTTTAACTTAATCCCAACAGGGACACATCACCGAGGATGCTTTCAACAGATGGAAAAACACTCCACCTGCCTCAAGGAAAACCAACATAAACAGCTATTGTGTCTCATGCGTCTTGCTAATGCGTTCTGTACACTGAAATCCTCGCAATCACATGGCATATTTCCTCTCAGGCGCTCAGAGCCCTTCACAGAAGGTTTAATTCTTCAGAAAGTTGTTTCCTTCTCCTTCCATGAAATCTGGGTATTGAGAGGATGCTTGGATGTACACTGGCCTGCTGTCCTTCATCTTCCCTGGCTCGGGCATCTCTACTATGCTCTATGAGGCCGCTTTCTCTTCTAGATGTCGCTTCAAAATTAGCATCCCATTGGTGCAGATGGATGGGACTCAGCTGAGCTGAACCGCACCAGAAATGCCCCACTTTCTACTGTAAGACACTCTAGGTGTGATGATGAACACTACAATTCATCATTAACTCTCTGTGGTTTGACCATCGGGACCGGGAGCCAATTGATAAGGGAGGGTATGAGACTTCCAACAAATTCCGTGCTGGAGACTAATGGTGCTCAAATACGGATACGCATAAGGATCACCTAAAATGTTTAAAGAAAATGGAATACTATAGAGGGAAACAATAGAGATTTTATTTAGCAAGAACAAATGAAACTATGTCACCTGCAGGGAAATAGATGGAACGGGAGAACAAGGAAAAGAAGCCAGACTCAAGACAGGAAATGAATTCATGGGTGGAAGTACCTGCTTCCAAGCCTGATGATACGAGGTCAGTCCTCAGAAGCCACATGGTGGAGAGCAAGAACTGACCCCTAAAACTTATCCTCTGACCTCCATGTTTGCACTGTAGTATATATGTATACACACAAAAAAAATGTAAAAAAGTTTATAAGCCAGACTCAGAAAAAAATGCAGAATCCAGTTTTAATAAGGGGACAGTCTGTAAGAAGAGGCACAATGGGGGGGGGAGATAAATAAGGGGGTTGCAAGGCGGAAATGTATGGCAAACATGGCATTCACTCTCACATACATAATCCAGATTTAAGTACATATTCATACATATATACATATAAATACGTCATGAAAGCAAAGCATATGAGGACTTTAAGGGAAGGAAGGAGACCACTGGCTGGGGCAGAGGACACAAGGACAAGGAGGTGAATGTGGAAAACAGAATGATATGTGTGTGTTCAAATACAATGAGTCTCATTGTTTGCACATTATTTTTTACATAAGTTTTTTAAATTAAGTTTTTTTAAAATAAAAAAAACCTTTGTTTAAATATGATATCCTGCATTCTCTTTTCTGCTTCCCCGATTCAGGCCAAGGTGAGGCCCGGAAACCTGGTGTGTAGAATCTTCAAAGCCACGCCCTCTGTCTACACTCACAAAGCACAACCCGCCTCATGGTCCAGGGCTCTGGTGTGGCAACAGGTCTTTGGGAAACCTGGGGGCCCTAGTAGGAAGTTAGAAAACCAAGTTCCTGTCTAGATGCACAATATAGCTAACTAACTGCCATGAAACACCCGTCAGAGATACCTGCTGGCTTGAAAGACTGAAGTAAAGCTCGAGCTGTTATCCTTTGCTGTACCAGAAAGGAAGAACCGAGGACCACATTGTCCAAGGGGTTTTCATGTGGACACACCGGATTCCTGTCTAGAAGCTATCCCACTTTTTCAACTCACAGAGCCTGCAACCATGGAATGTACACAGACCCCAGGCATGAATCCAAAGAGTCTAAACCAATTTCTAATTGTCTGTAGCCAACCGAAGCATTGCCGAATGCTGGCTTCCCCTGTCTTTCTGTCATGTGCGTGTCCAGGACACTTAATTCTGGCCAATTGGAAATAAGATCTTTGAGATGAAACTCGGACTGCAAAGGATGACAAACCGACTTAGTAAAACAAGAGATGCCCGGCTCTTGACTGTCTCTGGCATCTGACAGTGGTTACTAAGACAGTTACTGCTTAAGTCATCATTAGTCAAGTTCTTCTGTTTCCACACAAAAGGATTCTTGGCTCATATGTAACGAAGGATTTGGATCCATAGTATATAAAACATTCCTCCAAGTCAATAATAATGAGGCAAACGACCTAATTAAAATTGTAGAAGATTAAAGCAGTTACTATATAAGAGATACAAACGGCCAATAAAACTGTAAAAAAAAAAAAAAAATGCACGGAACTACTGATGGGGAAATGCAAATCAAAGCCACAATGAGATACTGCTGTAAACACCCCAGAATCACAAAATCTCTTAGGAATGGCAGTCTGTGTATTAGCAAAAGCAAACAGAAATCTTTACAGTGAACAGGCAGCTCCTAATCAAGTGAAGCACTGTGGCCAGCTGCCAACAAACCACTTAGCCCATTCAGCCCTAGTCACACTCACAATGGGTGGAAGAAGCACTCCAATGGGAAACCAGTTTGTCTACCCTACAGGCCTATCCGTTCATGGAGAGCTGCCATCTCGCGTCCCTTTTAATCTTGTAGCAGGCCATAGATGATAACCTGAATTCAAAGGCACAGAGTGACTTAGGAGATTTTTGCTCATTTTGAACTCAAATTGATTACTTGGGCTAGCAAGGATAGGCGTAGCTATGGAGATAGCAAGGGGAAGTGTTTTATGTCAGAGCTCCTCTGGAGAGTCAGGGGTTGGAGGCAAGCACCTCCGCGGCTTTATGACCTCATAACTCCTCACTAAATAAATACACACTTTATAGACTCTAAATAAATATCTGTTGCTCTGAATTGATTTTACTGTTAGAGGCTCAGAGAATAAATACTAAGATTCATAGACATCAGTACCTACCTAGAACACTCGCTCGCGCGCGCGTGCATTCTCTCCTTTGTCCCTCCTGTCTCTCACCCTCTCCCTTTCCTTCTCTGTCATAGCAGAAAACATGCACCAAGATAGAAAAATCACGTTCACAACTTCCCCTGGAGTCCACTTGGACACGCCTCTTGATCAAAAACTTCTTGACCCACCACATGCAGAGGAAAGAGAGCAAGGGTTGACATGCCCAAAGGTGGAGGCAGGACTGGAGATCTTTCCGGCCTTCGTCCCACTCAGGACGCCGCCAAGACTGCAGAGATCCCTCGTACACAGTCACCTCTCGTTTTCTTGGCTTTCTTGTGCCTTTGCGGTTCTCGTATTTTTTCCTTTTTTAAGTCTTCACTCCGTTTTTACAGCCGCCCTCATCCTTTACTTCTGCTCCCCACAGCCGCCACCGCCTCTTCTCCAGAATGCACAGGGCGGGGGTGTAATCCTTCTTCCATGTTCACAGGCTGAAATACTGTTCTTCTCCTCACAACACCCTCTAGAAGTGTTAAGTTCTTTGGGGAAAATGAGAGGCTGTTTATTCAGGCATATTTGCCCCTGTATTGATTGGATAGTAATAAATGGGAAGAAGCTGATGGGCTTCCTCAAAACACTAAAATTATGGCATCGAAGACTAAAAGAAAAATTATATGCAATCCTATTAAAAATATGTGCTTTCATAATATTAGATACAGCCATTATTTCTGACCACTTTCCACAAACTTTATTCTGGTCCTACATAAAATTTAAGACTATTATAAAATATGTCATAGCTGAATAGATACTGTTGTTTTATAGGAATTGCATTTGTAAACACTTTTAACTATTTTTATGTGTATGATTGTTTGTCTATGTGTATTATTTATACTACATGTGTGCCTGGTGTAAAGGAAGCCAGAAGAGGGCATCGGATCCTGGAACTTAACACTCGGCCACTGAGCCATCTATCTCTCCAGGCCCAAGGAACTACATAAGAGAAAGAATATGTGATATTTATCTTCCTGAGTCTAGATTACCTTTCTCAGAATATTTTTTCTAGTTTCATCTGTCTTCCTGAATTTATGTCATTTTGTTTTTCTTTATACCTGAATAAAATTCCACTGTGCTTATATACTGCATTTTCATAATCCTCTCATTGGCTGATGGGCATTTAGGCTAATTCTTCGTCCTAGCTAGAGTCCTTTGGATTTTGCCAAGGGTGGAATAGCCAGGTCAAATGGTAGATATATTTCTAGATCTTTAAGAAATATCCTCACTGATACTGGTTTTGTTTGTAGTGTAAAAGCCTTTTAATGTCATGAGATACATTCGTCAGCTGTTGGTTTTATTTCCTGTGCTACCAGAATTCTATTTGCAAAGTCATTACCTATGCTTAAGTGTCAGAGTGAACTTCTGCTTATTCCTCTGTCAGTTCCTCGATATCTGGTCTTATGTTGTGGTCCTTGATACACTGGAGTTAAGATTTATACAGGGTGCAAGAACTGGATCTTGTTTCATGCATCCAGTCTCCCTAGCATTATTTTTGAAAGGTGCTGTCTTTTCCAGATAGTACTTTTAGCATCTTTGTCAAAAGTCAGGTAGCCATAGTTTCTGGAATTATATCTGAATAATGTATTATAGTCCATTGACTTATTTGATTTTTTTTTTTGCAGTATCGTGCTGTTTTTATTGCTATAGCTTTGTAAGATAAGCTGGAATCAGGTATGGTGATACTCCTATGGAATTATTTTATTCAGAACTGTTCTGAATGTTTTCAGGTTGTCCGTCGGTCTGTCTGTCTGTTTGTTTTGGTGTTTGTAGGGCTGTGTATGCTTTATACACCTAAAATTATTTCTGTATGTCTGTGAAGAATGGCCCTGGGATTTTAATTGGAACTGTACTGAATTGCTAGATTGCTTGTTATGTAATGGTCAATTTTACAATGTTAATTCTTTCAATCTGTGAAGATGGAGGTCTTTCTGTCTCCTAGTATCTTCTCAGTTGCTTTCTTCAAAGTTTAAAAGTTTTCTTTATTTCTTTGGTTAGGTTTATTCTCAGGTTTTGATGAAGCTTGTTGTTGTTTTTTTTGAATATATGTATACATATACATGCATGTGTACTTGACCATATTGAAAGATATAGTTTTTCCTGCATTTGTCCAGCTCATCTGTCTTTGGATATGAGAAAGATATTGATTTTTATGTATTAATTTTTTATCCACCACTCTCCTGCATAAGTGTATCAACTCTAAGATATTTTTAGTGGAATCTTTAGGATATTCTATCTATATAATCATATCTGCCAACAGGGATATTTTGGCTTCCTTTCCAATTTGTAACCATTTTATTCCCATTTCTTGTCTTACTGCTCTAGCTCAAGCTACATATGCCTTATTGAATAGGAGTGGAAATAGGACGCACCCTTGTCTAGCTCCTGGTCTTAGGCAGGATGCTTTGAGTGTTTCTCCATTTAGAGTGGTATTGGCTAAAGGTTTACCATAGCTTTTATTATGTTGAGTTATGCTCTCTCTATCCCTGGAGTCTCCACAACATTTACTATGAAGAAATATTGGATTTTGTTGAAAACTTTTACTGAGTCTATGGAGATAATCATGTGATTGTCATTTTTTAGTTCATTTATGCTATAAATTACATTTATTGATTTACATATGTAGAACTATCCCTGATTCTCTGGAATGATGCCTTCTTGGTGATGATGAATGATTTTTTTAATGTGATCTTGAATCAAGTTTAAATGCATTTTATTGGTTTTGTTGCCTCTATGTATCAGGGAGATCAATCTGTAATTTTCATTTTAGTGTGTAATTATCTGATCTTGGTACTAGGTTAAAACTGACTTTAGAAAAAAAATTTGAAATAGCCTCCATTTCTGTTTTACAGAATATTTTCAGTAATGCTGATTTTAGCTCTCCTTTGATGATCTGGTAGAATCCTGCAAGGAATCCATCTGGTCATGAGCTTTTGTAATTGGGTTTGTTTTTACTATTACTCCAATCTCATTGTTGGTTGTATATCTGCATGGATTATTTCATCTTGGTTTGATTTTGGTAGGTCACATGCATCTTAGAAATTCATCTATTTCTTTTTAGATTTTACCAGTTTAGCAGTTTTTAAGATATTTCCTCATAATTTTCTGATTTTGTTGATATCTGTTGCAGTGTCTCCATTTTATCCCTAATTTCATTAATTTGCGTCTTCTCTCCCTTTCTTTTCACTAGCTTGACTAGGGGCTTTTCAATCTTCTGCATATTTCAAGAACCAACTCTTCTTTAACTGTTTATTTGTAAGTTGTTGTTGTTTGCTTCTATTTAATTATTTCTGATATGGTCTTGACTATTTTTCCCTATCTAATGGCTTTAGATGTAATTTGTTCTCACCTTTCCAGGACCTGGAAGTATAATTTTTTAGCCATTTATTTGGATTCTCCCTAACCCTTAGGTGTGGGAGCTTATAGTTATAAACTGTCTCTTCTTAGGCTGCTTTGGTTATATCCTGTAGATTTTGATATGTTTTGTTTTTATTTTATTCAATTCTAGACATTTTTATTTCCTGTTTTTATTTCTTCAATGATCCACTCATCATTCAATAATGTGTTGTTATTTCCACGTCTGCATTTCCTGTATTTCCTATTGTTATTGATATATAGTTTTATTCCATTGTAGCTGGACAAAATACAAGGACTTATTCCTACTTTATTATACTAAAAAAGAGAACAATTTTGTGTTGTAATAATGGGTCTATTTCAGAATAAGTTCCATGGATTTCTGATAAGAATCTGTGTTCTCTAACATTTTTGTAGATTGTTCTGTAGGTGTTCGATTGGTCACTTGATGTATATTATTTAAATTCAGTTTTTCTGTTTATTTTTTGTCTATATGACCTGCACATTGGTGAAAGTGATATCCTGACAACACCTACTATTACTGTGTTGAGATTAGTCTGTGGCTTGGTTTCTTTTTGCATTTATTTCATGAAACTGTGTTCACCCAAGTTTGGTGTCTATATGTTTAGAATTGTAATGACTTCATGACAGACTGTCCTCCCATTTCTGACTGGAGCAAGATGGACTCTTAATGCAGTTTTCAGTTGCATTTCCCTGAATGCCGCAGATTCTAAAATTACTCTGTCTTGTAGGTAGAAATGTCATTGCTTAAATTCTCACCCACCCAATCCCTAGAAATGGGGAGATGTATGTGATCTCTTATTAATACTCCCTAAATTATTCTGGTGAATTCTTTGTCACTTGGCTAATTATCTTGCTTCCTATAATGCTGCCATCTGTCTGCAGACCCATCCCTTCTCCTGTATTACCCAAGACACTATTAAAGCAAAGCTATTGGACAATAAATGAACAAAGATAATGGAGTAGAAGGAGTGATTATTACCCAATAGAGAACAGAAAACAACACAAATGGATCATTAGATACAACTGCGCTTTAAAAGTTGCTCAGCCATAGTCACTGGCCAATTTGTTTTAGGTTGTTATATTTCACCAACCTAATCTCTTTAAAGAGCCTCTTCTTTGGCACAATCAAGACACAATCCCCAAATAAGAAAGCTATGCCTTAAAAGGAACCCTTGAAAAATCTGGGGGGAAATGAGTGAGTTGGGAGCCACTGTAACTGCACATGTGTTTGGAGTTGTTCTGGCAAGTGGGACAAAATTGTTTCATCCATTAAGTGGGAAAATATAAGTCTGACAGTTAGAAGAAATACTTTGAAAAATCTCAACTCGCTATACAGACAATATTTCTAAGAGGTGGAGTTGTCTAAACACATATCATTCTGACCATGAAGTCAGTTGATGAAAGCAAAAGATGTATGTACAGATAGCACCTATCTTATTCTATGGAAGTAAATTGGCAAGGATCTACAAATCTTTTCCAATTCATCATCCAGAAATCATTCATTCATTTTATACAGACAAAGAAGGCAACCAAGCAACCATTGCATGCAAATTTTGAACTATTTCTAGGAACTATCAAATGTAGATATGAGTTATGCAGTCTTCAAGGGAACAGATGGGTGAATCATCGGGGTGGAGAATAAGACATTAGACATTCGATTTCTCTTTTATCTAAAGTAGATAGAATGAGATAAGCTTTTTAACATAAAAATTACTTTACTTCAACAGTATCTTTATGTATATATTAGAAATGTGTTCATTTTGGGCTACTGAAGTGTATTTATTTATTTATTTAAAAACTATGCTCTTAAAGTACTTCAGCACTCTGCTTGGGAGCCATCTTAAACAGGGAAATCAACATCAACAATTACAAAAGAACTCACAAAGGAAAAGAAAAAATGGCACTGTATATGCCATTAAAAGGGGTATGCATATAGTTTGAGAACTAAAAATAAGAAAACTGATGATCTTGTTGTTTAGCTCATCCAAGAGCATGTATAGCAAGAGACTCAAATAATTGCCTCTGTGGACATTTGCAGGAGGGATCCAGAAAAACCAGCCGGCATTTTGTTATGGGGTTAGAAATACATATTCGGTGGGAAATAGTCCATAGGGAGGCCAGGTTGAAGATGGGAAGAAACATGTGTGTCAGTGAGATTACTAACCAGAGAGGAAGGGTTACAGCTGGGGCTAGGTGCTAGTGGTAGAAATGATAAGGGTTTGATGGGGTATCAATTCCTAAAGTAAAGCCAGTAAAATTAGCTGTTTGGTCCATATAATAATACTTGTATATATATTTTCATGACTGATCACTTAGTACTCAAAATTGATGTGCTCTTCCCCGGGGAGGACCACCTCTCCCATTCCCAGGAGTACTTTGTTGCCTTTAGTTCTTGGTGTAAAGTTGGGGCCTCATGGTCTTGTCCCCAATAAGTTTGGGATGTGTACTTGTGTCATCCTTGCTCAGCTAACATTTGAAAATGCATATATGCATGCAATAGCAATCAATGAAAACAGAGGCCATGATTTCGAAGGAAAGCAGGAAGCGATATATGGGAGGATATTGGTGAGGGAGAAAATGAAATGGAGAAACCTTGTAATTAAATTACAATCTTAAAAATAAAAGAGGGAGAAAAGAAAGGAAGGAAGGAAGGAAGGGGAAGGAAGGAAGGAAGGAAGGAAGGAAGGAAGGAAGGAAGGAAGGAAGGAAGGAAGGAAGGAAGATTGATTAGCCAAGGGATGGAATACAGAGAGTGAGGAAAAGAATAATGAAGGGTAAACCCTGAAGACTGAAGCAGTGGACTTGAGCACTTGGAAAATGGAGTGGTCACCTTCAGACACGCAGAAGACTTGAAGAAGAGTGGAGCGCAAGGCAAGCACTTGACTCAATGCGTGCTGAGATTGAGAAGTCTATTCAAGTCGGGATGCTCAGCAGCCATTGACTAGATCTCTTGGGGAAGTATATATCTGGTAGCTATCATAGTGCTAAAAGTATTTACGCTCACAAGACCTGATAGGATTGCCCAGAACAAGCTTTCAAAGAGACTAGAAGAACACAGAGAACAGATTCAAGACTGAGCGTTGGTGTTCTCCAACAGCAAGAGTCATTAAGCTCAATAAAAGCCAGCTGAGCAGAAACTGCGAGTGAGGTAGGAAGGTAGCCAGAGAGAGTTGGATGCTGGAGGCAAAAAATGAAAATAGTTAAGGAGTAAAATATTAAGTACGTTAAATGCCGTGAAGGACTAAGATGATCCCTAAGTACCACCTACTGAATTTGGCAAGGTGAAAGTCTCTTTTGACCTATTGAGATAGTTGATAGAAACATCATAGTAAAGCCTGGGGGAAAAGTAAGTTCAAAATGCCCTGTTTGGTTGATATCCTTGGGAGATCTGCCCTTTTCTGAAGGAAAATGGAGGAGGTATGTGGAGAGTCAGAGGCTGGGGTCTGGGGGGAAAAGGGGGAGAGAAAACTATGGTCAGAATGTAATATATGAGAGAAGAAAAATGAAAAAAATGTAAAACAAAATATTTTAAAAATGTGAAAAGAGAAAGTGGAGCAAGTATGGGCAGACAACCCTTTCAGGATTACCTAGCACAATAGAGCAGTGCAGACGGGGGAACAACTGGAGTGCTATCCCAGCAAGTGTGTGCTATGGGCATAAACACAGGGAGGGAAACCGTGATGGTGTCTGGGAGAGAGGGCCTAACTAATTGCTTAGTTTTGTCAAGTCGACATGAAACTAGATATACCTTCAAAGAGGGACTCTCAGTTGAGGAATTTTCTCCAGCAGAGTGACCTACGGGCATGCCTGTGGACATTTTATTAGTTGCTAAATCATATAGGAAGGGTCCGGGCCACTGTGGGTGGTGCCATTCCCAGGCTGGTGGCCTGAGCTGTATAAGAAAAGCAGCTGAAAAAGCCACAGAAAGGTCAGCCTTTTGCCATCTCTGATTTAGTTCCTGCCTCCAGGTTCCTGCCTTGAGCTCCTGGCTTGACTTCCCTCCATGAAGGGCTCTAACCTGTAAGCCAAATAAATCCCTTTCCTGCTCCAAGTTACTTCTGGCCAGTGTTTGATCATAGCAGCAGAGAAGCAAACCCCAACAGATGGTGAGTAAGTGGGTAAAATTGAAAGAGGAGCGTGAAGGTTCCTCTTTGTCAGCTTGTATTAATTTTTCTCAATAAAATGAGCAGCACAGCTATTAACTAGGAGTAAGCTTTAAAAGAAAAGATAATAGAAGTTTGAGGAATGCCAGAAATGATCATAAGCCAGCATTTGGAAGAATGGGAGTACAAATTAATTAGAAAAATGAGGTAGGGCGGGGACACTGCAGAAGCATAAGTGACAATGTGATCTCCTTGAACTGCCCCTGACTCTGGCCTTCTGCCCAGAGCTCTCATATGGATTCTGCATTGAGCCCGAGAGTAAGGGAAGCCTGGAAATCCAAGGCCCTTCAGCCCCACTGTCTGCCTCCTTACTTAGCAGAAAGACTCTGCCACCCACCAAGACTCATAAGGCAGATTGTTCCCAGTCAACAAAAGGTCACGGATATGTGTTTAATACACGTCCCTCCACGGTCACCATTTCCTCCTCCCTCCTCGCAGGCCTGCGAAGCTGCCAGCATCCTCTGAACCTTTTTATTTGATCTTATAAGATACTATTAAGATGTCAATTCAGAACAAATGGTTATTGGTATAGATTCCATCAGAGTGAATTTACTACTCAGGTGGTGATAATTTCATATTGGAAGAGGTAATGTGAGCAATAAATTCACTTTTTAAAATGCCAATTTTACACAAATAAAATCAATTCAAAATTGATTAACTCATAACCACTAGCATTTCCTAATAAAATATGAATGATTTAAACTGTTCTTAATCAGGATTAGAGTCGGTTTGAAGTCTTCATGGGATTTCCCATAAAACATTTTATGACTTCATGCCTCGCTGTCCGTTCATGAACAGTGTGGCCAAGACTTCTGAGAGCTCAGCACACTCTCCAGTCTATCATTAGGTACAGTACTCATAGGGCCAAAAGGAGACTGTGAGCAGAGCTGTTCTTGTACCTGCTAATTCAAAACAGCTGATGAGTACTGCAG
Organism: Arvicola amphibius; assembly: GCF_903992535.2. Classification (NCBI taxonomy): domain Eukaryota; kingdom Metazoa; phylum Chordata; class Mammalia; order Rodentia; family Cricetidae; genus Arvicola; species Arvicola amphibius. The sequence continues at coordinate 146,704,405 of NC_052051.1, forward strand.
GTGCAGCCTTTCTTCCTTTCCCTAAAGCAACTGCACCGTCTCTTAGTTACACGATGCCAACCCTAACTCAGGGGCTGAAATTTCCAAGTGTATCGTGGCTGCTCCAGCGTGCAAACAGGGTAAGCCAAGTTCTTCAAAAGCCAAGAGTGAAAAGAACCTACTATGGAACCAGTATGCCAGCAAGTAAAACACAACCCCTGTTTTCCAACCCGTATACCTCAAGAAACGCAGAAGAGAAACCCACAAGTCTAAAGGATCACCTTTTACATCAAATACCAAGAGCCACATACAGAGATAATTGTCCACTCTGTATAGCATGCTGAGTCTCTGTTTAATAGCACCATGACTTCATCAAGCCTACTAATAGCTATTAGGGGATGTCACATCTGGGATGTTTCAAAGAAAGGAGTCTGAGTGGAGTCTACAGTCTGAGGCTCTTTTTGGTCTGACATTTCTGGGCACCAATTAATATGCTGCCAGTGGCTCAAGACAGGAATAAAAACGTGCCTCACCACACTTATATCTGCTTCTTCTGCCCCATAATGCTGTTCTTCCATATATTGATTTCCGGTATTTTAAGTCTGACCACAGAATGTGCTTTAAAAATAAAAATCCCCTCACATCCCCCTCCCTCTCCCTCCATTTTGCCCATTCTCCCTCTCCTCTTTCCCCTCCGTTCTCCCCCCAGGTGTCTGTGTCTATTTATTTCTTGGCACTATGAGATCTCAGAATACTTAAGAAAATCTGTAAAAATCTGTGCTAAGTGAGTGAAAGTCTGATTTGATCACAAGGCCTAGCAGAAGGGAGGTGGGGCACTGGGAGGGAGGACGGAGCAGCACACACTGGGAGAGGGAGGGCAAGTGAGTGTGAGCAAAGGGGGCACAAGTGCAGGAGGAGCAGGTCGAGGACAGGAGCAGAGCCATGGAGAAGCCAGCAGTGAGCAGAAAGCGGAAAGCTCTGAGACAGATCTCACCGTCTCTGCCTTGTGTTTAATCTTAGTCATTCTAGAAACAACAAATCCCTAATCCTACTCCACAGCCTTTGTCTCTCCAAATTCTGCACTATTTAAACAATAGTCTATAATGCTTCTCAACCAAACCCCAACTTTTAGTTAATTGACCAAACCATCTGAGTTTGAATCTAAATGGATTAAAATCCAACTCCACCTCCTGACAAGAGAAAACCGTACCCTAGGACTTGGAGGTGGTGTGAATGAGAAATGTCCTCCATAGGCACATGGATTTAAACATTTAATCCATAGTTGGCAGTGCTGTTGGAAAGGAAAGGCCGTGGGAGCCTTGTGGGTAGAGGAAGTACCTTACTGGGGGTGGGCTTTGAGGTTTACTGTCTGGTCCGACTTGCTTCTCAATCACCAAAAAGAAAAACCTAATGTAAATATATTGTATGAATTTTGGGGCTCCCAGTTTCATAAAACCAACACTAATATGCAAAAAGTTAAGGTAGTTCTCAATATAGTAATAATGAGTTACTCTGACTCTCCAAACAAATAACAAAGACAAGAACTTCAGTTAAACTATATCATAAGTCTAATAGACTTAACAAATACACAGAATATTCCACCCAATGGATGTGAAATGTAATACTTTTATTTACAGCTTTTGAGGAACACTGTTCTCTGGGTATAAAGTTGACCACTTAGACTCTCAGAAGTTGTAACTACTGACAGGAGACTTGATCAACATTGGATCCCTTAACCTCTCATCATGAAGTGGGGTGGCTTTCATAAGGCTCTGGGCCTTCCTAGGTATAAGTAAATGCAAAATGGTTGATAGGGGCAAAGTGCTTATAAGACCCTATCTTCCCTAAGGATATATACATATTCAGTTAATGGTTTCTAGGGTTAGGGGGGATATTTTTGGTGGTATATTGTTCCTAGACAAATAACTTCTTTATTAGTCAGGGTTCTTTGAAGTAACAGAACTTATAAAATAGATCTCTCAATAATAGACAGACAGACAGACAGACAGACAGATAGATAGATAGATAGATAGATGATAGGTAAGAGAGAGAATTTATTGGAATGACTCACAAACTGTGGTCAAGCTAATCTAACAATGTCTGTCTATGAGTGGATGGCCCAAGAATCCAGTAGTTTTTCAGTCCACTAGGCTGGATGTCTTAGCTGGTCTTCAAAGTGTGTCAGTATCCAGAAGACGTAGGCCCTAATATCAGAGAAGGAGTGAACTTGTTAGGAGGCTAGAGCAAGCAGGCAAAAAGAAAAAACTTTCCTCATCCATGTCCTTATATAAGCTTCCAGGAGAAGGCATGATCCAGATTACAAGTGGATCTTCCCTCCTCAAAGACCCATAATAGAAGTAACCTTCCCAATTCAAATTAAGCAAAAGCCCTTCCCAGGCATGCCCCTCCATCTTTGCATTTTAGTTAATGACAGATGTAGTCAAGTTGACAACCAAAAATAACCATCAATGGTTCTCACCCATGCTTCTGTAAGCAACCCTTACCCATGTTCCTATAAAAATAACCATAATTAAACTCTTTACTTCACCAAGTCAGACCTGGGTAGAAACATTTCTTTAGTCTGTCATGGGTGAATAGATGTTTGTTCATTTCCCCAGGGAATGCTTACACAACAACAACCCTTCAGATCATGGATCCCTGTTGGGAGCTATGTGACCTAGTTTCGTACCAGTATATGAGTGCTTGTCCAATGGGTCTCCAAATAAGGCAAAGTCCATGAGCACAGTCTCACATGACAAGGACCACTGGACTTTAGGGACAGAGCAGAACACTGCTGGGACGACGTGGTCTGCACACTCTCTTCTCTCTTATAATAATTAAAGATTCTCTTGGAAGTTTTAGTGTCATATTGTCAATGTGGCATTGAACAGATGTGAATATTCCTGGAAACCCCAATTTTTTCTTGAATATTTTCCCCTAAAACTCTTTGGGAGCTGATGGTTCTCAGGTTTCTTGGCTGGGGATACCAGCTGTCACTTCATACCCTAGCAGCTGTTCTAATTCAGTGCTGACAGGATTGGAGTAAGACCACCCCTATTTCTGTAAATATGTTTTAAACAAGACTGTTCTTGAAAATGTGTGCCTATGTCAATCTTTTGTAAAGAGAGGATGTATCTGGCTTGATATTTGGACAAGCTAACAAAATGGTAAGTGTTGTTTGTGAGTTAAAGATGTTTTGATGTAAAAGTTAGAAGAAAACATATTTGTTTTTGCCAAAGGTTAGCGATGAAGGATGGGAAAATATTGGTTGTTAGTATGGAAAAGCATGCTTGTTTTTGATCTATAAATAGCTGTCCAGGACCTGTCTCTTGTGTTAAATTCATCTAGTGGTCAGGCAATAATTTCTTTGCACCAATGCCCCTTCCCTGTCTCAGGACCTGAACCCAGGCTGCAGCTGGACCATGGAAGACCCATTAATAATTGATCACATTCTACTCCTCAAAGTAAGTCTTTAACAAGTGCAAAAGAATCAGATAGTGATGTAACGAAACTAGGAATCAAGAGGGAAAAAAACCGCAGAATATACACAAATGCCTGGAGTCTGAAAAATATCCACTTGAGCGCACAGTAGTAGGTCACTGAATAAATCAGGAAGGAAAACTTAAAATTCCTATAATCAAATGAAAATGAGGGCAATTTTACCAGAAGCTTTAGTGAAGACACTTCTAACTGAAAAGTTTATGACTCTGAGTGCTTGCATTGAAAAATAAGATTTCAAACAAATAACCTTGAAGTCTTAGCAAAACAAGAAGGCGTCAAACCTCAGAGCAATCAACCACAAAAAATAATGAAGATTGTGGCAGAAATCAATAAAAAGTAACCGCAAAGACATTGTGTAGACTCAATCAAAGAATCGGTTCTTTGAAAATTCAAGTATCATAGACATGCCTTCTTGCTAAACCAAAAGAAAATGATTCAAAATAATAAAATTAGAGATGAAGAGGACTATGTCACTATAAATTCCAATGAAATGCAGAAGATAATTACAGAACATTTTGAAAACTTAAATTACAAAATAGGAAATCTAGAAGACATGTGTAAATTTTTAGACACACATGACCTATCACAATGAAATCAAAAATTTTCTAAAAAAATTAAACAGACCCAAAACAGGTGAGATTGAAGGTATAATTAAACAGTCTCCTAAGAAGGAAAAACCAGGGCTAATGAATTCACTGCTGGTTTCCTCCAAACTGTTAAAGAAGCACTAAGAGCTGAAGTCTTCAAACAATAAAACAGGAAGGGAAGGAACACTACCAAACTCATTCTCCAAAACTAGCACCACACTAATACCAAAACCAAAGCACAACAAAAAAAAAAAACTATAGACTAATTTCCTTAATAAACATAGAGGCAAAAAAATGTCAAAAAATTAATTGCAAGTCAGTCCAAGAATACATTAAGGTCACACACCATGACTAAATAGGTTTCATTGCAGAGATGCAAAAATGATTAAACATATATAAAACAATAAGAGTAGGATAGAATCTAGAGAGGTCAATGGAGAGAAACTACATGATCATTTCAGTAAGATGCATTAAAAACATTCAAGAAAGTCCCACCCCTATGATAAAAGCCGCTACAGAAACTAGGAAGAGGAGGACCATATTTTAGCATAATAAAGGCTGGGATGACGAGTCTATAGCCAACGTTATACTAAATGGGAAAAAAAAAACCTGAAGGTATTTTCTGTAAAATCGGGACTCTACACATATGTAAACACATATCTATGGCGTGAAAGTAGACACTGGACAACAGGAGAGAAGCAAGACAGCTAAAGTGAGGGGGAAAGGTGAACGAGAGAATACTGGAATATAGTATATATAACAATGGAATATGCATGACGGAAACAAAGGATGTCACTATTTTGAGAGAAGGGGACCAGCAAGATGGGGAAGAGGGGATGGGAGGAAGACGGGGGAAGATCAAATAAGAACAAAGCATAATATTATATATACAAACAAAAATGTCATAATGAAATCTATTTCTTTGTGTGTTGTCGCCAAAATTGGTTCAATGGACTGCTCTCTTCCAAGTGGTTAAGAACAGAGCTAAACTGGTGGAGTGTACCTTTGAACTCTGGATTGCTAGGCTGTGCCCCTTTCACGTTTCAAAAGTCTCCAGGCCATCCTGGGGTATCAAGGAACCTCACTGTGTTCTCTCCTCCTCTCAATTACTCCCTTGAAAGCCTTCATAAACCAGCACACCAAGACTGAAAGCAACATGCGCAATGCACACGTTCTTCATGAAGTGCTTTAACACTTATTAAGAACACAAGACTATTTTCTGCACTTTATGATGGTGAGCATAGTATATATGAGCCCCTAAGAGACTAGCCATTGTCGACAGCATTAGGTAACAGTAAACCTGGAACTCACATTGAAGCTGGGCTGCCTGACTTGTCGGTTTTCAATTAGCTTCACAGACTAGTCTTCATTTTCATACTGTACAGCATCATTCAAGCTACCGCAAAACACGGAAGCTGAAAATATAAAATAGTTCTAACATAATAGAAATGCCTATGCAGTTCCATACCACAATACTGCATGGCCAAAAGCCCTAGGAGGTTGTTCTTTATGCAGTCGTTAGGGAAGCCATGTTGACAGAGAGAGGGCACTTTTAGTATATGTCTGATATTTCCTTCAAGTTAGAGAAAAAAGTTGCAAATAAGTGTGTGTGTGTGTGTGTGTGTGTGTGTGTGTGTGTGTGTGTGTGTGTGAAGCTCTTATGAGATACCTGCTATGGATTGAATAATCAGTTATGCCCCTAGGAAATTCATGTTCAGATCCCACCTCTTAACGTGATGGTGTTAGAAGGTGGAACCTTTGGGAGATAAATGAGGCTACTGTCCTTTCGGAACCCTGCCCTTTTGGAATGTGGAGATACAGCAAAGAGGTACCATCTATGAAACAGGGAATAAGCCCTTGGAATACAAGAGTCTGCTGATGTCTCAATAGTCCTGGCCTTGAGAATTCTAGAGATAAATTTTTGTTGAATTTATTCTCAAATTTGGATTTTCCCAAAGACATGTTCATTTTAACAAAAATGAAATATTAAGCTAACGGGCATTTCTATGTGATTCTAGCGGTACACCATTCAGCGAGCAGCTCTCAGAGGGCTAAGGGACCTTTTCTCATCTGCATCCTCAGTGCTGGCAAGGTCTTCCATGACACAGGGCCAACCAATCCCGTCTCCCCAGGCATTCAAGCACGCGAAAATGACAACTGTGGCAGAACAAAGTCATGCTAGACTATAGTCCTACTGATGAATGTGTTCCTAACTTCTGAAGGTAATTGAACACTTACTTAACACTTGCTGCAACTGTTTCTAATTTACGAAATGAAGAATAAGTCAGAGCCCAGAGCCAATTTCAGCCTGAGAAGTTTCGTAGACTACAGTGATCCCACGGAGAGTTGCTTGTAGGTTTGAACTTTGCTGTGTGCCTTGGGTCCAAAGTGGTAGATGGTGCCCACCCAACTCTGCAGCGTACCCTCACTAAATGCCTAGAAATGGCTGGCATGTGCACTGAGGCTTTTCTCCAGCACTATAAGGAGAGGGACTGATCACAACTGGGATTAGAAGATATGATTAAGAGGGCCTGGAGAATTAGAAGTATTACCATCTACTAGGTTATGTGGGAGTGTACGAAGGCTCCATCAGTGCTTCTTCTCTCTAGGCCCCCATAATTTTTACTCCTAGTGATTTCTTTCATAACTTCCCTCCGAACTACAGGGAAAATATAAGCATGCTAGAAAAGCAAACTAATATTCATGACTGTCTCACAAAGCAATGAAAAGCTCACGGAAGACTGTCAGTACAGCAGCCCATAGGTAGTACCTAAAGAAAATGGGTCATCAAAAGCTGGCTCTGCTTCAAAATCCATCTACGTGCATCCCAGAAAGACTCATGTCAAAGGTGGCGATGCTATTTTCCACTGTGAACCATTGACCCATAGAGAAATCAATGGAGAGACACAAACAAATAAAAAGCAGATAGTTCTTTCTTTTCCTTGGAGAAATACAAAGGACTCAATTCACTTGCTTAGTAAATTATAAATAAGGGGCCCATGGAACAATTCAATAATAGTGTAACAAGGAAAGTAGTGAAGATAGAGACTTGCAAGATGCAGAGAAAAGGCAGAGTTATTTCTTTTAACGCTTCCTTTCAACCCCTCAGAACCAACCAGCTTTAAAAAAAATAAGCAAGATTTTAGCTCCATGGATGTGCAATGTCTTCTTGCGACTCTCACAGGATATATATATTATTCAGGATGTATATCTAATATATATATATAATTTAATTTTTTATATATATCCAATACATAAAATATATTTAATTTATTTATATAATTTATATATAAAATTTAATTATATATATCTAATATATAAAATATATTTAATTTATTTATATAATTTATATATAAAATAAATTTAATTTAATTATATATATATCTAATATATAAAATATATATATTAGATATACATTCTGAAAGCCCCACACATGATTTCCATTCTAGTTCAGAAACCCAATTTTAGCATTTGCAATCAACCAGGATGTCCACTAGGCTCACCAAGAAATAAAGAATTCTACTTTCCCGCCCCCATCAGTATCATTCTCTGTAGTGGGGTGCTGCGGGCAGGCCTGCTTTTCATCCCGCCTGGCTCCCGGCCACCGGCTAGCTTTACACCCGAAATAACAACACACAAACTGTATTCATTTAAACACTGCCTGGCCCATTAGTTTTAGCCTCTTACTCACATCTTGATTAACCCATACCTAATAATCTGTGTAGCACCACGAAGTGGTGCCTTACCAGGAAGATTCTAGCGTACGTCCATCTTGGGCCAGAGCTTCATCGCCTCTGACCTGGTGGCTGGCTTCATGGCATCTCTCTCAGAGAGGAGAGGCATGGCATCTGCCCCAGAGAGGCGAGGCATGGCAATTTATTAACTTCCCTTCCAAGCATTCTGTTCTGTCTACTCTGCCCACCTAAGGGTTGGCCAATCAAATGGGCCAGGCAGTTCCTTTATTAACCAATGAAATCAACTCAAACAGAAAACCCTCCTACATCAATTCTCAGACATATAACCCAACTTAGCCTATATATATATATATATATATATATATATATATATAGAGAGAGAGAGAGAGAGAGAGAGAGAGAGAGAGAGAGAGAGATGTGTCGCTTTGGATTAAAAAAAAAAAGCCAGCTTTACCTAAAGTCCATTAACTTCTCTGTACTACCATGATTTTTCTGCCACTTGTACAGGTTGCTCCATCCAACTGGAAGAGGAAGTGAAGAGGAAAAAGAAACCACCTCACCTACACTGCATATATAGCGGGAGGAAAAAAATAAGCTTTTACCTTTTTAGCCACTGAGATTTAGGGATTTATGATGATTTGGGTGTCAATATAACTACATTTTAAAATACCAGTGAAACGTCACTTGGGTATATGTCTGTGGAGGTGTTTCCAGAAGAGGCTGACGTGTGAATCAACAGAGGGAAGAAAGAACTACCTTCACCCAATATGAACGGAGGCTGAGGGCCTGGAACGTCGGAGCCCTTTACCTGCCTTGGGCATCAGGACTCGCTGTTTATTGCATTCAGAATCCCAAAATTGCACCAGCACCACCTGAACTTCTCAGGTGTAAAGAAACTTGGCCTGAGCCCCATGGTTTCTTTGGCTCCTTGTCATATGATGGGGCGTCTTACCCTCTGTAATTGCATGAACCGATTACTGTACTATCTTACCTGTAATAAGTCTGTATGTCTTATGGGTTTTGTTTCTTTGGAGAATTATATTTCCAGGTTGTTACTGCAGAATAACCTAACCTATTCTGAATATTACACTCCCTTCCAAATGAAGGCTAATTCTATATGGTTTCCAATTGCTAGAAGATTTCTGCCTATGATTCATGCAAAAGGGGAAAACTGCTCACTTTCTGGCATGTTGCATATAATGTTCTTTTCAGTTTTGTGACATCATAAGGATTGTCCTTGTTTTATAAACAAGGGAACTCTGGCTCAAAGATGTTAAAGAATTTCCCAAGACTAGCAATACATGATTCACCTTGGAATTGAACAGGCTCCTTTCTAATTCTCAAGTGCATGTTCTGCACTTCAGTATTATTCCGAAGCTATCCAATTCATCCCATGGAGTCATAGTAGCTACCCTGTTCATCCTTCCTTACGATATTGGGGCAGGGGGTGGGAGGAGCAGGTTAACAATAAGGAGAAAAGGGACTGGGGGACAGCTTCATGGTTAAAGTGCTTGCTGTCCAAGGGTGAGGACCTGAGCCTCAGGTGCCAAGAACCCATGCAAAGCTGACATAGCAATGCACATCTGTAATCTCATTGTTCCTATGACAAGATAGGAGGAAGACAGGAGAGTTTTCTGAGGCTCTTGAGCCAGTTAGATTGGGTAAGCAGCAGCAACAAAGAAGGTGGGAGGAGAGGACTGGCCCTGAGGACTTGTGGGGGTCCACAGAGTGGATCCATTTCACCTTGAAAGGTCAGAGAGTTTAAACCTATTCTTGCTCCTTTATGGTTATTGACAGGAGATTTGACTTCAGGTGTGGCTACTAACAAAGATGCCTTGACCTAGAGTGTGGTTATTTTGTTTCGGGTATTAAGATGGTAACCACTTTGTTTATTTTAACACTGTAAAACAAAATAAAAATTAAAAAAAAGTCTCTTGCTTTCTTCCCCCTTTTTTGGATTTGGATTCGAGTATTTAAAGACCCTAAGAAATAAATATAAGTGGATTCAGTATGCCCTGAATTGCCCTCCCGGTACTATCCTATGTCTCTGTATTTCTTTTGTATCTGTTTATTCTGTCCCACATTTCCAATCCACACACCCCTACCCTGGAACACACCAACCCATCAAGGCTGGACATTACCCCAATATGTGGCTATGACAAGGACTGGCAACTGTCCTCTGGTCTATACATATACACAACCTACAAGGGGAGGATGGAAGGATGGAGGGTGAGACAGAGATTGTCTTTTAAAAAAAAAAAGAAATAAAAAGCAGAAATGAATGTGTCAAGAAGTGAGAGGGAATAGCAATACCGTGTCTCACTGGGAAGCTCTCATCCAGAAGACTCGTGACCTGATCCCTCAGCATGACTGGCAAACAGATGACTGTTAGAAGCATGTCTTATATGGTCCCCAAGAAAATTCTGGTAATTAAATGAAAACAAAATTATCAATGTAAACCATATTAAAATATAAGCTAGTCTATTTCTAAGAGGGGTAAAATCCTGGTAACTGTTTATAAGATATACCAAGAGCCTTGGTTTCCTGTTTAAGGGGATGAATATTTATGACCCCTTGAAAAACAAGTGTCATGCTGAGTTCTGAATCTCCCTTGTTCTCCAAATAAACATGGGAACATAGCTCAGAGAAACCTACCAAGAGCCTCCCAGGAGAAAAGATTCCTCCCAGTCTTGTCCAAAGTAGGCCAGGGACTCATTCCTCCCCACTCCATAATTCTGTCTGTATATTCGGCCTACTTGGCAAGCCAGTGGCAACAATAAAACATGTTCACCACACTGTGACACTTCACACTGAGTATGACAAGATTCAGAGAACCAAAGTTGTTCCTGAAAAAATACCACACATTCACACACCACTGAGTGTCTGAGCTCTCTTCCTCCTGTTTTATAGGTATCTGTTGTCTGCTTTTTTCTACTGTATGGATTTCAATATGGGCCTGAAAGTTTTGAATGTAATATTTTCCTTTAAGTTCATATATTTTAACTTTTGTTCCTGGTTTGAACTTGTCTCAACAGGTTTCTACCTGGCTGGCAGACACAACCAAGCATCAATTGCTGACTACAACTTCCTCTGAATGAGTGCAAGCCCTGGATTTGCTGAAAGCTGATGTGGACCAGTCCAGCTAGCTGATGTGAATGCTCCCGGTCTCTTCAACAGTGTCTGTGAACCAGATGCTTCTGATAAATATCCTATTGCCTGAATTCCCCCTTTGCTTTTGACTAGCATTTCGGCCTTCTTGGCCCCAGACAACAAAGCCCCAAAGTCAACCAGAAGAGGTTACAGAAAAAAAAAAATGTTATCTTGTGCTCCCTGGCTGAAAAGCTAAGTTAAAAGAAAACTCCCTTACGTAGGGGACAAAATGGCTACCTATAATGCCCATTGACATACTAAGAAAATAGGCCCAGAACTGTCAACTGAAAAAAAAAATAATTTCTATAATCCAGTGATACTCAAGCATTAGAACTACAGGGCCTGAAGAATAGCCATAGATGCAAATGTCACTGCACTAGAGAAACCTGCCAGCTAATGACTCTTAGGTCCCGACACTGCTCCCTGCAATCCCTAGGCAGGCAGGACCCATGATTGAGCCCTGTGGTCAGTACTTCTAGAAGAGGGAAATGAAGGACCCAGACCCTCACTCTGCTTTGACAGCCATGACAGGCTGCAGAAAAGATCCAGAAAGATGTAGGCACCGGACTCAGCAGGATGTGCTGAGCCTCTGACCTTGCCCGACCTTGCCCTAATTACTGGGAAGAAACTGCCAGGTATCCTCCAGTGGTAAGAAATCAACCAGAAGTTGGCGGGCTTTGGATAAGCTCAATTGATAATGGTGGACCGGTAACCACGCCCCTCATGGCCTCCAGGTATAGCAACCTTCCTGCAGCTGAAACTGCTGATTCAGCTCAGGACAGGTTCCCCAAGACCAGAGGTCCAGCAATCCTGAGACTGTTGCTATGCAACTAGCAGACACCCAGATCCCTCCCTTGCTCTACCCCCAATATATAACCTGCTGCACCACAGCTTGGGGTTCCTCCCACTCCATCTGCTGAGTCAGACAAAGGACCTGAGTTAACTCATAATTAAAAAGACTTTTTGGGCTGGGCGGTGGTGGCGCACGCCTTTAATCCCAGCACTCGGGAGGCAGAGGCAGGCGGATCTCTGAGTTCGAGGCCAGCCTGGTCTACAAGAGCTAGTTCCAGGACAGGCTCTAGAAACTACAGGGAAACCCTGTCTCAAAAAAAAAAAAAAAACTTTTTACTTTTGCATTGGATCTGTCTTGGTGGTGTTTGGGGTCCAGACTCTGGGCATAACAACCAACCATCCCCCACACACAACCCCATACACACTCACATATGTTGTGTAATATTTTGATTGCATTCTAACAATAAAGTTTGTTTGGAGTCAGAGGGTAGAGCTAGCCACAAGCTGACCAAAATTAACCACAGAGGTTATGGAAAACTGAGGAAGTGGTAAGGCAGGGCTTAAAGGGGATCTTAGCCGTTTTGGGGGAAGGAATGGAAGAGGTGGAAGTCACTGGTGGCTGTTTCCCTGCTTATCTGATCTTTTAGGTTTCTACCCTATATCTGATTCCTGATTTTTTTAATTGATTATGCCAGGTGGTAGTGATGTATGCCTTTAATCCCAGCACTCGGCAGGCAGAGGCAGGTGGATCTCTGTGTGTTCGAGACCAGCCTGGTCTACAGAGTGAGTTCCAGGACAGGCTCCAAAGCTACAGAGAAAACCTGTCTCAGAAAACTAAAAAAGAAAAAAATAAAAATAAATAAAAAAGACCAATTAAGTAAATGCAGCACACAAACACAATCACACATTCTCACTTACACACCCTCACACCACACACACACCACACATAAACTCACATGCTCTCGCATATACTCACAAACACAAACTCCCACACTCTCACATACTCACACACATTCTCACATACACACCCCACATACTCACATGCATACACATTCACACACTCTCATTCTCACATATTCACACACACACACACACACACACACACACACACACCCCACAGAAAGAAAGCTATAAAATGTGATGTGCCAACAAATAAATATTTATTGCTTTTCCAGAACAGAGCTCTGGGGCTTTTGTGCCATGTTACAAAACAGCACATTGGCCTTTTGGAAACACAATAGTCTTCCCTCTCCATGTTACCAGCACCAGCTCACGGGCCACAAAGCAAGTACAATGCCCTTGAGTAAACTCTCCTCCTCTTTCTGAACTCATTCTCTCACTCCTGTAGACATCCATTTTTTCATTTCTGACATTTAACAATGTCCTTTACTAACCTTATCAAAGTGATCTTCTAAATATCTGATCTCTTAAACTATCTTAGCCCGTGTTGGCAATATGTCTGACACGGGTTTTTGAGAGTAAGAGGATAGTCATTGTAGCACAAATTCTAATTAATCTTAAAAATAAAAGCCTAGAGTCAGATATTAAGGGGTTAAAGCTGAAATATCAGAGAAACAGAGCAGCCAGCTACTACCTCTACAAAATCTTCAGAATCAAGAGGAAAAGATCCTGTCTCCACAAATCTTCAGACTAAATTCTGTCCCTATGAAACCTCAGACTGAATTCTGAGCTCCTGTCTCCTCCCACCTTATATTCCTTCACTTTGCCCAGCCTTATCTCTTTCTATCTCCACCTCCCTGGTGCTGGGATTAAAGATGTGATCCACCACCGGCTTGGCTCTGTTTTTCTTTTAGGCAGATTCAATATTACGTAGCCCAACATGACCTTGAACTCACTGAGATCCATTTGCCTCTGTCTCCCCTGAGTGTTGGGATTAAAGGTGTATACCACCACTGCCTGGTCTCCATGGCGAACTAGTATGGCTAGCTCCACAATCTGATCTTCAGGCAAGCTTTGTTTGTTAAAGCACCAACAAAGTATCACCACATTTCACAGCTCTGTATAGTCCAAGGAACTAAGATGCTAGACACTCACGGCATCAAAGATTTACCTGGGACAATGGTTTCAAGCACATTGTCTACCAGTAAAAATAAAAGACATAGATTATCCTAGGAGTGTGTAAAGTGGAAGTATAGTTTCTCAAGAATTTATATAAAAGTAAGAAATCAAGGAAAAGTGAAAGAAACCCTTGGGAGTTGGGAGGAGTTTCTAAGAAAAGTTAAAGGCCAGTGGAAGTCCTTTGCCCAGGGCTTTTATAGGGGGTGAGAGAAACTAGACAGAGGATGAAAGTAGTTAATTATCCAGGCTATCATGCATCAAATGACACATATGATCTAGGCATGTTCCCTTGACCCAGCCACGGAGATGATCGTGCACTCCCCAACTGGTCAGGAACAGTTAACTTTAGCCACCTCTGACAACAACTTTGTTAGCTATTAACCTTGACTGTCTGGTAAGTGTTAGTCACTTGGCTAGTTTTATCACCTTTGGACCTTGTGGGCGTCTAGCTAACTAATTAATTATGTTAAGCTCTCTGGCTTTATGGGTTGCAGACCTTTACTATCCAATAGTCATTAGCTACTGGCTGGATTTGCTACCTCTGACCTTTGCAGATATCCCAATACCTACACTAGGCTTTCTTTGTTCTCACAGTTACCAAGAAATAGCTCCAGTTTTCTTGGTTCTCTATATCTAGAAGATGACCTGGGTTATGTTTCTTCAAGTGAGGAAGAAGCCATTCTTACCTAGAGCAATCTATCATAATTAACAGCACTGTGTTAAAAACAAGACCATGTAGCAAGCATGTTTCCCAGAGAGGAAAGGTCACATGGAAGGCGGCCAGCTGACTCACCACTGCTACCCTTGCTTCTTAGAACCTGTTTGTCTCTTTTTAAGTCTGCTTGGTCGTCTCATGTCAGCTTGTACACACCACTATCTCTTACCGCTATTGCTCTGCTTCACTGTTTTAACCTTCATGCCCCCTGACTACTTTAGTATCCATTCCTATTGTAGCAGATGTGGATAACTTGTAGTTTTCACCATGGGCCCTTTTCCGTACCGCCTGCTGTGATCCCAGACTCCACTTGATGACTCTGAAGTGACCAACATATTCCCTAGTATACACATATCAGCTGTGACTCATTACTCTAACACATGAGGCTGATCATGCCTTTTGGCTCAGTCCTTTGCTTGACTTTTAAACTATCCTATCCTCATACCAAAAAAAAACAATGGAAGAAGACTCAGCATTGTAGTAAAACATGAGAGTAGCCTAGTTATTGTATTGCTTTCTTGGGGGATGTTGTAACTGCCATAAAATGGGTGATTTAAGAAAAGAACTTCATTCTGTAACAATTCTGGAGGCCAGAAGTCTGGAGTTACGAGGGATAATTTGTTCCATGTCTTTCTCTAACTTCTGGTGGTCCACAGCAGCAGTTGGTATGCCTTAGCTAGCAAGCACGTGATTCCAACCTTTGTCTCTGTCCTCACATGGCCTTCCTCCCTGAGGATCTTTGTCCAGAATCCTCTTTTCATAGAAGGCTGGTCATCAATCATATTGGATGCCAGGCCCATTCTAATCAAATGTAACCTTAACTTGGTTAAATCTGCAAAGATTTTATTCTCCAATAAGGGTACACTCACAGGGACAAGGACTAAGATGTCTAGAGACATTTGAAGAAACAATTCCACCTCCAACAGCTGCTAAGGTATATGTCTTATCTTGTAGTTCCCTAAACATGGCATCCTAAACCTAATCAAAAGGTGAAACTTAGCCTCAGTCTTGAAATAAGTTTCAGACCTAAGTCTCTGGCACTTGGCTCCTAGGCTGCTTCTTTCTTACATTCTTGCTGGAACTGAAGTCCTGCTCAGCATCTTCAACCAGAGCGTCCCTTCCTATCTGTCCCAAGACACTCTAGGTACAGACGCCTTTCATCTCTAGATGTCAGTCTGCTGCTTACTGCAGTGCAGCCACCTGAGACCGACACCCTACTCCTCTCCCCTTACCTACTACTGCTCATGGACAGTTTTTCCAGTTTGATAAACGATCCCAATGGCCACCCATCTCACAGAACAGTTTTCCATCCAAGGAAAAAAATGCTTCTAATCTGAGGAAGAAGTTAGTATACACAGGAAACTCTAGCCCCAGAAGGGTGTGGGTGGCTGGCAAAGCTTAGCCACCAGAGCCTAGGACTTGCTACCAGAACAGAAAGTATTATGTAGACGCCAGAGTTGGTGTCTGGGTAACTGTCATGAAGCCACAGGGTCTGGCACCAGTACTGGATGTATAATCATTAGAGGCCCAAGCAAACTGTGTTTGGCCAACCAAGAAATCCAGCTAAGACATGCTAGAAGGCAAGCATAAGTGTTGATATTGAGAAAGCATAGGGAGTATAGAAACAGGGTAAGTCACATTTCCATACCAAATCATATTTTCAGATAAACCAGGTATGAAATTAGTTTCCTGTTCAACTTCTTGTGCCCTTACATTTGGAGAAGAAATACATACACTCCAAATGCTGGGCAGCTTAAGCCCAGGGAAAAAGACAAGCATGTGAAAGGTGTCTATTAATATAGATCCAACTGGAGAGATGTCAGCAACAGAAACGGAGAAGACAAAAGAGAGGAGGGGGGGAAGAGAGGGAAAGAGCATTTTCAGTCATCTTCCCTGCCTAGAAACAACACACAGATAGAATCTGAGTCATGATTTGTTCTCACTTTAATGCCCAGGTCCAAATATCTGGGGTGAATGAAGCTAACTACTCTCTATATCTTACTAGCAGTTGGCCCAAGTGTACCTTCCACCTACATCCTATGGAATCACCATCCCCAAACTATTAGAAAACCATTTAAAGCAATGACTGAATTATCAATTACAACTAGCAAAACCACCTTGGCCTGATTGGCCAAGATGCCTCTGAACTCAGTTCTTTCCAAGATGCGCTCCAGGCAAATCTCCCAAGCAGGGGCAACAGGCTATTCTTAGAGGCTAAACTATGATCATGGCACTCCATTCATTAGCCAGCCCAACCCTGAGAACAGTCAGAGCCAAGAAATTTTCAGGCTCCAATCTGTGTTGCCTGTCCTATTTAATCAATCGCCTGGACAAGGTTGTTAGATTCTCCATCACAGTGAGGGCTCTAGCTGCTTGCCAAATCCTTCTTGTGAGGGGCATTTGCAAAAGGAAAAAGGCAAAATAAGAAAACAAAACCCACCACACTGTGTCAGCACAGCAGTGCACAACCACTTGTAACTGAGGGCTGCTTTTCAGAGGTAAAACGAAAAGGTATGCCAAGTCACCCTTCCAGTCTGGCTCTTGAAGCCCCTGAGGCAGCCTGCCACCTGCTCTTGAAAGAGATGTGGTGTTCCCACAGTCCACACACTTCGCACAACTGTGTTTATTGCTACACTATCCGCAATAGCTGAAAAATACAACCAGTCTAGTTCTCTATCAGTAGATGAATGGATGTGGGAGATACAGCTTACACACAATGAAAAATTTTCAACTGTAAAGTAAACTAAAATAATGTGGGATTCCTCTCTGTATGCTGTGAATACCATTGATTAATAAAGAAACTGGTTTGGACCTATAGCAAGGCAGAACTTAACTAGGAGGGGAAAACTAAACTGAATGCTGGGAGAAAGAAGGATGGAATCAGAGAGAAACCATGTAGCCCCACCTGAGACAGACAGTGTGAACTTTACCCGGTAAGCCACAGCCATGTGGTGATACACAGATTACTAGAAATGGGTTAAATTAAGATATAATTGTTAGCCAATAAGAAGCTAGAGCTAATGGACTAAGCAATGTTTTAAATAATATAGTTTCTGTGTAATTATTTCGGGTCTGAGCTGCCAGGCAGCTGGGAAACAAACAAGCGGCCCTCCTTAAACCACTAAAATCTGGGCATTTGCATGAAAATGGATGAGACTGGTAAACATTATGTGAAGAAAATAAGCTAGACTCAAACACAAGTTCAAGTCTTCTCTCATATGTAGAACCCAAATTTAATATTACAGGGGCTGGGAGATGGCTCAGTGGTTCAAGTGCTTGTCATACAAGCTTGAGGACCAGAGTTCTGCTCCCTGGAAACCATGTAAATGCTGGGGGATCTGGTGTTTCAGCTGTAATTCCAGCCTTGGAAGATAACGGCAGAGACCATGCAAACTGGCTAGCAAGATCAGCTGTACCAGTGAGATCTTGGTTCGATTGAGAACCCCTAACTCAATAAGAATGATTCCATATATTAACCTTGGGCTCACACATACACACAAATACACACACATGCACATACACACATACACATCTATACACATGCATACACATGTATAAATATGTATGCCATAAACACAAAAACAAAAAAGGAAAATAAATAAATAAAAATAGAATCATGTGTTCTGCGCACATGCATATGTGTGCATCCAGGTTATAAAACAAGAAAGACGATGAGAATGAAGAAAGCGATCTTAAGGTAGGGGTGGAGCAGAGAGGGGAAGTATTGGGGAGGAAGACAACCGCTAGCACAGTGGGAGCCATTACTTTGTGTGTTATCTTAAACTAATGTTTAAAAAGAGAGCTGTGGTAACCAAACATGCTATACTCCTCCGGGAGACACACCTAGACAAAGGCTTTATAGACACCCTCTCCGCACAGAATGGACCCCCCACATGCTGACTCCCTGTTATGTAACCAACAACCTTGCATTAGATGATATTCAGTTTCCAGAGGGCAATGTTTAAACCGGTCACTCTGCAGGTCTCCGATTCCACTTTTAACAAACACTGTTTCCAGAGTTTTCACTAAGGTGAATAGTAGAGAATTCACAGAAGGGACCTTGGCATCAAATTCAGCCCTAGAATTTCTCAGAAGAGAAAAAACAGAATATTAACTATTTTGAGTGTTTAATATATATGCAAAGCATATTATATTATATATCATGTTAAAGCCATAACTATGAATTAATAATAGAGATACAAGAGTTGGCTGCTAACACTACCTTACGACCTTTGGCTATAAAAGGAAGGTGCTATGGTCATTAGATATGCTTTGTCACCTAAAGGTTCCTGTAATAGAAACTTGGCCTCCCATAACGGAGCAACCTCTAAGAGGCAGAGCTAGTAAAAGCCAGATCAGATCTCCATCTTCATGAACATTTTAATGCTGGTCTTATGGAAAGGGTTGTGTTATGTTCACTGGAGTCAGATGTTATAAAAGAGCAGGGTCTGGCTACTCTCTGACCTCTTGTTCATTTGTTCATGCCCATGCCACTTCTGTAGATGGCAGGCCTCCTTTACACTTCTCTGTCATGTTGTAACCCAGCCACAGGTCCTTCAGAAATTTCATGATTTGGGACATTCCAGTCAACAGAATCACAAACTAAATTAATTTCTTTATAAATTTCTTGACCTCAGATGTTTCATTATGCACCTCAAAACAGATTAAGACAGGGATAATACTCACTCCCTTCCCACCAGAACAGCAGTCATACTGGATTTAGAGCCCCAACCTGATCAAATGTGACCTCATTTGCCCTAAGTTACATCTGCAGAGATCCTATTTCCAATAAGCAGACAGTCATGGAAACCACAGGTCAAGATATCAGCACATCTTTTGGGCAACAA
The DNA here is from genome assembly GCF_903992535.2 of Arvicola amphibius. Classification (NCBI taxonomy): domain Eukaryota; kingdom Metazoa; phylum Chordata; class Mammalia; order Rodentia; family Cricetidae; genus Arvicola; species Arvicola amphibius. The sequence goes on from NC_052051.1 coordinate 146,723,750, forward strand.
AGTTCAACCCATTGTACACAACGATGTCTGGGGCGGGGATCTAGTTATTCTTGAGAATACTAGAATATAAAGAGTTCTGAAAAGGATAGCTTATACACAAATATTTAAACTACGTATAAAACTCATTCCAAGATGTTTTAATACCTATTTTCCTCAAAAAGAAGAAACATAAAACATATGCGCTGAGCCCCATTCCAGCCCTCTCCAGAATCCATGTTATTTCTTCTGAAAGCCAAGCTGTGCAAATGTCGTGACCAGCTGTGTCTGCAGAACAGCTCTCCTGAGGTCAAGTGCAAACATCACATTTCTCCAAGCTCACGGCAAGCCCAACTGTTCCTCTCTACCCCACCCCTACCCAGTGGGGTGCATATGCTCTGTGTGCCTGCGTGTGTGTGTGTGTGTGTGTGTGGTGTGAGTGAGTATGTGTGTGAAATAATGGAGAAAAATCTAAAGAAGCTGGAAGTTATTTTTTTATCTTAAGAATTCTAAAAGATGGAGTATCCTAGCCACCGTTCTCTCGTCCATCTCACCCTGAATCTGAGTCCCATCCTTTCTTCAGCATCACAACCCCCCTACAGCTATTATGGTAAAATTACTGAATCTCAGCGGCCACCTCCTTCGGTCAAGATTACCCAAAGTTCCACTCCTCAAAGCACAGCTCAAGTGTTTGTAGAATGCCCATTGCTGAGATCTAGAGCTCTTTCTCAACCTTGAAGAGAGATAAAAATCCCAAGAGATGTCCTTGGAAATGCGAGAGTGGGCTGGCTTCTGGTTCTAAAGTGCTGTAAGAAGTCTACGGAGTGCCTATGCCTGGGAGAAAAATCAAACAAAGATCTCGTGAGTTACTTGGTAAATCTAATGACTATGCATTGGCGTTTTAGCTCGCAGCTTTGCTGGCCACACAACGAAGCCTTTCCTAGATGGAGCAAAATCTAAGATTGATTCCCTGTCCTTTCCCAGAGCAAAACAAGGCCTGGGGCATTTGGTTTAATTGAAAAACCAGGAAGCTACATGCGACACCTAATTCATATATACAGACCAACAGGCAATCAACATCCCTGACCTATGAGAACAGCGAAGGTGAAAACAGCAACTTGGGATATACTCCTCCCCTTCAGGGTTTTAGACTGATACCATAAGGGACATATTTTGACCTTGAAACAAAGACTTTGGATATGTACCATTCAAGCCATTGCATTCAGTCACCTGACAAACATGCCATCTCCTTGCAGAGTTTCTTCGGATGTGTTCAAAATGGATAGATTCTCAAATCCACAGAGCGTGTAGCCACATCATTAAATAGAACAAGTAGTCAGAAGATTACTGCATGTGGCCAGTCTTGAGGATCAGCACCTGTGGATAACAGCAGGATCATAGGTATTTGAACTGTTGTTCATGCTATTTGAAGAATAATGTCCTAAAGTGCTTCTCTGGAAATAGCTTTTTTTTTTCAATTTTTCCCAGTGGACTGTCTCATGGAGGCATAAGACATTAAAATGCCAACAAAGGAAGATGGACCCTGAAAAATGAGAAGGGTTTGAAAAGTGGGAGGACGAGTGAGCATCGCATCTTTTCATCAGAGAACTCGGGACGTCAGTAAGTTCCTCTCTGCCGTTCCGTGAGGGCCAAGGGAGTGTCTGTCTCACCTGGCTCAAAACTTCTAGGATGCTGTCCCCTGACACTGAAAAAAAAAAAAAACTCCCCCATAAAACTATAAATAAATAGTTTTATATAAAATAAAAAGTGCTATTGGCTACTTTCAAAGATCATTTCATCCACCTGGATGACATGAGGAATCTTTCTCTGTGTTCTGTGAAGAGGTACTGAATCCTGTCCACTCTCCCTGCCAGGGACAGGGCTTTGCATATGTGCCTGTTGCATGACCTGACTTTGTAGCACAGGCCTACAGAGGCACGGTGCAAGGCAAATGGCTGTGTGATTGTTATTCTGTGTCACATTGCTTAAAAATCAGAATGAGTACATTTCACAATCTCAATAATCTACTTCGTGTTTACTATACATCTAGCCTGAAAGCCTCTGATAATGGATGAACACTGACTGCTAAATATTGAACAAAGGAAAATAGCGTTAGTGAGCCTTCAGACTGCTGGCAGTTAAATAAAAAAAGCTGTAGTCTTTTTCATTTGCCCAACTGACAGTTTCCATAAGTAAATGATGTTTACTCCCCAGGTTTCTGAGCCAGTTACATCAGCTTTGTGGGGCCCCTTTCCTTTCATAAAATGCAATAGCCACCTGAGAGCTGCAACATTTGCCTTGGAAATGCTTTCACCTGGCTCCTCATGACTGGCCAATTGCAGTGTTGCAAAGTGGTGCAGAAAACAGAGGAGGAATGACGTCAGCTTTGACACTGAAGGTATTGATTTGCATCTGGGGCTTCTCACTGGCTATCTAGTGACTCTGGACCGGCCATTTCACAACTCTCTGAGCCTCTGTTTTCTCACTGTAATCTAAGAACAATAAAGCTTCACTTAGGGGTTTGCTAGCAAAGAAAATTAAAGTGAGAAAATTAAAAACATTATTTGTTGAGCAACAGTTGTGTGCCAGGCACAGTTCTCATCACAGAATACATTCAACAAAGCAGATAAAACAGTCTAGTCTACATGATATTACTTTATAGTAATAGACACCCTGTAACAAACTACAAATATACTAAATAAACTTATATTTAATGCAAAAGTGATGAAATTAGACATCCCAGGATCAACACTTTGCAATACTTTTTCTTCTTTTTAGTCACATGTTATTTCCTCTTCTCACTTCCTGTTCCCAAAGTTCTTACCACTTGAACAATTTATGAACAAATGAATGCTACTCATTCATTTGTTCAGCAAATGTTATATAATTATTAGCTGGTTCTGAAAACAGAATAAAACAAGGTCAGCCATATTCTCGAAAACCTAACCATATAGCAAAGAGACTGGCTCATAAGCAAATCCTATGCATCAGAATAAGTGGCAGAAATAAATCAGAATAAATGAGAAAATGAACAGCTATTCATGTGGCCCCCAAAGTAGACTGAGCTTCAGATTAAGACAGCATATTAGATGTTTTTCTACTGTTGCAATAAAACATCATGGCCTAGGAAATTTATTGAAGAAAGTGTTGTCAGAGGCTGCTGGAGGTTGCTCTTTTGTTTCCAGCCACTCAGACAAGGTTCCAGCTGGCGGCTTGCATCTTTTTCCCGTGGCAGCTGAATGGCATCTTGCAGATTCTGCCTACTCTTTCTATATATCTCTGGATTTCCTGACTGGCTTTATTCTGTTAAGCCATTGGCCAAAAGCAGCTTTATTCATTAACCAATAAAAGCAACACACATGCAAAAAGACTCACTTCATTTCCCCTTTTCTGTTTAAATAAAAAGGTTTTAAATTTAACATAGTAAAATTATATACAACAAAACAGATATCAAGCAAGAAATACAGTTAAAATATTTATATCTACTTTATCTTTTATCATAACTAAGGAAAACTATAATTATAACTATCTATTCTTCAACTCCATCAAAGACCAGACCCCAGAAGGATATAATATTACCTAAGTTAACAGGAAGTACATTGTAAGCAATTTCAAAACTCTAGAATTGACAGAAACATCTCACTGCCTGAACAGTTACCCAAAGTTCTTCTGTAACTTTGGAACATTCATCTTTAGCCTAGAGGCCCATAGTATTCAGCAGACATTCCCATGAAGCAGGAAATTTGAAGATCTGTTTTGCCTTGTAATAGCAAAGTTTATCAGTTGCTTTCTTCTGTGTCCTGCAAAATGTCTGGCAGTCTCTTTCATGAAGCTGGAACTCTGAAGGACAATCTCAAGCAGTCCAGGCAAAAGTAGTTTCTTGCCCAAATGGCTAATAAATTCCATGCAGAGCCTCTTGGATGCCCATCATCTTCTTGAAGTAGATTGGTGCTGGCAGGAGCAGATGTGTCTCATTATCATGAAAAGTCCTAAGTTCTTAAACATTTTAAATGCCATATTCTGTATGTCTTTGAAAGATTTGAAGAATTACTATCCATCTGAAATATATCTCTGTATATCTAGAAAACCTAACATGACTACAAGCTTGACTATTATAGATGACTATCCATTAACCTGTATTTCTTAATTATTCATTATGTTTTTAAATGAGCTGCACAAACACAATACCTTAATCAAGAACAGAAACATACATATAACAAAATTGACCTTAAATTGGTATCAGAAACCAAGATCAATACCAATGCTATCTCTATAGCATACCCCCTTTAAATGTAAATAAACATTTATAAACAATTATTTAGGGAAATTGTAGGGGCCGGATTGTACAGGTCAATATTCCTAATTGTATGGCATTCAGAATTCTGAGTGACCTGGCAAGGCATAATCTGCACCTGCCACAAAGAAGGTAGTCACCTAGCCTTTGGTAGTGAGATAGCCTGAGGCCATCCTAAGCAAAAGATCAGGATATGCTAATGTCGTTCTGCTCCTATTATAATTTAGGAGGTCCCCTGGGGAAGAGGTGTTCTTCAGGCATAAGGCGTGGACAAAATCCAAAGTCATTCTCCCTTCTCTACCTAGAAAACTGAATGCTAATGAATTTCCCCCTCAGTTTATGTTTTAATATAAAAGTTGTTTGGATATTAAATGTGGGTGATTTTTCAAGATGTGAACTCGGGATTTCATGAAGGATCCTTGAAAACTCCCTCCTGACAAAAGTTGTGTGAGCTGTGTTTCCATTTCCCATACCTCCCCTCTGATACAAGAAATAATTTAGGTCCAGGCTGGTCCCAGACCCCAATAGGAAATTGGGCATAGTTCCCTCCAAACTAATACCTATTTATGTTGGGTGAAGTATTTGGGTTCACAGAGACCTTTCAGGGGTTCTTGGTCCATCAAACCACATTAGACTGGAAGGAATCCACAGGTTCTCATCCTCTGTGGAAACAAAAGCAGAACCTTTTTCCAAACAACATATCCTTAGTTAAATACCTTTAAAATATATATGTTGGTTTAGTTTAGCAGGCTGTACAATGAAATATTTCTCTGCACTTAGCTCATTCACAGTCAAAAAATTAAAGAAAACACAATAATATACATAATCCAGACTCCCTGTGTATATTTCGTCTTTATGTGGCTTATTTTTCTTTACTCCTTTAATCTATGACTGTCTGTACTCTGCCTCTTTAAAGACTTTGTTTTATTTTTTCTATATTCTTTTATTCTCTTTCAAGCCCATGTACATTTATCCAACACTCTGACCCATTTAGAGGTCTTTTTCATTTGAATTTGTCTTTATTACATATCTATAATCCTTTTCTGATCAGGACTGCTTCTTAAAATGCTAAGCAGTGTGGCTAGGACTAAGGATGCTTTGTCTTTTGGTTCTGCCCAGACCAACAAGGCAGAGGCATATTCACCGCCTCTGTGAGCCATGTACACCACCCCAGTTCCAGGTATGCAGCAGGTTTATGTTGTGCCATTAAGTAGTGTGTAACATGCTGCTCACAAACCCCATTCAAGTGCTCGGCCTCCTGAAAGAGCCAGAGTTCATGTTGGCAGCTCGGTTTTGGCCAGCTGCTACATGGCATCTCCCTGACTCCACCTTCTTTCTTCCTCTATCTGCCTGGAATTCCTGCCTTTCTCTATTCTCTTAAGCCACTGGCCATAACAACTTTATTCATTAACCAATAAAAGCAACACTTATACAAAAGGGCTTCCCACACCACTTGAGGTCACTTAAGACTTATAAGACTTATGAATGGTGCAGAATTGTGTGCTCAGCCTGTTTGTTTAACCTAACTTTAATGGAACAACATATCAACCAATCTTACTTACCTTGGATTTCCCAGGTAATCAACTTTTATAACCTAAGCTAATGCATAGCTGTAATTATAAGTTATGACTTGTCCATGCCCTTGACCCAGAGTAGGTTGTGTGTGTGTGTGTGTGTGTGTGTGTGTGTGTGTGTGTGTGTGTGATGATAATCATTTGCCGAACATAGCAAACAGAGATTGGAAACACTCATAAAATAAACATCTACCATAAATGCTGAGCCCAACATATGGATAATGCTTTTCGGAAATACTGTGTGTTTTCTGGGTCAATTGGGGGTCAGTGACTTAATCCCTCTTAATCCCTTGTAAAACTGTTAAAGATTCCAGTAAAGTACCCCTCATTCCTTCTCAATGTGATGTGTTCTAGGTTGTTCAATAGAGATAAAGCCCTCTGTTATGGACAGACACACAGGACACACAGACATACTCAGAGACAGGGGCAGGGGCAGGCACAGCAGCAGAGTCAGTCACAAGACAGCTTCAATGTAGGCACAGATTCCAAAGCAAAATATAGACAGGCAGGATGGATGGAAGATGTAAGGAGAGCAAAGCAGAGAATTCACTCTAGGCTTACTCTTAGCTAAATGACACCAAGAGCAAGTGCTTTGATTTCTGCCCTTAATGTGACATGCATGTATTACCAGTGATTCTAAGTTTATTATTAATGTGCTCAAACTAATTATAAGTCAAAATGGGGTCTCCAAGCTCTTTCTACATACTTTGCTTACTAACTTGAGCCAAATATTTGCAAAAGATAACTCAAAGCTTTGTAGCTAAAGATAAAAGATCTCGACAGAGTTCCTAGACACATATGAGAGTCTTCAGTATAGAAAGAGGCAGGTTGTTACATCTTAATGCAAAAGAAATCATAGTCATTCCAAGGATTCAGGACCTTGGGAAGATTATATTTATAATATTAAGCATATAATCTATAATTATAAAGCATGTAAGAGATCCCCCAAATGGAACCCCCAAAGGGATTCCCCAAAAGAAAGAAAATAAAATCAAGGGAGGTTGCTCTTAATCCTGCAGAGTTGGAGCTGACAGGTGGGGTTTAAAGCAACTAGTCTAATTGCTCTCAGTGAAGCAGAATAAAACATGCCTCAGTGTATGCAAAGACCGCACAAATCTGAAGATCAGTGCAACCGCTACAGAAGAAGCAAATACATATTTTAGGACAGAAGACTAGAATTAAAACAGTATGCTTCCAGGGTTTTACTTTCTGTGCTCTCTGGTGCTGATTGAAACCAGGACCTCATATATGTTACTTCACCACTCTACTATGGACCTATGCCCTCACCCACTGGCAAGGCTTTTGTATTGTTTGAGAAATGGTACAGTTTCAGCCTCAAATTGAATATAAAAGTTATAATCTGATAGAGGCCATTTTAAATGCAAAAATTGTTAAAGAGAGGGAGAGAGAGAGAGAGAAATCAAAGTAGAATTCTAAGTTATATTCTAATAATGGAGAGGGAGTGAGAAAGGAAGGTTGGCAGAAAACAGAAGAGAGATAAAATAATAACTAATGTAGCCTCAAATCCAACCATAGCAATACCTTGTGAACTACTTATAAATAGATCAAAAGCTCCACTGAAAATAAACTGTCAAAGTCGACTGAAAACAGAAAAAGAGAATTTAGCAATTTACATGTGACTTTATATATATATATATATATATATATATATATATATATATATATATATATGCTATACAGATGGAATAAAAGTAAACAGAAGACAGAAACAAAAATTTCAAAATCTTAAAATAGATTCTCTTGTTGACATATTTTAAGGAAATTAAATTAAGGAAACCAATCTAACATAAGCCATTCAGCCCAACTACTAGCTATTTTATTTCTGATTAACCACTACTACCCAAAGTGAAATTCTCAACCCGGTCATGGATTCTTCAGGTTGTTTTCTCCAATTCCAGAAAGCTGCCAAAAGTACAGAAGTTCACGAATACAGAGTTTCTCTGAGCTAGTGGTCAATAAGACAACAGAAAGCATCCTATATATTTCTAACAAAGAGGGAATTCATAGTTTGTAACCCAAGAATTCTTTGTTAAAATGTTTTCAGTTCGAAGAGCCAGACTGAGGAAGCAAAAATACACGAGTCAGCTTCACCCCATACCATTGCCCCTGCTTCTTTGCCACCCTTGAGACTGCCCAGTCAGTTTAGTCAGAAACTGGAGAGTTACTCTCGGGCCACCACAAAAAGGAATAGCAAGGCGGTCAGCACCACTGTAGAAACAGAGAAACATCTCCTTGGTCTTCTGGCCACACTAATCTGAGAAGCACCAGAGACAACCCTATAAAGTCAGGTTTACTGGTCTGGTGAGACAAGGGAATCATAGAGGAACCATAAAGTGTCTCCTAAAACAATGAAACAATAAAATTTTTATAAGATTGAGAAGGAAGACACATTGGCAGAATTTAAGGAAAACATCAAAATAAGACTGAGTATGAAAAGGTCATTATCATGCCCTGTCATGTCAGGACAGCACAGGGAGGATCGGGGTCCTGCTTTCTATGAAACCAAACATGTGAATTTAATGTTTAGTGACGTGTACAGAAATCATGTATTAGATATTCTGCATGTGGATTAAATATCAAGGTTGTTTCTCTGCATCAGAGTGGTTAATAAATCAAGAAAAAAAGAGACATTTCATTCTTACAACTATGATTTCGGACTATAAGTGATTTCTAGAAAGAAATGCATCCACTTAGTACTATAGGGGTGACCAGTCAAGAGGGATTATGACATGTTACAAAGGCAGTGGAGCCTTCAGGAAATACCATTCCCCACTAACTTCGCAAATGGCATTATCTGTGGCTCACATCCTAGCGTGATTAATATCTGGACAGATTTTTGCCTTCTTGGCCTGAGCGAGCTTCCATATTCTCGTCCTTTTCTATTGCTCTTCTGATAGTGCTACCCACTGTCACATCCTAACTGGAACCCAACTAACAAGGGAGGCTGAAAAAAATAAACACCGAGAAAGAGACAGAAATGGAGCTGAAAGCTCAGAGGGAAAACAACCCACAGAAGTGTCTCTCCCAGTTCAGATGACACCCTCAGGAGCAGAGAGGTACCCATCCACCGATGAGTTCACCTTCTCAGCCTCTCTCTCTAGAAGGATTTTAGCTGACAGCTTCTAACTGCCTTTTCAGTTTTTTGGAGCTTCGGGGAAAATGCTCGTTCCACTTTGCAGTTATTTTAGACATTGAACAAAAGGGTTATTTTAGCAAAAGTATCCAGTCTACCATCATCCAACCCCTCTACTTTCTAACCCCTGTAACTACAATGACATCTCCCTAAAACCAGTCCTGACTGTGACCAGGATCACAGTCCTGGCCAAATAGCTCGACTTCCTGCTCAGTGCAGCTTCTTTACCTAATTTTTGAGGGTGCTTACTGTCTGTGTTTACTGTAACTCCACTTTTTATTCTCTTCCACTTCCTGATACGAACAGTATAAAGCATTTTTACAGGCAACGGACACCAAACCACAAAAAACAGTCCACTGAAATCTCCATGGCACTTACTAGGACCATCAAAACATACCGAGACTTTCACATGTGAGCTAGGAGCTCTGTTGAGCAAATGTGCTCTTCCGAACTATGTCACTAGCTACAAAAACTCAACATGAAACCATTTAGGCTAAAAGTAAGAATTACCCAACAGTAAAAGTTATAGAAAATGTGAGCAGAATAAAACTGAAGGAAGGTTATATCCAGGTCAAAGACCAGCAGGGATGGTCTTAGACAGTGAGGGACTGAGTGAATAAGGACAAATAATACTGGTATGCACATATGTCACATTAAAGTTAATTACCATATATGCTCAGTAAAATAACAACAGCAACACTATTAAATGTGCTAAGCAGATGCTTCCGTGGGCAAAGTACTTGTGTATGCTTGAGGATCTGAGTTCAGATCCCCAGCACCCACACAGAAGATGTCTTCAGTAGCATGCACCTGTAACCCCAGCATTAGGAAGGCAGAGCTGATAAATCTCCAAAGCCTGCTGACCAGCCAGATCAAAAACGATGAGCTCCAGGTTCAGAAAGAGACCCCATCTCAAAAATAAGGGGGAATGATGGAACATACTCAGTGTTGCCTTCTGGCCTCTATCTATGTAAGCACATGCATGCATGAGCGCACACAAACACCCACCACAAACGCAAATGAGTGCAACTCACACACACACACACACACACACACACACACACACACACACAACTCCACTGATTCTCATTTTTCTTCCTCTCTCTCCCCTCCACTCCTCTTCATTCTTTTTTCCTCCCTTCCACTTCTCCCCTCTCCCCCCACTCTGCCCCTCCTCTTATTTCTTCTTCCTCAGTCTCTCTCCCTCTTTTTTCTCATGCATTTCATCAGTGATAGAATTCTAAGTGGTCCTACCCACTGTGTCTCAGTGTTAGAGGATGAAGAAAAACCATCCCAACAAGAACTAGAATGAATAAAACCTTCACATAATAAAGGAGTAAAGATGGCCTTCTGCAGCCATCAGATTCAACCCAGAAACCCAAGAAGGGCAACGGCAGAGGGATCTTATTGCCTCCCTAGGGAATAGATATAGAGCTGAATGTCAGACAGATAATGTAAGACACGCATGTTTAAGCAGAACAAAGCAACACACCACACAATGAGTCAGAAAGGGATTCCCACACAAGGTGATTGTGGTGGTTTGAATAGAAATGATCCCCATAGACTCATGTCTTTTCTTGGCCCGTAGGGAGTGGTAATACTAGGAGGTATGGTCTTGTTGGAGTAGGTATGGTCTACTATCAGGAAGTGTGTCACTGTGACAGCAGGCTTTAAAGTCTTATAAGCTCAAGCTATACCTTGTGTGGTACCCAGCTCCTGCTGCCTGTGGATCAGTCCCTCCTCCAGCACCATATCTGCGTGCACACCACCATGATCATAATGACAATGGACTAATCCTCTGAAACTGCAACCAAGCTCCAATTTAATGTTTTCCTTTGTAAGAGTTGTCATGGTCATGGTGTCTCTTCACAGCAATAGAAACCCTAGCTAAGACAGTGATAAACCCAACACAAAATATGAGGGGTCAATACTTTATCAGAAGTATCTTAGGCTAAAGATTTTTTTTATGCAACTTAGAAGGGGTACTAATAACTTACGGCTGTTTTCCCCAACCATTTCCGCTCTTCAGCTCAACTTCCTCAACACAGAACACATCGACCTGGGAACCCCTTGGATGATAGCTTTGTGTCAAGAAATGGGGACTCACTCTGTGCCAAGCTTATTTAAAGCCTGGGGGCCACAAGGATTCTCCCCTGCTGTGAAAATTCATACTTGGTCCCTGTGCCAATGGTGGGGGCCCATTAACTGGACTAAATTAAGTTACAGGATTAGACAGAATGATAGACTGTTTTGAAATGTAAATTCCAGTCTCTTATCTTGATCTGTCTCATGATGCCTCCGGGAAAGTCACTTTCTGTCCTGGCTTCATTCTCCTTGTCATAACAAGATTGTCATAACAAACTATGACAGACCTGCCTCAGAGTCTGGGAGACTATCCAACATGCAATATCACCAGGTTTGCCTTCTTCTGGGCTACTCTCCTTGACTTACAGACGGCAGCATCTTGCCACCTTTCTTGTGGTCATTATTTTCTTGTAGGTACAGTTTTAATATTTTAATATTTGATTCCTCTTCTTATAAGGCTGCCTGTCCTTTTAAGTTTTAATTGATTTTGAGTTGATTTAAAAAAAAAAAAAAGACTTCTTAACTTAATCTGCAAAGGCCTTACCTCTAAAGACAGTCACATCACAAAGTTAAAGCATCAACCCATGGCATTAAAGACATACAAATTAAACACTCCAATCTGCAGAAGGAGAAGCTGGGGAACTTAAGAGACCAGTCAACGAAAGCGGAGGATTTTTCTCACACAGCCCCAGGAAGCCCAGGTGTTCCTTTAATAAGATTTGAATTTTACCCATTTTCCTTATGCACTATGTACATCCCTCTCTTTATGGTAAAGATTATGATCCTGTGGTTCTAGTAGTAGAGAGAACCCCTGAGAACTGTGCTCGTGGTCAGATAAAGAATATAGAGGCCAGAGAAATAAGTCAAAGTGTGAGTACTAGAAAATACAACATGGTTATATTTGTATATAACATGGTTGTTGGGGATCTAGAGGCTCCAGATGGGTCAACACACAACCCCAGTGTCCGGTTCTCATTTTCCCTATAAGCCATAACTGTGTGGCAACACAGAGGTGAGTCCCACAGTCCACACTAGAGGTCCCCCAGCCAGTCTATGCTCGAGAACATGATTGCCTGTGGTGGCTAAAACCTGGCATGGACCTGAGTGGGCAGGAGTGAGCTCAGGACACAGGGCAAGCTCTCATTCTCTCGCACTGCTCGATGTCATAACTTTCTGTACAGTCCCAGTTCTCCAGCATCAGAGTGAATCGAATTCACATGGTCTTAATCCGTGGACAATTGACTAATTAACAGATTTCACAGTGCGAGTCAGTGGATTCCCTCAATCTTGTCAAACCTTGCCTTAAGGCTATTTCTCAACTTATTTTCTTTAGAAACAAAGTAGTTTGTTATGCAAATAAATAAATCAGCTAAACATGTGAGCCCTAAACTCCACATGGTCTCAATATGCCAAATACAAAGGAGCTCAAAGAGTGTAAAAGAGGAAGATAATAGCCTAAAGTAGCCATGGGTTTTCTTGTTGTTGTTGTTTGTTTGTTTTGTGGGAGTTTTGTTTAGGTTTTTGTGGGCGTTTTTCATTTTATAGGTTAGAATTCTCCACTTTCTTTGACTTGTCACCCATCAATAAGGTTCTCACCTGCAGCACGGACAACAGAATCCATCATGGCCCTTGGCAACAGCAGAGGCCAGACATCAACATGGCTTCAGGTGTCAGCACAGACTACGGACATCCACATGGCCCCCAGCTTGAGGGCTGCAGACTCACAGTCGAGAATGAGAGACATGGAAGGCTTTTGTTACAACCTCTCTCCCCCACCTCTACCCTCACCTGCCAAAAAGAGGCAGTATAGACAGAAAGCCATTGAAGAGAACTCCTAACAATTGTGACAGGGATCCTGAAGTGTAGCTCTTCACAGGTGATGGCTTCTGGCAGGGGTGGGAGTGGGAAAGGACTCAGTTTTCTTTAAGGGGCTGATCACGGGGCAATTGACCATGCTCCAGTGAGTATCTGGGCAACACAAATTACACCTGGTGTTTTTTTTTTTATTGTGTTTTATTTTCTTCTTTGGAGGGAGTATTCCAGGGGTAAGGGTGGACCTAGGAGGACTAAGAGGTGAGTGTGTACTTGTGTGAGGCTCCCAAGTGATCAATGGAACTGTTGTGTTGGAAAAAAAGAAAAGGAAGAAGACGAGGGAAGGAAAAGGGAAAAAGAATGCACCCATCAATTTGCCCATGGGACAATTTCTTGAGTTATGATTGGTGCGGGCAGGCCCAGTTGATTACTGTAGGAAGTCTGAGTTGGATAAGAGAAGAGGCTGAGCAAGTCATGAAAAGCAAAGAGTTCTGCTCCACAGTCTTTGCTTTAAGCCTTGCTTACAGGTTCCTGCCTGGAGTTTTTCAGAGATGAACTGTGATGTAGAAAGGTAAGATGGAAAAAACCTTCCCCTCCCCAACTTGGTTTAGTCAGTGTTTTATCCCAACAATAGGAAACCTAGTGAGAAAAATTCCCAAGGTGCCGTCATCAGGATGAGTAAGCAGCTTTGAAACAAAAGACATACAAGTTTTACTTCTTCTTGAGATTTAAAGGAGAGAAAATATTTTGCATAAAACAATGCACAGCACAACGCTGACTTTATAAAGCAAGCTTTTGTTCTAATATTTGGTAATAATTCCAAATATTTGAGAGCAACAAAATGATGCCAAGCTGGAGCCAGGCATAGCCTTTAACATGCACATTCTGGGTCTAGCCAGCTCTCTGCTGGCAAGGGCTTCGGCTGCCTCGAAGGCTTCCTATTTCTGAGAAGGTACATAGCAGGCTCCTTCCCATTGCTTACCTGCTTCCTCTAACTCCCCTCATTCCCAGCTCATGGAATCTTGCCTGCCGGGCTCATGTCCACCTGTGCTACTGAAAGCGTGACCACCACGGATCCTAAGATCTGAAGACATGGGCTGCATTCGCTTTGGACTAAGGCTTTAGTCATTAGCTTGACAAACCTTGTACGCTGACAGGCCAGATTCACCTACTCTCTCCACCAATGGCAACATCTGGTCTCCGTGACTTCTTTTACTCTTCAATGTGGGCATATTATTACTCATTCTCTACTCTCTACATCTTACCAGAAATGTATCCTCAAGGCTTACCAAAAGCCGAGTAAACATAAACGTATGAGTTCACAGGGGATGTTTCACACCCAAACTGTAACACAAGATGAAGATTCAGCCGGCTCCCAACCTTCCCTCCGATTTGGCTACTCTTTGCCACCGCCCAGTGTGCCCTCTAGTGGTTTGTTTCCCAGCACAGGCAGCACAGGAACCGGCAGAGGTTATTAATGTCACTCTACCCCCACCTGCCCTGAGGATTCAGCGGGGTGGGATCTTGCTGAGATCTCCGGCAAGTAAAGGGAAAGAAAGAGATGCTGATGCTGTATTTATTTCGGGAGCTGCGTCACAGACACCGAGAAAGAAATGAAATGAAATTACTGGTTCCCCGGTTGAAAATACAGTTCATCCACATCTGAAGAGCATAGCAAGAAGGAATGTTTGTCAATGTCCCCATAAAAATATGAAATCAGTCTATTAATAAAATAAAAGTATAGCAACTTCTCGGAGCAATTCTGCAGAGTCAGCTGAACTGTGTGTAGAACGTCCTTATAAATATATCCTCACTTCAACAAACCCACTTAGTGCTCTACTGCTTGAGACCATCAAAATTATTTTGTGTGACTGTAGATTAGATTTACAGTAATGGAAAGAAGCATCTTTATGAGTTCATCTCCTCACTCACTATAGTACATTAAATACTCCACTATCATTACCATTAAATAAAAATGTTCTTGAGGTATGTTTGCTGAGACCAACTATTGAAACGTTGAGCAAAAGAAAAATGAAGTTAAGGTAAGGGAAACGTTAGGATATTGTAATTTTACTGAAAAACTAAAAAGACAGTAGAGAAAGGGAAACAGTCTAAAAATTAACACCCAGTCAATGATAAAAAAGGCCTAAAAGCCCAGGGTCCTTGGGGTGGAAAAGGGGGATGATCTCAGATGACCTCAGCAACAGGAACCATCACTAGCAACATGTCTGAATACATGCTCTCTGCTAAACAGGGTGTTAAATGCTCGGTGTGCACTGGTTCACACTCCTCATGAGAACTCTGTAAAATAACACTTCTTTTACTTTCTGCATTTAATTATAAAGGTTACTGAACTTGGGAAAACCAATTCATCTTTACCAGTCTCTTCCAGCTAATAAAGAGTAAGAGTCAGATGCAACATCTCAGTCCTTTTTTTTTTTCTATGTCTCATTGATATTTTGTTCTGATGCTAACATTATTCTTTAGCCTTCGTGTGTCAGAAAGTAGATGAAAAGACCTCTGAGGTGACATTCATCCACTTAATGATTCTGGAGAAAAGTCTCCAGCTCACACACAAAAAACTCAGTGATGTCCTTTTAGCATGGCTTAGATTACAGGAAGTTCTCCCACTTGTCCATATATGGATCACACGCCCTATCTTAAAGTCAGCATTGCTACAATTCCATTTTCTTAGTGGATTGGAATTCCTACAGGAGATGGCTAAGCTAGGCAGGCTGGAAGTAGACACTGGCTACTGCATCATGGAGGGACAGTGGGAAACGATGTTTAGACCTCATTCACCCCAGGGGAACTCCAGGAAGAGTCCAGGGAGGTGAGAAGACCATGAATGAAGAACAACCTGGAGATGTTTAACAACATAACTTGTTCAGAAAGCTGCAAGGTTTCAGGTATATCTGGAGGACACGGTGCGCATGACAGGAGGATTGGCCCTTCAAGGAGCTCATGCTTCATCCTGAAGGCAGGGATGGGTCACGGAAGGGGTTTACTCAAAGGAGTAGTGAGATGAGCGCCGATTATGAGAAAAGATCAGCATTTGGGCAGGTACAAAAGGAAGAAGTAGAAAAATCCGTGGAGAAACTGGTAATAGATCAAGCGAGAGAAAACGAGCCAGTGAACAAAAGCTGTGGTCCTAGGGTGGTGACCAAAGAGGATTGATGCTGAGAGGCAGATTTGAAGGGAAGTCTGGATTCCCATGGGAACCTGATGGTCCAGGCTGCCCACTGATGCTCAGCCACCTTCACAGCTGCTCCAACAGGACCTCCCAAGACAGCGAGGAGACCAAACTCCAGAAGCAGGAGCACCTGTATCTGCAGCATATACAAGTCTCAAGTCCAAACTGCTGGTTCTGGAATTTACAAAAGTCACTAGAACCCCTTAAGTCATGGAAAAGGAATATGGGCACCATATTTTTCCTGAAGGGGTCTTCAATAAATAGAATTTAACAGCTGGATTTCCAAAGCTACTGAAGGTAGAATGGGATGTAGAAACATCTGGGCCAGTGGTGTGGGTAGATATGATCTCTATCCCTGTCATGCTCTATATTCTTTTGGATAAGTTGCTTGAGCTCTTTAAGATCCCAAATTCTCAGGAGATACTCTTCTGGCAATACTGTTGTTTTCCTTTACAAGGGTTAAAATTAATAACATATGTAGCAACAAATGAACTTCACAGTGACATTGTAAATGAATCTGCCTTAATCACTAATTTACTTAGGGGACATAGGAAAGTTTAAAGATGAGACATTAACGCTTCTAGATAGATAAATTCATGAGTGTCCTTTATGTGTTCAGGTGACAGAATAAAGCTAAGTCATAGGCAATGATCTAATTGTTGTGGTACATACATTAAAAAGTGCACATATTAGGGATGGTTCAACATACAAAAATCTGTCAATGTAATCCACCATATAAACAAACTGAAAGGGGCTGGAGAAATGGCTCAGAGGTTAAGAGCATTGCCTGCTCTTCCAAAGGTCCTGAGTTCAATTCCCAGCAACCACATGGTGGTTCACAACCATCTGTAATGAGGTCTGGTGCCCTCTTCTGGCCAGCAGGCATACACACAGACAGAATATTGTATCCATAATAAATAAATAAATATTTAAAAAAAAAAACCAAACTGAAAAAGAAACCCACATGATCATTTCATTAGATGCTGAAAAAGCCCTCGACAAAATACAACATGCCTTCATAATAAAGGTCTTGGAGAAAGCAGGGATACAAGGAACATGCTTAAACATAATAAAGGCAATATGTAGCAAGCCAACAGCCAACACCAAACTAAATGGACCAAAGTGTGAAAATGAAAGAATAATTTTATGGTATGAAAATTGCATCATAATAATCCATACAAAAATAGACAAATAATCTTGCTCTCTTCTGATTAGTGGAGACAATTCTTTCTCTTGCAGTAGTTATTTAAAGAGTCCGCATGTTTCTCATTTAGAAACAAATATGAGCTGCGAGGTCACGTGAGGAGCAGAATCCCTGAGTGGATGTGTGCAGCTGACATGTTCATGTCCATGTCAAGAACCCCATAGCCTCAGACCCATGGGAATGGCATAGCCTTCCCCCTAGGATGAAGCTCGGAGGGATGGAAGCTTCCTCCAGTCTGAGGATGTATGCTGAAAGTGTGTGGAAAATGTCCACCATAGATTTCTTCCCCTGAATATTCATAGCCTGGAGACTGCACCCAGAGAGAACCACTCCTACTGAGATTAGCAATAAACTGAGTTTATATGCTACTGACCTACTGATTCCAATAACTATTTCCTATTATGATGGTGTGTTTAAGACTGACCACTTGGGATTGGATTTCAGGTGGCTCATCTAATTATATCATCTCCTTTTTCTCCGTTTTCCCTCCAAAATGTCCCATATATCTATATACCTCTTATTGTTGTATCTCCTTGATTCAGCTGTATCTCTTTGATTCAGCTGTTTTCAATGCAGTGCCTCTCTGTTCAACTATGTATAATAAAATGCTGAGATTCCCAGCTTCTGTGGTTCTCCATCAAAGGACCCAGTCCACCCAACCCTGGCCTTCTGCTCATGTGTCTGCGTATATTTGATGTTTGTTTCTTCATTCGCTTGTGACTCCAGTCAGGTCCATTTCTGGAGCCCTGCAAGGATTCAGAAGAGCAAGACACCAAGGAATCAAATATCAGCTCTTCTCTGTATGCCACATGCCAGTTTCCTCATCAGCAAAATGTGAATAATAGAAAACCAGTTTCATCCAACTGCAGAGAAGATTGAGAAGTGTTCAGCGTAGTGCCTCACAGGGAGTTAAGTACAAAGTATTTGATTTCTAAAGGATTTTTAAATATACATACTTGCTTGTCTAGAAAATATTCTGTCTGTAGGCTTCAAAGGACTGCATAGAGAATTCAGCCTGGGAACTGTGTAGAGGATGCAGGAGGGAGACAGTCCACAAGCTAGCAGTGATTATACATTTGGAATTCTAAACCAGGTATTGTATAGAACATGTGTTGAAATAAATTAAGTTAATTGATTTGAAATAAACCAGACTCTAGTGGAAGCTAGAGTCAAACTAGTCTAGCAGGACTGACTACTTGAATTTGACTCTCGGATGAGACAGAAACATTTGAAACCACTCCTGGCAGCCATCCTAACCTCAGAGGCATGCCTGCTAGCCATACGGGCACAACACAGGTGTGCTGGAAGCTACACAGCAAGGAAACCTGTATTGCAACAAACAGATTTATTGTATCAGGTAGAAATCTGATAATACAGAATTACAGAAGCCTGGAGGTGTGGTGGGCAGGAGGGCAAAATCTGACAGGTGAAAGCTCAGCTTGAATTTCAGCTCGGGTGCTTATGAGTTTGGTCTGGAATTTTAACTTCCTTGGGCCTCAGTGCACTTATCCACACCTTGGAGATATCATCACAGGGATTTGTGAGAACCGAAGGGGGGAAAAAACTGGTAAAAATAAGCACTGTGCAAATGTCAGCAATTAGGTCTGGGGCTCAGTGGTAGAACGCTGGCCTAGTGTGTACAAAACCCTGGGCTCCAGCCCAGCACAACGATCGCTAATGTGATTGCTGGGGCTTGGGGAAAATTTCCAGCATTATCATTAGAAAATTGCCTGCAAGATTAAGCATGGAAAAGTTGTCTCGCGCTGAAAAAGAAGTGTTTTAGAGGCAGATATCTTAGAGGGAGATATCATATGTGCAAGGAAAGAAATAAACGGCAGCTATAAGGCAGCAATTATTAATAGTATGTTCAAAATGAAAGACAAAAGAAAACGTTGCCAGTAAAAGACTTCGTCTTCGGCTGCTCGTGACTGAGATTTCAGAGGCGTTGTAAACAGTGGCATCAGAAGTGTCCATCTGACCCTGGAGATGGCTGCAAGGTGCACAGCGAAGCAACAGTTTCCATGCAGCTGGAAGACAGCTCCAGTGAAAAGAGGTCTCTTTTGTTAGAAGTTCATTGAGCGTTTAAGACTCTATAATCCTGTGTACCTTCAGAGAAGCATGTTAAGATGCATTGCCTATCAGTCCAAAGCATGCAAGAAGTCCCTGAGTAACAGGCTTCCTATAGCAGTGTTCTTTGTTTTTGTTTGTTTGTTTGTTTGTTTGGGGGTTTTTGTTTTGTTTGTTTTGTTTTTGTTTTTTGAGACAGGGTTTCACTGTAGCTTTGGAGACTGTCCTGGAACTTGCTCTGTAGATCAGGCTGACCTCGAATTCACAAAGATCTGCCTGTCTCTGCCTCCAGAGTGCTGAGATTAAAGGTGTGCACCACCACCGCCCTGCAGCACAGTGGTTCTCAAGCTGTGGTCGTGGCCCCTTTGGGAGTCAAATGCCCCTTTCACAGGGGTCACCTATGACCATCAGAAAATGCAGATATTTGCATTGCGATTCACAACAATAGAAAAATTACAGTTATGAAGTAGTAATGAAATAATTTTATGGTTGGGGGTCACCACAACATGGGGAACTGGATTAAAGGGTCACAGTGTTAGGAAGGCTGAGAACCACTGATACAGCATCACCAGTTACATGAGGATCTGACAGAAGTCACTGCCTGCCCCTCCCTAGGCTCTCCTCTGTTCCCATCCATGCACTTCCAAAGTGGGATGATTCTGAATCTATAATTCTAGACTTTATTTTGTCTCACCAAGTCTTGTTTTCCAGCGTTAACTCAGAGTCTCCTGAGAGTCCGAGGTCCATTTGCTTTACCCGAGTGACCTTCTGCCCTCAAGGATAATCTGCAGTTATAGTCCCATCCCTACACATTTCATTATCTCAGATTCCTGCTGTTATCAACAGGGCCACTATGAACATTGTCACAAGTGTCTAGCTATGCTTATTCAGAGTTTCTGTATGTACAAACAGCATAATTGCTCCATTCATTGTAGAACTAGGAAGTGTCCCCCCTTGTAAGAGAGTGAACAATTGCCTTCTCCTGTCTTATGTCCTTCTGTAGTGAACATGGGACATCCTATTGACATAAACTCTAACTGTACTCACTTGTGTTTGACAGATTTTTTTAATTGGAGGGTGCATTTATATTTAATTTGCATTTTTGGTAACTAATGATGTAGCTTTTCCTAGCTATTAGCTATTTCTGAAATTTCTATGCTCTTTCTCCCTTGAATTGCCTTATTTTCAGTTGTCATTTTTGTTTCCAGGTATGTGGTGCTCTTCAAACCATGCACATTGCTGTGTGTGGCATATCTTTTCATACTTTGGTGACAAGTTTTTGGTTTCATAATTTTAATGTACTACTACACCACCAATTGTTTTCTTCCTTTAAAAAATTCATTATCAAATCTTCCAATGAAGTTTTAAGGGTTTCTTTTAATCCCTTCGTGTGTGTGTGTGTGTGTGTGTGTGTGTGTGTGTGTGTGTGTGTGCGCGCGCGCGCGCGCGTGTGTGTGTGTGGTGTGTGGTGTGATTAATCCATTGGAAATCAATTTTGCATACAAAATAGAATGCTACATTCAAATTGGTGCTTAAAACAAGTTCTCCCCACACCATTCTTGACTATGTTGACTCAGGGATCTACAGAACTTTCTTCATCAAATACAAAATTTCTGGACATGCTCGCTCTGGCCACTTCTGAACCTTTGCTTAGCTTCTGACTGCCACTTTATCTAATGCAGTAACTGTGCTTTGTTACACCCCCTTTACAACAAAACCTTCCATAAAAGGAAAGTCTTCCTATCCCTTCACTCAAGACTCCAGGGAATTTTGTCTTTAAGGTAGGAACTGAAACTCTGTCCCTTGCACTTGGAATGTTTCTGCCTCTGTCTCCCAAGTGCTGAGATTATGACCAGTGTCTCTTGAACCTGGATATTCTTGTAATACTCTTACAAGTAATATTAACCCACAGCTAGGTTATTCTACAATACAATAAGTAACACCCATGGTTTAAATCTTAATTACGATGCCTGCTCCAAACAATTGTGGGTTTTGCCTCCGTGCTTTTCTGCAATGAACAGGACTATCAGAATAGCTATTTAAAGCACTGCTTTTGTTCTGTGGCAGAGGGCGCAGGAGCTCAGAGGAGAGCACGCTGTCAACACAGTTTTAAAAGGAAGTAATACACTTCCAAACTGATGGATCCTTCTTTGGCCAGAAACAGTCACAAATGCAAAAGACGACAGAAAGTGCAGTCTAGTGTGTTTCTGGAAGGTGATCAAACACATTTGATGACCTATGAGTACCACAAGCACACTGCCTCTAGCATCTGTCACAATACTCTTCCAAAAAGCTTGGGTGGTAGGGGGCCGAGAGCTTAAATGCAGCATCGAAGAACTTGGCTTCTCAATTGCCATTTATTTTGCGGAATTCTAGATTTGTATCAAGACTGAACTAAATCGAATTCTGTGAAAATACAGTAAGGTACCTCTTTGATAACGACAACTACTGAGTCAGAAAATGGACTCTTTCTCTCTTCAAAGAAAACTGTAAGGCAGTGGACTAAAATTTCTAGGTGGCAGATGCTTTGTTAGCAACCCCCTCCCTGTGACAGTCATATAGAAAACCCATCTGCTGACCAGCCCAGAGAAGAAGATTTTGCAGAAAGGCTGGCCTCTGACAAGTTCTAACTTTTGATATAATTTGCAGGCCCACTTCCTGGGCTTCCTGACTTTCAGCACAAAGAGAAATGAGAACTCTGTTGCTGGTGTTCTGCAGGATGAGACTAGTTTGATGCTAATCCAAGTCTTGAGCATGCTCCGCACCAGGTGCTCTACCACTGAGCTACTCCCTCAGCCTCTCCTCTTCTTTTGGTCTACACACACCCCAAACACAAAGCATCTGAGGCGACGTTGGAAAGCCAAACTTATAATGTGCAGTTCTTCAATACTGCACCTAGAGTTGACAAGTTCATTTCAGATAAGACAGAGTAGAAAATGATCTCGCTCCACTGATTGTGTTTGTTTAATATTCACATTTTTCGAATTGTGTCTGTAGTTCCAAAGAGTCTGGGGAAAAAAGGCTCAATTTCATAGGGGTTACAACAAATGTAGGTACAATCTCATCATATTGTTTAAGAGAAGTGTAAATTTTAAGTGTTTCTATTTTTACATCTAAATGCAATACAAGGTCTTATTCTCTCAAAAATGCATATAAGCAGTCTGCAGTATTAGTATATAGTTCCTAAGCTTCAAACCATGCTCCCACCTGTCCTTAAGAAGAAATCAGACAGTCAGTTCAGCACATCTGGCGGGAATATGTATCAACAGAGTGAACACAGTACCACAAGGAAATTTCTAGGATCAGTTTCCATTCACGTATTTTTTAATCTATATGAAATTGAACAATTTTAATATTAAAGACTACAGCCACTTAATCTTCAAGCTGACTTGACCTAGTATCTTTTGGGAAGAGAGTCTTGGTAAGGGATTGTCTTAATTATTAATTGTAAGTGATATGGGGAAACCCAGTCAATTGTGGGTGTCGCCATTCCCTAAGCAACGGGCCCTAGACCGTATGAATGCAGAAACAAAGCTTAGCATGAAGAAACATGCATGCATTCATTTTGTCTCTGCTGTTGGCTGTGAATGTGACTAGCTGCTTCAACTCCCTGCAGTCTTGACTTCCAAGAAATATGGACCGTAACCCGAAACTGTGTGAGCTAAAATTGCCTTTTCTTCCCTGAGTTGCTTTTTTTTTTTTCCAGAATATTTGATCACAGCAGCTGTAATAAATCCCAGAATATATACTAAGAGCTTAGGTTCTAGAATTAGGATGACAGACTCTTGCTGACTATGACTCATTGGAAAAGCTGCTTAGCCTAAACCTCACAGTTTTTATCTGTAAAACAGACATGGCATTACTAGTTACGTTACTCTTTAAAATTCCTTAGCATATTGTTAGGCACACAGTAAGTGCTTAATACATGACAGAAGCAAATTCATATAATAATATTGGTATTACTGTATACATTTATATATGTCAAGATAGATAGATAGATGAGAGGGGGGCTGGATAAGACAGATAGATATCTCTCTGTGTTCACTACACAGATTTTATCATATTTGCAATTATAAACAATCACATGTTCACTGATGATAAATAATTTGTCTTTACCTTCCAAAGAATCTATTTTCTCAACTGGTTCAGTACCATATTATAAACAATACTGGAAAAATCAACACACAATCCTAGAAATGGAGTCACTCTGCAGTGATGGACATATACAATGTGGTACTCTGATGAGCCAAACCATCGTGGGAAAGATTTCATGTACCCAGGATTGAAAATTCACAGGACAAAGAAGCCCATTGAACAATCACGGGCTGCACGATTCTTCCCATCAAGTGCTCCTACCCAGGTGTCTCTATCTGTAGGTTGTCCACAAAGCAAGATCTCCAGCACGCATGACTTCCAGGAGGTTAGAGTAGTTGACCTCTTTGTAACAGATTATATGATTTTAACTTATGATTAGGCAAGTTCAAGCACCCATACAGCCCACCTGACTTCAAAGACGTGGATTCCACTATGACCAGAGGCAAGAAGTGTCACCAAGTTAACAAGAGAGGCTGACTGCCACCTTGTCCTCTGTGAACTTAAAAACCCATAGTAAACAGCAACAGTCCGGCTTTCTGTTTCAATGGAACTCGAGTGTCCTGAGGAAAAAGCTGTAGGCATCAAGGAGTGTTACTCCTGTTACATGTAACTCAAACTGTCAGTCATTTCCTCTTGGGGCTGAAAATTCCTGGGCATGTCAAGGATAGTGCTGAAGTAAAAGAGACACTAAAAATAATCTTTCATGTCCAGCATCTCACAGAGATGGGTCACATCAGTGTAGGTCTCGGTGATGAGTGTCATGCAGACTGCTTATGACCCATAGTCCAGGACTGTCATCTCCCCAGACTGTGCTAATTAGTAACAGGGTTACAGCTCTTCATTTCCTTCTCACTCACCTCCTCAAAGCACCTCTGGCCTTCACCTCCACCCTCCGGGATGCTCATTTGTTCTGATGACAGATTTTCCTTCTACTCTCAGGGACCAGGTTGGTAAGGTCAGCCTCGGTTCCTCTACTTCCCGCCCAGGTGCCCTGTGATGAATAAACTTATTCATCCTGTGCATGGGAGAAATTGGCTGATCCTGAGCACTAATTAGCTCAACCTCAACATGAGCTTCCTTCTAGCCAAGTAACCTGGTTTTCTCCCAAAAGACCAGCCCATGAACTCTAAGGTGTGTGTGTGTGTGTGTGTGTGTGTGTGTGTGTGTGTTTTAAACCGGAGCAGCTTCCTTCATTTCTACCTTTTATTAGTTAACTGGTAGTATTCTCCCCCTGACTGACTGAGAAAACTTTGAGTTATAATCAACTGAGGAGATTTTGTATAGTTTTGATATAAAGGGGAAAAGAAACTTTTATGGCTCAGATGGACCCATAGATGCAGTTAATCCCTGAAGGGGTCCCAGTTGCTGAGAACTGAGAAATCCCCTCCTTCCCTCTGGAAGTGACTGATGACAGGTCACAGTGAGAGCATAAACTTGGGAGATTACAGACCATGTGGAGAAAACACCAAGTTGGTGTGCACTAAAGCTTCATTATCGTGACTATGAATTGGTTTAATTCAAGCTATTTACCAATTTCATACAATTGTTAGAAATGTTTCTACTGAAGAAAAGAATTCCCTTGCCACTAATGAATTTACAATCTCTAATGGAGCAGAATTAGAAAGAAATTCAATTGATGGGGAAATGACATAAAAGTCTTAGATGTGCAAAATAAAGAAGCCACGAGTTAACTTGCAGCAGAGAAATGAAGACAAATGGGGATCTTGTGAAAGAAGCTGGGCTTGAGCAAGACTTAGCTATGGGTTCAAATTACACAGAAATAGAAACCCAAGCCTTTCTGTATTTATCTGTCTAAGGTGAATGATGGGGAGACATGATACTTCACAGTCATATGTTTATCTAATATCTCCCGGTCCCAGTGGAATATGAGCTCAATGTGCGGCAAAATGAACAGTACCTGCTGGGTAGTAAGCACATGATGGTTCTATGCTAAATCTATGGAAATGGGTGGAAGCATCGGGTGCTATTGAAAGACAAGGCAAAGGAAGCAAAGAAAGCTAGAAAACAAAAATCAACCCTGACCCTGATTGACCATGTGTTCTCTGTTAGGGAGCATGTAAGCATGCTCCGTGTGTTTTCACTTACATAAAGCATCCTGGTCTGCACAGGGCCAGGAAGCAAGCACCATGGGTTTTCTGAGATCTCTCATCATTTCTGCTGTTATAACATGAGCGTGTTCACAAGTAGCAATCAGCAAGGGAGGCAGTGTTCCAGTAAAGCTCCATTACCAAAATACTCAGGGTATTTTGAGTCTGCCCTACTGCCCATCTTTGCCTTCATACATAAAAGGTAAAGAAATGATTGCATTGTGTCCTGTTTTCTATTTCATGTAAATGTGTTGTAGAATATTCCTTTACACTGTGTGAAAATATGTCACTGTGGTTGGTTTAATAAAAGCTAAATGACCAATAACTAACAGGATTTTTAGGGCAGAGAAAATGCTGGGTAGAAGAAGGAGGAGTCACAGGAGACTCCAAGGACACAGAGCAGGCAGCATGAACATTACAAAGTAAAGGTAACCAAGTCACATAAAAGAACATAGATTAAAAGATATGGGTTAATTTAAGTTACAAGAGTTAGTTAGAAATAAGCCTAAGCTACTGGCCAAACTTTCATAATTAATAAATTTCCATATCATTATTAGAGAGCCAGTGACCCAAAAGAAAAGTCCATCTATATAACTATGTAGTTAAATTCAGAGGAAGACACATGAATTACCATTATGTTCACCAATAAATGTTTATGTCCCCTCAAAATTCATGTGTTGATATTTACTTCATGTGAGGATACTAGGAGTTGGCTCTGGAAAGATGACTGTATTATGAGGATATCACAAGCATGAACAAGGTTATTACCTGTAATGAAGGGCCCCTGAGAACATTCTCTCCCTTTCTGTCCTGTGAAACCATCTGAGAGGTCACAGTCTGGAAGGTGAGAGAGCCCTCACCACAACCTGGTTCAAGAGGGCACCACGATCGGGATTCAATAACTTTAATTCAGCCTCCTGAATTAAATAATTTTCTTTTGTTGAGAAGTCAGGCAGTACAAACTGTATTTTTACAGAAGCCAAAGCTAAGACCCACATTTGTGGCACTGTTTGATTAGCTGGTTGATCACAGTTTAGTTTTTGGCAACCATGAGAAAGTGTCTTTGTTCAGTTCTTCTGCTTTCCTGGGCCTGAGATAAAGACTCAGCTCGGTTCACACCAGAGTGTTTTGAACAATTATCAACTATGATGGGCAAATCTCTAAACACATGGAATAGGCATCCCCAGGAGATGTTCCTCTCATGGTCCAAATTTGAGTTTTTATTTGTTCTCTGTAAGTGACCGAGAGCCTTTTCGCATGAGTTAGAAATACGAATGTGTGGAGATGGGACAAAATATTCAGGACTTCTGGTAGAAAGAGGTCATGTAGAAAAGTCACTATGGGTATGTCATAGTCGCACTAAGATAAAGAGAGTCACAGAGCAAGACTATATCCGTATAAGTATCTCGATAACTGATAGAGTCTTCTGCACATGAACTTTTTCTTGTTTTGTAGTCAATGAAAATTGGTGAGGAAGTGAAAGGAAGCTATAAAATATGGTTGAATATGTCAAACACATGAAATCATATGACGAGTATACTTCCCACCATCTCCAACATTCTCCATGTTATGTATCTCCTACCACTAAGAGCTGGCGGTAATGAACCTGTAAACGGGAGATATGTCATAGGCTCAGCTCCTCAGAGGTCTGAGAATGGAGGTGCATCACCTCTCCCAGCCTCTCTGTCAGTCAGAGGAACGAGTCTAGCCAGCAGGATGTGGTAAGAAGTGATGAGCTGCCACCTGTTAAATCTTCCAAAGCAAGGTCTTTCATCTTTTTTTTTCTTTTCCAGGGGGCTGGAATGGAAAAGACCTCGCTGCACGAACCGAGAGCGGCATGGACAAGATGGCAGATGTGCACAGTGGAAAAGCCTTGGGCCACTCCATGGAGGGAGACGGCTGACCACGAGCACCATCTCAGCTCTCTGGCGTGAGCTTTAAGCTGCCCAGATCAGGAATGCTGGTGCGACCTTAGCAACCGCAAAGCAGAACCGCTCGCTTCGCCACAGAAAACATTTCTGCAGACACCATCTGACCTCACAGAGCCTGAGAACCATAGACGTCACTAAGAAAAGTGAGTGGAAGAAGCATGCCATGACGTTAAGTATTTCCTTCACTGAAATTTAAATCATTTAGCTTATGTGTAAGGAGAATAAGGAAAGAGAACTGTCTTTGGAGATTGAAATAAATAAAGACTACACCTGGTACTCACCTCCGTGGACCGCAGGAAAAATGGTGAAAATAGGAGACTTCTAAAGGGACCGCCCCGTGGATGCCTCAGAGGACCACAGCAGAGCCAGAGGACATCTGTCCTTCCTGCACCCTTCGCCTATAGTTTCTCCCGTGCCCGTCTACTCTTTTCTCTAAGCTTCACGATATTTACTGCTGTTCCTCATCTATCGTTTAATTGCTTAATGTATTTTCTTATTTAGTTAATGTGTGTAACTCCAAATAATGACAATCCCATAAAAGCATGGATCAAGAAGTGAACATTTTTTGTTTTGTTTTTGTCCTTCAGAGACCAAAAACTGAATGTATCACACTCCTTGTCTCAAGATCCACAGTCAGCACCGACCTAGGCCAAGGTCCCTGCTGTATTTTGCTTTGTTTTATTATTGTCCCCTTCATCCTCCTTCCTCAATTTTAGTTTCTCTTTTCCCAAAATAATCATTCATTTTCATCTATCTAATGCATATATTTCTATTCCATTTTTCATATTTTAGCTGATGTATGTGTCCAATCTCTAAAATTCAGTAATATTAATTTGTCTGTGCAAGATATCAATAGATGACATGTAGACAAATAGGTAGATGATAGATAGATAGATGATAGATAGATAGATAGATGATAGATAGATAGATAGATAGATAGATAGATAGATAGATAGATAGATACAGAATGGATAATAGATAAATGATGGGTGGTATTTTGCTATAAATGTAATTGTGCATCTTACATTTTTATTCAGTATTTTAAGACCCATCAATGCTGTTACATAATAATCTGTATTTCTTCTGATTTGTGCAGAGTATTCTCCAACATGCTAGTTAACATGCAAATCTATCAACATATTATAAAATTCCAACAAAAGAACTTGATGAGAAATTGCCCTGTTGGCCACCAATTGTCTGGGAGGTTTATTCAATTTAACTATTTGGCTAATGACTAGAACCAGAAATGGCACGGGTGTTCCATTTTACTCACAAATAAGAACTGCCTTGGAAATGAGGCAGGGTGGCACCCACCCTGTTCTTCCCAGCCATTATGGCCTCTGTCTTCATTTGAGTGCACATTCATTAGGAATGAAGTGCAATCCTTCCTGGTCTTCCTAGCTCCCAGAGAACTGGCATGTTTGGGCAGTTGGTGGGGAAAGAGAAACTACATTCAGTAGTGTTTGCCTTAGATAACAAGACCAGCATCCTATCTCACCAGTGCCCTACCACCCAAACCACTCCTCTTTTCCTTGCGAAAGATCTGCTGTCATGATCTCCCGAGACACAAAGTCCTTGCTCAGCATTCCTCAAGGTGTAGCCCATAGCAAGTAATGAGCCCATCAGAAGGCCCTGGGCATTTGTTACTGTGAAAATTCAGAGTTCTTCCTTAGTCAGCCTGACTGGGGATGGAATGCAAACTTTGCAAATTTTTTTCAACAAACTTTGGTGATCACTAATCATATTGAGGTTCAAATTTCTCTGTTACAATGTTTGGTTATTTTTTACATGGTGGCAGAGGTGTGTGTTTTGGGGAGTGTTCTGTGTAAGCACAGGCACGCACATGTCATAATACATGTAAGAGGTTAGAGGCCAGGTATTGGCCCTTACCTTCTACCTTAATTGAGCAGGAAAGCCTATTCAGCAATGTATTCACCAGGTTAGGGGGCCCATTCTCCTGTTTTCAATTCCTGTGTCCTCCTCACAGGCAAGTGGGGATTACAGATGCAAGCTACCATACCTGGCTTTCTAGGGGTTCTGGGTATTAGAAGTTCATTCCTCACTGTGTGACGAGTGTTTTATCTACCAGGCTATCTATCTCTGCAGTACCATAGCTTGGTTATTTAAGAGAACAATCGATAATAAATCCTTCATATCTCATGCAGCAACAGACTTCATGCCTGTAGAGTGCCTTTGGAAGCCATTCCCTTGGCTTTGCCTTCCAAGCATTTGATCTTAAAATGTACAGCAAGAAGAACACATTTAGTTTGGGACTTTATATAAAACAATATCCCCAAACAATTTTGCTTGGGACTTTATGAAGGTGAGAGATTACCTCAAGATAACATTTCTTCACAACAAAGCATACTAGGCTA
Source organism: Arvicola amphibius (assembly GCF_903992535.2). NCBI lineage: Eukaryota > Metazoa > Chordata > Mammalia > Rodentia > Cricetidae > Arvicola > Arvicola amphibius. The sequence goes on from NC_052051.1 coordinate 146,753,618, forward strand.
TAACATCACATCCCTATAGTCAACTGAGCTCTAAACAGTCCCCTAACTGAGAAAATGACAACGAATGGAGCTCATTCGTCTATACCATTTTCTCCTGTGTGACACAAACTCCATATAGAACTTAGATTTGGGACATCCCTCTCTGCGCAAATTTTTGCCAGTGCTCTAAAAGAGGAAGTCTGCCTCAATGAGCCAGCCTATTCTTTTTCCTCCAGGCTCGCTGTTTCAAGCAGGGATCCTTCCTACTGAAATCACCACAGAAGTGGGATTCCCTGGCTGCTCAGAAAATGGAAATGCAATATTACTAAGTCCTGCTCATCACTGGGTTGATAAGCCCACAATGCTGACACTCAGTAGAAGGCAGGGCATTCTCAGCTCTGTACCCAGCACAAGAGCCATCTTTTGCCACACAGTAGCAAGGCACAGAAGCACTGACAATGGGGGCAAAGACACGGGTCTAGGACCCTTGAAGAGGACAGGTACATGGTGAGCCACAAAGAATAGATCTGGCCTCTCTAAGCCTCCGGGTGCCATAGGAAACCTAGATGCTGAGCAGTTAATGACACAATTCAAAGAAGTGACCTTGGAGGACAGAAATCATACTCAGGCTCACACAAGAACATTATGTTTTCAGTGATGAGAATATTGCAATCACCATTTCTGATTATCAATAATTACTTGGAAAGTATTATAACTATTTGATTTGAACAACTTACAATTCATATTTGAACAGTTAATGAACAATTTTGCAGCACACATATATGTAGTGTAGATTACATTTTTTTCTTATACTTGAATATTTTTAACATCGTTTTTGGCTGAACATACAGGTATGTATGTTTACGGGAGACTGTGGAGCAAATCAGAATTTGGTTTTTAAATATGACTGTAGGTCATATTTAAATTCAGGTTTTGTTAGAGAGTAAATCTCAGCTTGATCCCAATACAATAGAAAGGCTGTGATTGCTCTAATCTGGAAATGGAAAGTATGAAGAATCTTTTGTGGGCTCACAACTTAAAAAATTAGCTTCAATTCAAAAACCCACATTGTCTTAGTTTTTGATAAACTTAACAAGTGTCTGAAGCACCAAAGATTCATTTAAGATGTTCATTACCCAGACATTGTAGGCTAAATGCCTTGCGTCGTAAGAACCTCCCCAATAGTCTGATTTTTAAGTTTGTTTTTGTTGTGTTTTAAAGATGTGTGTGTGTGTTTGTGTGTGTGAGGGGAGGGCGAGAGAGAGTTTGTGTGTGTTTTGACTGTATGTATGTGCATCATATGTATAGGTACCCATGGAGGACAGAAGAGAGTGCCAGACTCTTTGAATCTAGTGTTACAGGTGTATATTATAACTTCTTTATAGAAGCTGGGAATGGAAGCCATGGGTCCTCTGCAGGAGCAACAAGCGCTCTTACCCACTGTGCCATCTCTCCAGCTCCCATCGCCTAGCACTCTACCAACACACACCTCACGCTGTATGCTCCCCTACCTCTTTCCTTAGTCATCCCATAAAAAAGACTTTCTCCAGGGTTCCAAGTGGATTGCAGTCCCTACCTCTTTCAGCTTTTCCAAATCCTGCCCAATCAATCATCAGGGTCTAAAAACAATTGCAGCTGCATATCATATATGATCCTCCCTGAGAATTCACCCCCAATCTCCCCCATGTCCCCTGAGCTGGGGTAGCATCCTGAGCCTATCACATCTTCATTTTGCACTTACCATACACTGTGGAGATGCCCTACACCTGTTCTGCATCCCGCGAAAGTTCCTCCTGCTGTGCCTGTTCTTATACTTGTAAGTTTTCAGCTGTGGTACCTTCTGCATATATGAGATTGTAAGTTCAGGAGGATAGGACAGTGCCTCATTATCTTTAAAGTCAACAGCATCCCTGAATTCAGCCTCCTGCCCAGAGAAGTGGCACATCAAAGTCCTCCTGCTGGATTTCTCTTGAAAGGCTTCCTTGCTGCTTCAGGCATCCCCTTTGTCAGGAGTCTCTCAGGAGTAAATAAGGCACCAACTTTGCCATTCAACCGCTCCAGTCCTCAGCCTCATCTCACGGGAGATGGCTTTCTCATTCATGATTCTATTTTTTAGTAGAAAATATATGAGCTATTCACTCAAAAATACATTTGATATGGCCCCTTTCAAGGAGACAAAAATAGTCATTCTTGGCTAAAATAGATTTTGAAAATTGTTGCCTGGGGTCAAAGATTCACCACTATAAATCCTGCTAGACAGAGCAGACATTTTCAGAATAGGAAACACTCCCCAAAGTGAAACCTTTTAATTCATGATTCCTTTCTTGAACATATCTCACAGGCACGATTCTATCTGTGCAAAGGCACCTTAACTTTAAAAATAGCACTTTCGTGAATGATTTCCAAAGATGCTCAGCTCACTGGCATAGTTCAGAATCCATGAGAGCATTAATCTGCTTTGGGATACACCAATATTTTATCTGAAGTGCAACTTTCTCATTCAGACTCCTCTCAATGCAAAGATCACCCAGGAACACGATGTCTGGGGGATCAGTGGTTCTCTGTGCCCAACCCTTGGAGGACTGACGGAGGAAGGGAGAGCTTGCTTCGTTAGAGTCTGGGTTCTCAGTGAGAGTCTACAGAATATTGTATCTCTCTGAAATGCTCTGATAAGAAGCCGGCACAAGTTGGTGTTTCCATTTGTTGAATTTACCTCATCTATATAGTTATTACTGTCAAATCACCCAATGGCACAGTCCATTCTAGAAGAGGCTAGAAGAGGAAACCGCTCATCAAGATCCGTGAGTAGTTCAGGCCCAGACTTTGGCTCCTGGACCCTGTTGCCTTTTGTATTTATTTTATTTGAACCAATAACAATTCACATTTTCCTGTGATTTTACATTGTACTTTTTTAAAACTTATCCCTCAGGAAAACTCCCTCAATGCCAATGTGAATTTCGTTTCAAGCCCCAAATTAAATGGTGCAATTCTGAGGTCATAAAAGTAGGTAAAAGGCAAAAGCTAGGTCGATAAAGGGCATCAGTTCTCAATGGAGGGAAATTCGGTTCGAGTTTCTTTTAACTCTAAGACTTCTGAGACTCTCACAAGCTCTAAGATGTGAGATCTCGAGATTTTTGAAGAATTTGGGGGAGAAAACTGTCAAACAAAGAAAATGCAGCTTTTACATCTTGAGCATGGACTTCAATGCCGGATACTATCTTAGTTAGGGTTTCTATTGCTGTAAAGAAACACCATGACCAAAAAGCAAGTTGAGAAGGAAAGGGTTTATTTGGCTTACACTTCCACAATGTTGTTCATCACTGAAAGAAGTCAGGGCAGGAACTCAAACAGGGCAGGAACCTGGAGGCAGGAGCTGATGTGGAGGCCATGGAGGGGTACTGGCTTACGTCTGCCTGCTTTCTTTTTCTTTCTTTCTTCTTTTTTATTTTATTGATTTTTATTGAGCTCTGCATTTTTCTCTGCTCCCTTTCCTGTCTCTGCTCTCCCCTTCAACTGTTTCCCAAGGTCCCCATGGTCCCAATTTACTCAGGAGATCTTGTCTTTTTCTATTTCCCATGTGGATTAGATCCGTGTATGTCTTTCTTAGGGTCCTCATTGTTGTGTAGGTTCTCTGAGATTGTGATTTGTAGGCTGGTTTTCTTTGCTTTATGTTTAAAAACCACTTATGAGTGAGTACATGGTGATAGATATGGATCTATTTTCATTCTTCATGTTGATATCCAGTTATGCCAGCACCATTTGTTAAATATGCTTTCTTTTTTCCATTTGATATTTTTTTCTTTATCAAAAATAAGGTGTTTGAAGGTGTGTGGATTAGTATCCGGGCCTTCAATTCAGTTCCATTGGTTCTCCTGTCTGTTTTTATGCCAATACCAGGCTGTTTTCAGTACTGTAGCTCTGTAGTAGAGTTTGAAGTCAGGGATTGTGATGCCTTCAGAAGTTCTTTTATTGTACAGGATTGTTTTGATAGCATGCCTTCTTTAGAACCCAGGACCACCAGTCCAGGGATGGCACCACCTACCATGGGCTGGGTCCTTCCCCACTGGTCACTAATTGAGAAAATGCCTTACAGCTGGATCTCATGGAGGCATTTCTTCAACTGAGGCTCCTTCCTCCCTGATGACTCTTGCTTGGATCAAGTTGACACAAAACTAGCTAATACAGGCACCATCTTAACTGCTGTCTGCTGTTTCACAGCATGAACTAAAGTTCCTAGAAAAAAGTCTCACTTCTACTGAACACCCCACAGAGGGAAGTCACACCTTCATAGAACATCCCACAAAGGGAAGTCACACCTTCACAGAACATCCCACAAAGGGAAGTCACACCACTGTTGAACATCCCACAAAGGGAAGTTGCACCTCCACTGCACATCCCACCAAGGCTGGCAGATTGATGAGAACTGTGATGAGTTGACTAAGGAGAGGCTGGAATATCCCAAGTCTAGAGTTAAATATCTTGGCTATCTTACCCCTTAACTAGTCATTCATTGCCTACTTCTCTGTGTTGCCTAACATCCTTGTGACTATTAGGTAAATCCTTTTAGAATGTATGGACAGAATCTTAGTTTCCACCACCCCAAAAGCTAAGAATGTCACCACATAACATTCGATTGCCCAGTTTTGCTATAGACAGCCTATCTGATGTTTCTAGCAATATATGTGAAAAGTTCTCTTGATTTATATCTTTCTTTGTTCTGCTACCAGAAAAACTTCGTGAATTTGTTACAGTGTTAGAACATGGAATTTGAGGTGACCTAAGTCTGTATTCCTAGGCTACAGTCACTCAAATTTAACAAGACAAACTCTTCCTTACTCCTTTAGGGTAATAACTTGCAAACCATCTCAAACATGAAAGTATTGGGTGTGACAGCCTTTCTGCATGCTCATAGCTTTATGGGGTTGTCATGTGATCTGGGCCAGCCAGGATGATTCTTCTGCTGGTCTCTCTTGAGGACATTCACATGGCACAGTAATGTGGTGTCTCCGCTGTAGTTTGATGGTCTAGTGTGACCTCATTCACACAGTCAGTAGGGCCATAAGCCTGCCAAAAGGCAGAGTCATCTCTCCAGGCCCTGTTCTCTGCTTTTAAATTAGACATTAAATGTGATCGCCACATGCACATATTCACACACACACACACACACACACACACACACACACACACAAAGTAATAAAGATGTTAACTATCTTTTTTTTTAAGATGAGAGTGGACTCTATTAGTATGAGAGGTGGTTGCATGGGAAGTCCTTCTGTATATGTGTTGCTTTTATTGGTTAATGAATAAAGCTTCTTTGGACAGTGGCTTAGTAGAATAGGGCAAGGCAGGAGTTCCAAGCAGATAGAGGAGGAGAGAGTAGGCAGGGTAGAAAGAAGCCATGTAGCCACCCATAGGAGGCAGACACACCAGAATCTTGCTGGTAAGCCACAGCCACGTGGCAATACACAGATTAATAGAAATGGATTAATTTATGAGTTAGCCGGAAATACACTTAAGCTATGGGCCAAACAGTATTGCAAATACTATAGTTTCTGTGTGTTTATTATGGGACTGGGAGGGACAGAAACCTTCGCCAACAAGATGGTGCCTCCAAACCCTGAAGTTCAGCCTGGGAGTAAAGAAGAACTTTCCCTTTAGAGTCTGAATCAGTTTTTGTAGTGGAATAGTGGAAAGTAAGGAACAGCTCTAGGGTGAGAGACAATCCCAATAACCAATTTTTTCTTTCTTTTTTTTTTCCCATTCAGGCTCAGGGCATGTGATGGTGTTGGCTGATCTCTGGAATTCTATGGGTAGCAAGTTTCTGGAAGCCTTGGGCTGGTTTTATGCACCTGATTTGGGGTGAAGGATTTTCCTTATTCTAGATCCTTCATAATAATATAAAGGATGGGGTATCTGTTTTCTGTTTGACTACTTTTTGTTGGCAAAGAGGATATTGTTTGAAAGTTTGGGGGTCTAGGATCACCCTTAAAAAAAGCATTATTTTTACTTATTTTTGCATGGCAGACTGACTGATGGTGGCAACTTGTTCTTGAAGGAGCTTCAGTAAAAAGTTTAAAAGACAGAAAAAAATAAACCTAAGTATAAGGATGATAAGAAGCAAAGGTATATGGGGCAGACTGGGAATAGGAGAGAAGCAAGAACTCATCCAGGGAAGGATGCTGGCTGACATTTTTTTAACTAGGTCTGTAAATCTTTGAGCTCTAATTCAAAGCAGTTTGGATTTGTTTCTGAAGAAGCAGCATTGTTCCCAGAGAAGGGGGAAAAATCCCTCCATTGGCACATGGAGTGGGTCTAGTCCTTTTCAATTTGGGCATTCCACAGCAGCCGAAGAACGTCGGTCCTGAAGAATGTCATTAATCTTAATGTACTGATAACTGTAATAACTAGAATGAAGTAAGCTTAATTCTTAAAATTATCCTGCTTGATATTTTCAAGAATCCACAGTGGTTACAGAAGACAGAAGGAGGCACATAGAAATTAAAAATGAAAAGATTTGTTTTAAATGCTACACAACAGAAATATGAAAGGAAAGGACATTCGTGACTAGTCCAAGGACAGGGGAGATGTAAGTCACTCAGGGATTCAGGATGAATCTGCAGCACTGTTCTAGTGAAGCTGGAGAAATGCTGAGAGTGGGGGAAAAATAGTCTTCCCCAGGGAAGAGTTTTCCAATTGCTTATGAAATACCAAGTTGCTAGCCCTCAAGTCATATACATACAAGTTACGTTATATAGACTGAGCAAAGTGCACACACACACACACACACACACACATACACACACACACACACATGAAGCAATAATTAAAGAGGCTAGACTTACAAAAATAAGCAAGGGGGATATATGGGAGAATTTGGTGGGTATAAAGAGAAAAGGGGAAATGATGAAATGATGTGATTATATTTTAATTTTAAAAACATGTAAAAAGGTATGTTAAGCAATCATAGCTACTTGTTGACCACTGGGTGCCTGTTGGAAACCATATACTTTAGAATGTATCCAGGATCTATCTGAGAGAGAGCATGAGTTACAGACATAGCCCCCAGGGAATCAGACAATGAGCTTCTCCCAGGAACCGACTTTGCACTTATCTAATTCCCTTGCCTCCCCAAGAACTCTTCTCTTATTGATCTGTCCATACAATATGGTGAATCTGATCAAGGGGCATACAGAACGCATGGCTTACAGGTAAGCTACCAGTATTCAGAACAGGAATGTTAAAGAAGGGTAGGCCGAAACACTGGAGAACACAATTTTACCATAAGGTCAAGCACACAAACTAGGCAGTAATGGCAAGCTTGCCTTTAGCCCGTGAGTGGGAATAACAAACAATGATTCATTTGGTAGATTGCCCCAACCTGCATTTAAATCTTCAAGTCATGACACGAACTTAGGACACTTCCTTCATTTCATAATGGGCATCTGCACATCATGCCCAAAACATTGGACTAACCCCTTAACCACCTTTCTGTCTACAGTCCTGGTTTCTGCCCGTCTGCAGCAATTGTATGGTACTCAGCACATTTTGTCTTTAGCACCTGTACATCTCGCCCATAATCTAAATAGCAATAAAGTTAAAACCTGCAGTTACTGGACATTCTTCTGTTCTTACCTGGTCCTCCCAAGCAAACCTGCCTGACTAGGCAGTTCATCATTACTCCTGAGCCCTACAGGAAACTACCAAAGTGATATATTCATTGAAACCAAACCCACCTAGTAGGACAGTGTGGGTCAGGCCAGAAAAAACTTAACTCTGAAAAGATCCTGTTTACATAGCAAGATAGCAGCTACCCTCTAGGCAGTTATTGGTAAACAATGTTGGCCAAACTATTTGTTTTTCCCTGTTAATATTTAATCTTTAAAACATATGGAGAATACAATGCTTCTGTTGTCTGAAATTAAATTCACCCATAATTTGGGCCACAGAATTTAGGATTAGGACTACAAAGGCTCCAACTTTTCTAATGGTTGAGTGACAAATTTGGGCACATGTAGTATGATAAACTGTGATAGGCAGACTAGATGTAGCATGTCCTTGACATAAATCTAGGAGATCCCATAAGTCAACATCATAGCTCGTTCCTGGGAGATGAGAATGCTTGTATAACTCCTTGATAGGTTAGGTGTCTGATGTGTAGATCTAAAAAAGCAAGACAAATTCAACTTATGTGTAATCATGCAACAGTTAAAAGGGAGATTAATCCGTATTTAATAACTTGAAGGAAACTTCAGAGCATCTTGGTGAGAGCAAATGAAAGCTACAGACTGAAGAACACAGAAAACATCTGGTCTACCCGGCAGTACATTAATCTCCTATTTGAGTGTTTCCCTGCACAGGAAGAGTTGGGAGAGAAGTCTGTCTCCTGATATGGAAACTAAAAGGCAGATTTGCCTACTGACCATTTCTGACACCAGGAATCCACAATAGGAACTTCTTGGCTAGGACTTTCCATCTCAAGGGAGCAGTGCCAAGGAGAGGGTCAGCCTGCCATTGTCTAGTCTTGCTTATCATCTGAACTGTTGAAATAGTTGCTATCTAACATTCAGTCCAGTTTCAACCCCTTTTACTTCAATATCTCTTCACAGTAGCTGGCGTAAAGCTTTGCAGTGCATTCCCTGCCTCCTTGGTCAGCATTTGTCCAACTCCCAATGCCTGTCACAGCTTAGCCCTACCTGCCACATTCACATTAGCCTGCTCCCTAAATCCCTTTAGGTCTGTCATCCCCATCTGTCCACTCCCTTAATCCCTCTAGGTCTGTCTTCCCCATCTGTCCAGCTTTCAGCTCTCTGAGACTCCTTGCCTGGTTTGCTCATGCTCTTTGAGTCTCAGCTCACTAGGATGCCTTCTTCAACAGGAAAACTTATCAAGTACGAGACTCAGTCTCCTTCGATGCAGCTCTTCTCTCCCACTATCGATTCTACACTCTTCTCTTTCAGCATTAACAGCAATTAAATTGTGTCATGTCCAGACACCTGTGTTCTCAGTGAGCAGTCTGAGGACAGATACCAGGTCTTAGAACTTAGTGTCTAAGTAGGTGTCTCAGTTGGTAAAGTGCTTGCCATGCAAAAGGTCATTCAAAACAGTATGCACCCATAATACAGCACGAGGGAGGAGGAACAGGAAGACCCCTGGGGCTTGCAGTCCAGCCAATGTAGCTAAATTAGTCAACTTCAGATTCGGGAGACTTGTGGGGAAAAAGAGAGAGAGAGAGAGAGAGAGAGAGAGAGAGAGAGAGAGACAGAGAGAAGCCAGAAGACATGTAGGATTCCCCAGACCTTCACTTCACACTTCATCAGATCACATTCAGCCCAGAAGACCACAGATGTCTGCATCCAGTCAGCAGTAAGCCCTTGCCTGTCTGCCTCAACTCACCGCCGTTACTCCTTTCTCTCCCACCATCAAAGCCCTAGTCCGCCTCCGTATAACCAGCTTCTTGGCAACTGTTAACATCAACACTGCCTCTCTCTCGAGCCTCTTCACCCTGCTTCCTATCTGCATCCAAACAAGCTCTCTTCTCTCTCATCTTAAAATAAAAACAGAGTACTGAAAACCTTTCAAGGCAGCAATTTTCCCACTGCTCTTCTTCACTTGACAACCCCACTACCCAAAAGAATTTTCTGTGTGCCTTGTCTCCCCATCTTCTCCCTCATCCCTCAACTTGTTCAAGTCTAGCACCTACTGCCTACACACCAGAAAACCTGCCACAATTCAGCACATCAACAATTGCCCCACAGATGCAATCTGAGGAGCCCACTCATCATTTCACACAGCTGTGTCCTTTCTCCTGCAAGTCTGTCTGCTCGTGGCTTTGTAGCTCCACATCTCATTTTTCCTGGCTTCCCTTCTGCTTTCCTGGATCTTTCTCCTCTGTGTGTTTGGCTGGCTGTCCTCCCATCTGAACATTGTTGGAGTTAATTGGGGCTGGGACCTTAGCTTTCTTCACTCCTCGTTTATCCCTTCTCTCTTGGCAATCTCAGCCCACAGCCTTGAAAGTGCCAAAAATTCATCTCCAGCCAAGGACTTTTGATAAAAATTTTCAACCCCCCCCTACACTCTACACTTGGATGTCTTAGGAAAGTTAACAAATCTAAAACTGGCCTCTTGGTGTTCTTAGTCCCAAGCCCTCCAGCTTTCCCATCTTAGCCACTTACCCTTTCATCCTCTCAGAGGCTCATGCAGAAAACCACAAGTCATTGCTGGTCCTTCCCTTCCTCAGTGTGTGTGTCCAACCCTGTAGGTTCCATTTCTAACATAAGCCTCAGTCTCTGCATTTTATCTTCTGCTACCCCCACCCCCAGGGTAACCATTATCTTTTCCTGGACTGCAAAAAGTACTTCTATTTAGCTTTTCCATATTTTAGATTTTTGTTGTTGTTGTTATTCTAATAATTGTAAATTTATTCAGCCAGCCAGCAAGGATTAAAGAACAAAAGAATGACAGGATCACTTTAAGAAACCTCCTTATGGGTCAGTGTACCTAAGGTGGGATTAGAGGCATTCCACCACAATCCCCTGCTCTGCAAGGTACACACACCATTCACCTTCATTCCTATAGGATCAGTGGTCCCTGGAACTGTATGCTCTGTGTATTGATCTCTAAAATGATTTTAATTAACACTGAATTTTAAATGTCCCTTCTTAAAACACAGTAATGACTTTCTATCTGACATAAGATAAACCCAAAGCCCCTGGGGGAAAAAATAGATGGCTCTTTCATCTTTGAAAGCTAACATTCTTTGCACATAAAGATCTAGAAATGTTGGAGCCTTGTGAGGTATGGCTAGAATACATCAAATACTGAGCCACACAGGAGTCAAGAGTCAGTGCTGGTACCACCCATCACTACAGGACTAAGTTCAATAAATGTCCCCAAAATTCCCTTAGGAAAGTGGGCAGGAAGTATCACCACTTAAGGGGAACCAGAGTGTCAAGTGATTATTTATCTAAGAGGTTGAAGTTCATGAGAATAGGGATTGCATTTATGCTGTTCAAAGCTGATGCTAGATCTGGACACCTTTGCCCTATATAATAGGCATTTACGGTACAGTGTTGAATGAATTATAATCAATGGAAAACTACACAGGAGTCAGACTATTGGAATTGTCCTTCAAGAAGCTGAGTCATGTCAGTGAACAGAGAATAGATTGGAATGAGGAGAGACTAGATGTTAATGATCTGGCTAATTTGAGCTGGGGTTACTTGCATGGCATAGAGAAAATGTGGATACATATTTTTAAAAGAAAAAACTTTGAATTGACTGTGGCTTCCTATAAAAGAGATATTTAAGTAACATCAACAAAAAAAACTATTTTTCAAAAACAAATACGTGCGTTTCCTACATGCAGACAATAGGCACCTGGCTGCTAACAATAGAGACAGGAATATTTTCCCTTGCAGTGGCATGTTACCTACATGTAAAGAGGGGAAGGATTTACTAAAACCTATGAGATAAACTGAGCCTCACACATGAGGCCACAAACTGTATGATTCCACTTAATTGAAATGTCTGCCGTCGAAAATTTATTAAACACAGAAAGCATAAGAATGCCTGAAAAGATCCACAAGAAAGGGAGCAAATATAGTCTAAGAAGGGGTGGGGTGAGGAAGACAATAGAACACACATGAGATATTAAAGTGGAAGACAGAATACTGAGAGTGAGAGGTACGTCATGAAAGGAGGGTCAGGGAGATCAAGAAGGGTAGGGCTCAGCCAAAATGAAATACGTATGTAAACACAAGGAAGCCTTTTAACTTTTCAGGCTTAGGATAAGAAAAATAAAGTTTTAAAAATAGAAAAAGAACAACTAAATGTACTCGTGACGTGACCTAGTCAGGGTCATTTAGACTGCTGGTGCCAGTAAGGGGACTGTGAGCTGATCACATTGGTGCTTTATTGTGCGAAAAAGAAAAAGAGTGTTAGACACTAAACATCTTCATTCCACCCACGCCATTCCTTACCTGGCCACTCCACAAATCTAGGAAAAAACCTCCCTTAAACAGATGATGTCTTTCTGCAGATACACATTCCAGAGATGTAGTGGCTCATGAAAAAGACACACAGCCCAATGCACTGTCTCCAACGTCCATTTGTAAGCCCAAATAAGACTGATACATACATCAAGGGAGGCCTGAACTACCAATCGTAGGCAGTCACAGATAAGTGAGCCAACATCTCCCATCAGGCTCCAGCTGCTTGATTGTAAAAGCAGCTGGCAGACACCCCGGTAAGTAACTTGCCCACTGTGCATGCATGCGGACCTGTGTTCAGATTCCCAGCACTCATGTAGACTCTGGGTACAGAAGTACTTTAATGCTTGGAGGGGAACAAGCAAATCCCTGGAGCTCACTGGCCAGCAAACTTCACTGAATAATAACTTGAGTTCCAGGCTCAGTGAAATGTCTGCCTCAAAAAATAAGACGGAGAGGGATGGAGGAAGACACCTGGCGTCAACATCTGGTCTACACAGTCACACGCACGCACATGCGAGAGTGCCCACATGAACATGTGTCTGTACCCCCTACTCACAAATACGTTTCTGTGACAAGTATTTAAATCATTCTAGTCATGTCCATGTAAGAAGTTTAGTGTAGTCATGACACATGTAATTTTCAATTCTATATTTATGCATGACTACTTAACATCCCTGTTACCTTAAGCAATTGAATGATTTTATGATGTGCATCAAATAGATATTTAGCTGTGAGCTTAACTAACCCCCACATAAGGAAATAAGAGGCCGCTATGAAAATGCAGCAATAAATGTATTTGTACATAAAGTGGTTTCCATGTTTGCCTTTATTTCACTAAGAGGGACTCCCCAAAGTGTCTTTTCCTATTTCCTTTACTTCAGGCATCTACCAAATGCACACAGTTTCCCTTATACTGAGTTGAGCCTGCCACCATGAAGAACAGCAGAGGCAGTATTTACATCTCCTCGGTGCAGTGCACACAAGTCGGTGACCCGGAGGAAAAGCACCCTGCATGCACAGCTACTCTGTGCCAGGTGCAGCTCTCTGAAATTATTAGCTCATTCAGCAATCCCAGCAGTTCCCGAAGTGGTCACTGTCATCTTCCCTGCACTGGCAGTGAGGACATCAGGCCACCGGATGACAGAACCAGGGTGTTAATGCCTTCTGGGCCCTTGGCTGCTAGCTCTGCTCACTCAACCCTAGGGTCAGAAATATCCTAGACTCAGGTTCTAGTCCCATCACTCCATGACTGATCAGCAGCTTGCTAAGTTGTTGCCACTCTTTTTATGCTCTCTATTATTAAACACAAGCAGGCATGACTTTATGTAACTGAAAACCTGTTTTCAGACCATGCGTAGAGTCCTTCTTTCCCTCTTCCACACTCTTCATACCCATAGACACCCACTGCTGCCTACAGATTCCTTGAATGCTTTTTTTTTCAGGTAACATTGCCTTAGAGAAATCCCTCCAAATCAACAGCTCTACCTCTAGTACATTGGGTCTCACCCTGCGGGTCGCGACCCTTTGAAGGGTTGAATGACACTTTCACAGGGGTCGCATATCAGATAGTTGCATTACGATTTATAACAATAGCAAAATTGAAGTAACAATGAAAATAATTGTACGGTCCGGGGTCTCCACAATGTGAGGGACTGTATTAAAGGGTCCCGGCATTAGGAAGGTTGAGAACTGCTCACTGCCTTCTTTTTATGGCTGCTTATTGTTTGTATTGCTGTGATGCTCTTAATGAATGCCCGTGCTCCCACATGCGGGTGGAAATGATGTTTCCTTTCCTGATCTCCTCTCCTCCTTAGAATGAGCATGGTGCCAGTCAGTGAGTATGAAAGCACTTCCAAAGCCTAGCAGCAGAGAGCAAGTGTATCATGGGGAGGGAGGGTGCAGGTGTGGGTTCCTATGGATGTCTGCACACGTGTGTGCTGGTGCATGGGCATTTAAGCTGCCACATATAGTTGGTGGGGACTGGGTGCCACAGTGTGCCTTCACAGCTACACGACAATTGTGGAAGAGTATTTCTTATCTAGAGTAGAATAGGACATCAGCTCAAGTATTATCCAGATACAGAAACTGAACATTGTTCCTGACTAGACCTAAATCTCAGGGACTTCTCTGTTAGAAGGGGAGAAAAAGGGTCTATACTGTGCCAAGGGGTGTGTAAAGAGGAGTGGAGGAGTAAAGGGGTTTGCGTCATGTTACCTTGGACGACCAGAGCACCCAATCATCTCTTGATTAGTAGAAATGACATTTTTTTATTAATTTATTATTTCTTATGGTCACCTACCTGAGAACAATACTCCATAGTGAACATTTAAAAAGTGGCAAGCGTTGATAAAGCAGAAATTGGCCATGGATTTGCTAATTTCCCTTGGTCGTTATTCGGCATCCTTGGCTAGTCAGGGGTCAGCTGGAAGGCACGGGAAAGACAGGCACATTGTTAACAGATTTTACCTACTTAAAATGTTCCCTGGGGTCACCTTAGCAGTGCAGGATCCAGTGCCAAGGGAATCTACAACTCAATAGGCCGATGGTGTGAAAAGGGCAGGTGGATGGAGCCAAGGTGCAGCCAAGCTAATTAGGCAGGCACCTGAGATGCTTGCGCAAGGGGCTAGATATGCAGCTGCCGAAAGACAAATGAGGAGCTATAAACACCATGTGGGAGGTGAGGCCGGAGACAGCCCCGTCAGGTCCTGTCCTGTAATTCTATTTCACGTTAAATATATCACAGGCAGTAATAGAACAATGTTGAAGACTCACCTCTATCCCTTAACAGCAAGAAAACTGATGGTGAACTCATAGGGTTCTAGCCCTGAAGTTAGTATTTGACCTGGGGGCATGAAACTGGACTGAGAAAGATAGGGAAAAATTCAAAATGAATACTTATAATGCTAACTTGAGCATGATGGCTCGATATTGCTGAAGACATGTTAGCACACCCTGCTCTGCTCTGGGTTCTGCCAGCAGTCAGAGAGAAAGAAACTTCCCATTCATTGCAATGCCATCCAGGGTAGACCAGTCGAGGCTTCAACACTCTGCCTTCCTCTGTTCTCTTTGGAGAAATAGTACAATCCCGTAAACACACGGGATTAAAAGGAACGAAAGTAGAGTTTGGAATGTTAACGGCGTACAGAGCAGTTGGCTGCTGCTGCGGTAAACGCTTCCTTCTCACTTGGTTATAAAACCCCCAAACTGAAAACATCTAATGTGTCTCCACTGCCTTTAAGAGGAGCCCGTGATCCCAGCCCAACCCCAAGTGCTTACAGAATGCTGCTCCCAAAACTGTCCTATCTAACTTCCCTGAAGTGCCCTGCATTAGTCACTGTTGTGTTGAGATGAAGAGACATAACAATGACAACAATGTTATAAAAGAAGTTTCAGGAGTTAAAAAAGTTTCAGAGGTTTAGGCCACTGTCACCACGGTGGGGAGCATGGCAGCATGCAGGCAGACATGGTGCTGCAGTAGTTGAGTGTTCTATATTCTGAGCTGCAGAGAGTAGGCAGGAAGTGAGAAACTGGGCCTAGGATGGACTTTTGAAACCTCAAAGCCCACCCACAGTGACTCACTTCATCCAACAAGGGTCATACCTTCTAATCCTTTCCAAATAGTGCTACTCCCTGATGACAAAGCATTCAAATAAATGCCCCTCTGGGGGACAGTCTTATTCAAACCACCACATTCCACCCCATGGCTCTCAAGGGCTTGTAGCCATATCATAATGTAAAATTTTATCCAGTCCAACTTCACAAGTCCCCATAGTCTATTACGGTTTCACATTGTTTAAAAGTCCAAAGTCTCTTCTGAGACTCAAGGCAATCTCTTAACGATAACCCCATATAAAATCAAATTAAAATAGAGCACACACTTTCAACATACATTGGCACAGAATAGGCATTACTGTTCCAGAAGGGAGGAAAGGGAGAAGAATAGTGGGGAAGTACTGAACCAAAGCAAAACCAAAGAAACACAGCAGAACAAACTCCAAATGCTGCGTCTCCGTGTCGGATGTAAAAGTGTTCTTCAGATCGCCAACTCCTTTCAGCTTTGTTGACTGAAAGCACACTTCTCTCTCTTGGGCTGGTTCCAGACCCCATCAGCAGCTTCCTCAGCAGGTATCCCATAGCCCTGGCATCGCCAACATCTTAGGATCCCCAAGACATCCCAGGCTTCACCTTCACAGCTTTATGAAATGGCCCCTCTGAGCGTCCATGTAGGGACACCCCCCTACATACACCTGGCCTTAGTAGCTTTTCTACTCCATGGAGAAAAATTCCATGACCCCCTTCTTGTATGCCCCACTTAAAGCATTCAACAACTTTTCTAGTCTCAAGTCTCAAAGTCTTCAATATTCTTCCAACGACAACATGGTCAAGCCAGTCACAGCAATGCTCCAGTCCCTATTCTGTTGCTGTGAAGAGACGCCATGACCAATGAAATTCTCACAAAAGGAAACATTAAATTGAGGGCTTGCTTACAGTTTCAGAGGTAAAGCGATTACTATCACTGTGGGGAGCACAGCGGAGGCAGGTTTGGTGCTGGAGAAGTAGCTGAAAGCCACATTCTGATGTACAGACAGCAGGCAAGGGGTGAGAAACGTGGTCTGGTATGGGCTTTTGAAACCTTAAACCCTACACCCATTGATACATTTCTTCCAACAAGGCCACACCTACTCCAACAAGGCCACACCTTCCAATCCTTCTCAAGTAGTACCACTCCCTGATGACTAAGCAATTCATAGTTAGTCTCCTTCATGAGCCTTTACAGACCAATAGATGGGACATCATGCTTGCTACATGAGTATTCATGGGTTAAGGTTTATGAACTTTTTCCTTTTCTGTAAAAAGACCAATAGCCAAGGCCACTGTGGGATTGTTGAAAATACCTAGTAAAGCCCTTGCGTGGAGCCTGGTGCTATGAAATGCAGTCTATACTTTCCCTTGGCCCTGATTCCCAGGCTTCTCACCGGGACTATGAGTGTTGTATTACTCATGCTGTGACTGTGAGAGCTGGACTCTGAGTCCTGGGACTGTGAGCACTGGGGTTGTGCTGGATTGAGGATGCTGCTCCCCATGCTCATACAGCAGGCAGTTCAGCCCTTGAGCTGTCACCTCAGCCCAAAACCATTTGTAAAAAGCTAAAGATGAATAAAAGCATTATATAGTCCACGAGAAATAATGTGAGATTCCAGTGCCTGGGCTCATAAAGTTTTAGGGGGACACAGTCACACATATTCATTTCTGTATTGCTTATGGGTACATTTTGTTATGGTAGGCAGAGTTGAGTAGCAGGGATCATATAGCCTGCAAGCCTAAAATATTTACTGCCAGACCTTTTATGGAAAGAAAAAAGAGGGAGAAAAAGAGGAAGGAAGGGAGAAAGGGAGGGAGGGAGGGACGGAGGGAGGGACGGAGGGAGGGATGGAGGGAGGGAGGAAAGGTCTTGTGTTAGAAAACACTAGAAACAGAAGTCTCCCTGGTATCCCCTCACTCTTCAGCATGCACCCATCTCAGTCATTAGTACGAGTGAGGAACGACTCTTTGGGAGGCGACAAGAGCTTCTGGTCTTTGCTGCAAAGTGGTTTGTGTTCTTCACTCATACTGTGTGGGTGCGTGTCGTGTGTGTGTGTGTGTGTGTGTGTGTGTGTGTTCCTTTATGTGTGTTTCATCTGTGTGAACAGCCTTTGATTTGATAGAGCCAGTGGCCGAGCTGCAGAAGAAGAGGTGGTCTTATGGATTCTGAATACTTTCAGGGGAGGACAAGTCTGGGATTTTAAGAATGGGTCTGGCAAAATATAGTGTAGGTATTCAGACACCAGAGACAACATGTGGCAGGAGGGGAATGAGAGAAAAATGGACTCTGAGAAAGAAGAAAAGCAAATAAAATGGTCCAAGGAGACTATAGCTGATTTCTTACCCAGCCAAGGGCCCCCAAAGCCAGTTTACAGTAGGCTCATGAAATCACAAACAGCAGTCCCTGGGTTTTCAGTACTGTTTCCCCTTGTTGGGGGTGTGACCCTAAGAAAGTCATGATTCTTTCTTTGTACATGAGTGTCATCATTTATACAAAGAGATTAGACAAGGTGACAGATTTCTTCAGGGTATGGTTCCAATAGTCTCTGGGGAGAGCCTAAGATGAGGGAAAACTTGCTTTCCACAGATTCAGATGTACATTCCCCATGAGCAAGGAGGATAGAGCAACTCCTAAAATCCCCATCCAGTCAAGAAGAGAACATTGGTACCTGAACTTTAGCGGACTATATTGCAGAGAGTCTACAGTGTCTGCAGACCACCAGCTCAAGGAGAGTGTTTGCTTCAGCTGCTTTGGAGTCAGCAGTGAGGGAGCTGGCCAGTCCCACTGTCTTGTGACTCTCAGTGCATTTGGGTCCATGTTTCTGCCACACGTGCCCACGCCAGGCTTGCTAATTTCTTGCCTTTCGGCACATGCTCTTGATTCTGGGCCATTTCAGGCCCCAGCTGGTGCTCTTCTTCTCCCACCAGCTGCTTCAGAACATGCAGCACCGTTGTTTATCACCCACCTTCCCCAAAACTAAATGCTTTCCCCCCAAAGGACCACGCCACCTCATGTGGGAAGTCTGTCATCGCAGTGGGGCTGAGAAAGCATGGAGCCAATTCTAGTTCCTTTTATCCTGCAGGCATTGCACATACAGCAGAAGGTGGGTTCTGCAGCCCTGTGATTGCATTCCTATAGGACTTTACTGCCCTTTTCATATTAATTCTTCAGAATGTATTCAGTTGGGTTGTAAAATCAGAGACAGAGATTGGATGTCTCCATCCAATGAGACATTGCACTAATTCAACATGAATTTTTGTTATGTCTACAATGTGTCAGGAATTATGCTAGTTGTGGTGAATTACCAAAATATTAAAAATCACTGATCATTGGGGCACTGAAAACTATTTTGAATGAAGTTGTCCATTTCATTCAAGTTACTGACCTTCTCAAGGGAATCTTGTCAATGACTCAGTTCTGATGCTGCCTGAATGGTACATACCACTTCTCTGTGACTTTCTTACCAAGAGTCTCTGTTCTGCCCATCACTCTGATACAGTGTGACATGCCACGCCATGTCAGCCTACAATAGTGTAGCAGAACACTGAGTAGAGCTCAGGAGCCTTAGAGCTCAGCAGCAGCTGTGACACTTAGCTGGTGTCTAAGCTTTTCAGCACTCTTGACCCTAGGTAAATTCTGTTCCTGACTCACATGTGACTGAGGATTACAGCTCATTGCTTCTACCCTCCCTTCCACCTCCTAAATGGCTAGCATGCAATTGACTGTGTGTAATCCTTTACATAATAAGAGAAAGGCATAAGCAGGGTGATGGAGAGATGGCAGGGAGAGGATCCCTAGGAAGTTGCCCATAGTATTCAAACTGGCCAGCTGATGGAGGTCTCCCTATAAAGAAGAATTGGGAAACAGATATGATGCAATCAAGCCAACAGAGAAATCCTTCTTGGGCAGTTTGGGTTGTCATAGGATTTACATTGTCATGTTCTCAGGAAAGTCAAATGAGAATATGATCTTTTGAAGTAGCACAGAAGACCTGAACATTCGACTGTGTGTGTGTGTGTGTGTGTGTGTGTGTGTGTGTGTGTGTGTGTGTGTGTGTACAGTTATACACTTCTCCCTGCTTGCATTCAGTAGCCAGCTGACACCTCTGGTCCAAGCCTCTACCATTTACCCTTTGAGGACCTCACATTTGCTCTTCAATTGTTCTACAGCTCAACAACCTTTATCTATTTTGTCCTTTGATTCCTTCCTCTTCTCGTTCTTTTCTTTGACCCATCCTCCTTTCTGTCCTCTCCCTCTCATAACTGCATGTGGGTTTTAAAATAATAAGTGATACAAAATAATAAAAGTTGTGGACTCTTCTTCTCTATCTTCCTGCTGGCTTCTCCATTCCCAGTCCCCCTCCTCCACAGTCACTATGGCCATTTTATCACAGAAACTCCCAGAATAGTATCTACATTAATGCCCACACATCCATTTATAAAGCCCTCTCCTACAGTGGTTTTTAACTCCTCACTATTTTGTTTTATCCACTCTCGGTGTTAATGGACCTCACTTTTAAACAGTGTACATCCATCCAGAAGGTGTATAAATTCAGTATTCATACAAGTTATCTTAAAAAAAAGCCAGTGTACTATGAGGAAAAGTCGTGGAAGTTTTTAAATCCTTGGGTTAATAAAAGATTCTTTTTTTCTCCCTTTTTCATTTAATCAGTTCTGTAGTGGGCTTTCCTCAAAGCAGAATATTCCTATGTTCAAAATGTTTAAAAACAGCCTCATTCATTTTTAAATTATATGCACTTTATAAGTTTTCTAATGAGCCAGGAGAACCTATCAGCATTCAAACCTGAACAGGCTAGTGGTGCCCCAGAAAAGGTACCTTCCAAGTGACCTACATGAGGAGCTCAAGCTTAATGTATATTGCATGACTGCCAGAAAGATGTTCTCAAGAAGCCAGCAAGGTGCAGAGATGCTGAACACTCATTGCCTTAGGCAGGGTGAGAAACTCAGGGAAGCAGATGCTTACCCCTTAGGTAAAGTCAGATCTTGAATGAGGTTAAAGGAAATCTGAAGGCACACTGGAATCCCATGCTGAAGCTAGGCACAGACCTTAAGTCTTGCTGGAAAACTGAGAAAGAAGGTAGCAATCAGTGTGACTAAGGACCAGGGAGGACGGATGGGAGGAGATTTGCAATGGGGTAGACTTGGCCCAAGAAGACTGCTGCAGTGGCTTCTTTGACTGCTGCAGGAGAGTTCCACAAACGATTGTCTTAAAAATAGTAAGAAATTTGTGTTACTATAGTTCTAGAGGCTCAAGTTCAAGATTGAGGCCCTATAGGTCCATGTTGCTTCTAAAGTCTGTAGGGAAGACTTGCCTCTTCCCAGCTTCAATAATGGCCAGCTATCCTTGACATTACCTAGATGCATTCTGCCTCCTATTTCATCCCTGCCGTCACATGACCACCTTCTTCCTCTGTGTCTCTCTGTATCTTCACCTGACATTTTCTCTTAGAAGGACAGCAGTCACATGGGATTAAGAGCCAACACTACTCCAGAAGGACCACTTGAATTACCGCAGTCCCAGAGTAGGTCCCGTATGAGGAAACAGTGATTAAAACTTCAACATGTTGTATAGGAGGAGCATAGTCAAATCCGTATCTAATGGAAGGGATAATTTCTTTCCTGATACTCTTTCTAGACTAGCTTCCTTCCCACTATCACCCCAGGCAGCCAGTGTCCACAGGATCTCAATTTTGTCTTCTCCGAGGAGCTTCACCACCCTGAAGAACCCATTCACAGCCTCAGCAGGGAGCATCTTACCACCCAGACCTTCTGCAAAATGCCAGACTCTGCTGTGCGCCAGTCTAAGCTGCTCCCTGCCCTTTCTCTGTTCCCGCCCTCCTTCTCCATAGACCCAGTGTGTGGCTTTCTTCTTTCAGTATGTTGCCCACCTCCTGGATTCACACTCCTTCCAACTGCCAGGAGCTCCACTAATTAACCTGTCCACTCACCCATACTATCAATATCCCTCTAGTCTTGACATCTTGTGTGCCCAGCTTGTACAAGATCTGCCTTTTTGACCCAAGGTTCCATTCCAAAGTAGTAAATTAGAAAAAAAAATTATACATACTACTCAAGAAAAGAAGTATCATTTCATTCTAAGATGTGTGCATATTCTCAGGGCCATTGGCTCTGTCTTCCCCAAATTCTCCCTACCTTTCCCAAGTCCAGAATGTCCCAGTTCCTTCTCACATCTCAAAACAAAAGCACTGTATGTTACACAGAGTAAACAAAAGATTTCACAGACAAACTTATTCATCTTCTTCCTGCTGAAGATCGTGGTGTATGCCTAGGTCTTTGTGCTCATCTGTCCTCTGTAGTTTCATGGAATTTGTCATAAGAAGGAAATTATTATTCATAGAATCTTCCGAACTGCCTGCCAGTCTGCAAGGCATGTTTATGTATCCTTTCGTTTGGATTTCTCCCATGGCATTTCAGTGGCTCTGTTGTTTTGCTTCTGTGTTCCCATAGAGCAGAAAGGACAAACGGCTATCCGGGTTCTCTCACGAGGGCAATAATCCCACCAATAATCCAATTAACCTAATCTGAGATCTCCTTAGTAATGGCTCCATCTCCTGATTTAATCACATTCCATATTCCACCTTCTAATAACATTGAAGGGCTAGGCTTTAACACACATATTGTGGGTGTCAGAGGCATTTGGTCTATAGCAGTAACACTTGCCCTAGCTTTGATAATGGTATTCTTCCCAAAATGGATCTTGAAAGTCCATCCTTGACTCAAGAATCTTAAGAGACATGTCTTTAGAAATAGCTCTTTTATCAAAGGAATCAAGGTTGAAGATCATTCAGCCAAATGATCAACCTACAATTGGTCCTTGGACCTACTGCATTTTTCTGGAATCTTCTAGTCATGCTCCTACAGCCCGTGCTGTTGGACTAAACTTGGTTTGATCTAAGATGTCTGTCTCCACTCTCCCAATCCAGGTCAAAGGATGTTCTGCTTGCTCAAAGCCTACTGAAATGACCCACCCACATGTGCTCTGAGAAAAACTGCAAGTGCCCCAGAGCCAGCACCTGCAACTTCCCTACCCTCAACTCCCCCATCTAAGCCTGCCCTAAAGGCCCTCCATTCCAGGGAAGTCTCAGTCTATTGAGATGCGGTCTATCTTTTTTTCTGTTTCACATCTCTGCCTTGCTTTCCTTAAAAATACAGTGATTCAAAATGGGACCATTGTTAGCCTCCAGTGGGAGCTCCACAGCAGGCTTTTCTAGCGGGAGCTATGACTCCCACCAAAGAACTGGAAATGAGAGGGATTCAGATGGAGAGAGGAGAGGGCTTTCTCACCTACGCATCCTTTTAAACCCTTGAGCACCGTGACTTTCAAAGCCCTGATCCTGGCAACACAAATACACCACACATCACATGTTTCTCTCTCACACATTACACATGACACACAGCCCACCTAACCTGAAGTCCACCAGCTCACCACCTAGGGCTGGCACCCACAAGGTAGCTGGTAGGCATAGGATGATAAACATACTATATTCCAAGTCTACACAAGAAATGCTTCCATTTCCAGCGCTTGTATAAACAGAAGAGGCTGCTGAACAACAGTGTCAGAACTCTGCTGGAGTATTAGGAATTTCGCAGGAAAATTATTTTTAAAAGCTTTTCTACTGACAGTTTCTTCAAAGAGAGACAATTGTTCCTTTAAAAAGTTCCCATTTTCTAAGGCAGATAAGCAGCTTGCACTGTTTATGGGGTGACTAAGTGCTCCTTCATACTCTCTTATCTGCCCTGGATTATTTCAGACTCACGACCTTGCAGGAAAAAACAAAATCAAATTTCAAGTTTAGCCATTAGGCGGGGGTCTCCAGATCACCAAATTCTCCTTTAAGAGCAAGATCCCAATTTTAGAGGGAGAAGTTACTCCATCGGGCATTGTTGGAACTAACTCTCTCAACTTGATGGCTTCCCCACTCATCACAGTCCTAATCCATGCAGAGACCTGAAAGGGTTAAGGTCCCATTACAGATCCTCCCACCTAGTTTTAGAGAATACTCCCTTATGGAGCCATGCTATTCCCACAGATATCTTTGAGTCTAGGTGAAGTCAGAAAAAAAAAACCTCCATAAAGATTATGCTCATTCCCTGTGCTTATAAAGAGGAAAGATGGGCCTGGTAGCTTGCCAGAACTCTACAACGCTACCAACTGGTGTGATTTAGTTGGTCCATAACAAAGGTCCCATAGTTCCCCTGTCCCTTTCCAGTCAGCAGGCCTAGCTGCGGGGTGCACCTTACTCTCCAGAATAATTTCTTCCTTTGCAGCCCTGTTCTCTAGGATATTTGTCTTCCTTGCTGCTGTGCTGTTTCCCAAGGGCCCTCTCCTCACCCCTGTTCCTCTCCTTTACCCTTCTGAAGGATCTACGCACATTTTCAGCCCAATGCAGACAGAGTTCATGTGGCCATGCTAAGTGTTGTCACCATCCCACAGGCCATTCAGTGAAAGGAAACACCTACCCATCAGCTCTAGATTCCCAGGACTCCAGCCAAAATGGAGATGCTCCCTAGACTTAAAGCCATCTAAGTAAAGAGGATTAAAATCAAATTCAGAAAACAATACCCTTAATCATCCAGCTCTCAGTTGGCCACAGAGTGAGTGATATGCTTTGAAGACTGAAACAATCATAACAAATATTCTTTCTGTAGAGATGAATTCACACTTGTAGCATTTATCCAGTTTTGACTCGGAGTGTCTCACATTTGAACATTTTTCATCCCACAGAGAGAAAGCAATCTCAGGAAAGGTTCAATAGCATTACATCCTCCTCCTCCAAGGTGCTCAGGAGTAGCAAATGCACCTCTTAAGGCCAGATGATGTCCATCGTGAATGCTGCCTTCCATGGCAGCACATCATCCTTGTGAGAGCAATAGTCATCCTTCCCTTCCCCCGAGAACTTAGTCCTTGTCAGATTGGCCTTTCACAAGGGTCACTGAGACTTGAGAACCAGAGTAAAACTCCAATGGAAAAGAATCAATATCTGTACAGATAACAACCACAGAATTGAGACACTAAGTCATTCCAAGTAACCAGCATTTGGACAGCAAGAGAGGTATGAGAATGGCTGACATCTTATGTTCAGAGCCTAGAAACTGATCCCAAGACAAAAATGTGTTGTTTTAGTGATAGAATGTTTGCTTAGCATATACAAGGTTCTAGGTTCAAAGTTCTAAATTCTCGATTACAACGGAAAGGGAAAAAAGAAAGAAGGATGGAAAGAAGGAGGGAGGGGAAGAAGTGGAGAGAAAGGGAGCAAAGAAGGGTGGGAAAGAAGGAGGGAGAGATGGGGAAAAGAAGAAAAAAGAAAAGAAAGAGAAAATGTAAGAAAAATAGTTTCAGAAACAGGGAAGACAGCTCCACAGTTCAGAGAAATTGTTACCTAGCCTTACAACATGTGTGGGTCTGAACACCCAGACACATGCTAGGAGAGATTTGACTCTGCACAAGTTGTTTCCTGACCTGCACACACATACACATGTGCATCCACACACAAAAAATATTATTATTATATAATGATTGCTTTAAAATGAACATTTTAGCTGCATGAAAATTACCATACATGCATATAACAAATTTTGTTCATGTCCATTCCTTCTCCCCTGACTCCAGCTACCCCATGTACATCTCCCATCTCCTTTACAATTTTACATCTTTTTATAAGCCCACTATGTCAAATTAATGCTATCCATATGTCCACGTGTATGAAACTATTTATTGAGGCAGTTCAACATAATAATGTCCATTGGTCACTCTTCCATTGCTGTGAAGAGACATCATGACCAAGGCAACTCATAAAAGAAAGCATGGAATTGGGGGCTTGCTTACTATTTCATAAGGTCAGTTCATGATCATCATGGCAGGAAGCAGACAGGCTGAGCATTTTACATTCGAAACCACAGACCCCAAGCAGAGAGAGACATGGGCTTTTGAAACCTCAAAGCCCATACCCATTGATGCAGCTCCTACAAGGAGGCTATACCTATTCAGCCAAACCTACACCTCTTAATCCGTCCCAAACAGTTCCACTCCCTGGTGACTAAGCATGAAATGCATGAGCCTATGGGAGCCAATCTCATACAAACCACTTCATCTACCCAAAGAAAATTGACTCTCCCTCTCCCAGTGCCATCAATATCCATTAGCTCCTCAGTTGGAGGTGGGCATTGGAGCCCCTCTCTGTCTGTGATGGAATTTTTAACTCTCCTGGTCTGTTGAAGGCCTTAGGTGGCTTAACCACGGATGCTGTGATATCATATGTGCAACAGCTTTGCTGTGTCCAGAAGCTTCCCTTTCACAACAGTTCATCCCTCTTCTCCAGCTCTTCCACTTCTCCCTCTTCCTCTTACTGATGCTCTTTGGTTCTTTCTGGTAGTTGTTGCTGCAGAGATTCCATCTTTGGCTGAGCACAGACAGTCTCCTATTCTTAGCCTTTGAACAGTTATGAGTCTCTGTATTAATCCCTGCCCTCTGCAAGAACAAACTCTTCTCACCAAGGTTGAACATAGCTCAAATCTATAGAAATAAATATAATTATTTCTAAGACAGTTTGACAGCATGAACACTTAGCAAAACAACATTTCCCTGAAATGGGATACACCAGGAAGCTAACATCTGAAAAGTATATTAAAAAAACATCGGATTGGAAGTCCTAAGGAAGTCAAGGAGATATACAGTAGGCAATAAAAATACATGGGTTTGGGATTGCAGAGAGGAGTCTGATCTGGAAAGGTGGACCTAGGGACGGGAGGTTATAGTTGGCACATAAAGCCGTAGCACTAGATGAGACTGCTTAAAAAGTACATCAAACGAGACTCAAGGGAGCATCAAGAGTTAAGAGCTAATTAGGGGAAAACTTTGATTCAAAATTCTTAGAAGGTTGAAAGTAAAAGTTAATAATGTTCTAATTGATCGATCCTGCTAAGGACATTGGTTTTCATCCATTGTTCGGGCTTTGTTGCTGTTGCTGCCAATGCTGTTGCTGATGCTGTTGTGTTGTTGTTGGTGTTGGTGTTGTACTATCTTGTAGTAGATTTGTTCGCTGGTCTTGAGAAGTGATGGCTGTTACATAGTGTGGAATTAAAGATCAAACTAAGCCAGGTCCTGAGTTCTCTGTATTGACGTGTAATGGTCCAAAGCTCTTGAGAACCACAACCAGAAGTCTAACTAACAAAAACAGTTCCAGAAATGTGAAAGTAGACATCAAGAGTAAGAGGAGCAAAGGTCAAGAAGGTAAAAGCACCGAACAGGTAGGTATCCAAGCAGGTAGATTGGGTCAAGCAACAGGAGCAAAACTGAAACCGGCTCAGCTCCAAGACATTAAAAGGGAAATGAAACTACAGAGCAACATCACTCCTAATCATAGAAGCAAAACTTTAGAACAAAATGCAGACAATTTTTGTGTGTGTATGTATACACATATAGGCAGAAAATTCTACAGTGTGGATACCTGTGCATATACGTTTGTATCCTTACATTGTAGAAGTGAGTGCAAAATGAATCAATTGCTTTTAATAGTTTAGCAGTTTCTCATAAATTTAAGACTATATAATCATGTGACCTAGCAATTTGTTGGCAAAAGACAACTAATTGGGATTTTTGTCTCTCCCTTTATTTGGCAATTCCGATTTAGATTTCTCTCATGTGTGCATATAGTTTAAGCAGCTTCTACTTTGTTTTATTTGTCCTTCTCTGTATTCCCCCCTTTACTCACCTTTTCACTCCTCTTCTCTGTCTGATTCTCCCATCCCAGAGTTTCTCCCACCTCCACCCATAACTATCTGTTCTACTTCTTCTTCCTGGGGAGATCCTTCCCTGCACCTGCACCCCCATCATTTCCTCTATACCTATCTAAGAATGGAAACTCTGAAACCACTAGAGGAAAACATAAGGAAAACACTTCAAGATAGAGACTAAAGTTCCACACTCTGCCATGTTGCAGCTTGTTCAGCATGCTGCCGATCTTTGTGCAAGATTCACTCATAGTGTGGGCTTTTTTTTTTCTTCTCTTACCCATTCTCCCCATCACGGTAAATGACAAGATTTGCATCTGGACTATTCCTGTGGTTTTTCTTTTAAACTCTAATAAAATTTCTCTTGAGTTTCTAGACGCTGTCTTATTCAACTCATTAGCACATTCAATGTTTCTATGACATTTTTTGGTGTTGAATTTTTGAAGACCATTATAGATTCTGGATATTAGTATCCTATCTGATGCATAGTTTATCAATATTTCCTCCCATTCATTAGATGATTTCTTCACTGTGCTAATTGTCTTCTTTACCATGTAGCTTTTTTATTGATGAAATCTCAGTTGTTTATTCTTGGTATTATTTCCTTTGCTGTGCTGTGTCATATAAAGGCAATGAAAATTTCAAAATTCAAAGAGTATTTTAAGGTAATACGAACATTTTGAAGTGTCCTGAAAGATTAGAGGTGGCTATCAAAATGGAAATTCAGGATGGACTGTGACCTTTCCAGAGCCATTGTATCTGTTTATGCCTTTTATTTCTGGTTGTTTATCATGATTGCTGATCTTGGCCTTTGAGAAGATATTGTTGCTCAGTAATAGAGTAACAACAAAGCAAAAAAATAAAATAATATAAACAAAAAAGGGCCGAGAATTGGTGGTGCACACCTTTAATCTCAGCACTCAGGAGGCAGAGACAGGTGGATCTCTATCAGTTTGAGGCCAGCCTGTTCTGCAAGAGCTAGTTCCAGGACAGGCTCCAACGCTACAGAAAAACCCTGTCTTGAAAAAACAAAATAAACAAACAAACAAAAAACTAAGACCTACAATTCTTTGCTGTGATGTTTTTGTTTTTGGGTTGTGTGTGCATGTTTTTTTTAGCCATTTGTTTCTCAATAACTCCTATTATAAAAAGAAAATGCAGCAAAGCAATCTTTTCTTTTTGAAGTTTTCTGAAGTTTCAAGATGATCTCACTGATTTAAAGTGGGTTTGGAAAGATGGTTTGCTAGATTTGGTGGATTGAACTGACCTGGGTTCTGAGTTCTGACCCTTACTGGGTGACCCAAATGAGACAGCTTGACTTCATTGAGTTTCAGCTTCCTCCTGTAAACCTACTGATGCTGTAGGTTGGCGGGATGACTAGGCAGTTAAAAGCATTTCTTCAGAGAACTGGAATTCAGCTCCCAGCACCCACATGGGTAGTTCACAATGACCTGTAACGCCAGCTCCTGAGAGTTTGTTGCCCTCTTCTGGCCTCTGCAGGGACATAAGCATGCATGTGTGTACATAAACACACCACACCACACACACACACACACACACACACACACTCACACACGTGCATGGCACATGCACATGAACACACACACAATAAGCTACAGTCCAGTCCAAACTCTGTAAACCTCTTCCTCAAGATAATTTTTATGAATATGGTTAGAGAACTATATTGATTAAAGATTTGGAAATGGAGAGGGAGAAGACAGGGGAGGAAAGAGATGAATTAACATCAGAGAAACTAGAACCAGGGGAGGCTGTGAGAGAGAAGCAACAGGAGTTGGTGGGGGGATTGCAACAAAGCCACACTGCACCCAAAAGATGACAAATGAACATGCATCTTCCCTATGACTACATAAAAAAGATACAGTTTTCAGGACTGTATCATAATTATTCTAAACTTGGTGGGTGCTAAATGAGTTTAACATGACCAATACATTCTTTATCATTCCCTGAACTTATATTCCCTCAAAGAGCTTGGGAAATGTTATTGACTGAAATAGGAAAAGTAGTAAATATTTAGGCTTCTGTGTTTGAAGAAATATTAAATATCTCTCGGATCAATCAGCAAACATACTGCCAGGCATTGATACACTTGCATGTATGTCCTTCAAATTGGGCTAGGCTCCTTAAGGGAAAACTTTGACTTTGTGTTCTTGGTACCTGATACACATAAAATTCCTTCAAAGATTTCTTGAAATAAGTAAGTCTGCAAGAGCGTGGGACTCAGTATGGAAAAACAAGAGGAGTTTAAAAATAGATCTTCATCTTCCAGGAATCAATATGCCAGAGTTGGAAAGGGCATATTTCCTCAGGATGACTGTGTGCAGAAGAATTCTCACTGGGTGCTGCTACCCTCTAATATTGCCGAGCAGGGAGTAAGGCCCCCGAAGGGAGCAAGTGTGAAGAAAGCTTGGCACATGCCATCCTGAACTGCCACAGAATGCACCTGACACACTTGAAAGGCTTTCTGATGCAACCACTTCATTTTTCAGAGGGAGATGATAGAACCTAGAAATAGTCTATTGTTTCCCACGGCCACACAGTAACTTAGACTTAAGGATCTCTGACTTGGAGATTTTGTGGTTCTGGCTATTCTGTGGAGACTTTTCTCTGCACAGGAAAGCTCCAGCTATTAATGCATACCTATAGCTCAGCTCTCTGCGCTCCTCAGAAGAATGGCTACCCAGGATTTAACAGTGCATCCACTTTCTTCCTCTTAGCAAAGTCAGCCTCATCTTCAATCCAGCTGTAGAAACAATGGGAAACCTATTGTGATATTAGTATTTTCATAAGAAATAGAGCCGAGAAGTGACTACTATTCTTACTTTAGAAATAAATATGTCTGAGTGGTGTGTTGTGCTTATTTAATTGTTTCACATACATGAAAAGCAGGCTCCTGTCCTCTGGCCCCAGTCTGCCTTGCTCCAAATTGCTCATCTATTCTCACCCAGAAATCTTTGTTTTAGCTCTTTCCTTGGCTGATGGTCATCCTCCATAACTCCTATGTCACCTCTTCATACTCAATCAAATGAAAATATTTTCACATTGCCATCAATCATAATTATTTTATATCACAAACTCCTAAAGTCTAAGCCCTGCTTCTATTTCAGACTCTTAACTCACATATTATTACAATCCCCTTCTAGAGGACAGACCACCTAAAACAGGATATACAGACACCAAAACACTGACTTTGTTTATCAAATAACATATTCTTTCTTAATTTTCTCTTTCTACATATTTATTCTTCAAAATAATAGGTCAATTACAGTATGTTAATAAGGTCATCAGTAGAGAGTAATAACAAAATTCAACCCCAAAATAAGTTCAACTTTGAGGAATAATTCTTGTGAACACAATCTTTTACAAAATAAGAAAGTAAATTTCAAAGGAAGAATAAGGCAACCTACAGAGCCATTATTCGGGGTTTTGATGTACAGCATTCTTCGTGAGCCCAAATGACATAAGACGGAAATGTAAGATCATAGGAAAACACAGGACAAGTGTGCACTCTGCAGCCACACCCTTCGGGAACTAGAGCGAAGATAAAGGTAACAATGCTGTTTTTACAATTCATGTCTTCACATTCAAAGAAGGAAGAAAAGAAGCACTTAGCACAGGAGCAACGTTTACAATGACATGGGTATTAGAGGAAAAGCAGCCATATCCAGAAATGATTCACACTGCTACAATAATGGCAAATAAACAATAACTGTAAACCAGAAGAGGAGCCACTGATGTCTGTAAGGGTGTTGACCAGGTAGGCGCGCTGGTGAAGCTAAACCAACAGCAGCTAAGGAACTCAGCTGACCACACGTCCTGGAAGAAGGCATTACCACCCACACTGTAAAGCTGTATGGTGCTGTACAGCCAATGACTGTTGACTAAGCACATATTATTTATGTCTGAGAATCCCCTAGACACTAAAGTCAGACACAGAAGACAAGGCAATCTTTATTCTCTGGGTAAGGAGGAATCCAGTGTAAATTAAACCATTTGCAAACCAAACAAAAATGGTTCTAAGCAAGAATCTTAAACCAGTAGAATAATGAATACTGTCTTAATCTTGAGAATGAAAACTTCCCTGTGGCCTAAGATAATCGGCACAGAAAAGAATTTTAAAAAATAAAAAAATAAAACAACTTGAGCAACTTGAATAATCCTATATTCCTACATGTCTGGGATCAGATGTGTGAAGGCATCACTGGAAGAACCCACGAGAGGTGGAGAAGACAGTCACAAGACTAGCTTAAAGGTAAGAAGACTGCTCATGATTGAACCCTAAATGGTACATTTCAAGACAGAAGTGGGGTGTTGAACCCTGGTCCAGAACAATATGTCCCCAAATAGTGTTAGTCAGGCCTGTCTCAACCATGCACCTGGGACCCCTGAGCCCCTGAGCCCCTGAGCTGAGCTGCTGAGCTGCTGAGCTGCTGAGTTGCTGAGCTGCTGAGCCCCTGAGCCCCTGAGCCCCTGAGCCCCTGAGCCCCTGAGCCCCTGAGCCCCTGAGCCCCTGAGGCTAGTTCCTACCACCTCAGGAATAAACTAAACTCAGATGTAAGTCAGCCTTCTCTTCCCCTAGCTAGGGGTTCAAAACGTTTCCCTAGATCCAGGAATCCAAGACTTCAGGGGCATAGAAATGACACAGAGCAGAGGAAAACATCAAACCGGCACTTGAGAAGGCTCCGTGCTGAAATCGGAGCAGGCAGGCTTATCCAGAGTGCTTAGAAGTGACTCCTGAGTCCAGCCTTTCCTCTCAACTCTTCTCAGCAATTCTAAATAGCTTTGAAAATGCGGTCTTTTTTTTCCCTTCCTTTTTCGCAATTCAGAGGGGGAAGACACTCAACTCTGCTGCGAACTGGAAGATGAATACGCTAACATTTCTTCCCATTCAACAATAACTCAGAGGCAGCTAATGAGATTTTCTTTCCTTCCCTGAGCTCCCATAAGCCATCTATTCTCCACCAGGCAAGGGCTAGCCATGAAATTTTCCACCAATTTACAATTTTTCAAGCAGCTAGGAGAAGGCTGAAATAGCTTAGTAATGGGTGTTGCCATAAAACTTGTGATTACAGAATTTGTTACGCTGAACATCATAATGGAGTGTTTGTTTAAACCAAACACCCTTTGGCTCTCTGAAGACAAATACTGTCTTCCATATCCTATTTTCCCCAAATGTACTGAGAGTCTTTTTGGACAATGATGGTTCGTCTGTCTTTATTTGGCTTGCCAGCTGGGTTGGCTGCCCCAAGTAGCTTTCGCCTCACTTAGGACCCACATGCGAAGACTGAGTATGTATCACCTCCAGTTAAGCCAAAAGCTGACCAGACACAGCTAATCCATCCTCATAAGGCCATCAAGGGGAGCAGACATTTTGTCTACCAAAGACACTAAGGACAGGCCAAGGGCCAAACTGACCTAACCCCAGATGACCTTGAAACACTTGAACTTTTCTCTGCTTTCCTTTTTCACATCTGTAAAATCCATAAAGTCAAGAGACTCACTTATTCTGACTCCAAGGATCTATAATTGCAAAATAGGAAGGAAAAGTGGGTAAAATCATCCTCATGCTTAAGTCTTTAGAGAAAGTTGGCTTCACGTAGTTTACTCCTGTATCAATTACTTTTCTATTGCTGTGATGAAACGTGAGCAACTTAGAGAAGGAAGGGTTTATGTGGCCTTATGGTTCCATGAGGATAAAACTCCACTACCGTCTCACAGACAATACAGCCCCATGTCAGAGAGGATGCATCCATGACGTCATATCAACCTGGACATGAGAGTTCATTAATTCATCTTTGTGGTGTGCTTTGAGCAGGACAAATGCTTACATAGTACTTAGATGATGAATTAATGTAGAACAATTTCCATCCCCAATAATAAAACCCCAAGATAAGAACATATGCCAAGTTTCAGCATCATGGGAAACAGTAGACCGAGAAGAGTCAGGACGGACGTGGCCGTTCTGTTTTGTTCAGGGGGGAAAGCAGAAAAACCCAACCAAGAAATACGGGACCAACAGCAAAGCGCAATGGCTTTGAAAGACAAAATGGGAAAAAGTTAGGAATAAGGTGCCTGGGGCTGGAGGGATGACTGGGTGATAAGGCAAGCATGTTCCCCTGCCAAAGGACTTGCGTTTGGTCCTCAGCACCCATGTGGGGTGGCTCACAGTTGCCTGAAGCTCCAGCTTCAAGGAAGCCAGGAGTCTGTCAGTCTCCTCCAACATGTGCACACATATGACATTCTCTTGTACATACCACAAGTATACATGTGCATCTGCATCAGAGAGAGAGAGAGAGAGAGAGAGAGAGAGAGAGAGAGAGAGAGAGAGAAGGGTGTAATAAGAGACTTGAAGCCTGCAGGTAAAAACTCCATCCATTCTGTGAAGCAGAAGTCTATGGAAACAAGCTCTTTCATGAAGGCTGTGGAAAGAATAGCTTTGTGCCCAATTATCTGCAAATCTCTTCTACAAACAGCCATGTGTTCCCTAGACCAGCTGCCCTGGAACCAGCAGCAGGGAATTGTCGGCAATGGGGTCATCAGAATCCCTGGAGGAAGCCAAGTCACTAGGAAAATCCAGCCCCTAACAAACTCAGGCTGCTACCTTCTCTGTGGAGATAATGGCATAATTATCTTAGACATCAAATTCTTACTGTTGTTTATTTTTGAGACTGTATTTTAATTACATTTCTCCCTTCCCTTTCTCCCTCCATATCCCTCCTGTGCACCCATCTCTGCTTGCCTTCAAATCAATGGCCTCTTTTCTCATCTAGTTATTGTATCCATAAACATATTTGCATATGCACATATATTTCTAAATATAATCCAATGAGTCTATAAAATGTCACTTGGATGTATGTTTTCAGGGCTGGCTGTTTGACAGTAGATGATGAATCAATGTGCTCTTTCTTGGGCAGCGCCACCATCACTTTTATTCACAGTAAAAAATATAAATATATATATATATATATATATATATATATATATATATATATATATATATATATATATTAAGCCTGAACAGAAATGAGGCCTTTTTCTGACCAATTCAGAACAAGAGCCATAAAATACTGCGTTCTTCCTGGATAGTTGGGGAAATGCCTGTTCCTTAGTGTGTATTCCTTCTACCTAGGATAAGCTGCTAAATTCCTCTGCCACCTGAGCTGATTTCTAACCAAGGTTCTCTTATTAAACCCAGAGAGGAGAAGGAAGTGGCAGCTCACGCAGGCCATCTCTTAGAGCCATCTCTAGACCCTTCTTTTTGCAAACCAAGTTGTAAGTATTGACTTCAGTAGTATTGGGGGATGGACAATAAAAAATTTCCAAGAAATTATCCACCTGAAGAATAGCTAACGTCTATTGATCAGTTGAACTTCTTCCATGATCATAAAAAGAGTCTGTGCAAACACATCAGAAGTAGAAATTGTAGCAATCTACTGTCCCTTTTAGAAAACATATATTGGATCGTTGCTATCTGGAACATAAAAAGCAGACTATAGACCTAATCCACATTTTCTGGCCTTGTAGCTACAAACCTTGGTGAAGTTATTTAGCCATATAAGACAGGAGATTCTCATATACAAAGGAAAAATTATAACAATGTTGTCAACAAGAATTCCTGGAAAGAAGCTGGGTCTGCAAAGACAAATTAACTGATTAGAACTTCAGTGCTGTAGAGAGATTGGAATGTTGCGGGTCTGGGGGCTAAGTACCTCAGCTTTAACCCCATGAATTGCCATCCCTTACCCTCCACTGTGTCAAAACAAATCCTCTGACTAATAGATAAAATCTTTTTGGAGTCTATTAGCAGAACGGACCACTAGCTCTTACTTCCCAAAAGATAAGAACGTCATCAGATAGTGCTGGAGGCCTATGGAAAGCTTCTCCTGCCTTGGTATAACTACCTCTCTGATGTACCCACCATTGTACTTAACTTTGTTTTGATTTATGACAGTCTTTGTTTTTTGAAATTATAAGACTTCATGTAACTGCTTTGATGTTGGGACATGGAATATAGGGCAACCAAAATCTGTGTTCCGGGACCATGGTCACTCAGATTAGCTCTACAGTAGGCTGCCTTTACTCTTTAAGGTGAGAACTGTATTTTTTGCATCCACAATATCTATCTTGGAGAATAACAAGTAGACAAAGTGCTAGACTAAATACATGTCAGTTTTTGTTAGTATTTGAGTATTCTAGTTTATGGCTTATTGTTGTATCTGCCATGGTGTGAATATAGCTTCTCTCCCCCTCCATGTGTGTTATCAAGAAGAGGGACTAAGCTAAACATTCTAGAGGTGATCAGGGCTCTGTCCTTCTGAACACTGATGGATAATCTTCAGAGTGAGTCTTCTATAAAACCCAGTTGGGCTAAATCTCTCTAGTACCCTGTCTTTTATGACACAGTGTCCTGCACTGCCAGCAAAAAAAAAAAAAAAAAAAAAAAAAAAAAAAAAAAAAAAAAAAAAAAAAAAAAGGCCATCACCTGATGCTGATCTTTGACCCTGGCACAAAACTGCGTGCTAAAATAGATGTCTTTTCTAAATAACTCACACAGCCTGCACTATTCAGTTACCAACAACAGAGAATAGAGTAATATTAAGAAAAAAATTAGTTCAAACCTCCTTAACACATTTTTAATTTCTTTTGCTCTCTTCCAATTTTATTCTACATACATACAAATACTAAACATCGCATCATAGATATGACTTTTTGCTACCTGTTGTAATCGAAACCATATATGCTATAAATGTTCTTGCACTTTTTCTTATGTCTCTAAAAGTATAATGTGCTTAAAAATTCCATACTGATTGGTAAATTGACATAGCATAGGCTAATATCTCTCTAGGGGCTAGAAAGATAGTTTACCAGGTAAATTACTTGCTTTCAGATCATAAGGTCCAGAAATCTAGCCCAGCACATAAAAAAGCCAGGCACAGTGACATGTGCTGCAATCCTAATGCTGAAAAAGAAAAGACAGGCAGATTCCTGAGGGTCACTGGCCACCTGGTCAATTGGCAAGCCCTACATCCCAGTAGAAGAGCCTGTCTCAACGAAGCAAGGTATGTGATGAGGGACAACACCTGAGCATAACCTGTGGTCACAACATGTATGCACACACACACACACACACACACACACGCACGCACGCACGCACGCGCACACACACACACACACGCACACACACTTGAAAGTTCCACCACTGAGGATGCTGCTGGTTGGCTGTTGGAGACACTGAACTTGGAGCCTGAGTACTTACATTTTTCATTTATCCCTTTTTAAATTTGTTTTTATTTTATGTGTATATGCATTTTGCCTGCATGTATGTCTGTGCATCATGTGTGGGTCTGGTGTCCATGGAGGCCAGAAGAGGGCATCAGATCCCTTGGAACTGGAGTTACAGGCAGCTGTGAGCAACTATGTGGTGTTTGGAATCAGACCTGGGCCCTCTAGAAGAGCAGCCAATGCTTTTAATCACTGAGCCATCTCCCCAGCCCTTGTTTCTTCTTTGAAAGCACATTAACTCTCAAGTGTTTTGTCCTGTTACTATTAACTAGCCTCCTACCTCGTGGTTGAGTTCCCCTGCTTCTCCAAACTCTCCCATTCCCTCAAGAATAAAAGTTTAAAGAAATCACACCACTGCCTAAGTCAGTTTCCTCATTTAAAAAACAAGGAAAGTAAGTGATGGCCCTGTCCTGAAGGATTGTGGGTGAATCAAGACAGCACGTGAAAGGGTGTTGTAAACTACAAAGAATGATATTCCTGAATGCTAGACTCATCAGCATATTTGATAACTTTTTCTTTTTATGTAGACGATATTCTTGGTATAATTGTGGCCTCTATGAATATGCTCATTATTATGGCTCATGATGAATATGTCTAAATTGCTTCAATGGGTGAAGGACATTTGTCCTGTTGCTGTGACAAAATACCCTGATAAAAACAAATTAAGAAAGAAAGGATTCATTTTTGGCTCACAATTCCAGAGTACACTCTGTTACAGCAGGGAAGTCAGAGTAGCCCAATCCTGAGGTGACTGGCAGTCAGTCACACAGAGAGATAAATGCTAATGTTCAGCCCACTTTCTTCCCTTTATTCGGTCCAGGACACCAGCCACTGAAGGGTGCTGTCCACAGAAATGTGGGTCTAGCCACCTCAATTAGCCTAATCTAAAGACTCCATCAGAGGCATACCAATAGGCTTGCCTCCTTCGTGATTCGAAATCCTGTCAAACTGTCAGTCAGTGTTAGCCATCAGAGGGACCCTGAAAACAGATGAGATGAACAAGGTAAGATGCTGAGATCAGTTCACCACTCGGTGTTCTCAGTTATTCACAAACAGACATACGTGTGTATAAATGGGTAAAATACAAGCAAACATGTGGGTCCACATGCATGTGGTATGCATACACAATGCATAATGGCTTGTTCTGAAAAGTGCCAAGCCTGACAGCTAGTGAGTTCAAAGCGGAAGTGTGTGAGCTACCCTGGCACAGCCTGGCCCACCCGCATTCACTCCACACCAGGGACACATCCCACCAGAGGGGGTGAGAAGGAGACGGGGGAACTCCCATAGCCACACGTTGAAGCAAAGTTTATAAGCAGGAAGCAGATGAAGAAAAGTGGGTGTGGCAGCCTAGCTTCTCTATGGCTGGAAACCCTTCTGTTCAGTGTACCCCTTCACTCAAAGATCTTTAAGAAAGTCTCACCGTCCTCGCAAGGGGTCAGAGGCCGCGCCAGTTAGTTTTAGTGTTAACTTGACAACCACCTGAGAAAAGGAAACTTGAATTGCAGAATTGTCTCAATTAGTTTGGTCTGTGCCCATGTTTGTGAAGGATCCTCTTGCTGTGAAAGAAACCAACCCACTGTGAGTGTCACCATCTCTGAGGAGGTGGGCCTAGGCTGGATTTAAAAAAAAAAAACAGCTTGAGTGAGCCAGTAAAAAATTTTTCTCCACGCTTCCTGCTTTGGTTCCTGCATGAGCTCCTGTGTGATGAACTGTGATCCGGAAGTACAAACTAAATACACTTCCCTCCACGCTGTTGGCTTTGATCATCACAGCAACACAGACAAAGCTGGAACAGGGACTGTTTCTTCCTGGAATGACGTCATGCGGATGGGATATCTGGGTGAACAGTGGCCATGAATACAATAATAGCTGAAGGACAAGGGCCTGCCAGCTCCATAGAAGACCAGCCTCTGACCAGGTAGGCATTCGGGAGAACAAACATCCAAGGCCAGGGTCCTCGGTGTTAGGGAGAAGTGACAAAGATACAGTGCTCAGTCCATACGCCAAGACCCTCGCTGAAGTAGAAATCTGTTTCACAGGTTGTCATTCACGTAACTACGTGACAGGTATGGAGTAACTATGGCACAAGGTCAGTGCAGCAACCAAACCACAAAGAACCTACAGCCTGCGAGACCAGTTTTTCAACCGTGCATCATTTCTCTACCTCGCTACACCTTATTTTACTTTTGAATAGAGCTAATCAATCACTTAGAGCCACTCCTAAGGAAGATAGAGGACCGGGGACATCAAAGAAAACAAAATGCACTTCGGATCATTAAGGAGTATTGGATAAACTCCTAACCTCTCTTCTCCTTAGTTTTCACATAGACGGGAGGAAATGCAAAGCTCCCTTGCCGGCGACATAACGCCTCCTTAAAACATCCGAGTTACGTTACTAACCATGTTTTCTAAAACCGGCATTTGGAGCCTAGGAACGCAATGCCTGGTTTCTATAATCACTTTAAAAATCTCCCGGCTCATACATATTAAGTAAATAGCATAGTAATAAAATTTGGGCTTTCATTGTTCTTTCCATGAAACCTCTAAATTAGTTTAGCAGCATTGTGGACTCAGGAGTCAAGCTCTGGTCTCAATTACTGAAAGACAATACTCAAATACAAATGAATGATCTTTTGAAACCCAGTTTGACTCCAGAATACAACAGGCCAAAACATCACCTCACTACAATAGTTAGATCATATATGTGTGTATGTATGTATGCTTTATAATATACATGTATATATGTAATATATATATCATATATGTGTATATGAATGAGAGAGACTAAGAAGGAATTGCTCACAAGGTGAATTTTTCCAGAGAATGACTATAACAAAACCACAAATGGCTGATATACCTTATGCCTTCATACTACAACTGATTTCAGTTTAAAGGAGCTGTTCAAGTGTCAGCTCTAAGATCCCTGGCCCATCCTCACAGATGTGCTTAAACTATTTACAAGTTACAGAGTCCCTGTTCCGTGGGTTCAGTTTCTCTCAAACTGTAAAATCATCGTGCCAGTGTCTCAGTACATGATATACCCCATCAATTGTGGGAACCAGGAAAAATCCTAGTCAATGAGACCCAGATGGAAATCTGTCAGGAAAGGTTCTAGGAAACATTTCTACATCCGGGCAAAAGGTGACATTGATTCTTCCTCTTTCCCCTAGCTTCCTTTCCCTCTCTTGGGTTCTGGCTTGGTGACAGGAGCAATGGCAGCTGCTCTGGGATCAGGGAGAAAGGGCTGAGAGAACTGAAGGGACACATGCCTCACCAGCAATGAGCCACCAAGCTAACGTTGGTGCTCACTCCTCAGCTTCTTGCTAAATGAAGAACAAGCAGATCCTAACTTGTGTGTTGGGCAGATATGTTATACTCAGTCCAATGAGATTCAGGCTGAAGAACCTGCATTTCGGTCCCTCCAGGTGACGTCAGCTCAAATGTTCCCTTAGAGCTCCACGGGAGAAATGTCCTGTATTACACAGGCTTTACTAATGCCAGTCCTTGGAGAGTGACAGCAGCCATCACCTCTCACCGTCTCGTTTCTGTAGATGCCGACCATGAAAAATAGATCCTACATAAATATACATGTGCACTTGCCAGAAAATGGCCTACAGCTACTTGAGAGAAAGTAGAAAAAGCAAACACTATCAGGGCAAAATAGCCATGGCACTTTCGTGGGAAAGCAACTATCGCCCACTTAGGAAATGGGGAGAGATGGGCAAAGCCGAGAAATGGCTGGACAGTAAAAACTCTGCCCAACCTCAACTATTTCCATCATAGGCACCATGCCCTAGTTCAGTCGTTGATCATTATAAAGTTAATGGAAAATATTCTAGTGGACCACGAGGTCCACATCCTCCTTCACCTCTTCTCGCTCCTGATACACAGAGCTACTGCCTGAAAGATTTCCCGGAGTCAGTTGACCGTCTTGTACCTACCCCCTATTTCTCTTGATAGCCCCTGACACGACACAGTGTAAGTATAACCCCTCTGTTTTCTGCTGAGCCTTCCAGATCCACAGCTTATCAATAAATAGGAGAAGCTCAGCTCTAGATGCCCCATGACAGGATGGTTGGAAGACAACAAGAACATTTTGTACTAGTCAGTCCCCACACCTTTATCCAGGCTTGGGCAATTTTCCTCACTCAGAAATCATTGATGAATATTCTCCATGTGTCTGATTTTAATTCACTTAAAATTTAAAAAATACTGATAATATATTACCATGTCAATGTGATAGAGTGCATGATACTAGATGCACACCCATCAATGAGTGAATGCACAAACTCTGAGGCGAAAAATCAGTAATGGTTTTTTGTTTGTTTGTTTTGTTTTGTTTGATTCTATTTTGTTTAAAGCACTTGAAGTTGGGAGGGAAAAGAGATAGTGTGGGGTATGAGAGAAGTTGGAGGGGAGAGATAGGGGATGGGTTTGATCTAAATACTTTAGATGCTTGTATGAAATTCTCAAACAAGAAAAAGCTCTACTAATGTCTGTTTTCAGGTTCAGCATTGGACTATAGTTATGTAGGTGTGACCACTGAGCAAAATCATGATGAGGAGACACATGGACCTTCTCAGTACTGATGTGCAAATTGATACACGACTGTCATTGTTTCAAAATAAAATGTTTACTTGAGTAGTCCCAAAGCATACGTGGATAAGGGCATTCTGGCTTTGTTAGTATGCCTTGATGTTAGCCATTTTACAATAAACCGAGCACCAATAACAAAGTTTGTTGCAATTATTACTTGCATCAGTATCTGTAACCCTGTTTTTTCATTTGTCCTTGTATACTTGGATACATATATGAATATATATGGTGTGCTTATATGTATGTGTGTGTTCAAACATGCAAAATTTAAAAGTATACACACAATTTTAAATGTCACTGATTAGCTTTTAATTCAATGTCTGACTGGTAGTAACTTTGAATCTTGATTCTATCATCCAGAGAATTAAACATCTTCTCTTCAAGGCCCAGGAAACGCAGGTTCCTAAGGACCCATTCACCAGAACTCTATCCGCAGACTCACTGAGTAATGGTCAAAGGCCTTTCATGTGTATCATCATCTAAACTTATTTCTCTAGTCTTCCCACAAGGAAGTTTTTAAAACAGATGGATAAAGTCTTCGGAAAACCCTGTATACTTCCATAATCCAACAATATAGAAAAAAAAAAACGCTTCATCCAGAAA
Organism: Arvicola amphibius; assembly: GCF_903992535.2. Taxonomy (NCBI): domain Eukaryota; kingdom Metazoa; phylum Chordata; class Mammalia; order Rodentia; family Cricetidae; genus Arvicola; species Arvicola amphibius. Next base: position 146,795,443 of record NC_052051.1, read on the forward strand.
CCATAAAAGAAATAACAATAAATTTGACTAAATCTTTTTAAGGCCAACATAACAAAGCAAAATCTCAACTGCAACGTGAAGAGGACAAATCACGGACTGGAGAAGCATTTGTAACAGATGCTGGACAAAGAACAATTTAATTAGTAAACATCTTTCAAATCATTAATAAAAAATTAAACAATACAAAGCAAATGAAAAAAATAAGATTTTTTTAAAATAAAAATAAAAAATAAGACCGTACTTCACTCTGTTAATGAGTGAATACAAATCAAAAATACAAGTATGATTTACCCCCTCATTCAATCAGACGAGAATTGTTTTTAGAAAGCTAAAGCCTACAGATTACAATAGGAATAGAATGCATAGGAAAAAGGCATCTTGGCTCCTGTGCAGCCGATAGAACGTAGATGACCGCACTGGAGAGGGCTTTGGCAACATCAAAATGCATATACGTTTTCATTAATCTACTTGTTGGAATTTATTGTATGATATACTTGCGAACTACATTTGCTTCATCGTTTGTCACATCCTTCCTGTGACTGCCTAGTGGACATAAATAACCCCAGCGTCTTAAGATGTTTATGGAATAGTAAAAGGTGTGAAAAAGGTTCAGATAGTCATTAAAAATAATGAGACCGCTCTGGGGATACTAACATGGAAAGATCTCCAAGATACACACATTTATTTTAAAAAGCAAATATTCAATATGCAGGATGATCCTAGGTGACCCCTGTGAAAGGGTCGCTGGACCTCAAAGGGGTCGTGACCCACAGGTTGAGAACCACAGCTCTAGGTGCTCTGCATGCTCTCAGTAATTTCACCATGACAGAAATTTCTTTTAACACTAAAAATCCTCAAATCTTCCTCAAAATCTAACAAAAGTCACAAGCCATTTTCCTCTCAACACATACACACACACACCAAACTCAAGAGGTTCCCCAGAAGCTCACTGTAAAGCCAGGTGCCTAAACTTGATCACATTAAGGAACACCTGGGAGGTGAATCACATTACCCCGGAACGCTGGCCCTGGTTCCCCAGCTCAATAGCATTGTGAAAGACTCCGAACTGCAGAATCTCTGAAGCTCCAGTGGGTTCTGATGCACAGAGCTTGGGGCTCACACTGTGGGAATGAAGGTTTCAAGAAGGTTTCCATCTGTCCCTGGAGAGGCTAGCAGGCATGAAAACTCCCAGAGGCTTCTTATTTCCCACTTTCCTTGGACCTCATTTTCCGTCTAGTCATTCGCTTAGCCCTTACAATTGCACCATCGTTCTTTCTAATGTAGCAGTTCTGGACACGAAATCACCCGGCAAACCTTGCTTCTTATCCAGGCTCCACCCACATCTTGGACGCCATTTTTTTTTTGTTTTTGGCTTTTTTCCATATTCTCTTTTTTCTTCTTCGTCTTTTTCTCTGCTACTTTCTTCACGGTTGCTCATGGTATTTACTGTGTTGTTTAAGAAACGTGTATGTTTTGTTTCCAGAGAATTTCCCAAGTGTCCCTTGTCTGGCAGGCTGGGATAATCATTTTAACTTGAACTTCTGCTGTTCGAGGGACTCCTGCCTTGTGTTCATTAGTATCTTTCCTCTCAAAGCCTACTATTCCAAACCCTGGGCTCTTTGTGGCTGCTTCTGAGCAGTCAGACTGCATGGTGGCACTACTGCCAACCCCCAACCCTGCCCAGGTGCCGAGTGATTTCACTAAGCACCCCACTCCTGTCGTCAGAATTATGTCACTGTGGTGCCCACCCATCACCTTCTCTAACTCATAGAGATGACAGTGTCCTTAAAGGAGACTGGTGGAGAGCTTGCAGAGACCGGGGAGCAGATCTCTGACTATCACGGATCCCCAACTGTGTGTTTTTGTGATAGTTTCACTGTCTGCTTTAGAACAGTTCACCCCAGCCTATTGTGTCCACATGAGACAAAGATCAGTAAAATTGCACTGAAGGCTGCTTCTCCATGCACCCAGACCCTTGCACATGCCCGAAACCTGGATGCTAAAAGGACTGAGAAGGGCCATGCAGCCAAGCACTTGCACATCTGCAGAGCTGCGCAAAGCCTGGGAGACTGATCGTATGAAGACATACCCACAAGTGCCTTCTTCTTCGGGACCTGTGTTCCTTTCCTGTGACTGCAACAGTAAATCATCACAAGCCACCAAAACCTTATCATGTAGTTCTACAACTCAGACCTCTCCAGCCATGGAGTCACTGGGCTGTGTCCCAACTGGGGACCTCGGGGAGAATGGTTCCCTGGTCCTTCCAGCTCCCAAAAGTCCCTGCATCCTCGCAGGATACAAGCATCTCAGGATGGGAGAATCATTATACAGCTGTCCACAGGACACTAAAGTGGAACCTGGGAATATGCCTTACTGTGAATATATGTGGGGATAGGAAACAATAGGGACCATTAGTTCATCATGTGATCCGTTGCTATGCCAGGGCTGCGGTAGCAAGCGCCACGTGGTGAATGCCTTAACCAATACATCTTTAATTCCATAACTCTTCGGTCCAAGGTCAAGGTGGATCTATATTTTGGCTGAAGCCTATTCTTAGTTTGTAATGGTCTCACTGGATCCTCTCTTGGTCTTCTCCTTCCTGCATACATATGCCTTGTGTCTCTTGTTGTGTTCAAATCTCCTCTTTCAACAAGGCTGCTTGGTTAAGGTACTTCCTAAAGGTCTTCCTTTTTAATTCAACATGTCAAATGTTCCATCTCCAAACACGGGCACCTTCTGAAGTAAGAGGTTTCAGACCTGTGGTAATTAACTACATGTGCCAACTTGATGAGGTTAAGCGATACCCAGGTGACTGATAAAACTGTCTCTGTGTTCGTGAGTGTTTCCAAAGTGGTTAGTAGTTAGATCAGCAGACCGAGAGTGGACAAAAGCCCAGGCAGAGCAGAAAAGTAGAGGAAGGGTCAGTTCACTTCCTCTTTTCCAACTTGGCCGTCTGCCACTGTCTATGTTCAGTCAGTGGGCCCTCTGATTCTCAGCCTCCAGAATCAGAGAAATTATGCCACCATATTTTTAGTTCTCTGCCTTGCAGATGACATACTATGGGACTTCTCAGCCTCCATAACCATACGAGCCAATTCTCATAATTGTCACTGATACGCATTTCCTGTTAGCTCTGTGACACAGAGGAGACAGGGCACACAGAGAGACAGAAGCATCAAAAGTCCGGGAAGGGGACATCTGCCTAGCAGAAAAGAGTTAATAAAAATCAGTAAAAAGTCACCCATTCCTCTCAGTGTATGTGACCCCAAGACCATAACAGTATCCCAGTCACCATATGAGTTCAGCTATATTGAATCTTTGTGTTTCCAGAGTTTGAGGATCACTGCAAAAATGCTGCCTGAATGGTAGGAATTCTGTATAAGATCATTATTATTATCTAGATCTTCATTAAAACGAGATCAGAATGAGGGTGGATTAAAGGGTTAATAGCTATTACCTTCTCTCAAGAGAAAGAAACTAATTACATTTTCTTATACTACAACCCGCACCAACACCAGCATCCTGGCGACCTCCTGTTGATGAGCAATCTCTTTTTAATTTACATTGAAAACATTAGGCAAAAAGCCTAATTCCAATTATGTTCTCTGACAGCTCTCAATACTCATTATGGGATTCACTGGATGTTAAAAATAATAATGATGATAACATCAATTATTCCTGCATATCAAACTCAGTGCAGACTACACTACCATGCAGAACTGAGAAGCAAGCAGACAGGCATACGCATGCATGTGCGCAGGCGTACGCCACTGAAATTCGCAACCAGAAAGCCACTGTGAGCCATGAAGGTGAATTCTTGCGACTCTGTGTGTCTCCGGCAAACCCCAGAAGCTCGCCAGGGATGGCCTGATCATCTACATTCTGGGAGGATGTCCCATCAGGGTCTCCTGCACTCCTCACAGTCAGCTCTGGGAGCAGGTATGAAGAGATCACAGCATGGTCACACCTGGGCTATCTCCTTTCCCAGGGCAATAGGAAGGGGGCTGCCACATGACAGAGAAAAGCTCTGTGCATCTTCTCTGTGAGGATGGCCATTTTCCAAGTAGCAGTCTTTAACTCAGCAGCTCCCAGGATGGCTCAGAATGGTGATTCTTTGAAGAATGGATCGGCTGTTTGCAATGCCCCTCCTGTCCCTTGTCAGAGTGTGAGAAGAAACTTCTGTTTCAGAGAAGCATCGCGTCAGGGAGGTGAAGCTAGATGGTTCTTGGAAAGATCACAGGAGCCTGGGTCAGTCTAAGGCATGGAACTTCCAACAAGGAGGATCTATCTCAGAACATCCCTTCCGGGCAGGTCCTAGGCAGTGGCCCTGCTGAGGACATTTCCTCGTCTACCTTCTTAGCCATCTTAAACCCTCCAGGAAACAAGAGCACAGCTCAGTCAGGCTGGTGATCGTCAGACAGACTGTCAGAGTTCAGCTCAATCAGAGTTCAGCTCTTTCCTCTTGGTTCACGAACTAGAACCTAACATTTTATATTTGTTTTCTGCATTTGGCATCCAGAGCCTGCCTGCCCTTCAGTGTTAGTTTGGAAGCCACGTTGAACCACCTTGTTGTAAAGCAGGAGGGGTTACTGGGCTGTCTACAAGCTGATGCTGCCTACATTACAGATGTTTTGACTTCTAAGCGAGATGCCGTACAATGAGATAAACCCAATGGGCACTAGAAATTTACCACTAGCATGCCTCTCCTCAGGTCATATTCTAACTGTCCGGCATGTTCCTGTTTTACCACTAGTATCTCCTTAAAAGAACCCATGTGCTCCCCCAGTTTCCAGGACCACGTTATTAACTATCATTTTATTAACTATTCACTGTCCCAGCTCCTGGAACAATGACAATTCTCACCTTGCAAGAATCGCATATGTGGTAAATTACTGAATGGTCAATGTAGCTACTGCTGCGCAGCCTGCAAAAGGAAAGCAGGCAGGAAGTATCACCCATTTTATACATGCAAAGAAGGAAGGGCCCTTGCTGGGAATGGGAGTTAGCTAACCCTAGGAGTCCAGAGAGAGACTGACAAGTAGAGGTAGAGAGTCCCAGGCATCATCTAACTAGGAATTTGATCTGAGCTCCAGATGAAAGAGAACTTTCTAGAGGCTAGAGAGAAGCAACTGCTTTCAAACCCAGGCTCTGTGGAAACAATGGGAGTTGGCTGTCACCACCCATCAAGGAGGGTGATTCCGCTTCTGAAGAATCCATGGGAGAAGCAGGGCTGCCTGACACTGTCTGGGAAGATTCTGGGAGTGGATGGGAGCTGCAGGGGACCGTTCCTGGGTTCCTGCTACAGGATGGTGTCTTATTGCAAAGCTAAAAATATTGTGGACTCTCGTTTTTTTTCTTCTAGACTCCAAATGCACACATATTCTCTTTTGTCTCTCTCTGTGTCTGTGTATGTATGTCTCTCTCTCTCTCTCTCTCTCTCTCTCTCTCTCTCTCTCTCTCTCACACACACACACACACGAGAAGCAGCTCTGAGAATATTTTCCTGTATCACTGTGAAGACAAAATACATACACTATTGCATGGGAAGTGAACAGTAAACCCGATATGGGCCTGCATGGAGAAACAGCAGGAGGATGCCTGGCTTTAGAAAGACTATCCAAGGAGACAAGTCCTTGGGAAAGCCCTGCCGGGAGAGTGTTGCCAAGGCCAGCTTCCATCGCCTGCCAAGGCAGTGCCACTCCCACGCTGGTGTTGCCAAGGAACTGGAGAGAGCCTGTCATTAAAGACATTTGTCCAGACAGATAAGTGATTGTCAAGAAATTCTCGACACTGCTTCTCAGATGTGCCTGACTGGCTCCAGAGCTGTGATCACAGGGACCAGTCTGCAGGGCCTTGCTGCACTCCTAGAGCCAAGCAAAGTACCACTGCCCAACCCCCAGCTGGACGTGCCCTGGTTCTGCACCAAGCCCTGTTACAAAGCCTCCAACTGTCTCAAGGACAAGCAGCTTTTGAGGTTAGGATGGATTCTAGTTATAGCTGGGTCCTCCCTGCTCCTGGCACTTCCTTCCTCCCAGGAGGGAACACAGGGATTCTGTGTCTCACCTGTGCTGGTTCCTGCAGCTTAGGGTTTCCCTGCTTTTTAACTAAAGACAAAGCCACCTAAGACGTGTGTGTGTGTGTGTGTGTGTGTGTGTGTGTGTGTGTGAGAGAGAGAGAGAGAGAGAGAGAGAGAGAGAGAGAGAGAGTGCTTGTGTTGTGTGTGTGTGCCAGACTGAAGACCATGTTCTGCTCCACTATGTGTATGCACATATGCATACATATTTGCATGTGTGTTTGTATATAGCCTTCTCAAAATTCTGTCTCAGTGGCATGGCCTAATGCCTCACCTTCCCAAAGTTATTTCTACCCTCTGGTTCAAAACCTCTAGAAGCAGGTGCCATCTCCCCAGAATCTCTTCTCACGGCTGTGCTGTGGGGCAGAGAATTCCCACCTGCAGTTAACCCATCTCCAGGACCTTTCATCTTGCCCTGGGCTTCTTCTATCAACCTATGCACGTGTCCTAGGGATGGCTTTTCTCATTGTGGACGCAGAGCATCCTGGGACAGGCACCAGAGTGTGCCCTGGTGCTGTCTCATCTCTGATTGAAAAAAAAAAATATCTATCTGACGCTCCCTGGCGCTCACCCCTCTTGGATACCCACCCTCCGTGTGGCTGAGACTCCCTGTCTCCAGGAGTTGCCTCCATAGGCTTGGCCTATAAGCATGCCTATGGGGAATTTTCTTGACCAATGACAATCTGAGAGGATCTGAGATAGCTAAGGAAGATGGCTGAGTAAGCCAGGGAACACACCAGCATTCCTCCACAGTCTCTGCCCCTAGGTTCCTGCTTTGGACTCTTACCCTACCTTCCCTTGATGATGGCCTGTATTGTAAATTTACCTAATCCTTTTATTCTGCAAGTCAGTCAATGTTTTATCTAAGCAACAAAGAAATGGACTAAGACACCAAGTTGCACCAAGCTCCATGCTGCCTTTCTCGTCCAGCGCTTGCCCACCTTCTCATTGGGCATGGATGGCAGCCACTGCTAGACCCTTTTTGCTAAATACCATGAATCCACATTTTCTAACTGTGATTCTTCCCTCTCTGTGCCCTTTGCTGGGTCTCCTTATCTTCCAAATGCAGAGGCCTCTTTCAACTCAGGACCAGGACTTTTTCTCTCTATGGGGGAATTCATCCATGCTCATGGCTTTAATCACCTCCTGTACCAATTTCTGCACAGATATCCATGGCTCCAGTCTCTCTGCTGAGCCCAGGTCAATACCAATAGATACTGCAAAAAGATCACACCTGAGCCACGGTTATCTTGTCTTGACCCCTTGCTCCCCCAACAGCCGGCATTAGGAAGCAGCGACTCACTGAGACAATTGTTTGTCGTATAAACCAGCACCTTCCTTTCTTCTGACATCTGCCACCCATCACCAGGTTGTCATCAAGGGGTTGACTCTGCAGCCCAAGGTATCTACCAAATCCTCTCATAGCTCTCCCGTGTCAGTCTCATGCCAACCCCTTCCTATCCTTGAGCCAGCAATATCCCACACCACTTCTCTCCTCCTTACGTCTCCCTAGGCTTCAAGTCACTCTCCGCACAGCAAATCAGAGGGGCCTTCCGAATTCACATGCTCGTGGTAATATCTGAGACTGTCACTCCTTTCTTCACAAGCCTTCAGTGGATTCCTGTTGCTCCTAGAACAGCACAAGACACACAGTACCAGTTCAATCCATAGCCACTTTCACATGACTGACAAGAACAGAGGATGTCGAGTGGCCCACAAAGATGCCTTTTGTTGATCTTTGTACACTGTTCGGGCTTGGACGACTTTTTTGCTGTATAAATAGTCACTTTTTGCACTCACTAAGCATGTCCATTCCTGAACTGTGAAGTTGATCTAGCTTCCCTTATTTATAGTCCTGTGCTGTTACTGTGTACCAGAGACAGGGTGCAAACGCAGAGCCATCATGATCCGGAGCCCCTACATTCTCTCTGCTCAATTCCATCCTTCATTCACCCATTGTTTCTCAAGAATCAGTTATTCCATCTCAGGCCTTCTTCAAGGAACTGGCGGATGAAAGAGATATGGTCCTTTGCCTCAAAGGGCTTGCATTATGAGTACCATCTTCTCCCCAAAACAAATAGATAAATAGTAGAACGCCAACAAATGTATGTTTAACTGTGTATTATACTCCAAGTGTCATATAAACCACTGGACTAAATGATTAAATAGCATCTCTTCTTTCTAGACATTCTAGAAACAACCACTTAGTAACATTCCTTTGGCCTACTTATTTTTTTATCAGCTGAGTGATTTCTATCCCCTCTTTCCATCCTTCATATCTTCAACTTATAAATGATGTCAATATCATTCGATCTCTATCAGAAAATATCCAAAAATAAAATCCCTACTGAGAATATGTGTCACCTCTGCCCCAACTAGCAGCAAGTGCCTTCGCTCCCAATCAGGGACTGCCAGACACTCAGAAGAAGAATCAGACTCGCTTACCCAGGATGTCTGGCTAAAGCTAGGCTTTCTCATCTTTACCCACTGGCTCTCCCTGAGGACTACTCAAGACCATTTAAGGGGCACCTCATGTGTCCTGTGCTACATAACATGTTTCTACTTCCTGGTAGAGTTTCAAGGGTGGCACCAGTTGTCAGAAAGGAGGCACAGAGAGGAAAAATTTACAAGGCCACACAAAGAGTTGCATAGCTGGCATTTAGTACACCGTAAAGCCTGTCCCCGTCTAAAAGACTATCATCATTTCCTTAAAGGACCCCTGTCCTGGCTTACAGTTGTTTCTTCAGTGGTTCTACTGGAAAACAACTGCACCATATCAAGAGAAACGGCGCTCAAGTTGCTCTCGGTGGTATGCTTCCTGCGGGAGTTACTATGTTGCCACTGTTTAATTGAGGTAAATTGTATAACATAAAATCGAACCGTTTAAAGTAAACAATTCAATGCCACCAGTATGTTCACAGGGTGCCAAAAACCTGGTTCCAAGGTATCTTCATTACCTCAAAAGCTCATATCCACTAAACAGTATTTCTCCACTTTCCATCCCTAATCTTTGACAACCCCTAGTTGGCTGCCTGTTCTGGATATTTCAAATAAATCTAATAAGTCAGTGCGCGCCTCTTCCATCACCCAATATCCAACACTTTCTGTGTTCACCTGCGCTATAGCGCGAATACATGAAGTAGTAGAATTATATCCTTTTCAAAGATAAATGATACACTGTTATGGGGGCAAACTGCTGTTTGGTTAGACCTTTATCTGCGGATGGACGTTTAGGTTGGATCTACCTTGAAATAGAAAGTGTTACTATAAACATTGCAAGGACTTATCTGAGCACACATTTTCAGTTCTCTGGGGTAAAGGCCCAGGGGCTGGACGTTTGGGTCTTATGACAATTCTTTATTTAACTTTTGGAACTGTGACTCTCAATCATCCTAATGCTGTGACCCTTTAAGATAGTTCCTCACATTGTAGTGACCCCGACCATAAAATTATTTTCATTACTACTTCATGACTGTAATTTTGCTACTGTTGTGAACTGTAGTGAAAATATGTGTTTCCAGTGGTCTTAGGCAACCCCCACGAAAGCGTCATTAGATCCCATAGGGGTTGCAACCCACAGGTTGAGAATCCCTGAGTTCAAGGATCTTAAGGAGTTCACTGACCATCTAGCAGTGGGCGCTATGGAGCATAACACAGGATTGCTGTTGTGGGAAGTAAAATGGCAAGCTGGGAATCACTACACACGATGAAAGGCAGTCCTAAGAGGAAGTCCAGGGCAATGGAAGGCCCCTGATGACGGCGAGAAGAGCACTTGGAAGGTGCTCAGCAGGAACAGGAGTGAATGGGAGATCCATGGATAAGCCAGAGGAAGGAAGATCGGCCTGGCTCCTTAACAAGCTGCCCCCGAGCTGTGGGAACTGCTTTCTAGTCGGAAAATCTAATCCTATTTGTTCAGGGCTGTTGGAGTTGCCTAGGCCCTACCGCTTCTCATTGACTAGTGTCCACGTATGTATAACCGCCTGCAGCTAGCACTCCCAGAGTTATTAAGTTGCTCATTATTTTTGCCTTATGTTCACAAAGCCCCTTTCCCATTTCTTTTAAAGAAAAGGGACCCTGACAAATTTGCTTGCTTTCTTTTCTTTTTTTTTTTTTCTCTGCTCTCTGATAGACTGAAGAGCCGGCCTTGGCCAAATGCTTGATTGTTTGATTTTTTTTTTATTATATGAATAATGAGTATCTGCCTTCCAAGGAGGACAACTATGTCACCAAAGCCAAACTCAGTTTGCTTCCACTTAACTGTTTCACTTAACTGTGCAATTTGCCCCAGACTGGTTCTCAAAGCTCCACATTGGTTCTTTGTAAGTTTTCTCAATTACTTTTCATTTATATAAGAGTGGATTTCATGGGGTCAGAAGGGACTGGAGATGTTGAAAGGATGCTTAGGCCAAGCTTCATTTGTCTCTTATTTCATATGCATGGAATTTGTACCTAAAAATCACAACTTTCTGCTTTTATCTTCCACTAAACAGTGTGTGGGGAAAATATAGGCTTAAGTTTGAAGTTCTTAACACATCCAAATTATCATATGCTATTACCACTTTATTATCCCATGAAAGGAACACATAGTTATATATGTGTTTTATATATATATACATTTATATATATACATTTATATATATTTATATATATATACATTTATATATAACTATTGATGTAGCAGACTAATTAAAGAGGCCTTCATATGCCAAGATAAATGCTTAGGACAAATAAGACTTGGATCAATCATTTCTCAGAAAATAGCACCACCCAAAAACATAGAGAAAAGAAAATCAGAAATGCTATCTGTCCGCTGTGAGTATTAGGAGTCCTGTGTCATCACCCTTAATTTTGGAGTCTAACAGCCTGGAGATTGAGCACATCTCACAATGCTTCTTGCTGGTTTCCCACTGGAACACAATCTGAACTAAAACTGAACATAGAGATAATCTTCTGCCTATTCACAAGGACATAATGTTGTCCTTTTAAAACCTGTGCTTTTTAATGTTAAACAGAGCTAGACTGACCGTCTCTACCTCTGCAAGGATGACATTTGTCAGGGGATAGACTGAAAGGCTGTTGCACTGTATGAGGTGAAATATATTTACATTTATCAGAGTTAGAGAAAGGAAAGCTCATTCCAGGTATGCTGTTGGGGATGAACTTTGACATAGCCTGTAAGGAAGATTACAAACACACATTTTTTATTACAGTGACTGCATTCAGGAAATTGATCCTACAGTCATATTTTCATGTGCAGCAATGATGTGCATAAATAGTATGGTAATAGTATTTGTAAAGGGAAAAACAGGTCTGGGGAGATGACTCAGCCTATAAAGTGCTCACTGAACAAGGATTAGGGTCTGAGTTCGATACCCAGAACTCATATAAAAATCTAGGAGCAACAGTACCACTGAGAGACAGAGATCAGAGGTTCACTCTTGGTTGCTGGCCAGCCACTTTAGCCAAGATACTGGGCTCCAAGTTCAGTGAGAGACCCTATCTCAAAAAAATAAGGTAGAGAGTGATAAAGAAAAATATACAGACACATTTGCACACCACACACACACACACACACACATCAAAACATTGGGCATTTCCTTTGTCAATAGACTGGACTTTGGCTTAGACACCAGAAACAGGGTTGACAAGGTGGCTCAGTAATGGGGACTTTGTCATCAAGCCCGAAAATATGGATTTGATCCTAGGGATACACACCAGGGAAGGAGAAAACTAACTCCCGTGGGTTGTCCTTTGATGTCCATATATAGATCATGGCATACACACATACATTAGATACATTAGATGATAGATAGATAAATAGATAGATGATAGACAGATATAGATAGATAGAAAGATAGATAGATAGATAGATAGATAGATAGATAGATAGATAGATAGATAGATAGATAGATAGATAGATAGATAGATAGATAGAGATAGATAGATGATAGATAGATAGATGATAGATAGATAGATAGATAGATAGATAGATAGATAGATAGATAGATAGATAGATAGATAGATGATGATAGATAGATAGATAGATAGATAGATAGATAGATAGATAGATAGATGATAGATAGATAGATAGATAGATGATAGATAGATAGATAGATAGATAGATAGATAGATAGATAGATAGATGATAGATAGATAGATAGATAGATAGATAGATAGATAGATAGATAGATATGTGTATGACACCATGGGGGCAGGAGAGATGGCTCAATGGTTAAGAATATCTTCTGTTCTTACAGAGGACCCTGGTTCAGTTCCCAGCACCAACACAGCAGCTCACAACAGTCTGTAACTTCAGCATCAGGGGATCCAATACCTTCTTCTGGCCTCCAAGGGCACCAGACTTGCACATAGTGAACATACACACATGCAGGCAGACACTCGTATGCATAAAATAAAAACAATTCTTAATTAAATAGAGAGCATAAGCAAAGTGTTGCTCATCAGCATACAAGCTTACTCCTGCACCAGAGCTTCTCATAAGCTGGGATGCCCCCAACTTCTCAGCCTCACCCAATACTCCTCTCCCCTTGAACTGTGCCTCCATTTGAGCTCTGAACTCCTGTAGTTTAGAGACTCTGCATAAAGTAGTTTCATATGCACTTGGGTGACTCAAAAGTTATTTAATGTTCTATAAATGCTGAAGAAGGGAAAGAACTTGGTGAGACTCTTCCTTACTCAGCTCAATTTGACTTAGAAATACCAATCAGCATTTCAAGATAGTAAATCCAGAGATCCTGGCCTGTTTGATTAGGGAAATGAATCAAAAATATTTCATTGAGAAAGGGGAGACATGGAGTGACTTCACCATTTCCTAGGCACATATATTCTTTGAGATGGAACATAATTCAAAGACAGATGTTCATAAACAGTTTCCCACACTTTTTGTCAGATGGTTTTAAGTTTCAAGGATCCTAAGTGTCCTATGAGAAAACACAGAAACTCTGGGAAAATATCAGCCACACTGCAGGAAGTACCCAAAACTGGGATAACCCATGCCAAGTTGCCATAGCCTGGGAAGGCTTCTCAGGAACAAGTGACAGAAGTCACATTGGAGCAGACAGTAGCACTGCTGAGTGACTTCAGTGGCCATACCCTCTGGGTCAGGGCAACACCTGAAACCTTCCCTGTGAGGGGAAGTCCTCCTGGCTGGCTACAGGCAGCTATTTAGTTGATTTATTTACAAAAAGCCATCTGAACGTACTCCCTAAATCATGGCTAGCTACTTCAGCGTTACCATTTTAATGTTATCACCGCTCATTCAGCCAGAGAGGTGGAAAGGCTTCCCCATAACTAACAGTGTTCCTGTTCCCCAGAAATTTATCTCACTCTCATTCATAGTGACTCCTCTTTAGGAGGGAAAAAGGCACTATTCCAATGTGCACATTATTGGATCATCCATTCTTTCATTATGCCTTATTGAGCATCCTCAAAAACCAACACCCTGCCAGGCAGTATGAGACAAAACTTAAAAATCGCTCCAGTCAAAGGACTCAAAGTCCACCTGGGAGGGTAAAACATGGGCAGAGTTCACCCTATTTGATGGTGGCCCTGAGAACTACAAAAGTTCTGCAGGAGTTTTTAAAATGCTACACTGGGCTTTGAGTTCTCTTACAACTAAGTCTACCCATAAAAGTTTTGTGAAAGAGATGACAATTGGGCAAAATTATGAAGTTTCTAGGGCCAAGGTACAACTCCAATAAGCATGGGTGTGTACTAAAAAAGGTTCCCAGATCGGGACAACAATGATCTGGACTTTGTTGCATGTTGCTTGTCATAATCATGTGACCTAAAACAGCATTCTCCAGCATCGAGGTTCTCATCTAGAAAGTGGGGGTGGAGAAGATCATTGCCGGACCCTTCAAAGATGGTATTTGCTGTGTTTCTAAGCTGCCAGGTTGGGAGGTGGGTTGTCAAGATAAAAGGCAGCCAAAGAGTTGGCCAACCCTCACCAGCATGTTCTTGTTCAAACTTAGTATGCATATCAAGCACAAGTATTTTTCAAAGTGTTTAAGATCTCAGGAAATATGTCATTTCATGCTCTGCTTCCCTCCCGTTAATATTATATCAATATATTTTTCCATAAGTGTCTGGGAAATCATCTTTTCAACGACAACATATACACTCTAGTGAGTATGCCATACTTACCAAACAGGTGCCTTTCATCATGCATGTATATGCTCCCCACCCTCCCTCCAGTGCTAGTGACGGCATTCCGGACTTACACAGGCAGGCAATTACTCTGCCACTGAATCTCAGACATATACAGAGGCTCACCAAACTGGAACTGACTCATGGTTGGGTCAAAAGGACAGAGTAGGAAAGAAACAGATCAACTTCAAATAATTGTTTTGGGCTGGACATCTCCGGAAAAGGTGATATCCCTACTCCAGGACACAGAAGTACAGAAGGACTTGAGATCGCTTTGGGGTGGTTGTGTTATTTTATTATTATTAACTGGGGGTTAGCATATGAAAAATAGATTTCAGCTGAATATTTCACACATGTGCATCATTTCAATTTGTTGACATTTCTCCCTGCTTCATTCATCCCGGTCCTCCGCCCAACTATTTCTTTCTGTTTTCATGATATTTCTGAACCCTTATTCTCCATAGTTCCCCCTCCCTGTCCATTGAGACCCCACCTTCTACTGCCATAGTCCCTTTCTACTATCATGTTCTACGTGTAGATTTACAAACACAAAAACTTACAACAATATCTGGCATGTGAGAGGAAATACGTTATATTTATCTTCCTGATATGACTTATTTCTCTTTTATCCATTTTCCTCCATCTGTCATAATTTCATTCTTCTGTGTGGCTGAATAAAACTCCACTGTATGCATGTACCGCATGGGCATCTAGGCTAATTCCATCTTTCGGCTCTCGTGAATGACGCAGCAATAAGCATGTGTAAGCAGGTGTTTGCTTTTCCTTGCTTGCTCTGAACTAACAGAGCTTTCACAGTGAAGGAGGAAGGTGGGGCCCAGAAGACAGTTACTCTCAAGAAATTACAGTTGCTAGGTAGCATGACAGGAAGGGCGAGAAGGGTTATGAAGAGGGATAGCGACTCACTGAAGAGGAGGAACTGAGATCACATCCCCCTCAGGAATCAAGGTACTGGTGAAGGCCACTGTGCCCTTTAAGAGCAGGTTCACACAGTGCGGGAACTGGCCTGTTCTTTATTTAATGTTTTTCTCTCTTTCTTTTGCTTTTCCTTCCTTTCTTTTTGTAACAACAAGATTTTTTTTCTGGATCTCCATATAACATGGAAGCAACCCCATGAGAACCTCTCAGGTAGCCCCCTACCACCATAACCTCTCACCAGACTCTGCAAATGTGAATGCCAAACAGTTGCTAATGCTGGTTCCATTCCAACACCGTGGGAAAGAAGCTGCTATGCATCTCCATGTGACTCTGCTGAGTTATTACGAACACTGGTCCCTGACAGATGTCATTAGGCATCAGTGTCCCTGATCAGATTTTCTTGGAGACAGGCAAACATGGTAAAAGCCATCTTCCCAACAACAGGTATCAAACTAGACAGGATAAGTGGAGACTAGAGAATAGCAAGGAAGCAAGCGTGCTGAGTTTTACACCTGGGTGGAGGCTGGCCAACGCTTCTCACCTGAGGAAGAACTCTTTCTCTTGAAAATGTGTTTATTCATGCTCAAGACTGTGTCTTGTTCACTTAGCTTTAGGCTTAAGCTAAGGGAACTGGCATTCTTACACACAGGCAGTCCCGACTAGAGAAGGTGCAGAATTGGTTATCTGTCTCGAAGCTATCTGTATTTAACATGCACAGGTAATTCCTGAAGTGTTTAAGATCTCAGGCAATACATAATTTCACACTTTGCTTCCCTCCCTTTAACATTGCATCAACATGCTTCCCCATAATAGTCCAGGAAATCATCTTTTTAATAATGGCATGCATGTTTTAGTGGGTATACAGTATTTATCAAACTGCTCCCTTCATTAAGCATTTAGATGCTTCCTCCCCTCCCTCCCTTCAGTGCTGCAGATGGCACCCAAGGCTGCACATGTTAGGCAGCATTCTCACACTGATCTACAGTCCAGACCTTGGTTTTCTCAGGCAGGACCTAACTGTATATGTCTAGACTGACAATAAACTTCATGTATAGCCCAGACTGCCTGTAAACTCAGTATCTTCCTGGATTCCTGTTTTTTGGTTTTTTTTTGTTTTGTTTTGTTTTGTTTTGTTTTGTTTTTTGGTTTTTTTTGTTTTGTTTTGTTTTTGGTTTTTGGTTTTTGTTTTTTGGTTTTTCGAGACAGGGTTTTTGTTTGTTTAATTGAAAATAACATGTGGAACTAGAATTTTAGTACTAAACCAACAAAAACTACCTTTACCAAGAGAGAAAAGTTCTTTGGCATGTCCCACTTAACCATGAACTCTCTGGAAACAGAACCAATAACAAGTGTTCGATTTAATATCTACAGTAACACAGAAAGACTTGCCACAACTTCCAATGCTGAGCTTGTTAAGCAAAATGAATGCCAACCAAGATCCTCCTGTAGTGCTTTGGATGAGAATGGCCTCTACAAATTCATGTGTTGGAATACTGGTTCCCAGGTAATAGAACTGTTTGGTAAGGATTAGGAGGTATGACCTTGTCAGAGGAAGTGTGTGGCTTCAAAATCCGGCACCATTCCCAGTTAGCTTCCTCTGCCTTCTTTTTATGGATGGAAGTATAATCTCTTAGCTACTGCACCAGTGCCATGCCAGCCTGCCAACTGCCATGCTCCCCACTGTAAAGGTCATGGACTCAGCCTCTAAAACTGCCCCATTTCATGCTTTCTTTCAATACGTTGACTTGATCATGGTACCTTATCACAGAGATAAAAGAGGAACCAAGACATCTTCTTCATTTTCTCTTCTTTCCACTTTTGTTTAAATGATTTAATTCTCTGGAAATGAGATGTTTTAGTATTTCATAATGTCTTCATCACAACAAACAAACAAAATACAGAATACTATCTACTCTCATTGCCCATAAATGTGGTTTTTTTTTTTATTTTAAAGCCAGCCATGAAAGAGTGAAGAACTCACTAAAAGTTAAAATTAACAAAACTGGGACCCTGTACTCTCAACGATGTCAAAGAAAATGGAACTGTTTTGTGTAGATAGCGGAAGGCAATCCAAAAAGCTGAGCGAAATAGATGGCTCAGATAAAAGGGGCCAGTGGAAAAGACAAGATTAAAACATGACATCACCATGGCCAAAGGAACTGGACTTTCCTTCTTAACAAATGAAACTGGGAGGCACAGATGAGTCTGCAAATAGGCAGATAGATAAGCAAGCCTCTGCAACAGGGTGCAGGCAGCTGGCAATGGCTTTGGGTACTCACAGAAAAAGGAGAGCCAAACCCCTGAGCGATGCAGGCCAGGTGTAGCCTTCTATCAGCCCTCTCCATACGGCCTTTACCCCAAGCACAGCAACACCGCCCTCATACTTCCAAAGCTTCTGATAGTCTCCTATACCATGGAGACCCTGTCATGCTCTCCCTGGAATTGGGTGATTGTCACCCAATTACTTGTCACTAGAGTCCACAGTCCCAGTTCTAATGCCTCTCTGTCCCAACCCATCCTAGATGGGAGCAATCACCGACCCTTGCACAGAGAGACAAGCTATTACCCCTCCTCTGCCCACCAGGTTCTACCAGTCAGCTTCACAGTCTCTGTCTGCACATCGTTCACAGCCAGAGACCTGCTCCCTGTTCATAGTTATCCCCTCAATAATTTGCTGCATGTTGACTTAAACCAAGGGCCAAACAAAATAGCTATCATCTTGATAGAGGTAGGCATTGCAGTAGAGAGTCCAAACCTTCCAGTGAAGAAGAAACCTGGGTCAAGACCTGTGAATCTGACTTTGTGGGAAAAAGTAACTACTGGGAATTTCAGCTTCATCAGGATGAGAAAATTGGATGCTAGACAATCAGCCTTACCCCTTAGCTCTCCCATCCCTCACACATGGTTTCTGGTAACCGGACTTCATCCTAAGTCAGATATCAGAGTGTTGCTGCAAGCATGCGCAGCAATAATTGGAAATTTCTGATAAGGAGTATGGAGTTAGAGATTACTTTATCTTCCTCTCTGTCTCTGTCTGTTTCTCTCTCTCTCTCTCTCTCTCTCTCTCTCTCTCTCTCTCTCTCTCTCTCTCTCTCTCTCTCTCTCTCTCTCTCTCTCTCTCTCTCTCTCTGTGTGTGTGTGTGTGTGTGTGTGTGTGTGTGTGTGTGTGTGTGTCTTGCTCACTCGCTCACTCGCTTGCTCCTCTCTCCCTCTCTCCCTCCTCTCCTATATGTTGTTTCTAAATCAGGGAGTGAATTGGGGGAGGGAGCAGTATTCAAGGCAAAAATATTGGCAACTGTGTCCCAAGATATTGCTTTTTAATAGCAGGAAGTGAACCCAAGAAAACAGAAGGAAATAGAGTCAGAGCCCATGCTTGCTCCTTGTGGTGCTGCCATCCTCACTGGTCCATACTGGGTGGTGCTTGGTAGCACTGAGTGTGAGGAAGGGGAGGGCCCCTAACAGCCCACATCCTGAGTGTGTCTCGCACTTTTCAAGGACCAGGAAAGAACCTGATACTCCCTTCTCCCTTTTGAGGTAAAGCTAACATGTCCCATGTCTTCCTCAGGAAGTTTCTTTCAACAGCCTAGAACTAAAACACAGTACGTCAGTTTGCATGAGTTAATTCCCACAGAATTTTATATTTGAAGAACGGCGTGCTTTTCTTGTAGTGGTGATGGAGAACAAACCCAAGTCTGTGCTTTCCAGATAAGCACTTTACTGTTGTGCTCCATTCCCAGCCCTGCAATTTTCCTAACTGACCCCTAAACACTTGGGCTTGGAGTCACTCAGTAAAGCTGACATAATCATAGCACACGCATTTTAAATCAAGGCCAAAACATGTACAGTCAGGCCAATTTGGAAATGCAGCCAAGGAAAGCTAAGACAAAAAAATCTATTATATATGCTTCACAGTAAGAAGCAATAACTGGATAGAACAATGGAAATGAGAAGTGTGCTCAAAATAGATAGAGCATTCCTGATGAACCAGAAAACCTAAGTAGTGTGGTCATAGAGAATCTGCTATAGTATGTATTTTTAAGTACTGCAACATATAGTACATACTGAATTTAGGTGTTAATGTTAAAACTTCAACTTTGCACTCTAGATTTATTTTAGGAAATAAACATTACAATAGACTTGTATTTACAAAATCCTAAGCTTTAACAATATTGTAAATAACACAAGTAATTATCATAAAGGCAGGATGAGTCCAGAGCTAGAAGAAAATTTATTTCATAAATTAAAAATACTGAACCAACAAACATTTAAGAAAAGACCATTGATTTAGTGTAGTCTGTATACATTTGGTTGCCTTAGAAACAACAAACACCACAGAAAATGTTAAGACTGGTACACATCAACCCCGTAATTCTCCCCGTGCTTACACTGCAAGAAACAAACTGTGTAGATTTACAGTCTGTGTACCAATTAATTCCCAGAGCTCTCTTTACACCAAAATCTTCTTGCATTTGCCACTTAGCTGGGCTTTGATCCAGACTTTGTGAAACCCACACTGTGGGCTGTGTCTTCAGACTCTTGGTGTCTTCTGACCTTTACACAGAACTGTATCCTGAAGCTTTTTCCTCTATGTGAGTACCTCTAGAAGCATTGGATACCTTCTCTAGACTTTGATGGTCCAGGCAAAGGACATACTCTTATGATACTCTTCACAGCACAGAACAACATCCTTAAAGTCTAAGGGATAGGTGGCTTGGTGGAGAGAGATAATGACTTGAATACAGGCAGACTGCAGTTGTTTGTAGTGTGTGGAATGGTCTTAGACATTTATCTTACATCTTTTTTAAAATCTTGTTTTGCTGATATTATTTTTCTTTTCTCTTTTTACCCTATAAGTCCTTTGTATATAAATTGTGACTTCCAATTTAGTGAATTTCTTTAGATTCCTGAGTGTGTGAACGTGTCAAATTTTGCTTTATCATATTACATTGTATTACAGTATTATTTCTTAAACATCCGTTTCTTCTCTAATGAGAAATAGAAAAGGGGTACATATGGATAGGAGAGGAGGTAGAGAGGAATTGAGAGAAGTCGAGGGAAGAGAGTCTTAACCATGTTATATGTGTGTATACATATACATACATGCATATATATCATATGTATGTATATGATGTGAAGAGAAAATGGTTTTCAACAAAGGGAAGAAAAACAGAAGTGAACTCCAGACAATTTTAGCTTTAGCTGAATTTCTGAAACCTCTTTCAAAGACCTTTCATTTTCTCACAGAGCCATCCTGCAAGTCTTCGGAGCAGCTCTTAGTCTGGGAACAGTTGCTGGCAGATCTGGAAAGAGTGAGGCTCCTTTGTGATCCATAGAATAGGATAAATCAGCACCAGGATGTCTTGAGCAAGGAGGTATAGTGTTTACATCTACAGCATTGTTTACTTCCTAATGGCAGGCTATCGTTGTCTTTCTTTCAATTCTCGGATCCTTCCATTTTCTCTCACCCAGGCACCCCAGTTTCTCAATAGATTCCTCACACTCTGATTCACCATTTTCACACTGATACCAGAAGAAAGGGCTTATGCTATCTATGTAACATCCTGCCGGATGTCAACGTCTGGACATATTCTGGGAGATATTCTCAGAACTTCAGTAAACACTAGAGTATTGACGAACCAACATCACAGAATACCTGGGGGCTAACAAGGCCTGGTTTTCTAGGTTTTAGTGCAGAGACTGAATGGAGGCTCTAAACATGGCTCCATCTGCTTGGATCTCAGTTCTATTGCACAAGAAAAGCTGTCACTACCGAGTTTGATCACAGTAGTTTTTGTAGGGTTTTTAAGGGGGGGGCAACTTTTTATTCAAATCAGTGCACGTACATGTGTGAGTCTGCCTTCTGAAAGAACAGACTACAGGAAGAGGAGTTCATAGTACACTTGACTTACAGCCTTGAGTCTCTGTGAAATCCTGTTCACATGCTGCTCCTGATGCCTGGCTTTCTGGTAAAGACCTTTCTATGTGGCTCTTAACATCTCCCACCATTATACCTTCTTCTACTAGGTGTCTGGGCTCTTGGTTCCCTTAATAATCCATGGGCATAAGCCATACTTCCACCGTGAGGATTGAAAAACTGTAGATTTTAACCAGTTAGAAATAATTCTACTAAGGGAAGCCAGGGACTGATGCTTGAGATCCAAAGCTTCATATCGAAGTCATACTAGACCTGACTGGGTATCACAAGTTAGTGTGTCTACAAATTATTCCGTGGGCTTAATGTGAATGCATAGTCCCAAGCCTCTCACAAACAATCATTAGATAGATTTTAGGTGAGGCCTATGAGCTTGCTTCTCCAGTATTTTCTCACAGGATTGTCTCTGGTTTCTCAGAGTACTGAAGATCGCAGAAGTTTCTGATGTCACCAGTATTTCTGGGTCCATTCAGTCTGTGTGTCATCACACCCCAGGGAGCTGGTTCTCTGGTACCCCACATAAGGGATAAGGTGGAAGGGTTACCGTAAAACCTTTTCTCTTGCCACCTGAAAGCTATCCATTCAACAACACAAAATGAAATAAATGTGCCTCCTGCCACTGGCTAAATTTGGGCCTAGTTTCTATCTGAAGTCAAAAGACCTTTATTTCCTTTTTCTCCAGGGTTCACTTACTTTATAGGTTAGACCTTTGACAAGTCCAACTGACAGAATTATGTGAAATAAAATAACCATAACTCTGAATCATAATATCTGGTTTTGTTTTTTGTTTGGTTTGGGTTTGGTTTTGGTGTGCCAAACTCACACCTATACTTAAATTCAGCTCTGGCTAAGAAACATAAAAATATGACCTCCCCCTGGTTAGTTTCCCTCCTAGAGACTTCTCCTTAGATCCCTGTTTGTCCAAGAAGGCCATACCTACTCCAGCAAAGCCACACTTCCTAATAATGCCATTCCCTATGAGATTTTAGGGGCCAATTATATTCAAACTACCACAGCTGCCCAACAGCAACACGATACAGGGAGAAAGAAAGAACCTGCAAAGGTGCTACCTTTTACAGTTGGCACTATCAGATCAGACAACACAAGGTTATTAGAAAGCCTTGGCAGCAGTAATCTTCCCTTGCAAAGATGGGTAAACCCATCCTGAGAATCATGTAGCCAGTCCTTGGCGAAGCAGAGAAGGAAGGGCTCAGCCTCTGGACTCAGATGAACCAGGGTCAGTCCACAGCCCAGGGTCTTACCAGCTATACCTTAGTTTCCTCAAGTGAGAAACGCAGATCATGACAGTACTGTCATGAGTATTTGCTGAGAAGTAAATAGGCATAAGCAATGTATGAGGGCTCATGCAAGATTAGACAGAAGAAGATTATGGGGCAGGAGGACCATGAGACCAGCCTAAATTACATGTAAGACATGTCTGTCTCCAAACACACAATGTCTGTAGAACAGACGAAGCAACCTATTAAGTGCTCCATAAGATTAGACACTATTAACTGTAAGGAGCAGTACCATAGGGCTAGAACTATGTGAAGGGGAGCAGAGAGAGAGGAGAGAGAGAGAGAGAGAGAGAGAGAGAGAGAGAGAGAGAGAGAGAGAGAGAGAGAGAGAGAATAATCCATTTGATGCTGATGTACAGCTTCTTGTTGCTACTCTGCCCTGAACAAATCCCTTTTTATCCCTCACATGATCTCCTTCCCTTATACACCCCACAGGCCAAGCTTCTTGATGATACTAGTAAACTAGGTGATTAGCACTTCTATAACATGTTTAAAAAGAAAAGAAAAGAAAAGAAAAGAAAAAATAAAGGTGACTTCCAGATGTTTACTCCAAGGTTTTCTGGGGTAATAAATGCATTTCTCTTGAAACAAAACAGAAAAAGATAGCAAGTAGCAGTTTCAGCATCCGAAGCTGGAGGGATGTTACTTGATGGATGGAGTGGGATGTTATCGTTTCTTATAAATTCAGGATGCTTTTTTATGAGAGAAAATTGTTCCACATCAAAACCTAAAGTAAAATTTTAAAAAAAAAAACTTTTTACGGCTATTGAAAAGGATATACCCCAGTGGACAATGTTTTCCAACTCATAAGCAATTGCATGCCCGAAACAAAACTTTAAGATCAAACAGACATTGTAAATTCTCAATGAGAATGTTATAGCAGCTAAGGACTTGTCGTGAGTATGTCTGTGGATACAATATGTTCTGGCAAGCCCACGGACCAATTGAGAACCACACACTCAACCTCCCTCCTGCTTGTTTTTCTTCCTCTGTACCTACTATAGGACTCTCATGAAACCAAGAAAGGAATGAGGTAGTAAATGGCCTAACAGATGCCACAAGACACCCTGGAGGTTTACTGGGGCCTTCCTATCTGGGCTATCTCTTGAATCTGAGGTTTTCTGAAGGTAAATCAAGCTGCTGAGATAAATTCTAAAATGAGTAATGGACCAACATAAATAAATTTATTGCTCTCAAACAAAGGCAAGTAGGTGATTGGTTAGGGAGTCTTTCATTTCTTTTTCTGATAATATTTAATGCTGTTGAATTAAAAATACTTGAGTGAGCCTCGTGATGTTCACTAAAGAGGACTTTATTTAGTGTCACCGTGCTGGGCACAGGGACTGCTGCAATGTAGTCTTTCAGTGAGGGAAAAATCCACTTCTCCCACACCAAATTCAGCACAGTCAAGAGGCTGAGTAAGTGGCAGCCATGAGGGTGGGTTGAAGCTAGTAGATGGGAAATTTACCAAGGAGAGATACCTTCAGTTACCGCTGGATTCTGACCACAGTAACCTAACCTACCTTCGAAAAGCAGGCTACAGTGATCAGACATCACCTGAGCAAAGGAAGAAGGCCAGATACATGGGCTGGGGTTTACGGTTTGTTCGTTTGGTTGGTTAGTTCTGTTTGCTTTTGTGAAATAGGCCTTAGTGAAATTCTAAAATCTTACAAAGAAGAGTAGGCATGTGTGCAGGAAAAGGTTCAGAAACCTGAATAAGATTTGATTAAGCAATGAATTTTGTCTACAAGTGTCTTTCAACTTTAACAAGCTTACATACACACCCAAAGGAATCTCGTTGCCTAGGACAGAGACACCTGCACATCTGTGTTGAATAATTACTATATTCGTGATAGTTAGACTATTGGATCAGCCCAATCTTTAAAAGATAATGGATTAAGAAAATGTTGCATGCAAACACAATGGAGTTTTATTAAGCTATAAAGAAGAATAAAGTAAAATTGGAGACCTAGAAGGCATCATACTCAGTGAGGGAAGTTTTGTAACTTAGTCACCCTGGTATTCCAACATGAGAGGTGAAGAAACCTGGTCTATCTGTGGCTGCTGGAAGATAACTAAGTAACTGACACATGAAACAACCACTTACACATGCACATATACATATATACACAAGCACACATACATACACACACATATATACACATATGCACCCATATGCACAGATATACAAAACATACACACATACCTACATACAAATGCACACACATACACAAACAAATACAAACATTCAAGCACACATGCACACACACATGCATATACACACATAAACATGCAAATATACAGACACATATACACATACATATATACACATATAAGCATGCATGCACACACATGCACATTACATACATACACAAACACACAACAATACACACATACATACACAGACACACCTGACTTGGAAGGAGAATAACTCTTTAGGAGGAACAAGGGAACTATCAGGGGAGGGGAAAGTAAGAGAAGCAAGGCAAAGTAAGAGAAGGTGAGTATTTTGACCGAAAACGTCGTTATGAAACTCACCCATCACTCCGTCCAATGAAGATATTTTAACAAAATGTTTTTAAATGTGCTGCATAAAGCCAAAGAAAGAGGAAATGGCACAGTGTTCCCATCAGAAATGTTTATGAGCTAAGTCATTTCTGTTCACATTACCTTGGAAGAACTTTGTCAGACAGCCAGACATTACAACACTCCTAGAGGCTGGGAGAACTGGTGTAGCTGCAGGCTGCCAGGAGGAGGCCAGATGATGACTTGGCAGATGACTAACCAGTATGTGTGTGGATTACACATGATCCCCCTTCTTCCCCCTGCCTTGTACACGTAGGTTTTCTCCAAAGCCTTGTATGCCCCTCACTCTGCACTACACATGTCCCTTGATTTGGAAAATGCCCTTAACCCTTGATGGGACCAACAAGAACGAGGCAGAAATGATAGTTTGCCACATATGAGCCTAGGCTTCAAGCGAAACCATGTGTGTTTGCCATTTCTCTACTTATCTATCAGTAACATGGTAAAAAGTGGCTGGGCAAGCTTGCCAGTTCCAAAACAAGCACAGGACAGAGCAGAACCACTGTAGTTAAAATGAACCCATATCAAACCACCCTTAAGCAACCTCAGATCCATGAGAGCAATGATTATCCTAAGTTACTGAATTCTGGAAAAATTAACTAGGCAGCAGATTTTGACTTTTGATAACTGATACTTTCTGTTATCACTGATTAACGCACATGTTTTCAGAACTATAACTATATGCATGTGAGAAAAAGAATTAAGAGAGTCACTTCTCCCTCCCTTCAAGTTTATAAAGTATATCTTATGTCTATTTTTAAATCATTTATTATAATCCAAAATTTAGTAGTATATGTTATGGTCCCAAATTAAACTAAAGGTATTTTAATTTTAGATTATATATGAAACCATTACAGAATACCAAATAAGTGTACATTTAAGTTCACCGGTCCCTGATGGAATTAATGAACCACTGTTTTCTGTAAAGCTGAAGAAGGTTGCCCTTGGCATCATGTTAAGACATAATTTAAGTACATTAAACAAAGAAACACTTTAGTATGATATCATGGAGATGACAGCATTGTTTGCTCTGACTATCCCAAAGAAGCATTTTGATTTGCTACCCCACGGATCATTAATTTACTTCACAGACAGTGCTTCAGTGAAATTGTTGTGCTTTACTTCAAACTCTCTAGAAGGATAAATAAGGAGAGAGAGAGAGAGAGAGAGAGAGAGAGAGAGAGAGAGAGAGAGAGAGAGATTATTTAGTTAATGGAGAGCCAATCCACAATATGTGTGGTAAGTATCCACACTGTTTTCTATTAAGTATAGGGTGTGAAAATGAGATAGAATATTGGAAAAAGGAAGAAAAGATAGAGGTGGCTATAGGACTAATGACAAGTGGATCCCAGAGCAAGCATGAGTTGCACCTCAAAACATGTCTACTCAGGCATCACCAAGCACGGCTATGGCAGAAGTCTGTGCAAAGGTCATGGTATGTATATGCAAGAGCCAGGAGCAGAGAGAAAATGCCTCTAAGTGCTTCATGATAGTTTTCCATGTGTTTCTTTACCAGTGTCCTCCACACTATGGTCTGACATTCCCTGAAACCAGAGTCTGAATGAACCCTCATGTCTGCCTTTCTCAGCCACTGGATTTCCCTCATCCTGTTATAGAACATACTAGAGGGAAATGGTCTACCTACACATTTAGATAGAGAATATAAGTCCCATGTGAAGTTGAGGCTATTTTATCCTGTACCCATCACTGCCACAAAGGCTGACATGCAGCGGGCACATAGCAAGCAATGTCCAAGTCTAGTACATCAGTTTGCCTAGAAACTCTGGTCCTTGGGGAATCATGAGCACACATACGTGCAAAGATGTTAGTCACCCTCCATTTCAGGGGGATTGATCGCTTTCAGTTCGCTGAAATTCCTTGGAGATACTTAGCACAAATATTTAAAGATTTCTAGATAAGTACAATTTTAAAATAAAGAATAAGTTCTTGTCCATTTTAAATCCTCTCAAATAATTTTGATAAAATTTCCACTGATCTCATGATCATAATTGCCACTTCTCTCTCATGCATTATTTAATCATAAAATTATGAAATAAATGAAACATGGTATATGAAATTGAACTGCAATGTGTCGCCCTTGGAGACTTCATAAATGTCCTTCTAAGTATCAAGAGTTTATGTCCCTGAGGAATTAATCATGTACCTTGAAAATAACATAACCTTTGGAGGTACTTGGCATTTTCCCTCTTACAATTTAAATGAATAAAACACATTTATAGAGACTTTAGGGAGAAAAAAGTACTATAAAGAAGTATATAGAAGAATGGATTAAAATAGAGACTAAGAAAATCTCTATTAGCTGGGCAGTAGTGGCGCACATCTTTAATCCCAGCACTTGGGAGGCAAAGGCAGGTGGATCTCTGTGAGTTCGAGGCCAGCCTGGGCTACAAGTGCTAGTTCCAGGACAGGCTCCAAACCTACAGAGAAACCCTGTCTTGAAAAACCAAAAATAAAAATAAAAAAGAAAGAAAATCTCTATCATGATGCAAAATCTCTTAACATGGTAGACACTATTTGAATGACACAGTCCCAGAAAGTCAAACAATTTGGTTCCGAGGGAGTAGGGAATTCCTACAAAGCAGAAACTGTAAAGGGAGATGGACAGAGATGTATGCAACTGAAAATCTGAAAACACATCATAGAAATCAGAGCATGTCCCACACCAGACTAGTGACCCAAGAGCGGGAAGCCACAGGGGAACAAGTGACTGTCCTAGGACAACAGGACTGAGCAAGGGCCACTATGTATGGGAAAGACTGAGCTGTTGATGCCAGAGAGGAGGATAGAGGGAAGACATCATCAGTATTCCTGGGTGGGCATAAGGCATGCAGGGAACCACATTCTTCCAGTACTGGTCCAAGCTAATGTCTCACTGTATAATCTAGTCTTGCCTGGAACTCACTCTTTAACCCAGGTTAGCCTGAGACTCACGGTTACCCACCCTCCTCAGCCCACTAAATGCTGAGATTACAGAAATGAGCTATCACATTCAACCTCAATCCTCTGATTATCCCCAAAAGGTATTTCCACGAACTGCATCTTTGACCCTGAAGCTCATCATGGTGTCTTATAGCTAGCAAAGCAGAACAGAGTAAAAAGAGCTCCTCCACCCAGCAGACAGATTCCCTGCACTAGCTGCCTAGCCACAGCTCACGCAATGGAATACGAAAGGTATTCTTTACAAGTTAATGGCCACCATATCAGCCATAATCCAATCAGGAGGCAAAACTCATACCATATATTTGAATTGAAATTTTAATAAGAGGAATTGCTAACTAGACGGGAAGAGTTGTCATGGGTAACTGAAAGGGTACAAAAGGAATTTGATCCATTAACAAATGGATCGATAACAAAAGATAATATATACATAAAACAAATTTCATTTGTCCTTAAGAAAGATGAAGTACTGATTCATGTTACAGCACAGAGAAGTGCTGTGGTTTGAGGATCTCCACCCGAACTCGTGCTGAGACATAATTCCCATGATGAGGCGCTGTGAGGATAGAGATGCCATTGGACTAAAGTGTTTAGAGGTGGGACCTTTGGGAGACAAAGTTAAACAAGGCCAATGATGGGACTCTAAGTCAATGTGACTTCATTAAGAAGATGGCAAGACCTGAGCTAGGACATTCTGTCTTACCTGTGGTGTCCAATACACTTTTGGTCTCTTACGAGTCCCCACTGGTAAGAGAGCGGCACCAGATATGACCGCCAATCTTGAGCTCTCCTGTCTTCACAACTGTAAACCATATAAACATCTCTTCTTATGAAACATGAAGTCTTTGCCGTTCAGTTATAGCAACAGAGAATTGACAGGCACCCCCTGGAGGCGACTGAAGAAGAATAAGCTAGTTCCCAAAGGGCACGTATCATGCCATCCCCTCTTAGGTTTAGCAGCACCTTGAAGCTGTGTTCCTCAGAGGTTTCACGGAGGGACAAATAGGCTGGTGTTATTCAATGAGCATAGAATTCCGGCTTTGTTGGGCCTATAGTTGCTACTAGTGTGACTGTACCTAATTCTCCTGGACTGTATCCTTATAAAGTAGTTCAGATGGCGTTGGAGAGGAGATCGGGGGCAGAGGGACAGCTTAGCATGTGTTGGGCCCTCAGTTTGATCCCCAACACACACACCCAAAAAGTGCAGATGAAAGTTTTGTATTATGTATATTTATACACTTTTTAGAATTTAGAAAAAAAAAACCTTCTTAAAGAGTTCTAAGGCATCATGTAGCTAGTATAAGAAACAACGATACAACCTAGGATGAGGAAAGCAAGTAGAAAGGGTTAAAATTAATAGCATGTAGAGAAGGTTAGAATTAATAGCAAGGAGAAGAGGTTAGAACTAATCAAAGTTACAAACTAAAAGGAAGGACCTCAAGGGCTTGAGACCCTGTAATGCGAGAAAGAGTCCCAGAGGACTGGGACAGGTGCATCAGAGATGGACCCCCCCCCCCCGCAGGTTTTCTTTACCCATGCTGAGAAAGTAATTTTAGGTTTTGCTGGGAGAAGCTGCTACTGCAGGGTGTGAGAGCCAGTGATGACTCCCATAGGAAAAGGTAGAAAACTCCCCCAGAGCACAGATTAGCGGGAGAGTGTGAAGCAGAACTGTGCTTTAAAGAGCCCCAGTGAGGGCACAAGGCTGAACTCTAAAACCTGAGAGCAGGGGCTGGAGAGATGGCTCAGTGGTTAAGAGCATTGCTTGCTCTTCCAAACGTCCTGAGTTCAATTCCCAGCAACCACATGGTGGCTCACAACCATCTGTAATGAGATCTGGTGCCCTCTTCTGGCCTGCATACACACAGACAGAATATTGTATACATAATAAATAAATAAATATTTTAAAAAAAATAATAAAAAAAAATAAAACCTGAGAGCAGAATGAACATTTGAAGACAGGGTGACAAACGCCCTAAGGAGAGAGAAGTTAAAGAAAGGGGGTCTGTGCTTCTGGGGGCATAAGAGGGAAGCTGATGAAGAAGATGTCAGTAGCACTTGCCTGTGTGACCCCACTGCAGGGGCAACCTCTGGTCCCCAAAGGAAAGACTTTCTCCTGCCCCTGCCAGAATGGAGAGGGGTGGGGCATACCTTCACCACGGGAAGTCTATACTCTGCTTAGGGATAAAGGAAGAAACACTCCTTTAAGAAAATAAGAATTTGATGTTTCTTATTTTATTCAGCTCAAGATAATCCTTAGGCCAAAGTGGTACAAGTGGGGTGGAATATTCTGCTATAATCCCCTTCAATAGCAAAGGCGGGTACCCAATTCTCTTGGGAATTCACTGTCTGTCAAAGCAATAGATACATTTCTTCCATCCTGCATTGCACTTTAAAGAAAACCAAAATATTGTTGTCTTAGAAACATTTTACTCAGTCTTTCACATCTATCTTCATCTCTGTCTTGTCTAGGATACTCACGGAACAATCCGTACGGGAGTTAATGGCAAAATCAACACACGGATCTCATCTCTTATAGTCACTGGTAATGTCACCTGCTTCTCATGGTAATTAGATTCAGGGAACGATATTGAGATTTTGAAATTATTAATTAATACGTTTTAAAGTGACTAGATTCCTGGGGTTTTTATAACATTTTCAAACATCATTCTAAGTAATATTCAAACTACAGATTTGACGTTAATTTCTTTTTCTACCGAAGTCCACAGTCACCGGATGGAGGCTCTGCTGCTGCCCGGCCTAACTCTGCTGACACACCTTGTATTCTATCTAAATTAAATCTAATTGCAGCTGCAACATTCCCCAACCATGTTATCTGAGAGCAGTTGCAAGTTCAAATTTAATCTGAATTTCTTTGAAATATGCCAATTCTCACCGTTCCGTATCAGACATAATCACTGAATTATTCTCCACAAATGGGATTACCATTGACCCAGCTGAGGGCATCATTCCTAGTAACAAACTTGTGTCTATACACAGTACTCTGGAACAAAGAATCGTTTGTAATAAAGTATAGCCTTCCCTCCTTCATATTTACCAAGTACATCCGTGTGATTGAATGACTGTTCTACTCTGCCCTCCTCTGTCTTTTTAGTTAATACCTGATGTCTAAAAAAAAAAATGCTTTTCTTTTCTATTAAGTGTCTGTCATGTGTGTGTGTGTGTGTGCGTGCGTGCGTGCGTGTGTGCGTGCGTGCGTGTGTGTGTGTGTGTGTGTGTGCATGTGTGAAACAATGAAATACTCACCTCCCCCTCCTGACCTTTGTCTTCTGGTTCAATAATACATACAATAAATGTTAATACATACAGTAAGTGTTAAGTGTTTAGCATTTTGCCCCTATCACAATCTAACTGACCTGAGTAACAGACAATTTAAATTTTTATACATTGCATTTTCCCCCACTTAATTACCGGTTAAATTAATAATTGTGCATTGAAATTTTTATCCTTGATAGTGACAATTGACTATCTGTTTTACAAGTTGGCCATTTTAGCATTAAATTTTAAAATTATTTCTAGTAAACTCTAGAGATTTTTCCTCTTCCTCATTAAAGATTGTATCACAGAATCATTATCATGCTGTGTCCCTTGAAATATTACAGCCAAGTGCTCTGTCATCATGTGTGCGGTGGTGTGGCATGGTCAACATGTGTGTGGTGGTGTAGCATGCTGTTTATTCAGCCGTTTTGTTCGATTCCAGTAATTGTCTGTGAGGGTTTTGTGAGCAGCTGACATTTCATGATTGTAATTAAATCTTCACTCAGAGAAGAGTGCAGGGTTGCAAGATTGCAAAAATTCCTTCTGATCTATTGTAAACTTGCTTAAGACAATTTTCTTTCTTTTTGTTTCAGCCAATAGTTAAATCCTCATTTAAAATGTAATTTTGAATGCCCTATTTGCAAATCTTATTTTGTGTTCAGTGAAAAGCTGCTCCTTCTATTGTTTTCTGTCTTCTTTTCATTGAGCTAATGTTCATAGCTATGCAGGAGCCTGCACTGTTCACTTTAAAAGCTGTTCATAGCTTTTCCACACATTTTCACCTTTAGATGAAATTTACCTTCATGTTTACGTAGTTACTGTAAACGCTTCTAAGGACTATAACTAGAATTTTATTGGTTGACTGCTGAATATTAGAAACATTTTTACTACTATGAACATTTTACTAATATGAATAATAGTATTTGCAAATAGGAGCTTCCCACACTTCACCATTTCTTCAGGCCATCCTTTCCTTTCTTCCCTAAGGACCGTATGCATGGCCTTTCATTTAGGTTTAGTTGTATTGCTGCTGTGAAAGCAACATAGGAGTTTCCATCTTTACACACTGGCCCACAGGACGTGAAGAGATCAAGCTAGTACTGCCCAGGAAGCTTCCTCCCTTCTGCATAGATCTCACAATGCTGGGAAGGCTGCTGGAGGTGCAGTAAGCTCACCTGCAGTCTTACCCAGCAGGGAATGACTTGGACTGTAATAATGACTGGAATGGCAAGATATGCCCATGGATTCTATAGAAGCGTGAATGTTATAGGGGTAACAGCCGCTTGCTGATTGCAAATGAGGTCGTCTTCAATTTGACATTGGAAATGCGTGCATGTCTTGTTTGTGCCACTAGATTCTCTTGACGCCTGGCTACAGTTAGTCATTGTGCAAGAAGTCAGTCTGGGAGCTGATGCAAAAGTATCAGTCATAATAAACTATGCTATGCTACATTAATAATAACCTTTCCATTGTATTTAATTCTTATGCTGAATGTCTCTCCTCTGTGAGTCAGCTACTAGTTCTGCCTCATATCTTCTCATGGCTGAATCAGCAGAGGAGTTTACCATTATTTGAAATATTACTGTTGTATCGGCAATGGCAAGAAATACAGAAATCATGTACTGTCTCTTTAAAAATCTACCTAGAAGCTGGGTGGTGGTGACATACACCTTTAATCCCAGCACTCGGGAGGCAGAGGCAGGCGGATCTCTGTGAGTTCGAGGCCAATCTGGTCTACAAGAGCTAGTTCCAGGAAAGGCTCCAAAGCTACAGAGAAATCCTGTCTCAAAAAACAAAACAAAACAAAATCTACCTAGAAAAAAGAAATATCATTCATACAGAATTGTGAACTCTGTAAGCTACAAGAATGACTGGCCTGGTAAGCCACACCCACTGACACAATAGTGGCACAAACTGCATGGGAGTAACCAACCACTTTATTTTGATTAATTTAAAGCCCACTCTAAAAAATAAAACTCATACCTACCATGGCCAAGGGCTTATTATTAGACAGGGCATAGGTCCCAAGACAGAACCTGCTACTATTATTCTGCTAAATGGACATAGTACCAAATATCTTCCAAATGACTTATCATTGTACCCATAGATGAAGGCATCTTTTAACTATTATATGAGAAGCTTCTATTTACAATAAATGATAGCCAACACAGAGACCCACAATTGGTCAAGGTGCAGAGAATAAAATCCTGCAGAATGTTCACATATACACTGCCTTCTCCAAAGTCTCAAATATCTCGTGGAAGAGGGGTGGGAAGAATCTAAGAACCAGTGGTAGCTGAGGACTATAAAGAAACAGTATCTTGTGGACATCACAGGGAGGTACACATATGGACTCACATTTGTTATGACAGCATGTACAAGAGCTGTCAAGCCCAAGCCAGACTGAATTCCAGCAAGGATGGGGGCATTGGGCGCAAACTTCTACCCCCTAGCCAAGAAACTATTGGCAATTCTTAGCTTCTGGGTCTGCTTTCTCTAAAAATTTAATCCCTTATGAGTCAACCATGATTGAGTGGAAGGACACATATCTAAGAATATTTAGGCAGCACAAATTGACCTTAATGGGGAGGGGAAAGGGAAGGAGATGAATCTGGGAAGGAATCTTGGAACAGGGAGGGTGAATATTATCGACATTCAGCCTATGAAATTTTCAAAGAAATGAATTTTTACAAGGGATCACTAATTGACAAACATACTGACATACTATTTTATATAAAATGATAGAAAAATAATAGGTAGGATCTGAAAAGCACACACCCAAGAGTTGACAGTTAGCAACCATTATTTCTGGCTAGAGAGATTATAAGCACTCTGACATCGTATTTTGTGTTCTTGTGAATATGAATGTATATAATGAACACATACTGCTTTGTTATAAAAAAATAATGTGTAGCAAAATAAAATAGATATCGTTGAACATTTTTACATATTAAAACATGGTTTTCAGAATTAATGTACAAACTGGAATCACTTTTCTTGATTTATTTGATCTATATATAATAAGAGAAAAAATTACTACTGGTAAAAAAAATGTTATCAAAGATGAATGTAAAATGTAAAAATGGATCAGCTTTGACTTGCATGCTTAATTTAATCTAAAAAATATCCAGTTAATGTAAAAAATACACAATGAAAGGAAAAAATACTAAGGGATGACTTTTTTCAGGTAGTGTAGAAATTTTTGTGGGGTTGAAGAAAAGGGATGAACCATTGTAATATGTTTAATCCCTAAAATCAGCTTTCACTTCCTCAAAGACAGTAGCAATCCTCCTGAAAAGACAGTCTGCAAAAGCAGGGAAAATTTTTTATCAGGCTGAGATGTCCCACAAGGCCCTCCAGCTCACTCTCCTTAGGCATCACACCCTGTGTAACATGCATGGCATTATTTCTGGGGAGACGTGAGCAAACAGCTACACACAGCAAAGAGGGAACTGAAATAGGCCAATGTATGGACACCACCAAAGAAAATGGTAAACCAGGGGCTTTTATTGGGGTTATTTACAAAACTATGGATGAAGGGTTAATTCAGGAGCAGAAAGAACTCCAAGCTGCATTGCCAAGATCACTCCAATATGGATGGTAGCTCACAAAAGCTGGAAACGTTTAGCTCATTATTATATAACTGTGACAGCTCAATAGGTTGTCAGG
The DNA here is from genome assembly GCF_903992535.2 of Arvicola amphibius. Classification (NCBI taxonomy): domain Eukaryota; kingdom Metazoa; phylum Chordata; class Mammalia; order Rodentia; family Cricetidae; genus Arvicola; species Arvicola amphibius. The sequence goes on from NC_052051.1 coordinate 146,830,340, forward strand.
GCCATTTTTTAGGCAGCTCGGGTAAATGAGCCCCTTCCAGACACTCGGTTGGTTTCTGCTTCTTCCATGGTTCCAACAAGTCATTTAGCTAGACTCTGTCTCATGCAGTCAGCTCTACTTGCCTGAGAGTCTCCTAAGCAGATTAGTTTGTCTGAGAATGTCTGTCTCTCAGAAGCCAGACTTCTCCTAGGTCCTCTCTACCATGATATTCTGCCTCCCCAGGGGCCCAGAAATAGTGGCCAAGTGGCCATGGACTGACACTTTAGAGACCATGATACAGACTAAATCTTTTCTTCTTGAAGTTGATTAATCAAATATTTTTATCACAGCATCAAAAAGTTGACTGCCATATTTTCTCACTTTGCAACCCTGATTGAACATGGTCTTCACCCAAACTTATAGTCTTTCCAGGAAAGTCTGAAAAGAAATCAATCAAAAGTTCCAATAGATATTATTAAAGTTTTTAGAACAAGAGTAGTACTATTTTCTAGTATATAACTGGAATAACAATATTCTGTCTCATGGGGCCAAATGCTTATGATTTTTCTCTCCATGCAAATTATTTCTGGTATTGGGTGTTTTTGTCTTTTTTTCATCTTTCTTAGCCTATCAGTGAAATCTTACACTTTTCCCGCAAATCCACAGAATAATCAATGGGCCTGATCCTAATGGAACTAGAGAATTCTACAGAGAATCGTTGGCTCCTTGAGGAATGTATTTAAGATATAATTAAAAGTAACTCAAATCCAGACATAAGACAAAGTTCGGAAGAGTAGGACAGATGCCCAGCATCAACTCTTATGGTGGGAGTGGGAAGGAAGAGACGTTACCAGGCTGATAAATAATTAAGTGGAATTATGTCACCAAATTCATCTTAGCCATGTCAAGTCTTTATGTCACACTGATGTATAAAATACTTAAGATATGTAATGAAAGGGCTAAGGGATATCAGACTGCCAAGCTTATTCAACATGGGTCTCCGAAATTTAAGAATGAGGCAAACAACCTTTCATCGTCATAGTCAAGCATAAGCCAGATGACAGATCGCATCATGCTTAAGATTTAAATTCTATTTTATTAGGAAGTGGGAGAAATACTAACTTGCACAGACTTGAGAATTATGTGGCATCTTCAGCTAGTAAATATTCAAAGTGTCAGAGAGGAAAACGATCAGGCATCTTTTCAAAATAGGCAAGACAGGCACATTGGGACTTAGTAGATATTTGTACCAGGCTGCAAATGCAGGCAAAGGAACTCATTTAACCCCCACACACTCATGAGAAAGCTGTGGAGAGTTATTTCCAACGTGTTCTCACTCCGTGTGTACAACTGAAAGAAAACAAATAGGAGTTGGCTGGCTGGTAAGCCGTACTGAACAGATGAGACCTACAGGGGCACCTGTGCACGCTCGACTATTCCACGCCAAGCCCTTCCAGTGCTAAGATTTGTAAGCAAGAAACCTTGAAATTATTTCATTTCATCGTTGGTGTTGCTTCCGTAGTTCCATCAACATTCTTATTCACGTGGGAGAGATGGCAGCTGTCAGATCAAGCTCAGCCCTTTAATACCTGCTCTTGGGGTGGCAAACAACTGGAAAAGAGCAATTTGCCCGCGGTATCAGCTGGTTTGACATAGCATCAGGAGAAAGGAACACACTCAACAATTTGATTGGAGTAGGAAGTCACCTGAACAATAGTTGGATCAGGAAGTGTGTTTGACTTGAATATGTCCTTGCCTGCTGGTTTCATATCAACTCAACACTTAGCCAGGTCTCTGCTGACCTTCACGCTTTGTGAAGGGGCTCTTGTTAAACATCACCTTTCCCCGTGAGTCTAGTGAGGACATCAGAAGGGAAGGTAACTGGTGACGGCCCCCGTGAAGACTCCAGGTTCCCCTCCTCCCTCAAAACACTGGACTATTAATAATTACATTTTTAAACTGATCTATATGAGGTATGTGTCCAAATACATTTTAAGATTATATATTTCATTTGTAACTTAAAACAACAGGAACACACACACATACACCACTATGCTTAAATCAGGGTGGGGTAAGTTCTTTCTGAGACCTATGGCCCCTAGTTTGAGGTTGAAAAATATTTACTCTTAGGCCCTCTTTTGTAGTTAGTTCTGGCATTGCAATGAGATTGGTGTCCATGCCTTGGATTGTGGCGGTGGGTTTGGGGGGATATGTTTGGATGCCACAGCTAAGTATGGATTGAGTATGCTATAAACCCTTGAAAAACATACCACAAACTTCCATGGCTTGGAACTACCAAACTCCAAATGCCAATTGTGCCAAAGGCAAAAAGTCAGCAAGTTAGATTTTCTTTTCTTCTGGAATATCAGAAAATGGAAAGAAGGGGGAGTATTGGGCAAGGAGTCCTAAGGCATTTCTGGTGCTTTCTGTGCCACAGCAGAAAACAAAGACTTAACACAGAATAATGAACTTAGGCCATGTAAGTATTTAAAGGAGTCTGTTTCCTTGTGTATTAATAAGAACCCCAAAGTTTCACAATTTCTAGAAATTATCCCTTTCCATAAAGCTAGAACTCGGCTTCTTACAGAAATTTGCCATGTTTTAAATTCCTCTATATCCATCACTTTGTTCCCTCAGATAACATGAACATTAATTATTTAGTCATTAGTCGCATTTGGCAATTGGGATTCTTAGAAGCAGAGCACAGTGTACCCATCCTTAGAGCTTTCTAAGAAACAGGTTGCCCTACTCTGCTTCCATGAAGAGCTGGAAGGTCATCTCCTCGGCTTGAATTGGTATATTAAATAAAGGCTTCAAAGTTTGGAGCATCTACTCAATCGAAGCTCTGCTGATAAAAATGAACTGTTGAACTGAAACACAAATTAACCAGTATCCTCCTCAATCAGAAGTCAGTTTACAAACTAGGGCCCAAAAGCCAAATCCAATTGTGGCCAACACTTTAAATAAAGTATGATTGGAACAAAGTCACATCCTCTCCCAGGTGCATAGCAAAGTTTGCTGTCCCCCAGAGAAGGCAACACTGAACAGAGATCGTGTGGCCACAGAACCAGATGTTTGCTATAGAGCCCTCTCAGAAGCAGCTTGCCATCCGGCTCCAACATGGTGGCTCATGATTCTGACTATAAACTGAAATCACATTTGGAGCTTAAAAAAAAAATAATGTTCAGGTCTTATTTCCAGAGACTTTTCTTCAGTTGGTCCTAGGATGCAATGTATGAGGTTTACAACCTCATCCTGTGATTTTAAGAGCTGAATGTTCACTTCTGTAGGTTCCCTGAGCCAGACTGCATCAGACTAAGGGTCAGCTCTGGAGTATACCCGCCCTTCATATTTTAGCTTCCTCCTGGAAATGGGTTAAACGCTTGTGTTGGTATTCATAGCCCATCTTCACAGAGGAAGGACATCAGAAGTGCCTGTTTAAACAGCGTCCCTCTAGTTTTTGAACAACCAGAGCCAGACGGTGACTGATCTATTTTTCAATGGCCCTGATGAAAGGACATACAAAACCATGGAGAAGTCCAGGCTAAGTGGGGAAAGTGACTCCCCACAAACCAACGTGCTGTTTTTTGTCTAACTGGAACTCCAAATAGCAAAGTCCTCTAGACTTCAGCACCCCTGCCAGAAGGTGAGCTGTTCTGTCCGACAAGAGGAACTGGAGTCAGGTCAGACGTCTGAACATCTGGTTTTTTCATCCTTTTGTTGTATTTTGCTTTGTCTTCCATGGGGAGTGGGGGTGTAGATGTGGGTGGGTATAATGGGGTGTGTTGTGTTGTATGCTCATGTGGATGGGGAGACCGAGGTTGACATCAGGTGTCATCGGTCCTAGATAAATCTCCACTTTAATTACTGAAAAAGTGTTTCTCATCGAACTCAGAGCTCTTCATCAACTGGTGCTGAGCTCCTTAACCCAGGGATCCACTGTCTCTTCCTCCCAAGTTCAAGTATCGAAGGCAGCAGCCAGAAACACCTGAACTTTAAGTGGGCTTTGGAGATTTGAACTCCAGTCTTTATGCTGATCACAAGGGGGTGTCCTCCTTTCCAATGGAGACTGGTTGCCACCATCTTGAACAGAGTGAACAACGTAGCATCACAGATAGGAGGACACTGTCAAGTTACTATGTGTATCCTGCTATGAGACAGTGTGTACAAGGCACATACTACAAGGTGCTGTGCCAAAACGGTCTGGTATTAATTCAAACGATCTTTAAATGTAATTTACATTGTTAGGAAATACAAGAAAGGGAGAAAAACCTCCAGCAACTCTGAACTTTGTGGAACATTCTATAATATACCTGACTAAATATCAATTAGAAGGAGAAATTCTGTTTGAGAGTAACAGAGTCTAAAGACCATAGAGGAGCTGGCCCCAGTGCTTGTCAGTCATGCAACAGCGTCTGTGAGGGAGAGATGCCCCCATTCACCCTTCACCCCTCGCTATTGGGGGAGACTGCTCCTTCATTCCCGACCACTTAGACCTGAAATAATCACACAGAAACTATATTAATTAAATCTCTGCTTGGCCAATCACTTAAGTGTATTACTAGCTAGTTCTTATATCTTAAATTAACCCATTTGTATTCATCTGTGTATCGCCACAAGGTCATGGCTTACCAGGCAAAGTTTCAGGGTCTGTCTCCTCCGGCAACTACAGGGTGTCTCACTGACTCTACCTTCTTTCTCCCAGCATTCAGTTTAGTTTTCCTGTCTAGCTCTACTCTGCCCTATCACAGGCCAAAGCAGTTTCTTTATTCATAAACCAACAAAAGCAACACATATACAGAAGGACTTCCCACACGACCTCACCACCACTACAGTAGAGTGGGCTATGCACCTGGCCTGGGAAGCACAGTGGAGCTGGCCCTGATGATGTGGGTGCATGCTGGTGATCCAATCCAGAGGACCCGAGAGCAGGGGAACTGGCTCCACCCCTTGCTGTCTGCTGCATTTGGTGAACTAGCTGGGGCAGTGCTGCAAAGCTGGCCCTGGTGGTGAGGATAAGGGAGAGCTGGTAGCCTGATCAATCCCGCTACCACCCAGGTCCAGAATCGGGGCTATCTATGAGTTGGCCAGCCCCAGCTTTCACCCCATCTATGAACTGTTCAAGCATGTGAAGAGATCCAAAGCTGTACAATCTCCATGACCTTGAGCAACAACAGAATATACAAGAAGAGTACCAGTATTGATAACATAGCAGAAACCAAGACCTCAAACCAGACCAATGACTCATTGCAATAAGCACTTGCAAGTAAAGATGTATGGACCTAAAGGTATGCTGTGTGACTTACTGTGTCATAACACAGCTTCCATGATGAGATATTTTTCTTTTAAATTTTATTTTATTTTATTTTTAGAGGGGGGAGGAGGTTGCAAAGGTAGAGAACAGATACAAAGAATCAATTAAAAAGAAAAAAGAAACACCTGCAAAAATAATATTTATAGGAAAATAGGGACTTCAATAAGAACAGGTTATTGCTGATATTAAGAAAATAGTATCATGAGGCGTGTTGGTGCACACCTTTAATCCCAGCACTCAGGAGGCAGAGGCAGGTAGATCTTTGTGAGTTTGAGGCCAGCCTGATCTACAAAGTAAGTTCCAGAACAGCCATGGCTGTTACACAGAGAAACCTTGTCTCAAAAACCACAATAATAATAATAATAATAATAATAATAATAATATACACATATATAACAATGCATTGTCGTACACCTTCTGGAGATGTAAGGTGATGTATTAAGACAAAATAGAAAAAATTTAATGTGGCAAAAATAATGAAGCAAATATAAAAATGTTAACAGTTGTTATATCCAGGTAACAGATCAATATATGTTCAATCTACTGATCTCTACTTTTCTGCATGTTTGAAATCCTTCAAGAGAAAAGGATTAAAAGCTTCAAACCCCATCGAGAGTGGTATCTTTTTAAAGTTTGTCAGCTCTTCTAACTTCTGTGACTCATGCTCTAATTAAATATACATTCTCCAGACAGAAAAAGAGCTGATAGGCATTCCCTGCACGACTACCCATTTTATTGAGGCTAATTTGGTTGGAAAAAGAGGCGCCAGGTTTCCTCAAGCTTGGCCAAGAGCTGCCAGGTTTATCCTCAAGCTCAAATGACCTCATGAAGGCTCAAGGACAGGAATAGAGACCCATGTTAGAGAGGAGATATCACTTCAAAGTTAGAATGGAGTATTTAAGGAATTAGTGTAGACTCTGGGGTGGATATTCTCATCCCTCCGAATCATTTTTATTCTCCTTTGGGCTCTTCTTGCTCCTCTCTCCAGGGCAGAACCTCTGCCTCCCAGGGATCCATGTTCTACACCCATTGGCAATGATTTTTTTATGGTTTTTAATTCGAATATATCAGGACAAGAATCTGACTAGCCTGTGTCATCACTGGATACCCTTCAATCATCCAATCAGAGATGCCATGAGGAACTGACTCAAATAACAAAAACCACGACCGCTGAGGCAATGAGGGCTGTCAGTGGGTGAATTTCCTCAGAGGAGAACAGGAACAGAGCAGACAAGCACCGACCCTCTAACACAATTCTTGTTCTGTCTGATAGAAATTATTCTATGGCACTAGGAGATTTTTACAAGGATCTACAGAAGAAAGTTTCTAGGTTCCTGCACCTCTGTACACTACTATCATAACCCATGAGATCAGATGATTAACATACAACCTTTTTCTCAGAACACAGGGTTTACCATAACTTCTATGAATTAAATCTAGCAACTAGAAGAAATAGAATAATCCCCACCCCCTGCTTGGTTCTGGGCAGCACAAAGCAATGGGCATCCGTGGCCTCTCGAGTCACCCTTTGTTCTAGTTTCAATTCTGCCAATGTGACAGATACTCTAACAAAGGCAACATCGTGAGCAAATGATTTCCTTGGCTTACAAATCCAAGTTACAGCCATTGTCTGGAGGAAGTCAAACAAGGAATTCAAAAAATGAAGCCTATCACATTCATGGTCAAGAACAAAGAAAACAAACTCGTGCTTGCTTGCTTGCTCGCTCGATTGCTCGCTCACCCAACTGCCCGCTCTCTCGCTTGCTTGCTTTCAGCTAGCTTTCTGTTGTCTCACACTGTGTAACTCTTTGTTTAAGGAGTGGTGCTGCCCTCTGTGTGCTGAATCTTCCTACATCAATTAACAATCAAGGTAATACCTTACAGCTATGCCCACAAACCAACCTGATCTAGATAATTACTCACCAAGACACTCTTCCCAAGTGATTCTCCATTGTGCCAAGTTGACAATAACAATTAGTACAGTCTTTCTATATATACCTGGTAAATATGTACTGAGTGCATGTCTATTGAGGGTCTCATAGTTTGATTAGAAAACGTATAGCAAGGTGTATATAGCAATACTACAGCCTCACCAAGTGAGGTGATATAAATACCCAGAAAGCATAACAGAAGCAATGAGCTCAAGCAGGAACTGTGATTACCTGATGAATGCTAACCTCAAGTTGAGTGCTTTATGTACAAGAAGGGGCCAGGAAATTTTAAGAAATTAATTTCAAAAAAAAACAGAACAGAAAAAGGTAAATATATATATCAGGTGAGTCTATGAAACATGTAGTAAGCAAATCCAACTAAAAGATTTTATTGGTGAATTCTATTAGTGACCTGACTGGCAAGATATGCCAATTGGTGCAATGGTGGCATAAATGCCATGGGACTAACCAACCACGTCCTGCTTTGACTTAAGCTCTGTTCCACAGGTTGAAATCTATACCTGTCAGTGTTATCAGGACCAAGAACCTGTAACTAGACAGGTCACAGGCCCTAGAGGAGAACCTACTACCACTATTCTGCTCAATGTATAGAGTATTAAACCAACTCCTGACGACTTCTCCTTACACCCAGAGATTAGTACATCAGTCAGGCCTCATCAGAGAAGATTCTCTGTGTAGGAGATGGTGATTAAGACAGAAAACCACAATTAGTGAAGGTACAGAGAATAAAAGACTGTGGAGTACTCACCCCAAAATAAGATATCTCCTCCCAAGGCTCGGGGATCATTATAGAAGACAGAAAGATTATAAGAGATTAGATTATGGATGGTTACAATGAAGCAGTGTTTCCTGGACACGGTAGGACAGTCACACATACTAATCCATAGCAATTGGAACAGTATGCATAAGACCTGTACAGCCAGTCAAAATTCCTGTGCTGTAGAAAGTCTTACAGCCAGTGGTTACCCACCCACTGGGGCGTGGCCTCTTATACTATATATGCCGAAGCAGAGCATGCATCCGGGCTCTCTTCTTCAGTTGTGGATTTCAGTTTCTGATCTCCGTTCAAGCAGAGGATTCTGATTTGTGAGTCTACCCCTAAATAAATAACCATCTACTTCTCAATTCTGAGCTAGTGTGGGATTTCTTTTAAGTGTCCTTCTTCATTCCTGTGTGTAGAGGTGGCCACAAAGTCCCATCCCTACCTAAGAAGGTAGGGATGTTAGCAGTTGCTAGCTGCTTGGACAGAAGAGTTGTTGTTCTTTTCGAATGTAGTCCCTGATGGGTTTACCACCCTCCAGTGAAGGCTACACATCCAAGAGCATACAGGTGGCACAAACTGTACTTCATAGGGGTGGGGGGGACACAAAGTTGGGTGGTTAAAAATGACAGATATAAGCGAGATGGTAGGAGAAGGTGAATGTAATCAAACTGCATTGGACAAACTCTCTAAGAATTAATAAAAATGAGAAAAAATAATAAATATATTTTTTTAATTTTATAGATGTTATTGAAGACAAGGGACATCATTTTGGAAAGGAAGATGGAGACCCGGATGTGGCAGAAGTGCCATGCCACCAGGGATAACACAACTCCTCTGATGAGAAAGGTTCCAGAGTCAGAAGGGGACAGGATGAGATCAGCGCTCCAGGAAGTGCTGGTGTCAGAGGTGGGTTGGGAGGCCAGAGAGCTCTGCAATTAACAAAGCTTCTTCACGCATGAGTCATCTAACTCCTGTCAAATGGCTTCTTATGAGGCTTTTAGAGACTCGTGCAGGGCAGCATTCAGCAGTCTACACAGACTAGAGTTACAGCAATTAAAAACAGCAAGTTACTGGCGCCAGAATGGTCAGACAGATCAATGAGGCAGAATGGAACATCTGGAAAGAGACCCAAACATTTATATTTATATATAAATTTAATATTTTATCATAGTGGCATTTTAAATTAGTGAAGAAAAGAGAATAATTTAATAAGTGACTATAATACAATCGTATAACTACGTAAGAAAAAATACATAAAATGCTTGCCTGATAATTTACATTAAAAATAGAGTGGATAAACAACAAATCTCAAATTTTGACATCTATTTAATTTATAAATTTATAATGAGAATTTGCAAAGTGAGATACTTGCAGAAATTCTGATTCGGTAGTACACAGGTGAGCCCAGAAACTAGAGTCTAGAAGCCATACTGTGGCAAAGGCATGTTGAAGTCTTGTATAAGATGAAACTATGAAATCACTAAAAACACATGGTTATTTAGAACTTGTAGGAAGGCACAGCTGGTAAAATCTCTTGCTACACCGTCTGGTCACCTGAGTTTAATCCACAGAGACCAAGAGTAGAAGGAGAGCACCAACTCCCAAAAGTCCTCTGACCTTCACACTCACACAGTGACACACACAGAACTGCACACACACACCACACACACACGCCACAAACACACAGAGATACACACACAATGAGCAGAAATTAAATTTTAAAAAGATAAACATTTTAAAGTACATGAATATTTATATAATTTTATGAGGGTAAATCATGATCTTAAATAGTAATAATATTGGACTTCAGAGAAGTAAATATTTTGTGTAAAGACACCCAATTTCTTTCTTCCTGTTGAGTATAGCTATAAACACTGGACATTGTATTTTGAAAGAACAAGAAGGAGAAAACAAGCATGAAAAGACCTGAAAGATGGAGGGGAGGCAGTCTAGAGACCTGAAAGATGGAGGGAGACAGTCTGGCCAGGGACCTCAAGCTCTAAGTTCTTTGGGTTTTCTGTTTGTCTCGTGAATCCTGGGTTGATTGGTAGAGAAGTCAGAGAACCCCAGAAATTCAATCACGTACAGACTGAAAGCACAGGGAACGAACGGCCTCACAGGGGAGCATCCACTGTTTCCGTTGCCACAAGGAACACATAGGCCTCGCCACTGTCAACACTGACACCCCTGGGCTTCCACCTCAGCCCAATGGGACCCAGGTCTCCCTTTATGGCTACATCAAAGAAGAGTGAATCCAGCCGAATGTTGTACCTCAGTGTCTTTGGAAGCCATAGAGATTCTGGGTGGGGCAGAATAGCACAGGCCTGGTGGGAATCCTGAATAAGCAGGACCTTTTGTAAAATGTAGACTCCAGACTGTTGCTGGAGGACCATCAGTAGCAAGATGATAAATTTTTATCTTCTGATCACTTCTTAAAATGAGTCAATAGCAAAGCACTGTTCTTTGTTCCCCTATAGAAAAACATTAGAAACAACTATCTAAGTAATACCCAAATTTAATTTATTTGAACATATTAGAACATTTCCTTTTACTGTAACAAAACACCTAGGGATGGGTACTTTATGAAGAAAAGAGATTTATTTAGCTCATGACTTTGAACTGAAAATCTAAATAGGTATGCGCTCGTATAGGACCTTTATGAATGCCTCAAGTCATAGCAGAGAGCATCATGGTGCGGCTTGCGTGAGACAGAGTGCCTGAGAGTACATAGAAGTTGAGGCAGGAGGAAGTACATGCTTGATACTGTTTCCTCTTGCTTCCCTTCTCTCAGGGGTTTACCACCACTTCTATCACCACAATAAGGACCAAACTCCCAAATACAGGAATCCTTATTTTTTAAAAAAAAAAGCAGCACCACAATATCCAAAATATGCAAATTTTACTTTAAATAACTCGCCAATCCAAGAGCCAAGATGAGCTACACGTGGATGAAGAAAAAGAATGACCAGAGCTAGTTGCAGGGTGAAGGATTTGCTTCCAAAAAAATGAAATGTTCTGATACCTGGGTCACCTTATTTAGGAAACAGACCTTTGTGGGTAGAATTGAGGTCGTCGCACAAGACCATATGTCAACCAAGTGCACTCCTGTGAGGTAGGAGAGCTCAGATAGCACATAAGCAGACAGACAGAAGGCCCCCTGAAGACAGCAGAGACCGAACGTACGCATCCAAAAGCAAAATGATGACTGGTCTTATGGTTAACCTAAGATGTCCCCTAAAGACTCATGTGTTTGGTCCCCAGCTGGTGGTACTGCTGTGGGGGGGTTGTAGCACCTTTGAAACCTCTCTATCTTACAGAAGTGGGTCTCGGCAGGCAGGTAATGCTGACCTTGGCTCCAGCCCAAGATCTCTGCCTCTTAGTCTCTTCCTGCTGCCAGGGGTAGTGCTGCATTCCAGCGCACTTTCCTCCCTCAGTTTAATTGCTTCTCCCAAGCACTTTGTCACAGTGATGAAAAAGTTGCTAAGAGAAATGGCATCAAGAAACACTAAAAAGTAGAGTAGAGGATCCTCTCCTGGCATTGCCAGAGGGAGCATGGCCCTGCTAACAACTTTGTATTAGATTCTAGTAGGCAAAACAGTGAGAGAATACATTTCTGCTGTTTTAAAATGTTAAATCTCTCAAACTTAGTAACCTTAGTACTAAGTAAGTAATCTTAAAACTTAGTAACATCAGCATCTGAAACTTGTGAAGACTAGATGAAGGAACTGTTAGAATTATCTAATGTAGTTGTTAAAGCAATCAATGATGTTTCAAAGAAAATTTAGGATATACTTGAAACAAATAGAAAACTAATACAAATGAATCAAATGGGAAATTTAGAACAAAGGTATATAACAACTGGAAGCTTTTTTAATTTCTTTTTTTATTTTTGTTGAGCTATACATTTTTCCCACTCTCTTCTTTCCTCTCCCATTCGATCCTACCCCTGCCCCCCTCCCCACTCCCAATTTACTCAGGAGATCTTGTCTTTTTCTCCTTCCTATTTAGATCCATGTATGTCTCTTTTAGGGTCCTCTTTGAAAGTTGCCTGGGTTCTCTGGGGCTGTGGACTGTAGGCTGACTATACTCTATTTTATGTCTAAAAGCCACTTATGAGTTAGTACATATTATATTTGTTCGTCTGTGTCTAGGTTCCCTCACTCAGTATGATTATCTTTCTAGTTCTGTCCATTTTCATACAAATTTCAAGATGTCATTATTTTTTTACCACTGAATAGTACTCCATTGTATAAATGTACCACATTTACCTTATCCATTCTTTGGTTGAGGGACATCTGGATTGTTTCCAGGTTTGGGTTATTATGAATAAGGCTGCTACAAATATTGTTGAGTAGTTGTCCTGTGGTATGATTGAGCATCTTTTGGGTATACGGCCAAAAGTGGTATTGCTGGGTCTTGAGGTAGACTGATTCCTAATTGTCTTAGAAACCACCATACTGATTTCCAAAGCAGCTGTACAAGCTTGCACTCCCACCAGCAATGGAGGAGTGTTCCCTTTACCCCACATCCTCTCCAGTATAAGTTGCCATCAGTGTTTTTGATCTTGGCTATTCTTATAGGTATAATATGGAATCTCAGAGTTCTTTTGATTTGCATTTCTCTGATGGCTAAGGATGTTGAGCATTTCCTTAAGTGTCTTTCAGGCATTTAGGATTCCTCTGTTGAGAGTTCTCTCTTTAGGTCTGTATCCCATTTTGCTATTGGATTATTTAGTAGTTTGATGTCTAATTTTTTAAGTTCTTTGTGTATTTTGGAGATCAGTCCTCTGTCAGATGTGGAATTGGTGAAGATCTTTTCCCATCTTGTAGGCTGCCATTTTGTCTTCTTGACCATTTGCTTTATATAACCTTCTTAGTTTTAAGAGGTCCCTTTTATTAATTGTTGCTTTCAGTGTCTGTGCTACTGGAGTTATATTTAGGAAGTGGTCTCCTATGCTAATGAGTTCAAGGCTACTTCCCCTTTCTCTTCTATGAGGTTCATTATGGTTGGTTTTATGTTGAGGTCTTTGATCCATTTGAACTTGAATTTTGTGCATGGTGATAGATATGAATCTATTTGCATTCTTCTACATGTCGAAATCCATTTATGCCAGCACCGTTTGTTGAAAAGATAAACTAGTTTTTTTCTATTTTATAATTTTAGCTTCTTTGCCAAAAAAAAAAAAACAGGTGTTTATAGGTATGTTGATTGATATCCGAGTCTTCAATTTTATTCCATTGGTCCTCCTGTTTGTTTTTATGCCAATACCAAGCTGTTTTCATTACTGTACCTCTATAGTAGAGTTTAAAGTCAGGGATTGAGGGATTGTGATGTATACAAAAGTTCCTTTATTGTACAAGATTGTTTTGGCTATCCTGAGTTGTTTTTTTTTGTTGTTGTTGTTGTTGTTGTTTGGGTTTTTTTTTTGATTCTCCATAAAAAATTAGTATTGTTCCTTCAAAGTCTGTGATGAGTTTTGCTGGGATTTTGATAGGTATTACATTGAATCTGTAGATTGCTTTTGGTAAGATTGCCATTTCCACTATGTTAATTCTACCTATCCAAGAGCGTGGGAGATCTTCCCATTTTCTGATGTCTTCATTGATTTCTTTTTTCAAAGATTTAAGATTCTTTTCACACAGGTCCTTCACTTGTTTGGTCAGAGTTTCCCCAAGACATTTTATGTTATTTGTGGCTATTGTGAAGAGTGATGTTTCTCTGATTTCTTTCTCAGCCCATTTATCATCTGTATATAGGAGACCTACTTTTTTTTAGTTAATATTGTATCCTGCCACATTACTAGAGGTGTTTTTCAGCTGTAGACATTGCTTAGTAGAATTTTTGGGTCACTTATGTATACTATCATATCATCAGCAAATAGCAAAAGTTTGACTTCTTCCTTTCCAATTTATATCCCCTGAATCTCCTTTTGCTGTCTTATTGCTCTAACCCCAGGAAAAGACAAAAACCCAAAATTTATGTCTGGTTTCTACAGAGTCACTGTTGCCTTATCCCACCATAAAAAAAAGATCTAACTCGGACGATGGTAAGCCCACACCCATGTGCACAGCTACTATAAAGCATACATTTTCCCATGGATTTAAGACTAAGATGAGCGTAGTGATCCTATTACAAGGAAAGCTTGACACTAATCAACAAGGAAATGTGTTACTATATTGGCATAGTCACATGTAGGGAAAAATGTAACCATATGTCAAAAACATCACTCAAAGGGTTGCAGAGATGGCTCAGAGGTAAAGAGCACTTGGGGCTCTTTCAAAGAACCTAGGTTCAATTCTCGGGACCTACATGGTGACTCATATCTGTAGGTAAATACAGTCTCAGGTGATCTGATGTCCTCCTCCGGCCTCCAGGGACCCTGGCCATGCACATGGTACACAGATATACATGTAGGCAAAACACTCATACACATAAAATAAAAATAAACTTAAAAAAAAGAATGTCAAAGTAGAATTAAGTCAAGAAGATGTCACCAGATTTCTTCTGTTACTAATTATGCCTCTACTGATCTAACCAGAAAAGTGGATCACTTGTATAATATTAAACATGAAAAACTTTTAAAAAATGAAAAATTTTCCAATTTGCTACTTTGGTTTAGTTTTTATTTGAAAATCACAAAGCCTAAAAATCCTAGTTTGATGTTGGCTAAGGAATTCCATAAATTTTCACACTTAATCAAAAGTGCCTCCCCACCCGTGTTCTAAGTAAAGCCCTATTGCTCCTTGTGTTAAATTATTACTGCCAGAGATGACTACAGGGAACAAACAGAACATACACACATTAAAAACATAAGCTTTGCTGGGCGGTGGTGGTGCACATCTTTAATCCCAGCACTAAGGAGGCAGAAGCAGACAGATCTCTGAGTTCAAGGCCAGCCTTGTCTACAGAGAAAGTTCCAGGACAGCCAGGGCTACATAGAGAAAGCCTTCCTTGAAAAACAAAAACAACCAGAGCAAAACACACACACAAAGCCAAACATAAGATTTTAAACGAACATGAAATCTGTTGTATTTTTTTTCCTTTGACTCTATCCAAACATATTGTCGGTCTAAGCAACACAAATAACATGTTCCCACGTGTGCACAAAATCTACAAAGCATACACGGACATATCTGAGATCTCCTCCGCCGGGCAATACCCAGCATAACACAGGAGTCCCAGAGTGGGATCCACCAAAATGATGCTCATGTAAGCTAAATGAAAGCAAATTCACCTGCGGAGAGTCAGGCTGGAGCGTCTACAGGAATTCCACCAGGGCCTCCAGCAGCACTTCCAGCTCAGAAAACCGCTTGCTCAGCTGGAACAAATCTGTAATTGCCAGGTGTGCTCAGAAGGTCACCAAAGAGTTGTCAGACAAGCCGCCCTTAACATGTAAAGTGCCAGACCTGGTAATTCATACTCGAACACCCTTGCCTCTAAATAGTAGGTGTTGCCCCAAATTGCCCAGAAAAAAACACATGAGGCTTTCCAACAGTTTACAGCTCACAGCACAATGCTGC
This sequence comes from Arvicola amphibius, assembly GCF_903992535.2. Lineage (NCBI taxonomy): Eukaryota > Metazoa > Chordata > Mammalia > Rodentia > Cricetidae > Arvicola > Arvicola amphibius. Next base: position 146,845,868 of record NC_052051.1, read on the forward strand.
CGTAAAGAGAAAGAAAGAATCTGGATCCTGCCCCACACATCATTGATGTTCCCTACAAGTCCCATTATTTAAGACTGAGGAGATGGCGGTGGTCGGATGCTGCCCTAGTATATCTTAGCCCCAGGTTGACCCCCCTAGGTGGGAAAAAGAAAAAAGAAAAAGAATGAACAAGTGGGATCATTCCATCCTCAATTCAACCCTGACTCTCCAGCATCCCAATTACAGAAGATATGAACAAAGCTTGTATTAACAGAAGTTTGGGGAACAGAATTTAAATTGGCTGATTGTAGAAGGAATGGTTAAAAGCGATGAAACACATGTAAGTCTTCAGAACTTGCAGAATTCCACTCGGAACTTCCGCGCAGCTGGGTCTGCTGAGTTAATGATACTTCCCCCCATCCCACTAGACCTCTGATTCCCACCTTGAGTTTGAGTTCCGGCTTAGCCATCTTCCTTTGCCCCTATTGATACTCCTGCAAACGGCAGCTACTTTTGGCTCTTCTAAAGGGGGGGGGCAGGAGTCGACAGGCATTAATATGATACTTCCCCCACCCCAGCCATAAGGAATTGGCATTTTCTTCGAAATCCACTTTGGCTACTCACACCCCTAGTGAAGCACCGGGCCTTTCTGCACCTGTGAGACTCCACCAGTAGAAGCCACCAGTATACTGTGGGGAAAATAGACTGTTGGTAAAGCCTACTCTCACCACGGGCTACATAGTTTGCAAAGACAGCTACAAAACGGCACTTTTTCTTGTTCTGACACCATTAAAAACTTTAATATTAGGAAGGACACAAACGCAACAGACTCAACACACGACCTTGGACCACTGTCGCTGTCCGTGAAGCCTGTCTTACACACACTAGAGGCGTCCCTGTTGTTGGCGAGGGCCCAGAGCTACACCACAAGCTGTCTTTTCCTTAAAGATGCGCATTCATACCTTCATTCATGCTTTCTTGCCGTCGGCCACATGGTCAACACTGCCACTCTCCTCTGCGGGAAAGCTGCTGGGAGTCTGCTTGTTGGGAAGCCGGCAGAGAGGGAGCTCCAGGAGACGCAACAAAAGAAGGTGCTTGGTTTCGGTTCCAGGTGTCCCGCCTCCGTAATACCTGCCTAGCCTCTCTCCATTCCCTACCACTGTCCCACAACCCAGAAAAGAGCCTGTGGCAAAGGCCAGACCACGGAATGTTCACTTGAGAAGAGACGGCAAAGGGCAGATGCAAGCAGAGGGATACAAGGAAGGACACTGCTAAGTCGCCTTGGTACAGGTCCTTGTGAAACAAAGCTCAGAAGCATCCCTAAAGGAGGGAAGGGAACGCATCCACTGACTCTCTGTCCCAGTAGCCTGGAGTAGCCCCAGGAGCTTCATGCTTCTGGGAATTTATAGTCCAAGACAAGGCAGCAGAGAGGTCCCAGAGAAGAAAATGTGAAGTACAATAGGCAGCTCAGGCCAAGGGGAAGCTCCTCAGGTTACACCTATACCCGGGATTGGTGTAGCAGAGTCAGTCACTGTAATATAAGCTAAAGCCAAATGGGGGACCAAAATATTTTTAGAGCCCCCCCCCCCAGGTCTAAAAGAAAAACTAGACTTAAATGCATGTAGGTCAGAGCCTGGTACAGAGCAAGCTGGCAGATAATGCTGGCCATCACTGCCAAGGGCGTTTATATTAGGCAGGCCCTTTCTTCCCTGAGGCTGCATGCATTAAGTGGCAGAACATCAGATGTCCTCCTCCCTCTGCCAAACAGCTTGTATCTTGGAGCTTCTTCAGCTCTGGTGATGCGTAGGGTCTGTGCCTCTCCCCAGCCAAGTCCCTGGATACTTACTCTCACTGTGTTTCCCATGCGGAACCCTGCTGAAGAATAACCTAAGAAGTAGAAAGCATGTGCGGCTGAAGAATTGGCTCAGAGATATTTGGAACTTTCTCCTTTCTTTCCTTTCTATGAATATGTCTGTCCGATCGATGAGGCCATGAATACCTTCAAGTTTCTTCAGTCTAAGCATAAAGAAATCAAATGACTTGTACAGAGGCGGGGCACCAGTGGAACGAGGGAGCTGATCAGCCCAGGATGACCAAAACATCTTCCAAACACAGCAGGCAGCATGATCTTTCCCAGCACAGTTACTGAGGAGAATTCATGTGAAGAATTGATTTAAATTCAAAGTTAATACCAACTTGAACACAAGAGAGCCTTAATTTTAGTCGACTACCTGTGGGTAAACCCTGTGGGACCCGCTTTGAGTTGTTCCTCTTCTTTCCCAGAGAAACCGCTCGCTATTTCCCCTGTGGAGCTGTATAAAGATTTACAAGAGCATCCAGGAATGGAGTGTTCTAGTGAATTTAATTCTCTGGATAAAGAAAGGCTAGTTTTTAGCCACCCTTTATGTTCTATGAAGTTTCCAAATATCTAAGTCTACATCTCTGAATCCCGAAGTGGATTCTAGAAGGTGGACTTGGGTCTTTGTTTTAGAATGCTGTCTCTTCTACATTTTAGGGGGCTCTTTGCTTCCAGCACTTAAAGAGAAGTGGTGTAATAACAAATGGGAAATGTTTGTGAGTCGGGCATCCAACTCCCCAGTCTGTCGCCTACTTACTAAGTAACTCTATCTAAACTAGTTAACCTGACCAAACCTACCATTCATTTCTGTTAAATGGAGGCAATAACATCTATGTGATATGCTGTGGTTTGGGATAATGTCTCCCCAAGGTGCATGTGTTAAAGGCTTGATCTCCAGCATGAGTGTTGGGAATGGGTGGAGCTGTCATCTCGGATCTTAGTTGCAGTAATACAAAGCTGGCTAACACACCATCAATGTGCCATAAAGGGAGCACGAGTTTGGTAAAGGGAAGACCTCCAATAAGCAGCCTCTCGAAAGGATCCTCTGGGTCACTGTCAGATGATACTAAATTTGTGTTGATACCAGGAGGCCTTCTAAGAGTCTCTCTATAAAAATAACTTCTTCCATCTCAAAAAAAAAAGAAAAGAAAAACTGTGGAGTAAACTATAGCATGCTGAGCTGGTCTCACAGACTCACTAACTTAGATATCATAAGCATCTCTGTGAAAGCACTCAGCAGCTCTTACAGCTGTAGAACCCAGGAGAACCACAGTGACTTACGAGACACTGCAAGCCCCGCCGACTCCAAGATGCTTTCCCAAAAACTGTTCATGACTTACATCTTTTCTACCAAACTCGTTGCTTTAGACAAAAGTATTTTCCATATGCATAATAAATAAATAAATCTTTTAGGGGCTGGAGAGATGGCTCAGTACTCAGTGAAGAGCACTGGCTGCTCTTCCAGAGGTTCTGAGTTCAATTCCCACTAACAAGGTGGCTCACAACATCTATAGTGGGATCTGGTTCCCTCTTTGCATGTGCAGGCAGAACACTGTATACATAATAAAAGTGTTTCTCCAGAGTGTGCTGTACTTTGCCTGAAAGATGGAAGAACAATCTCTTCTCAGGTTTATTAGTCAGAATTCCTGGAATATGGTCTCTCTTCACTCTACAGTCAGTGCTAAGTTCTCATCGTAGCTTGATCACAAACCTGTAATGGCCCCCAAATTACTGCCACAAACATCACACTCAGACTCTCCCGGGCTATAATATCTTTATTCAGATCTCTTAAAAGCACTTATCAATAATCGTTCCCAGACTAATCCCACATGCATCCTACCCTGAGGTTTCCTGTCTCTATGACTAACCAGCTACCAGACCCTATAAATCAGACTTGGGAAACACCTGCATGGGTACCTTTCCTTCATTTCCAACTCATTAAGTCCTCTCAATTTTATTTAGTGTGGTTCTCCATTCTCTCTGAGTCTCCATTGGCACTTCCAAATGCAGTCCGGAATCATAATCAGATTTGGCAAACATTACCTAAATGACAGGTCTTCAACCCCACTTTTCTCTGTGGCAGCCAAACCCATGAGAAGAAAAATCCATTCATGATCCTCTTCTGATTCGGATTATTTCACTAGCTTCGCATTTTGTTGATGAAGTCCAGATCCTTAATGAAGTATTTAGCCCTCTGGGATGGGAACTCCAAGATCTCTCCAACTGCATGACTTATCACTCTGTCCTCTCCCTCAGCTGCCCTCCGCATTTGGGATGGGAACTCCAAGATCTCTCCAGCTGCATGGCTGTCACTCTGTCCTCTCCCTGGGCTGCTCTCCACATCTTTCAGCTTACACAGAGCCCTGCTCCCTCCCACTTGGAGGTCTTTGACCAAGCTGTCCTCCTAGGTGGAAATGCTATCTTTGACCTTATTTCACTTTATAAAATTAGTTCCTGACCTTGAGGACGTTATCCCTGACCCCTAATATGATCAGATCAGGTGTAGGGTATATAGTCATTGGAAGATTAATCAAAATAATCTGAATTTGTCAATATATATGTGCTTCCCAACTCTGCCCCAAATTTCCCTCCTTTCACTCACCTTCTCCTCTCCCACCCTCCTTTCTCCCTCCCTCCTTCCTTTCCTTCTCCACATCCACCAGATTCTCATTTGATACAAGTATTCCACTTGAGATACTGTAATTATTGTTACTGGCCATTATAATAAATGGCAGTAAGACTAAGTTCCAGACACTTGGAAGTAAAAAAATTCTAAGAGCTACTCCTATGGGCAGTCTTTAAGATGGCTCCTGACCCTCCAACCTGTGATTCCCTTATATGATGAATATTATACTAGAATGAATTACATCAGCACACAGTAGGGCTACAGTTCCCAAACAAAATAGAGGGCACCAGTTAAAGTGTAGCCGAAGAAACTTGTCTGTTGTTTATCTAAACCCCAAGTTTAGGATAGTAGTCTATCAGGACTGCCATAAAAATCTCGTGAATATGATGGCATAAACAGCGGACTCTTTCCCACCATCCTGGAGGCTGAACGTCCAATAAGGAATCAACAGTCTGAGATCCTGCCAAAGGAATTTTTTGACTTGGAGATGGACACCTTCTCCCATGCTCAGTGGCCTCTTCTCTGTACACACACACACACACACACACACACACACACACGCTCACACCTTCAGTTTTTATGTTTTCTAATTTCTCTCTGTATAAAGACACCAACAATGTTAGACTAGGGCCCAAACACTGTGACCTCATGCAATCTCAATTACCTCCTTCCTAAACTCATTTCCAATTATAATTACATTGGGTGTTATGGTTTCAACATATAAATTCAGGAGGTTACAATTAAGATCATAAAAATGCATGTGGTACTTTACCCTTAATACATTTTGCATGTTTTGTGCGTATATTGTATGTGGTATGTGTATGACTAAGTACCCATGCCAGGAGGCTGCTCATGAACATGTGAGTGCATGCTTGTGGAGACCCAAGGCTGATACTGGGTATATCTATCCCTCCATCACCCTCCACCTTGCATGTGGAGACAGTCCCTAGATGAACCCAGAGCTTGCCAGTTCAGTCAGGAGAACCCATCTCCATCTTCTTTGGGTTGGGATTGCAGGTGGCTGCTCCCTCCCTAACTTTTTACATACTTGTGAGCCAAGGGCTTTATCCTCTGAGCTTTCTCCCTAGCCTCTCTTAATATTTCTTTATAGCACACAAGATAGCTTTGTTTATGGATACATAGATGTAGTAAGATATAAAGTCATTGATGGGAACAAAGTAATTCAGGGTGAGGGTTCTTTCTTGGGGGAAAAAGTGGCGGAGGGGAGCAGGATGGAGAGGAGAAGCTTCCAGTGCACTGTTTCTCTTAAGTTCGTGTAAAGAGATATCTGAGGCGAGTGTTATGAAATATTACTCATTAAGTCTACATGATAGATCCATGGCACATCACTCTCTGTGCCTTCCTGTATGGTTGGCATTGACATGTTTTCATTAAATAATTACATTTAAAATGAGAGAAGTTTTAGCTTAAAATGAGAGGTTCTAGTTTGAAAAATAACAACGCAAGCAGAAAGTAATTTCAGCAGCACTGTGGAAGATGAACTGATAACACCAAACTGAATCACTGAGGGAGGATGCAGAGCCACCCTCTTTCTGCCCCCCAGCTAGTGTTCACGGGATCTCCCTATGTAGAAGGCACTGTAATGGACCCTGTGGTAAATGCAAGCACATGTAAAACAATCCAGGAAAACAAAAATAAATTATAATCTGGGTGAACTATCTTACAAAGTAATTATACTAAATATTCACTTGTGTGTCTGCTGGCTGCATTTCAAGCCCCAAGGAAGATATCCCCATAGAGGAAAACAGAACTTATCAACCGTGATTAAGTTCTTAAGTTGAGTCTCAAAAGGCCTATTTGCTCCAAAATATAAAATTATTGAATTCCAAAGTTGGAGAGGATTAGAATGTAATTGAAATTCTGCACATCGGTCATGAAAAATAGTAGAAAAGAGCATGTTTGAGACTGGGAATGAAATGGCACAGAAAGACAACAGAGTTGAATAAGAAATGCCTTAATTATTTTTTTCATTGTCTTGAACGCTGGCATTCGAGGAAAAGAAGAACTAATTAAGGAAGTTAGCAATAGAAGCTTAGCAGGGCACTCTGTGCTGGAGTGATAACGTGGGTATCCTGGGTACTTCTGCAGTAGACACCTCTGACTCTTTCATCACTGAGTTTCTACATTTAGTTTTAGGCAAACAGTTTTATTTCACATAATAGATAATCAAGCCATTTCCGGCAATCTTTGATCCATTTCACCACCATAACTTATGATTCAATGGAGTAAGAACCAGAAAAGACGTGCCTCAGTTAGACAGATTTTCTTGCGGGACTAAGCTAAGCTCTGAATAGGTCAGCACAAACCAAGTACATCGTGGGTCTCTGGCAATACTCACCACAGGAACCATAGACTAACAAACCCCACCAGAACCAGGCATGAGAAATCTTTTGGATGGTTGACTCAGGAAGTCTGAGTGAGTCCTAAAATAATACAGATGATTAAAGTAGCTCCTGCTTGCCTCTTGGGGGTTTCAGGTGGACCCCTGTTGCTGAAGACAATTAGGATACAAGACTTGCATGATTCGGGTCAGATCTGACCTGAAAGCCTCGATCCTGTGGTCGAGCTTTCATGGTACCAGAAAATACCATGAAAGACGCCAAGGGAAGGAAGAAACGAATAGAACGCCTCAGCTGTGGCACCAGGAAACACACCTGCATCCTCCTATTACCCTCCCAAGCTCTAGTTCCTTTATGGGCTCCTGGTTTCTGTGTTTACTCCACGTTGTTGTATACGCAGATCTGAGGATTGATCTAGGAACCTCAGATGAGAGAACATGTGGCATTTCTCTTTCTGATTCTGGGTTCCCTCACTCAAGACAACCGTTTCTAAGTCCATGAGTTTACCTGCAAATCTCATTATTCATTTTCTGTTGCAGCTAAATGGTATCCCATTGTGTATTTGCATCAGATTTTCATCATTGACTCCGCAGGTGAAGGGCATTAAGATTGTTTCCATTTCCTAGCTATCACCATTGCAAATAGAGCAGCCATGAACATGGCTAAGCCAGCGTCTGTGGAGGAGGAAGTCAAGTCTTCGGGCACTTGCCAAGGAATGGTATAACTGAGTCATACGGTAGATTTGCTGTTAGTGTTTTGAGGGGTCTCCATGCTGATTTCCAGAGTGGCTGCACCAGCCTGCAGTCTCAGCAGTTAATGAGGTGCCCCTCTCTTCATGACCTCGCGGTGTTGTCAGCTCTTCCACTGAAAAGCCCCTCCGACTGGTGTGCGATGTAATCTCAAGGTGGTTTTAATTTGCATTTCTCTAACAGCCAAGAATTATGAAAAAAATATGTACTAAATTAAATCTTAGCCATTTTTTTTCTCATGGTTTATTTTTTTTATATTTAAAAATTTCCATTTCCTTCCCTCCTCCTCCTCCCTTCCTCCCCTCCTCCTCCCCCTTCCCTCCCCTCCTTCTCCCCCTTCCCTCCCCTCCCCTCCGCCCATACCTCCCCCTCCCTCCCTCTCAAGGCCAAGGAGCCATCAGGGTTCCCCACTCTATGCTAAGACCAAGGTCCTCCCAACTCCCCCCAGGTCCAGGAAAGTGATCGACCAAGCTGAGAAGGCTCCCACAGAGCCCGTCCATGCAGAAGAATCAGAGCCCAGAGCCATTGTCCTTTGCTTCTCAGTCAGCCCCCGCTGTTGGCCACATTCAGAGAGACGGGTTTGGTCGCATGATCCATCAGTCCCATTCCAACTGGAGTTGGTGATCTCCCATTAGTTCTGTCCCACCGTCTCCATGAGTGAACGCACCCCTCTCGTTCCTGACTTTCTCCCTCATGTTCTCGCTCCTTCTGCTCCTCATCAGGACCTTGGGAGCTCAGTCCAGTGCTCCAATGTGGGGCTCAGTCACCTTCCCCATCTGTCGCCAGATGGAGGTTCCCTCACTGTCCTGACTTTCTTTCTCAACAACCTAGATGCCCTTCAGTGGAAGAATGGATGAAGAAACTGTGGAATATATACATGCTAGAATACTACTCAGCAGTAAAAAACAATGACATCTTGAATTTTGCAGGCAAATGGATGGAAATAAAAAACACTATTCTGAGTGAGGTAACCCAGACCCAAAAAGATGAACATGGGATGTACTCACTCATAATCGGTTTCTAGCCATAATTAAAGGACATCGAGCCTATAAATTTGGGATCCTTGAGAAGATAATAAGAAGGTGAACTCCCAAAAAAAGATATAGTAATCCTCCTGGATATTGGAAGTAGACACAATCTTAGCCATTTTTATCTCTTCTTTTGGAAACTCTCTGCATTTAGATCTATAGGTCCCTTTTTAGTTGGGTCATTTCTTTCCTCGGTGCTTTGGTGTTTGTTTGTTTGATTGTTTGTTTTTAATTCTTAGGTACATGTTGGGTGGTAATTCTTTGTTTTTGTATATCTAGGAAAGATTTTCTCCCATTCTGTGGTATATTTGGGGTGGCAATTCTTTATTTTGGTATATCTAGAAAAGATTTTTCTCTCATTCTGTGTGTTTCTTCATTTGATTGATTTCCTTAGCTGCACAGAAGGTTTTTAGTGAGGTCCTCATTGCCAATCATTTGCCTTAATTCCAGGGCAATGGAATCCTACTCAGAAAGTTCTTTCCTACACCTCTGTCTTATAGGATGCTACATGTCCTCTATGTCTAGCAGTGTGGGGGAATGAAAATGGCCTCCATAGACTCATATATTTGAATGTCTAGTCTCTAGTCGGTGGACAGTTTAGAGAAGGATTAGGAGTGTGGCCTTCTTGGAGGAAGTGTATCCCTGGAGGGTAGACTATGAGGTTTAAAAAACTCACAACAGGCCCAAGTTCTCTCTCTCTCTCTCTCTCTCTCTCTCTCTCTCTCTCTCTCTCTTTCTCTCTCTCCTCTCCCTTTCCAATTAAATGTGGTCTTTTATAAGAGTAATCTTTTTTATTGATTTTTATTGAGCTCTACATTTTTCTCTGCTCCCCTCCCTGTCTCCCCCCTCCCCTCTGCAACCCTCCCCTAAGGTTTCCATTCTCCCAATTTACTCAGGAGATCTTGTCCTTTTTTTTTACTTCCCATGTAGATTAGATCTATCTAAGTCTCTCTTAGTGTCCTCATTGTTGTATAAGAGTAATCTTAATCATGGTATCTCTTCACAGAAATAGAAAATGACTAAGACAAACAGTTTTAATGTTTCAAACTGAGATATTTGATCCATTTAAATCTAATTTTTGCACAGGATGATAGACACGAATTCAATGCCATTCTTCTGCCTGTGAACATCCACTTCCCCAGTACCATTTATTGAAAATGTTGTATTTTCTCCAGTGTACTTTTTTTTTTTACCTTTTTGTCAATTATTTTGTTGCTGTAGTTATGAGCATGCATGTTTGGGTCTCCTACTGCATTCCATTGGTCTACATGTATGTATTTTTACCAGTGCTGTATTGTTTTTAATATCATAGCTTTATATTATACTTTCAAATATGTACTATCAATTCCTCCAGTTTTACTCTTCTTGCTCATGATTGCTTTGGATATCTGAGGTCTCTTATGATTCCATATGAATTTTAGGATTTTTTTTCTATTTCTGTTAAGAATGTTGTAGATATTTTGATGGGATTACATTGATTTATAATTTGCTTTTGGTGAGGTGGTCATCTTCACGATATTAATTTTACCAAGCCTGAACACAGGATGCCTTCCCACTTGACAGTGTCTTTCTTAACCTCTGTCTTCATAGCTGACGTTTTCATTAGATAAGTCTTTTTAGTTCCTTGGTTAGGCTTATTCCAAGATATTTTATTGTCTTTGATTTTATTATAAATGGGCTTGTGTCCGTGCTCTCCTTAGGAAGACTGTAGGTTTTTGTAAGTTGATTTTTTTGCCACTTTACTGAAATTTTTTATTGTTTCTAAAAGTTTCCCAGTGGAATTTTTGGTATCTCTAGTTTATAATATCATGATCTGCCAATAAGGATAAATTTACTTATTTCTTACTTGTATTCCATTAATACCTTTCTGCTCTGGCTATTGCTTTCAGCACTATATTGAAATGGAATGGGCAGATCAGTCTTGTTCCTGATTTTAATGGAACAAGTTTTTTCTCCCATTTAGGATAATTTTGGGTGTGGGCTTCTTGTACATAGCCTTTATTATGTTGAGATATTTTTCCTCCAGTCCTATTCCCCTAGAACTTTTATCATGAAAGCATGTTGGATTTTGTCAGACTTTTTCTGCATCTGTTGAGATGATCACATGATACTTAAGTTCATATATGTAAATATCATATTTATTGATTTATATATGTTGAACCCACTCTGCATTTCTGGGATAAAGTCAACATGATTATAATGGATGATTTCATGTTATGTATTTGTATTTGATTTGTTGGTATGTTATTGAGTTTTTATTCTCTCTATGTTCATCAGGGATATTGGTCTGTAGTTTTTTTGTTGTTGTGGTGGTGGTGGTGGTGGTGGTGGTGGTGGTGGTGGTGGTGGTGGTGGTGGTGGTGGTGGTGGTGGTGGTGGTGGTGGTGGTTGTGGTGGTGGTGGTGGTGGTGATGGTGGTGGTGGTGGTGGTGGTGGTGGTGGTGGTGGTGGTGGTGGTGGTGGTGGTGGTGGTGGTGATGGTATCTTTACCTGGTTTAGTATGAGAGTAATCAATAGTAGCTTCAGAGAACAAGTTTTGGGATGATCCTTCCGTTCTTATTTTTTTGAAAAGCTTAAGAAGGTTTGATATATCTTTATTTCTAGTTCATTCATTTCTGCTTTGATTTTTATAATTTCTTGCCCTCCACTAGGTTGGGGTTTGATTTGTTCCTGTTTTCCTAAATTCTTGAGTCACGTCATTAAGTCATTTATTAGTGTACTTTCTTAAGTGTCTAAAAGGCACTTATGGCTATAAAATTCCCGTTTAGACGTGTGTTAATGTGTCCCAGGGGTTTGCTGATTTGTATTTTTAGTCCCGGGAATGCTTCTTTAATCCATTCACCATTCAGTAACGAGCTGTTTGATCTCCATGAGTTTTACTTTTACCCGAATTTTGTTTGTGATTCATTTTAAGTTTTATTGCATAATGGTCAAATAGGATATGTGGGATTATTTCAGTCTTTCTATATTTGTTTGAGTTTGTGTTCCAGTATGTGGTCGGTTTTAGAGAAGCTGCCATGTTCTGCTAAGTAGAACGAATGTTCATTGGTATTTGGGTGAAATATTCTGTAGCTATCTGCTAGACGCATCTGATATAAGATGTCATGTAATTCTGAGGTTTGTCGTTTTGTCATCCAAATGACCTATCTGTTGGAGAAAGTGGAGTGTTCAAGCTGCTTGCTGTATTAGGTTTGTGCTCATCTCTGTCTTTAATTCCATTAGTATGCTTTTTATGAAATTAAATGCACCAGTTTTGGTGCATATCTATTAAGCGTTGTAATGTTTCCCTTACTAATTGGCTCCTTGAATAGAATGAAGTGCTCTTTGTTTTTTCTGATTAGTTTTAATTTGAAAACTGTCTTGTTAACTATTAGAATCACAATGCCTGCTTGATTCTTGATCCAACCTGCTTGGAATACTTTTCTCCAGCCATTATGGTGGTGCCTACTTTTAAAGCTAAGCTGAGTTTCTTAGAAGTAGAGAGTAGATAGACAGATTTTGTTTCTCAATCCGTTCAGCTAGACTCTGTCTTTTGATCATAGAGTTGAGAGCTTTATAGAGTACGACTGAAAAGTGACTGTAGATTGGAATCATTTTGTTGGTTTTTGTTGTTCTGTGCTCTTAGTTGTGGCTTATTTTTCATTGAACTCTGGCTTCATTTGCTTTCCTTCAAGGGTCTCGTGGCTGTACTTATTTCCCTCTTCAGCATTCTGATGAGCATTTTGTTGTCGTCGTTGTTGCTTAGCATTTTGTTGTTATGGTTGTTGTTGTAGAACATTAATTTTTTTAGGTTGCTTGGATCATAGAAAGTTTTACTTTCTCTTTCAACTATGGCAGATAATTTTGCAGGGTACACTTGGAAGTCATGGTTTTTAGAGCTTAGACTTTATTACTCTAGGATCTTCTGGTTTTCAGTTTCCACTGAGAAATCGGGTGCTTTTCTCATGGATTTTTCCTTGTTCATGACTTACATTTGTTTTCCTGCAGCACTTTTTCTTAGTTCTGAGTGTTTAGTGTTTTGAGTATGCTATGGCATGGGATATTTCTCTTTTCATCTTTCTAGTTAGGGTTCCATGTGCTTCCTACATTTGTATGGGTGCGTCTTTCCTTAGTTGGAGGAAGTTTTCTTCTTGTTAAAGATCTGGTCTAAGACCATTGACCTGGGATTCTTCTCCCTCCTCTTTGTCTATAGTTTGAAGAATTGGTTTTTTGATGGTATTCCGCTTTTCTTTCATACTCCTTTCCTATGTTCTTTCTTTCTTCCTTCCTTTCTCCCTTTTCTTATTTCATCTAGATCCTTTAGTTTATTTTTGAATTCTGATATTATATCTTCTGCTCCAGTCATTTTACTTGTAAAGCTTTCCCTCAAGTTTTCTTTTTGAGGTATTGAGATTTTCATTTCCATCTCATTTTAGCTTCTGTTCTCTTTAGTGTTTCTGTCCATTGAATTCAATTTTAAAATACTGAGTAACTTCATGATTTTATCCAGCTATCTATTTGTATTTTCTTGGACATCACTCAAGCATTTATTGTTATCCTGCTCGAGTTCAATGAAATGTTTGCCCATGTCCTCTTTAAATTCCTTGAATTATTTTACAAAGGTTATGATTGATTATTCCTTTAAATTCTGTTTCCTGGCATTCACCTAGATAGTTCTATTAAAGAATACTTGTATAGCACTTGTATAGGATGGAGATATGCTGTTTTAGCCATTCATATTGTTTTTGGTTTGGGGTTTTTTTATGACTTGAAGGGGGCATGTGGACTTCTTTCCTTGGTTGTGTGTCCGATGTGATAACTTGTCCTTCCTTAGACTGGGTCAGTGCAGAAGATGCACAACCTAAGCTAAGTCAGGCAATGTGATAGATAAGCTGTTTAACTGGACCAGGGAAGGATGGGCCCCCAAACCATAGGTCTATAGCTAGGCTAGGCAAAGGGAATTGACAAATAAACAGTTTTCACGGCCCCAGGTCCAGAGCTAGGCTGGCATCAGCTTAGGGAAGGGTGGCTGAACAATGGATTTTTTTCAGTGTAAATTTCGCTGCAAGAAAATTGATGCGAGGCCGTGCAGAATGGCTTCAAGAAAGATAAAACATGGGGTATAGAAAGATAACTCATAATAAAGATATGAGTTTACCTCACCAGCACAGAGACCCACATTCAATCGCAAGAAACAAAGTTAAAAGAAAAAAAAAAAAAACCACCTGAGTGTGGACTTGAAATCACAATACTGAGAAAGGAGAGATTAGCACCTCTCTGGGGCTTTAAGGCAATTATGCTAAACCTACTCAGGGAGTGCCAGGACAGTGAACGTGTCTGCCTCAAAATAAGGTAGGTGGCACCAGAAAAAACACTCAAGGTTATTCTATGACCTCTATACACACACAAGCACACAAACATGTGCACACATATACACACAAGATGAATGAATGAATGAATGAATAAACAGGAGTTAGAGAATGAACTTGGGAAAGCACTCAGTGTCTTGTCCGCCTCTGATTTCTAAAGTGTCATAGGCACTGAAGCAGCATGGGAACTTAGTGCCTGTAGAAAGAATTATGCAAATAAATAGCTATGTAACCTTGTGATTCGCTGTCCTTTAAAACTCAAATGGCGATAAAGAAGCCTGTTTCAAGAAATGGGATGTAATTGAAAATAAATGCTACAGATGATAAGCCCTCATGTTTCAAGGTCAAGGATGTTGGCGTCGCTTGGAGGTTTTGCATAGTTGAGGGAGGTGAGTTGAACCCTAACCCAGCCTCCATTCCATTTCAATATTTAAATCAGTCATCTACACTGTGAATATTTGACTGTCACTCCACAATAAATATGACCCACTTTGCAATAATTGATATTTTCATCGCATGCTCAAGGCCCTTTGACTTTATTTGCAAAGATTCCCTTCTGTCCTATGATTCAGTTGTTAAACAGAAAAAAAATATATGGTTCGTGCATATGTTAGTTCTGTAAGTATGAGCTCTTTGGAACTGCATCTTCTTTCTCTCTAAAACGTCTGTAGTCACTCTCCACTCTGAAAGTGACTTTAGTAAATAAAAAATTTTTTTTTAAGAAAAAACTACCATGGACTCACATTAAATGTTCTTAGTATCCCAGATCTGGTAAATACTTAACAACTTAAAGCATTTGGTCAGTAAATATGTGTGTAATGAAAATAAGACCTTGAATTAAATCAGCTTCTAAATGGTGTCTCACATCTCCACTGAGAGAGAGAGAGACAGAGAGAGAGAGAGAGAGAGAGAGAGAGAGAGAGAGAGGCAAACAGAGACAGAGAGGGTGGGAGAATGAAAACTTTCTTTGGCTACAAACAGAGTGTTAGAATAGCTGCCTATAGAATGAGCAAAAGTAACCAAGCAAGGTCAGGCAGCTTGCCCAAGGTCATTCCAGAAGTTGTAACTGGTGGTGAGGAGGGACCCAGGCCTCCAGGCCACTGGCTCGATCTTTCTGGGAACCATAAATCACAAGACTGTTTAAATCTCTAGATTCTCCAGATGTTGCTTTCTCCTCCATGTCCTTGTGCTACTGCCCAACGCATTCACATTTTTTATGGAGTTAGATGAAAGTCTCCCTCCTCCTGACAGCTTTATTGCACCAGGAACCCATTATCTCCTCCTAACTCGGAAAGTTAGACTCAGTTGTTGGTGCAGTAACCAAACGGGAGTCAAAGACATCTGTATGATCGATGTTCCCTTCAGAGGAAAACAGCTAAAAATACGACTGCCCGGATAGTCCCATATTTTTTTCTAGGTCTAAAGGTTAATAAGTTGACAATGTTATACAGAAAAACTATTTTAAAAGTCCAACAACAAAGGGACTGTGTAAGTTGGGTAACTCTTCTCAGGCCAAGAATAACGAACCCAGAAGTAGCCAGAAATATGAACAAACTGGAAGATTTAAGTGTTGTTATATCACGAATGAGTTGGGAATCCTATCATGCCCAAAAGACACTGTTTTACAACCATCTTCCTCAGCCTTTGACTCTATGATGCTTCTTTGCACTCTTCTGCGCTGCCTCCTGAGGGATACGGGTATGATACAGATGTCACAATAGAAGTGAGCACTCCACAAACTCTTATCATCTGTACTCTAACCAAGTCAGGTATGAGTCTCTAAATTAACTGCCATCCACTACAAAGAGAAGTTTCTATGATTAGGATTGAGAACTGGACTATATATGAGTATAATGAAAGGTGTTTAAGAGACAGTTTCATACTGTGTTCGTTTAGCAAAAAATAATAAAAACAAACTCCTCTAGGGTTTTTTGTATGGAAAACACAATAGTCAACATAAGATTGTCTCAGCCATGTGTTTTTAGCCAAGTTCAGTACCTGGCATGAATTCCCTTCTTCGGAACAAGACTTAAATCTAACTTGAAAAACGGTTTGTTACACTCATAACACCCATGCCACTGTTGCATCAGCGAATATAACTTGCTATGGAGCTATTTTTGTAGCTCACAGAGTTCACATCTGGGTAAAACTGTTGATGACTCCTCTTCCCCAGCAGCCTACATAGCACCTTCTGGCATTATAAAAGCTAGCCAGAGGGTTTTGATGTATGTTTTCCATGTGTATCTTTTCATTTGTTTCTAAAACTTCTGCACAGGAGACAACATCACCCCAACTTATTAAATTAGGTTCAAATGCCAAAGATCAGAAGATTAAAATAATATAAAATAGACTCAAATATTTCCTTCTTCCATTTCACACTGGGCCCAAGGAAAACCGTATGTACCACATCAAGAGGCATTATTTATGAAAAACCCCTAGTAATATGATATAAAGAGCCCCAAAGCCTTCATTGCAGATTCTGTACAAATTCTACCTCCAAATAAATAAATAATGAAAGAAAGATGGCAGCGATACCTAATCTTCAACTATTAAGAGACTATGTATGTATTTCACTGTTTTTAGAAAGAAAAGCCCATGAAAACACACTTAGGTAACCAATAACACCATCATTAAAGTAAGTGAAGTGTCATTAGCATATGTCAAGTAAAAGATGGAGCAAGTGGAGACCCAGAGAGAGAAAGAGGTCCTGGGGGTTCTAAGAGCCAAACTAAAGAACAGAAATCTTGTTCTCACGGCAATTATCTTCCGTTTGAAGATGGAGGTAAGGTTTCCAAATGACACAATCAAAACTGCTTTAGAAAACATAAGCCTAGCAGCAATGCAGAGCAAGGAGGTGTGTATGGAATAAAACACAGATGTGGGAAGATAAATTGAGAGAAAAGGGTCCCAGTCAAGAGAGTAAAACAGACTTGACTATATGGGGGTAGGGGATGGAGACATCCAGCTAGGTGGATGGTACTGACATTCACAAGGCTGAGAAGAAGCAGGATCAGTGAGATGGCTCAGTACAGAAAGATACTTGACAGCCCAAAATCAGTCCCTGGAACCTGCATGATTGTAGAAGAGAACCTACAGGTCGTCCTGCCACCTCCACACATACACCATGTTACACACACAAACATAGACCAAACATAGACAGACAGATAGATGATAGATAGATAGATAGATGATAGATAGATGATAGATAGATAGATAGATGATAGATAGACAGATAGATAAACAGATAATGCATAATGAAACATTTTAAGACTAAAAAGACAGTAATTGTAAAGCAAACTGAATTTTAAGTAACTGAAAATATACCAGAACATAACCAGTAAAAGGATACAAATATGGCCCTGGAGCTGAAGAGAAAGTTGGTGCTATTCTCTTCTTCTACATGAGCATACCTATAATAAAGTAAAACGTATAGCTTAAGCACAGCAAAAGACCAAAAATGATAGCTAATGAAATAGAACAATCATAACAATAAACTAATAAAATTAAGAGGATATCTCTTGAAAAAGTAAAGATAAATTTTAATATTTTTCATTGCAGTCAACCACAAACAAATCTATGGGAAACAAGACTCTGGATAAGGAGGGCTTCTGTACCCTCAACAAGTACTGTTTCGATGTTTCCTAGTTTGTCCCAATGACACTAAAATCACCTTAAAGCAACGTTCTTCCTTTACTCCCTACACTGATGACATCACACTGAGGGGATGGGGGATGTTCCCAGAACCAGCTAGTTCCACTGTTCAGACACCAGCTGAGCCTCCTGTAACTGGATTTGACTTTGATAATAACTGCTCAGAGGTAGCACCGAGCCCCAGGACTAAAGACTTAGTCCCCCTAAGACAAACATCCAGCTCCAGAAGCCCCTGGCCAACATGAGCCAGCCACTCATTCTTCTGACCAGCCAGGGATTGCATTATTCTTTCCTCACGGTTGATGATTTGCTAGAATGACTCCCAGAAGCTGAGAAAACGTTCACTGACTTCTAACAAGAGGCATTACAAAATATCTCAAATGAGTTGCCAGATGAAGGAGCTTGCTGGTAAGCTGCAAAAGGCGCCAAGCACAAGAGTTCCTACCCCTCAGAGCTGGGCTAGATCACCTTGCAGCACATACATACTTTCTCCACCACAGAAGCCCTCTGCACACTCTAGCTCAGGGATTCTGATGGGAGCTTTATCCTGGAAGCACCAAAGATTAGTAAAGGGCTCTCCACCCATTTACTCTCCAACAGTTTAAGTTTCTAATACTAGTTTGGTCTTTCTGATGGCCAGGATTCCTCCTGGGGATCTACAGGATCCCTACAGAGTCACCTCAAAAAAAAAAATCAATGTTCCTAGCACCAGATTTAGGAATTATGAGTAGAGACACTTATATCAATTAATGGGAAATTACAGATATTTTACACGTTTTATGTCAGGAACCAGAGAATAAAAACCAAACACGTCTTTCTCCTTATAACTCCTGTAAATGAAAATTCTGAATCAAAGAAAGAAATGTTGAGGACAATGAAGAAAGCATATGGTTTTAGAGAAACAAATACAAAAATTGTCATCATGGGATTTATGGGATAGAAAAGATTGAGGGACTGACATTTCATTTCAAAGTCCAACTTAATAAATCCAATTTTTAAATAAATAAATTATTCAATACCAAATACAAGTCTAAGTTCTTGCGTGATATTCAAAAGTGGATCCACTGTATTAGAATCGTTTAAGTCACTTGTTCAAAGTGAAAAGTCAATCGTGGTCCAGGTGATTTTACAAAAATCACAAAACTTTATACTTAGTCCTCCACTGACCCTGTCTGCCCTCAAGAGTTGAGAGATAGAGGCGTGACACCTGAACACATAATTTCCACTCGAGCTGTTATCTGTGTGATGATCAAGACAGTCTGCTTTGGAAACCTGGAAGGAATAACTGAGGCTGGAGAGATGAGGAATATGTCCAAATCAGATATGCACCACCTCTGCTGGGTCTAAAAGCCTATGGGCAGTTAGCTGAGAGAAGCAGAGTGAGCACAAGGGTGGAAATATGATTGCTTCATGAAGCATAACCCCGGAAATCAGCTTTTGCATCCCCTATGAGCTTGTTAAATGTGACGACTCTCAAGGCCTTCCCCAGACCTACTGAATCCGAATTCCTAACTGCAATGACAAGCAGTCTGTGATTCCCAGCACTTCAGAGGACTCTGCAGGCGCTCAAGTTAGATAACCTCTACTCTAGGCTAGCAGGAGGCAGCAGAGTGGAGCCATTAGAGATGTGCTGTAGAGCCAAGCTGCCTGGTCCCAGCTCTAGGGTCCGCAACTTGAGAGCTGGGCAACCATCACTGTGCTGGGCCTGAGTGTCCTCATTTCTAAAATAACAGCACTTAACATGGCTGCATGTGAGGTGCTCATACCAGAGCCTGGCACATAATGAGAGCGGCATAAGTGTGCACTTGTATTAGGGGAAGGATGTCAGGGGTGGCGCATGGGCAGCTCTGTCGTCTGCGCATCAGACATGAGAGCTGCCGGCTGCAGCAAGAGTGCTAGGTAGACCCACAAGGGAAGATGTTGTATCCTACAAGTTCCACTTTCAAAAAAAAAAGGGGGGGGTGTAGTTTTACTGACTCTTCCTGCTAAATGCAATTAAGATCCCTGGACATTTTGCAAAAGAAGTTGAGAGAAGGCAAGACAGCAAGGGCCTGAGAAACGACAGAGTGACTTTTCCTCACACAGGCCAGACATAGAGCTCATACAACCACAAGCTAGAAGCACCATCAAGTGAAGACAGCTGGTTAAATGTGACAGCAGACATCCAGATGGACAAATGCTACTTCCAGCCTTCATCAGAGAAGCTTCTCATTGCAGCACACAGCAGCGAATGCAGAGCCCCGTGGCTGCTCTACTCTCTAAGAGTAAGCATTGATTGAGGGCTCAGCCCTATGCAGGACACTTAGTTAACTAAGGCCTGGGAAACACTGAAAAGAGGGGACCAAAATAGTATTATAGGAATAACCAACAACTTTTTAATTGGATTTAAGGTCCATTATATGAAATGAAACCCATACTTAACACTGCTAAAGTGGTCAAGAATCTGAGATGAGATAGGTCATGGGCCTAAGGGAAATCTACTACTAGTCTGCTAAAGAGACACAGCAATAAAATGACCCATATGACAATTTTTTATAGCCATATATTGGTGCCTAACTCAACCGTCAACAGAGAAGCTTCTTTGGGGAGGGGGGAAAGGAGAGGGTTTATCTTACTCAGAGTTTCATACAATGGTTCATCATCCAAAACAGGAACTCAAGCAGGACAGGAATCTAGAGGCAAGAGATGCTGCAGAGGCTATGGAGGAGCGCTGCTTACTGGCTTAGAGAAGCTTCTTCCTGCAGTAGATGGGAATTCACAGAGACCCACAATTGGGTGATATGCAGAGAATGAGAGACTTTGGAGCACTCAGTCCTAAATGGGATATCTTCATCAAATTCTTCCCTTCAGGGCTCAGAGATCTATGTGGAAGAAGAGCAGAAAAATCAGAAGAGTCAGAAGTGATAGACTCCTCCAGGGAAACAGTGTCTTCTAGAAACAATAGGACCGAATCCCATATAAACTCGCAGAGATGGCGGCACGCTTAAGACCTGCATCGGTTCAAGCCAGATGGGTTCTAGCACTGAGAAGAGGAAATGGACACTGGTCCCGCCTCTAACAAGAAGCTACCTGCAGTAACCACTGGCAAAGGGAACATTGGTGTTCTCTAATTCTCCAAGTGTCACTGGGCATATCAACCATACTGCAGGGCAGACCCCATGCCCAGGAGTAGTTTGGCAGCAGAGAACAAATGCCATAGTTTTATTTTGTGTGGGGGAGGGGTTGAAAGAGAAAGAGAAAACAAACTTGGATGGGGAAGGAAATTTGGGAGGAACTGGTAGAGATAAAAATCATGATCAAAATATATTGCATGGAAAAAACAAATTTTTAATTAAAAAGAAAAAACCAAATTATTTTTAAATATAAAAATGACAGTAGTCAGAATAGCATTCACACTGACCTAAAAGCACACACCTTGGCCAATGAAACAGGGCAGAAAATTCAGACATAAATAAATGCATTCATGCTTAAAGCAAAACAAAAATGTCCTGCAAAAACTTGCTCTGTCTAGCAAAATGAGCAGGAATGGGCAGTCTAGAAAGGCAGTGAGAAAATAAACCAAGAGCAATCTAATTTAAAAACCAAAGCTATTGATTCAGGGCTTACTATAACAAGGGATTCAACCACGGCCGCTGCTCCTTGACAAAGACTCAAAGGCAAACAAAGAAGAAGGGATGCTTCACAGCAGAGAAGGTGCATGGCTTCAGGGTGCCTTGATCTGGGGGCTACTGAGTGGCACAGCAGAAACTGGGTTAATTAGCAATGAGCAGGGTGTCCTTTGTAAGAGGTTCACAGTTGGCTTTTTCTAGCTAATGCCACTGGTATCAAGGGCCAAAATTAAGGAAGCTGTTTGTTATTACTGAAGACCTGGCCATCAGGAGCAGACAAATGGAAGTTTTCATTCAGCTTTCTGGGTTGTCACTGGGGTTGGAGAGCAGGCTTCCTGCAAGTCTAACTTGCAGAAGGTGCTCATTGGAAATAAGAGGCTTTCTGGGCAGGGTGATGCAGACCAAAGCTCTGTTTGACAGACAGACTGACTTCTGTTAGTTCATATTCTTTACTAATCAGGCATGAAGCACGGTGCAAGTAAGATGAGAAAGGCCAGTAAGATGCGGAGTATAAGTTGTTCATGTTTGAAAACAATGACACCTGGGAATTTCCACTTGGATAAAGGAATAGTACGTTCCTCTATTTCTCTGGATGAGCCACCTAAAGTTCAGGACTGCTATAAGTGAGAAGACTTGAAAGTGTTCAGACAAAAGGGCGAAATGATGATAGACACAGGACCTCAAGTGACAACATAGCAATGAGCCCCTGGATTTTCCTATGGCCTCCTGTGTCTCTGAATTGTAGATGTACCTGGCAATTTAGAAAAGCCAATGACCAATACATAAGAGCCCAGAAAACTCAGTTCTAGTCAAAAGTTTAGGAAAGGGACAGCTTAGAAATAAAACTTCAAGAGATTAACTGCTCTACTCAAATACCACAGGCAATATTTGACCTCAAAACACACGCGCGCGCACACACACACACACACACACACACACACATGCACACACACATACACACACAAAACCAGCAAGGGCCAATAATGAATTCTAGATCCCATCCTGGCTAGGCTACAGCAAAGTATCCCAAACCCCACACCAAATAGGGCCAGACAGGCCAGCAGGGAACGAGGACAATCACCTCCACACAGCAATAATGAAACCTTTCTCCACGTGGTCAGTGGAATCTATGTGGAAAGTCAGAACACCACGCCCATCCAATGGCAATGAGAAGATCTCAAGCATCCTACAGACTAAAAGGAAGACTTGGCTGCCTCTCTCTTCCCACTCTACAAGTCACAAATATCCAGTGTACAGACTGTGTTCTAATTTTGCAATAATAGCTATGGGGAAGGGGAGTGGGTTTTAGAAAGCAGTACAACACCCGAACTTTTGCTGCATTGTTTCTTAGCGCTGTCTTTACATCTATAATGTTCTCAAAATAAAGGCTTTAGTCTTAAAAATAATAAAGAAAAAAGAAATCCAAACTGACTCACATGACAAAGGAGAGCTACAGCCTTTGGCGGAGTGACAGATTCAGATCGGTTCCATCTTCCGCCTTTATGACTACGACATAGACAACAGGCATCCGAAAGTGTTGGCAGCCACTGAAAGTCACCCAAGAGGGGCCTGTGGCAGATTGTAGGCTACCTGCTCTTGACAAGGAATCTTCTACTTGGCATGAACAGAATCCTTGATGGGTCATCTTTGTCATAAACAGCAATAGCCATCAGGCATCCGAAAGGATTTGGGCTGTGTTGCTGGGGCGATAAGCTCAAAGCCTATGGGAATCCTTGAGGACAACAAGTGGGAGATTTATGGATAATATCACTTATGGAGAATAAAAGAGTTTAATTCAAGAGGCTCTTGATTCCGACAAAAGTCCATGTGAAACCCCTCTGCTAGATCGAAGAGGAACCGGAAATCCCGAAGGATAAAAACACATCAGTATGATCAGTGACAAAAGGAGACTGCAGGATTTTTGATATGCAACTTTCAGTGGCTCCCTGTGGAACCAAGCGCTTTCCATGTGCGCCACGCCAAGCTCAGCACACCGTTCACCTCCCTGTGTTGCTGCTCTCCCAGGCAGAGACAGCAGTGGTGTCTCCTTGGGGTGTTCACTCTGGGATGCTCTTGAGGAATCTGTTTCAAGTCCACATTTTTTCCAGTCTACAAAACCAGCTCTCTTTCCTCCCTTCACCCATGGGTGCTTCTCCTCAGCACTGCCGGTCTCTGTCCAGTTCACCATGCTTAAAGCAGCAGAGTCCAGGAAGCTACCAATGACTTCAACCTCTTGGGCAGCAAAGGTGGCGGAAGGCACCCATTGGAGGGCTTTCCTGGCTACTTCTCTGCAGATTTTTATAGATTTCACTTTGGCTTCCTTTCTGCTCTCCTCTTTCTCTCATGGAAATATTCTGTTCCTTCTTATTCTGACATTTTTCCTTCATTGGGTTAACATGTAGGCAGCTTCAAATCCACCATCTCATCTGGTCCTTATAAGGACCCACCCAGGTCATCTGAGACAGCCAATCTCAACCTGTGTGTGGGTCATGACCCAGTTGGGGGTCACATATCAGGTATCTTGCATACCAGATATTTGTATTACAATTCAATAACAGTAGCAAAATTACAGTTATGAAGTAGCAATGAAATAATTTTATGGTTGGGGATGGCCACAACATGAGAAACTGTATTAAAGGGTCACAGCATTAGGAAGGTGGAGATCTACTGACCAAAGATTATCTTTCTGTGTAGAGATCTTTCCTAAATCTCATTAACAAAGTCTCTTTTACTTTGTAAGCCAACACAGTCACAAGTTCTAGGACAAGGATGTGGTCATCATTGGGTTGTTATTCAGCCTACTATGGGTTCTTACTACAACTTAAGTGACAATGAGTTACTTTGCTTTCTATTGCACGCAGCATGTACCAGACTAAATTCCATGAGAGAAAGAATTATGATTGTCTTACAATCTGCAGTCGTGGTGTTCATTAGATTCTTAGCAAATGAATGTTTAACAGAAAATGTAAAATTCAGGAGCATGAGCAAAGATCTTCTTTGAAAGATGTACATAAATATCCGTCCTATGCCAGAATTCACTAGAAAATAATAGAAAGCCAGTCAGCTCTGTCCAAGATGACTTCCTCCCTCTGCCCTGCAGTGTATATCAACCCTAGAGTAAGACTCAACTGGCTGAGTTGATTCCAGTGCCCACCTTATATACTAATACCTGTAACTATAAAAATAAGATGATGTAATTGTCATAACCACCACAGCTAGTAGGCTACAGGGAAGAAGGCTGCCCACAGAAATAAACAGAAACGGAGTGGACATGCTGCCAGATGAAAAGAATGTTGGGTAGACAAGGTTGAATCAGTCTCTGCCCAATGACACACTAACAGTTACTATTAATAAAAGCTGTCACTTAAATGATCTCAAATCATCTGTCCTTCTTTCTTTTTATCTGTATGTGTCTATAATACTTAAATTTCTGAATTTAAATTAAGCCATTCTCTCTTTTATCTTTGCTATTTTTTCTCTCCAATACACGTCTGGCATAGAAAACTAAACTACTTATCAAAAATTTTATGCCTCTTAAATAATTCTTGGTATTCATAAATCTTAATTTTACAATAAGATGAGTTAGATTATTACACGCTGAAGGGTGGAGGGGAGAGACTGGTTGGTGAGCTAGTTGGAGCTCTGAGAGCTGCTGCTAATTCTCCAATTAGTAGAGGGAACTAGACAAAGCATTAGCCAATTTTCAGCTTTAAATTTCTTTCTCAACAGCCAGCCATATTCACCTTCTATTCTATTAGGACCTTGGCACCTTCCATACCACATGACTGTGGGCGACAGATGGCAATCGCAGTCACCTGTACACTACGGGACACTGCATCGTGCCCCAGGATTTGCCAGACTAGGCTTATCTTCCAACTGCTCTCCACTCCTGGACCCTCTAGGTAAAGATCTGCTCTTACCCACACTGTGAATGAGTTTCCCTGACTTGGACATTTGAGTAATCTCTTCACTTCTATCCATATGAGCTTTAAAGTTGTGCAAGAACGTTCAGAGCTCTGGTTCCAACCCTACAGCTTCTGAGTCTCTGCACAAGCCACCCCATCTGCCTATAAACATTCTGAATACCCATTGAGCTCAACAGAGCTAAAGGAAGCTTTAGATTTACACCCACCGTCAGGGT
Source organism: Arvicola amphibius (assembly GCF_903992535.2). NCBI lineage: Eukaryota > Metazoa > Chordata > Mammalia > Rodentia > Cricetidae > Arvicola > Arvicola amphibius. The sequence goes on from NC_052051.1 coordinate 146,871,216, forward strand.
CCTCCAAACTAAAGGAGTTCTGTTTACCTCTCCACGAAGAGGATTGGAACCCACTTCAGAAATACTCTGTCTGGCAAATAGAAAGTTACACCCCATACATGTGATCCAATTCATGGAGAATTTAGTAATTATAAAATATACCTGACACCAAAGTTATACCTCACAGATGTCGGTCACTTTCTGAGGGTCCACGAGGCCTTTCAGGATCTCACAGAGCATCTGGAGTATCATTGTGAATATCAGTCACTCTGCTGGCAGAGCAAAAAGGTAACAATTGGCAGAGATGCTCGATGGATAGAAAGCTAGCAAACCTACTCTCACTGGAAGGGAAGGAAAAGGAAGAGCAAAACAGAGAAACGAGCAGAAATCAGAAAACGGAGGAGGGGAGGAGCCATTTCTAGCAAATGCAAGTTTTGATCTGTCTCACTCTCCCACCCAGAGCAAAGCTCACCAGAACCTCAAAATGCCATGGGGCTCCGGGAAGACTCTTCTTGCTTTTTTAGTCTGGAACAAAGACTAGTCTATTTGGAAAACATCAAATCTTTCTCATATCTTAAGAGGGGTCTAAAACGGGCGATTACTGAATTATATTTCAGGGCTGGAAATACAGAAGTCACTCTGAGGAGAAGGGAAGCAATTGCAATTCAACCCACGCTGAATCGTTAGTGACTCCCAAATGAGTTCTGGAATTATGTTTTAAAGAAATGTCCAAAAACCGCAGTGAGGAATTCGTCTTGCAAGAGAATTATTTAAGTCCTTTAATTTGCCGAGAAAGAAATTACCGGCTCAAGACTTTGCAAGGCTTCAGTAATTAAACCAACAAATTATAAATAAGTACATCTATCTGGTAAAAGCTATTCATCACCCAGGGCTGTGGGACTGCCATATCCCACGTGGTCAGCATCGGCCGTTTTTATCATCAGGTACCTATGCTGTGGGACTAGTTTGCTAAGAGAGAAGCCTGGACTTAGTTCTGCCGTTTTCTATCTTGAGTGACAGGCCACAGAGGAAGCTTCAGGTCTCAGGGAACAGAGAGGAGGAGAGGAGGTCTGATCCATTTTAATACCTGAAACTGCAGGAAATTAAATCTTCTAGGCAAGGCTCTGTGACACGCATACGATATGAGAGGAAATACGAAGTGTGGGAAGGTCAAAGACTTTATTTTTCTTGTTCACCTTCAGGCGATTTATTGGGGAACCGGCATATCATTACTCAAAAAAATAGAAGCGAGACGATTACAGTTTCTTTTCCTTTACTGGCTGAGTCAAACTTTGCATTTCAGAGCATTCCGCATGCCACGGGTGCAAGCGTTTATGCTGCCAGGTTTACCCAGGGGTGGCAGTAAAAAAAATGATTAAATCTGAGTGCCCTGTCTATACTCCTAGTTAATGATTTGCATATTATTTAGTGATGTCCCCAGTGTCACCAGCAGACCCAACAGGACCCCTTACTAGTCCATCATCCTGATCACTAAGGACATCATTTTTTTAAAAAAAAAAATCTTAAATCACAGTTTCCACTAAATGTGTCCTTTGGGTTGACCTAGAGCAGTGGTTTTCAACCTTCTGATTGCTGCAACCATTTAATACAATTCCTCATACTGTGTGACCCCAACCATAAAAACATTTCATTGCTACTTCATAACCGTAATTTTGTTGCTGTTGTCAACTGCAATGTGAGTATCTGTGTTTTCCGACTGTCTTAGGTGACCCCTGTGAAAGGGCCGTTCCATCCCCTCAAGTGGGTCACTTGAGTCCTAGAAAGTTCTTTTTTAGATTAAAATTTTGGTATCAATTCTCTGCCCTGTCTTATGTTAGTCTGAGACCTGATGGTTTGCAAACAAGAATGCAGTAGAGAACCCATTCATCAGCATTGTAGTGGTCCTCATCTGCCTATTAGGGCTCAGTTTAGATAACTAATCTTAACTCCAGGTACCTAAGTCTTCAAATTCAGCCTTCCAACTGTAATTGTAGCCTGTCATTACAGAAGCACACACAAACACACAGTCACACACATACACACACTCACACACATACACACAAAAAAACCACATATACAAGCATACGCACTTATACACTCACACACACATACACACACTCACACAATACACAAACACACACACACACCTCATATTGGTTAGTTGGTATCTGGGGCTACTTGTGTCCTCCCCCCGCCAAGTTTATATGTCTAGCTGTACTTACAGACATAATCTTCATGGAGGTAAAATGAGATTATTACACTGGGACCTAATCCAGTATGTTTGGTGTTTATAAGAAAAGATTAGTCATGCAGACACACACACAGGCTTTGCTTAAGCCTAGTCTGCAGTGCTGTGTAAAGGTTGCCACAGTGGACTGGGTTGGTTGTCCCTGTTGGTGCCTGGATGAGACTGCCTTCCCTAGAATACACTGTTCAAAGGAGTCACTCTTAGCTTCTGGTTCTGAAAGGAAGGCTGATCAAATCAAATGGCCTGAAGGGACAGAAATAAATAACATTTCCCTGTGGTCCAAAAACTAGGATTTCAGTGTGTGGGGACCCATCTGGATGCTGGTGGAGTTAACAAAAGACCCTTCAAAGTGAGAGCTGTTGCCAAGATGGACTTCTGAACTGACCTCATAAACTAAGCACTAAAGGATAAGAAAATGATGTCAGAGTAGAAGATGACCCATGGCAGGATTGGTGGAGGATATCAGAGGAGACAGAAATCACCACAGTTTGTGGTAAGTGTGTCAGATACTCAGAGCCCTGACTCAAGCTGTAGACAGCCATTGGGAAGGGCATGGGACCAAGGCAGAGAAAATTCAAAGTACTTTACACTGCTGGCCATAATGAATAAACAGCAGAGAATGAAGTCCTGCTTGGCTATGTTTATAGAGAGGCACTCACACACATGTGCACGTAAGTGCCTCTTCCCTAAGGTTTGCTGAGTGGGAAGATACAAACATGGAGCTTTGGGAAGCCTTTCATATCCAGAGAGGTATGTTCAGTTCTCAAATGTTCGATACTCTATCAATACATTCTCCTCTCCTCTCCTCTCCTCTCCTCTCTCCCTCCCTCCCTCACTTCTCATTAAACCTTCCTTAAGACAGATTTCTCTTTCCTGTAACTAGAAGAATCCTCACTAAACTGGCACCTGTTGAAATAATAAGATGTTTTGACATCAACAATGATAGAAAGACACAGTCTTTACATTAGAAGCTACAAAACTGACTCAGTTCCTTTTAGATTGGATAGATAGATGATAGATAGATAGATAGATAGATAGATAGATAGATAGATAGATAGATGATAGATAGATGATAGATAGATAGATAGATAGATAGATAGATAGATGATAGATAGATAGATAGATAGATAGATAGATAGATAGATAGATAGATAGATGATACATAGATACATAGATAGATATATAGATAGATACATAGATAGATACATAGATAGATACATAGATAGATACATAGATAGATACATAGATATGCAGATAGGTAGTGGATAGTACAGAAAATTAAGAGAAAAGAAAATCTTTATGCAAACTATAATGTGAGGGATAGTTTTAGGTAAGTGGGAGATTTTGAAGAGCCTAAGGAGAGAGATTCTTTCAATAGGCAGGGAGATCTGATCAAAGATTTTAGTTCAGAGGTGGAATACTTGTCTAGCATGTGTGATAATTTATTTTGGATCTACAACACTGAAAAAAGAAAATCAAGGCCCCCAAAAGTACCACAATGCAAATCAGAGAATAGACTTTTCTAATCTGGAATAAAGGCCCAGTGTTAAGGTAAATAGGAGACAGTGGAAAAACAAACTGAGCCAAGCCTTGAATTCTTCCAACACTGAACACAAGCGTTTGAACTAAAGCTTCTTGAAGAGGCTTGAGATGGGCATGAGGTTAGGGAGGGAGGGTGCCCAGTGCAAGAAACTGGCTCTGCAGCCTTGGGCTCTGGTCATAGAGACCTGAACAAAAAGGGCCAAGCACAAAGTAAGAGCAGAACAATCGGTTTTCCTGCTGTCTTCTCGCACACACATTCCTAGGAGCCAAGGTCACACTAAAGACCAAAGAGTGGGATGAGGTGGGCTTCACTCTGGGTTCTTCATTGGTGTTTTTGATCTTAGTCATTCTGACAGGTGTAAGATGATATCTAAGAGTCATTCTGATTTGCATTTATGTGATGATTAAGGATGCTGAACATTTCCTTAAGTGTTTTTGGCCATTTGAGATTCTTCTGTGTTCTGTACCCCATTTTAATTGGATTATTTGGCATTTTAATGTCTAATTTCTTGAGTTCTTTATATATTTATATATTATTTATATATTTATATATTTGGAGATCAGGTATGGGATTGGTAAAGATCTTTTCCCATTCAGCAGGCTGCCATTTTGTCTTATTGACTGTGTCCTTTGATTCTCAGTTTCAGGAGGTCCCATTTATTTATTGTTACTCTCAATGTCTGTGCTACTGCAGTTATATTTAGGAAGTAGTCTCCTGTGCCCATGCATTGAAGGCTACTTCCCACTTTCTCTTCTATCAGGTTCAGTGTGGTTGGATTTATATTGAGGTCTTTAATCCTTTTGGACTTGAGTTTTATACATGGGGATAGATATGGATCTATTTTCATTCTTCTACATGTTGACATCCAGCTATGCCAGCATCATTTGTTGAAGATGCTTTCTTTTTTCCATTGTATAGTTTTAGCTTCTTGGTCAAAAATTAGGTATTCATAGGTATATGGATTAATATGTGGGTCTTTGATTCTATTCCATTTATCAACCTGGCTGTTTTTATGCTAATACCAAGCTGTTTTTATTACTGTAGCTCTATAATAGAGCTTGATGTCAGCTTTATTCCAGAGTTGCAGGAATGGTTCAACATATGAGAATCTATCAATGTAATCCATCAAATAAATAAACTGAAAGAAAAAATTATAAGATTATCTCATTAGATGCTGAAAAAGCATTTGACAAAATCTAAGACCCTTTCATGATAAAGGTCTTGGAGAGATCAGGGATACAAGGAACATATCTAAACATAATAAAAGCAATATACAGCAAGCCAACAGCTAACATCAAATTAAATGGAGAGAAGCTCAAAGTGATCCCACTGAAACAAGAATAAGATAAGGCTGTCCACTCTCTCCATATCTATTCAATATAGTTCTTGAAGTTCTATATAGAGCAATAAGACAACAAAAAAGATCAAAGGGATACAAATTGGAAAGGAAGAAGTCAAGCATTCGCTATTTGCAGATGATATGATAGTATACATAAGTGATCCCAAAAACTCTACCAGGAAACTCCTACAACTGATAAATACTCTTACACAGATGATAAACAGGCCAAGAAAGAAATTAGAGAAATATCGCCCTTCACAATAGCCATAATCAACACCAAATATCTTGGGATAACACTAACCAAAGACATGAAAGATGTATTCAACAAGAACTTTAAGTCTTTGAAGAAAGAAATTGAAGAAGATACCAAAAAAAATGGAAATATCTCCCATGCTCTTGGATAGGTAGGATCAACATAAGAAAAATGGCAATCCTACCAAAAGCAATCTATAGATTCAATGCAATTCCCATCAAAATCCCAACACAGTTCTTCATATACCTTGAAAAAAATAATACTCAACTTTATATGGAAAAACAAAAAATTCAGGATAGCCAAAGCAATCCTGTACATGTGATTTCTCAAAGGACAATTGAAAAGCTAAGGAAGCCTGGGTATTGAGAAGGAGTGCTGGTTTCATACTTCAATTTCTATCTCTGAATGTTCTCCAACTTATAACTAAGTTCCAAAGAGGACACAGTAAGTCACAGCTACAATCTTAACAATGAGGGCTGTGTAGAAGCCGGAAGGGCTGACTTGGTCAAGTCTGTAGGACAGTGAGTGCCCATGTGTTCCTTTGGGCCAGCCACTTAACCATGAGCCTCTATTTTGAGTAGCTGTTCTGCATGCCTTGTCAGATTGCTATATGGATTAAATGTAGTCATGGAGAAAGCTGTGGGAAAGTGCCTGGCACATGGTAACACATCTTACATTCTTACATCCTATGATATTGGTTATTAATATGGGTTTTCAGCATTTGTAGCCAGGTGATAAAATGTGGTATAAAAGATCCTCTTAGAAGTTTCCAGCAGACAGCTCAGTCTCTTTCTCACCCAGTACCTCTTTCTCACTAGTGCAGCACCATTTCTGATGGGAAACCTATTCTGGATGGCTTGTAGGACATGACCAACAACCTCCAGAGTTAAGTAACCAGGTCTGGCCAATCAGAGCTTCTCATTCCTTAGTTACAGGTCTGAGTCCCTAGTAATGCCATCCAAATCCTTTGTGAGAAGTTGACTTAGGGATTCTAGAAGGGACAAGTCTGTTCTTTCTCCAGCCTGGGAACAGAAATTACAATATGAGCATGTAGAAGCTCCAAGAGCAAGTCTTTATGAAAAAAAAAAAAAAGGAAGAATGGGCAAGAGCGGAAGAACTCACGCCCAGGAGACCATGACCCAGCTGGACTACAATGATAGGTACTTCCTATGGTATAAACCAATAATGTCCCTATGGTCACGGAAGCAGGTAATGTTGGCTCCTATCTTTTGCACCCAGGAGTCATAATTCAGCACAATGATGGCTGAGTTGGAACTGCCTGGCAGCCTGAACACCAAGGCAGACCCACTCTGTCTGGAACAAAATCGCACATCACCAAAAGGTTAAGGAAGAATGTTGTATCCCAGCCCCATTCTGATAGATTCTACAAACAAGAGCAGAAAAAGAAGTAGGAAAATCCAGCTGTTATTTGAAAGGACAGAAATTAAAGTATACCTGGATTTTTCATTACGTTCTTCCTCTAAGATGCGTCTAACTTTACCTGCTTTTATGCTTTTCTACTTTAGAAGAAGCAAATTGATCTGAACGTGGTCCGGGATTTGGTGTTAACTAAAGAGGATGAACACCTCTTTCCTCCCTCCATCTCCAAGCCCTATAAAGGCTGAAGGCACCAAAGCCTGAGTCTTTCCTACCCAGAGGTGCTTCGCTGCTGACATTCAAAGCTCTGCTACTGGGCCATTGTCCTCCCTACACCCCGTCAAGAGCTGTACAACAAACACAAAGGACCTGCAGGCTGGAAGAATAAAGGATTCAGGCTGGAATCAATGCAAGTAGGAAGTTGCCAAATGAAAGAGATCCTGTGTTAAAATCTAGAGTCTATGATCTTGTCTGATAAATATCTTCCCTGGGAAGTCAGGGTACCAGGCTGGAAGAGAAACCCTGGGGAAGATACTACATAAAAACCATGAAGTCCTGATGCTGGCCACTGACAAAAGGGATGCTCTCTGTTCTATTGTTCTTGGAAAAGTGGAGCATCACTTAGCCAGCCTCCAGGAACTCATCAGCAATCCCCATCCACTATGATATGCAGCTGAGCTCAGCCCTGCCTTGAGTCTTTTTGAGGCCAAGTAACAAAGTGATAGTGATGGTCCTTCCCACAATGTCTTAGCCCAAGGACAGAACTTACATAACTTTCATGGTGGGAGGAGGAGGACGCTATAGAAAGGAGTACCCATACCAGTTTTTTGGCCATGTTAGGACCTCAAGCTGTGCGGAACGGGGACATTAGAGTGGGCAGCTAATCATCAGATGATTACTGCTAAGCAAAAGGCACTTAAAGGACACCCAGGGGGAAATTAGCAACCCACAGCCCTGGGCACTTTTGCTGGTTTGTTACCCAAAGTCATAGGTTCCAAACTTCTGTAATGGAAAATCCACTCAGCAAAGAATTGAAATAATCAGTCCCTAATGACACATATTTACCTAGCCATGAATTACGTACCTGAGTTATTGTTCTAAAATATCATGTATGTTATAAAATACATAAAAGCAGATATCTTAAATGTCAGAGGTATACATTGGTGGTAGAGTGTTTGCCTTCCATGTATAAAACTCTGACTTCAATCTCTAGTACTCTTTTTAAAACATACTCTTTAAATATGTAATAAAAATTAAATAATATATCTACCAATTCACATGTATTGTTACCCTGTTTGTACATTCAGGGGAAGATTTAACATTAGTAACAGGGGCTATGAACTCATATTTAAAGTAAATGTCTTGATTTCAGCATTGTGGCCAGCTTGTGATGGATGATGATCTCACACTCTGTTTGTCTCAGGAGACACTTGACAGAGAACTTGCATAGGAGCAGAAATGTGGTCCCCCACTTGCCTCTGCAGTTCCCTGTCTGTGCCAAGTGCCATCTTCAATCCCAAACTGCATCTCGGAACCCTTTAAGCCATTTGCCCATTTCGTGCATGTTGAGTGAGACATAACCGTAATATAATCTGCAAATCCACTTAATCAGGCAAATGTTCAGAAAACAGCACACTCGAAACCAGCAGAGCAGGGCTCCTGCTGTTAGCCACCGGGAAGCCTCTGCTCATGCCTCAGGATGGTTAAGCTCTGGGTGACAAATGGACCGTGATATGGACTGTGGAGGGGCGGGGGCGTGAGTGGAGCTTCCCTCCAGATAAACTCCAGTGAATGTTTTATTCACTTTTAGGTTATAAATAAATAAAAGAGAAATTTTACTGTTTTCTACCATCTGACAGCTCATTTGGCATGACTCCACTCCTTCTAGAGGCCTGGCGATAGATGCAATGGCCTACACTCTGGCAGTAGCTGGGTTCCCTGGCACTTTCCCCCTCTCATCTCCTTACAGCTAGAGAAGCTGAGCTCCAGTTCTCAGTCCCTCAGCTGCCTGAGCGGCGGAGTCCAGCTGCTTAGCATGATGCAGAGACCTTGGCACCACACTCCTGCATCTTCCCAGCTTGATACTTTCTCTTCCTTCCTCTCTCTCTCTCTCTCTCCCTCTCTCTCTCTCTCTCTCTCTCTCTCTCTCTCTCTCTCTCTCTCTCTCTCTGTCTGTCTCTCTCTCACAAAATCCTCACCCCTCCCCATCTCCTTTCCCACATGCAAGCACTGGCCGACCAGGCTAGAGTTGTTCAGGTCTTCGCAGTTTCTCTGGTCTCTGCAGGGACTGTCGCAGTTTCATGTTGCCTTCCTAGGAGTCTACAAGTCCTCTTCCTAACCTTCAATCAAATCCTCCCACCCTGTAGCCCAACCTCCACCAACTCAAGATAAAATGGCAGTCACCACTTCTTTCAACACTCACCTTTCCCTTGAGACTTCACCACAACCTGGAAATATCTTCCCATGAATAAGAAGGGCTTAAAACACTCTGGAGGCGCCAACCCACTGCCTAGTCAAGCACAGGGATATAGAGTCAGATTTTCCCTCCTGTTACATCTCCCGGCCTTGTTCCACTGTCTGAAACCTTGAGCATTCACCACTGAGAACACAGGTGATAGCCCCATGAAAACAGGTACACTCTGCTGAGATGCTCAGACTGGTCCAAGAGACGCCACAGGTACCATACTTGGACACCAATCCCCCTGATGTCCACACACAGCTTAATTCCTCAAAGGCTGATGTTCCCAAAAGACTTCCAAATTTAGTCACACCGTAGCTCAAACCACATAACCGTCAAAAATACTTGGCTGAAATCTGATCAATGGGATAGTGGTTCACTTAGCTATTCTTGCTAGCACTACTGCTTTCCTGACCACAATAGATTCTTCAGCAACCCACCACCTCCACTCTGCTAAGTCACCAAAGAGCACTGATCATTTTTAAGACTAATGGGAGCTCTTGATTGCATTAGGCTGAGCTTCCAAACAAAATATGCAGAGTGGTCAGGTTAACAACAGGAATATGCTTCCTCACATTCTGAAGGTGAGGAGCTCAACACTGTGGTGCTTGTACATTCATTTTCTAGGGGCCTCTCTCTCTATCTGTGGAGACATGTACACATGGACTCCTCTCTGGGCATGTAAAGCAGTCTCTGGGGCCTCTTCCTCTCAGAAGAACAGCAGTTTTATCAGATTAGGGCTCTGCCCTGCTGATGCCATTGACTTCTTCTTTCCTAAAAGCTCCAATTCTACATATGCTTATTCTGAGGATCAAAGTCGCAACATAAGAAGGGGGACAATCCAATCCTAGCAGCCATTAGTAGCTTCATGGAGTTCTGCTTATACTGAGAGCAAATTCAGCTCACTAGACTGAAGTCAAAGAGGAACTAATCTTCCAGAGGTCCGCAGGCCCACCTCAAGTGTGTAAGCTTTGCTGGACATCCTCACCATGCAACCCACGAGGAATTAGATGCTCCAGTTTCCATTTGGTCATAGCATTTATTTCACACTGTAGCCTTCACTGCATCCCCACAAAAGTTCGTGCTGGTTGAGCCCTGACCCAACGACATCAAAGTACAAATGGTTTGGTTTTTTTTTTTTTTTTTTTTTTTTTGCTTTTTGGGTTTTTTCTTTGTTTTGTTTTGTTTTTGTTTTTGTTTTTGTTTTTTTTTGAAATGAGGCTTTCATGAAGATAATCAAGTTATAGCAAGGCCATGTGAAGTGGGTCTTAGTCCAATATGACTAGTGTCCCCAGAAAAGGAAGTAACGTGGACACAGGTGTGTACAGGGCCAAAACAAATGGTGGCACTGGGAGAAGACAGTCATCTGGAAGCAGGAAGAGAGATGACATGAGCCTGGCAATACCTCGATCTCAAATTTCAAGCTTCCAAAGCTGTAAGGGGGAAAAGCTGCACTGTAAGGGGAAAAGCCATCTAAACCATGTCACATGCTTAATGCAACCTTAGAAAAAGAAACAGATCAATCCTTTAGGGTGTGTCTGTAATAATGGGTATCACTCGGTGTTAGACTTACACTTAGATTGTTCTAAGTGTTCCTGGCAGCTGTTGATGACGCAGGGAACAAAGCAAGGGATGGGCAGAGGGAAGGAGAATTGATGGAACTCTTCCTTGTTCCCGGAACGTGTCGTCTTTTAAGTCTATCTTCTGAGTTTCTAAAGCTACATTCAACTCTTGCTAGAAGGGAGTTCTTGGAAATTTCTGTCATCATGTTTCATCTTCTAGTGACGATTTAAATAAGATGAGCAGAGCTTGCTGAGGGCTTGCTCGGAGAATTGTGACAAAAGTACAGAGGGTCCGTGACAGTCTGGGTCTAGGTTCAGTGTCCTACAGAAACAGCACAACTTAATATTTCTGACAGTCACAGTGGACTTATTTAAGAAGAAATAGATGAAATTATTTTAGTAATGCATATTTTATTTCACAGTTTCAATATATCGAAAATCTTAGGTATTTTACACTGTTTAGCACACTGTCTTCAAAATCAAATGTACCTAATGTCGTTCGGACTGGCCCCAGTTTAACTGTTCACTAAAGACATGTCACTAGAGGCTGCTGTATTGAACAGTTCCGGTGCTGGTGCTTCAGGATTTCGGAATTAGAAAGACACGAGTTTGTGTCTTGACCCATCAATGATGTGTTTAACCTTTTGCTTCCATTCTGCATTTCTCTAATGTTTGGCAACGCTACTGTCTCCCAAGCCTAACACGGAGGTCCAATAAAATTTTCCAGGCAAAGTGTCTGACACTTTGGCAGCATAATCCCCAGGTGCCAAGCTCTGTGTCGTGTGACTTACGTGGTAAATACTCAGTATATTGGAGCATACATTTTTAACAGTCAGAACTGACACAGTTTCTGCCTGGTAAATAATATTCTTCTAGGTCATCTTTTTTAAACTGTAAAATGCGAAACTGAATGGGTCACCCACTAAAAATAAAAATAGCCTTCTGATCAATTTGCGTGATGCCTCAGAATAGCCACGTCACTTTGGCTCATAGCATAGAGCACAAGAGTAAAGACAGGGGACCTCAGTCTTCTCTCATTTACATGTGCTTTCTGGTTACTGACTTTAGCACTCCCCTTGGCAGAGAAATCGTTGTGAGCACCCAGATTCCCAAGCTGCCTGAGTCCTATGCCGCCTTTTATTTTTTAAGAGGGAGAAGACTCTCCAAATTCATTCAGCCACTATTTCTGAATTATGAGTTCATAAAGAGAGATACACCTTTTCTGTGAGATCTCATAATTCACCCTCATATAACGCAGGCAATAAATGAGAGTGGATGGCTCCCTGTAAAATATGAGCAATAGATATATTACTGTATCTACTATATACTTCCATTTTGGCATGCAGTGAGCTCCCCTGCACCTGCTGATAGTAAATTATATAACCTTAGCCATATCAGAACATTAATTAACAAGGCACAAATCGTTGTCACAATATGTGATGCCTTATAACTCTTTTCAGTTTGGGATCTCAAGGCCCTTTACAAAAACAAAATGATTAGCTCAATATTTGTATGTGATTCTAATACACTGTTAGAAACCATACGTGATGCTTAATTCTAAGCATCAACTTGATAAGTTCTAAAATTCAAAAAAAAAAATTAGCCCCTGTGCATGCCTACGAGAGATTATCTAAACCAGGATAACTGAACAGGGCACACCCATCCTAAACGTGGGCAGCAATCACAGACAACAAAGATTAATGGGCTGAGACCATAGACAGCATAGAATGAGGCTACTTGAGAAGCAACATTCACCTTTTCCTGCCTCCTGATGGCAGATGCAATAGGATAAACTATGTCAAGCTTTTGCTATCATGGCCCGGGATCCATGAGCCAAAATTAGTCCTTCTCCTTTAAGTGACTGTTGCTGAGTATTTTATCACAGATATGGGGAAAGTCACTAATACATTATAGCACAAATGTCAGGGGATTTGTCATTCACAGTCATTTTCTTCAAGATTCAAAGCCTGGGAAACTGTGGCTCTCGATAGGAAGAGACCAGGTTTGTCTGAGTATACGTCATCTACAGATATCCCTGATAGACACACCTAGAGACGAGAGCAACAGCCCTGTCCTCTCCTGCAGGTGAGCATTCTCCAGGGACCAGGACAGCACACTTAATGATAAATTAGAAGGTACAAAAGGCCAATAGTGCCAATTTCAGGAAACCCTAATCCAAAGAAAAATGCCCCTCCTTCAGGGAGGGCTGGGGGTCTCTTTGTCTTCCACTTTGCTGAAGGTATTTCCCCAGTGCAGGAGCAAGGTGAGGCAGAGTGAACTCCCACCTCAGTTCCCACTGAAAGAAACCTAACCAGATCAAAATGTCAACTCATTAACTAGGACATGATGATTGCAAAGAGCTAACATGCAGATAACAAGTCCCTGGATAAAATGATCCCAAAATCAGCAAGTAAAGGAGGGAATACTTCTCTTTCCCGCACCATTCACCAGCACAGAAAAAAAGAAAGAAAGAAAGAAAGAAAGAAAGAAAGAAAGAAAGAAAGAAAGAAAGAAAGAAAGAAAGCTGTGACTCCTTTACTCCACCTAGGGAATAGTTTCACTCCACTTCCTTGTGGCATCCCTGAGAACAGTCAAGGATCTCAAATGTGTGTTAGTGTCAAGTGAAAATGAGTGACAGCGGTTGGGTGGGGCTGATGTAGGGCTAGCAAGTCTTTGCCAAAGTCCTGACCCCTGGGAGGCCTCTAGCTTGCACAGTGGGGAGTGTTGGTATGGATGTGGATGTCTGAGTGTGTGTGTGTGACCTTCTGATTTCTTCCTGTGTGTCAGATTTGCTCGACATCCTGCAAGAGGATGTGGAAGTTTCTTTCTCATGTAGTAGCAAATCACTCACCTCCCACGCACTTTTCAGCATTCCTCTTCGATTACATGAGGAAATGCATGACTTGCTTTGGAAGCAGACTGTAAAGAAAAAAGACAGTAGTAGCAGGAGACGTCAGTTATTTGGAAAATAGAAACCTTTCTGAAATAAGAAACAGAGTATGTGTCAAGTGCAGGTGGATCTCTATGAGTTTGAGGCTGTCGTGGTCTACAAAGTAAGCTCAAGGGTAGCTAGGGCTGTTACACAGAGAAATCATGTCTCAAAAAATATATATACAACTTGTTTAGCATTTATTATTCTGAAGGTAAGGGAAACTAAAGAAACATCTATCCTGAACTGAATTCTGACCGATAAATAAATAGAAAGTAGCTGGCAGAAAATATGGATGGTACTTCAGTGCTGGGGGAATTATCCTATCAAATATACATATACAGAATTAGAAGGTAGGACCCACATATAAGAAAGAGCATATGCTATCTGTCTTTCTGATCTAAAGTTGTATCATTTAATCTGTTTTCCAGCCCCATTCATTTTCCTGAAAACTTTATAATTTCATTTTTTCTTTAGAGCTGAATAAAATTACATTGTATGAAAATAATTTTAAATTTTGATAATGGAATATTACACAGTTTTAATTTGTAAGGAATTAAGTTAAGGTAAGTATATCTCAAACCAATATGGAGCAAAAAAAAAAAGGAAAAATTGAGTAAATAAGATTTCATCCAAATTAAAAGCTTTGGGATCCAATAATTCTACTAACGTGTGTATGTACAAAAGAAATAAAATCAGCTTGTCACCTACCTGTGTGCCCATACTTAGAGCAGAGCAATTCACAGAATCCAAGACTTAATTCAAAATTTAGAATAAAATGTCCACAAATGAATGGATAAATGTAGACTAGATAGATAGTAGATAGATAAACAGACAGACAGACAGATAGGGATAGATAGATAGATAGATAGATAGATAGATAGATAGATAGATAGATAGATAGATGATAGATAGATGATAGATAGATAGAAAAATAGATAGATAGATAGATAGATAGATAGATAGATAGATAGATAGATAGATAGATAATGGTGCTGGCTAGTTTTATGTCAAATTGACACAAGCTAGAAAGTCCATTGAGGAGGGAGCGTCAATTAAGAAAATGCCTCCATAAGATCAGGCTGCAGGCAAGCCTAAAGGGCATTTTCAGAAAAACGAAAATCAAAATTATAATGGCATATGTTTCATATGTTCTACACCAGTTCTAATAAAGAGTCAGATAGCAAATACTGGCGTAGATATTGAAAAGTTGAACCCCTTACACACTGTTGGTGTGTAATCTCAAATGGCAGCTCCTTCTGATAAACACAGCATCCAAGAGACCCAGCAATTCCACTCTTACATATGTGCTAAAGAATAGTAAGGACATACATTTGTACAAAAACCTGCACTGTGTGGCCCTAGGAACGTTAATTACCACACCGAAACACAGACATCACCGTCTCTCAACTGATAGTGACCAATGCAGTAAAGAGCCATCCAAACACAAAAAGAGTGAATTATTAATCTATGATACAAGATAATCTTAAAAACATTAGGACAGGTGAAGACAATTACAAAAGACAGCATAGCATATGATTCTCTGCATATGTATAACCCTACATTGGCAGATCTATACAGGCACAATAGTTGCACGGAGCAAGGTTAAAATGGGACAGGAATGCCAATCACAGCAGATGTCTTCAGAGAGTAATAACCTGTTCTAAAGTTGATCGTGAATATATAAAAACCGCTGAGTCGATTAAAAGATGTGCAACACATCTCAAAACACGGAGAGAAATAATTTCGCTCAATACAATGTCATTTATTTCTGGATTGAATCCCAAAACAGAAAAGGAACTGGGGAAAATAGCAAACTGTAAATAAAACCTGAAAATTAATGAATAGTCATAATAGTTTGTGTCTTGGCTTTGACAATAATGTAAGCTGGAAACAGTTAAAGGAAATCAACTAAATGTTAAATCAGTTCAAAATAAACATTTTAATGCTAAGTAAAAGAACATAGTGATAATTCCGTCATAATAATGTTAAAGAGATGTTTATTAACATAGAAAACCACACTGTCTTATTGGTAACACACGCAAGCCATGGGGTAAGAAAATATTCCTGAGCAGGAAAAACCAAATTGGGGACAGTGACAATCTCTGGGAAGGAGGACAGAGGAAGGGAAGTAGAAATCACTGTAATAGATGCCTTTCCAATTAAATTCTCAAGCAACACAGCAAAACGCTAACATGAGCTAAACTAGCCACACAAAGTCCAGATATTTAGTGCTGTTGTCATGTGGCTTAGTATGTTTGAAATCTTTTTATTTAGTAGGACAGTGTGGATTAGGAAACATATGAACACGTTTGTCCCTCAAGTAACAATGTCTGTGGAGTATAAAACATACTAAAACTTTTGGTTCTGTGGTCAAGGCAATATGCATGACTAAGATTTGTTTAGGCAAGATGGCACTTGAGTACCACTGCCAGAGTGGTGACTCACTGACAGGAAGTGTAGGGGGAGTTTTTCGTCAGTACACCGGTCAGCTCTGTCCCGCCAGTCACTCCCAAATAACCACACAAAGACTTAATATTAATTATAAATGCTTTGCTGATAGCTTAGGTTTGTTACTAACTAGCTCATGCAACTTAAACTAACCCATATTTCTTATTTACACTCTGCCACACAGCGGTACCTTTTTTTTCCACACGGCAAGTTCATCTTGCTTCTCTCTGCATCTCCTTGCGACTCCTGAGCTCCTCCCTCCTTCCCATGCTCTCTTTTTGTCTGCAAGTCCTGCCTAACTTCTACCTGTCTAGCTATTGGCCAATCAGCTCTTTTAATAACCAATGAGAATAATACATGTACATGGATTGCTCCACAGCAAGGAAGAGCATGGAATTTGTCATAACAGAGCACTTAGCTGTTTGGTTAGCCCATCAGTGCTTAAACTTCTATTATCTTGGTCAACAACAGCAAACCTCTTTACCTTTAATTATTCAAGGTGGCTAAATGGGAATGATCATAGTGTCTCTCACACAGTGGAGACACTATTAGACTAAACAAGGCAATCTATTAGACTAATCATGCACCCTTCTGAGGATATCTGGCAACACCTGGAGATATTTGAGGTTACCACACTTTGAAGAACAGGGCTGTCTCTGGCATCTAATAAGCAGAGTCCAAGGATGCTGCTGAACATTTTACAACCCCTCCCCCAAGAAAGAATTTCCTCTTTGTTCATCACTCTGTGGTTGAGAAGCCCTAACATGAAACTTAACATGACACCTGGTGCTCAGACAGCACTGGCAAGTTAGCTGTGATGTTACTGTTTTCATTAAGGTCGGAATGTAAGACCAGGAGAGAACAAACTATAACAGCACCTAAACTGACCTCCTTCTGCCTTCGTAGTAAGTGTTTAAGCAGGCCCAACACAATGTGCCCAGTATCCAAATGGCTTGAGTGTTTTTAAAACAGACAAGATGTTTTCTCACTTTGTTTCTGGCTCTAAGCAGCTAGCACTTCCCTTCCTCTCTGTGGCCATTTCTTGTTTCTCCTGTGTAGCTGTGTTAATTAACCCTGGGATGATTTCAGGCACCAGTGATAGAGAAAGGCATACACCTTCAAAGATAAAGCTATATCCTTATCAAGCTTCCCTGCCTAGCCCAAGAAAAGAGCCTTCACAAGAAGCTGCTCTGGGCAAATGCAGCAAATTATCCACTATTAACCTTGAGTTACTCTCAAGGAAAAAAAAAACACATTGAAAAGGAAAGAAAGGCAGAGACAAAACCAAGAGAAGCCAGGTAAATTCTGTGCCCACTTGCAGGGTCAGCACATAAGTGTGTCCTCTTTCACGCCCTGCATCTGAACTGCTGAGCTGGTGCACACAGTAAGACTACCAAGCATCACATTTAAAGGGTATGGAGGTAAGGATTCAGAATCAAATGGCTCCACTATTTTTATAAAGAGAAATTCTTCTATATAAAGAATTTCTATATAAAGAAATTATTCTATGTAAACAGATCTTACAAACACCTTTATAAACCAAAAAGGACAAGCCAGGTGGAGTGATACATACCTGCAATCCCATAGTGGCAATCTAGAACTCAGGTAGCTGAGCCCAGAGACTGCAAGTTCAAGGGCAGCTGGAGCTGTGTACCCACATAGAGAAGGTGTTAGATGATGAAAATGGAAAGATTCATAGTCCTAAGAGAAAATTTCCATCTTGCCCCATACCTTCTCTCACAGACCACGGCAAGAACCTGCCCACCGGGCTTGGGTCTATGAATTTTGATTAAGTAATGTTCCACTAAGATAGAAACATTCATAAAATATGCATTTTAAAGACAAGCTGCAGGATCACCTTCATGTCAAGCATCTTTGGATTCTGTGACACACACTGTTACTCTGTATGTCTCCCTTCTCATTTCTAGAGCTGGGTGCTGGGAAAGGATCCCTGGAGAAAGGCCACATCAACTGTGACTCTTGTGGACCAGGAGAACAGAATTTCCAATGAGTATGCACAGGGCAGAGGTTGGATATACACAGAAAGGGGAACTCCACAATTCTACTCATAATGAAAAAGCAGAGAAGGGCAGAGTGGGGAATCTGAATGGAGCTGAGGTCAAGTCTAAGGTGAGCACTGTTAACTGCTTCTCTCCAGCTACAAGTTTTCCTGTGCCCTTCCCCACTCTCTGAAGTGAAGGCAAGCTGGCGACCTTGGGGTGTTTGTTAGGTTTTATCAAGATTGCCATCCAGGATACTGAGAAACGAGAGTCGGTTTTCTTCAGCCATGCGATTCCTGAGCGGCTTCGCAGCTCCCAGAGATCGCCCAACACCCAGGTACATACTAAGAGCACAAAGGGGACTAAGTAGGTTTTTGGGGTGGTTTGAAAGAAAGTGGACCCTAAAGCAAGTGGCATGATTAGGAGGTGTGGCCTTGTTGGAGGAAGTGTGTCACTGTGGGGGTGGGCTTTGAGGTCTCTTTTGCTGAGACTCTCTCAGTGTTTCACTGAGACCATTTCCTGTTGTCTTCCAATCAAGACGTAGCCAGCACCATGCCATGCTCTCAGCTACTTCTCCAGCATCCTGTCTGCCTGCACGATGTTTCCTGCCCTGACGATAATGGACTGAACCTCTGAATCTGTAAGCTGCTCCTCAATTAAATGTTTTCCTTTATAAGAGTTGCCATGGTCATGGTGTCTCTTCACAGCAATAGAAACCCTAACTAAGATATAAAAAAAAAAACCACAAACACACATGATATTGGGAGGAAGAGGAAAGGACTAGGAAGAAGGAATGGAGATTTGATCAAAACACATTATATGAATGTACGAAATTCTCAAACAATAAAAAAAAATATTGTCATCAAATCAAGCAAGTAAGTCAGAGATTGCTCCTTACTTCTGGAGTAAGAAGAAGAGACTCATGATGCCTGCATTCCTCTCTCTACCGACTCATGGATTTCTTAGATATATCTGATCACCCCAGATCTGTCTGCTGCCCCCCTCTGATCTCTCCCTCCTGGCTTCTCTCTTTCATGAAACCTCTATAACTATTACTTCAGCCAAGACCACCGAACACTGCCTCCTTCTAATCCCCAGGAGGTGATACTATCTGTAATTATACTGTAATTTCATTCTACTTGACTCAGTGGCTAGCATATAGTGACCAATATTGTTCTCTAGTTCTCTCTTTATTGGTAGAGTTCTCTTCCTACAAATCTCCAGGCCAAGTTCTCTTCTTATTCCTTGGAGTACAATGCTCCCTGTAACTCTTTAAACATAATGAATAAATTGGATGAAATTGGTTATGCAAAGGTCCCATGAGCTAGCTTTGTCCCTTCTTATGCACTTAGATTGACACACGTAGGCAAGAATGTGTGGAGATGCAGACACCTTTGGATGCCGTTAATTGGTGGTCAGTTCTCTTCACAATCCCAGAAACGATCACAGCGCCGTATAAAGAATTTTCCCCATCAAATCCCCTCTTTGACGATTAGAAGATAATGGTTGTTTCATGAGTTAAAAGAGAACATATGGTGACAAGGAATGGGCAGAAAGCATTCATGCAAGCTTCGCCCCTTCTTTTGGTCTTTCTTAAGCACCAACCTGCCTTGCATTTTCTTGTTTAAATAATAATAATGATACATGTCAATGTCCCCATCCCAGAGCCTAGAAACAGGCCACAGGAGATGCAAAGATGAGTTAAGAATACAAAGTTAAATTAAGTTTGGTTTTCAGCTGCTTTAGAATGAGCACGGCTGGGTTGTAGTTTGGTGGTAGAGTTCTTGTCCTGCATGTGTGAGACCCTGGCTCAACTTCTAGCACCAAGAAAACAACGACAATAATAATACAAAATAAGGAGCTTGTCCTGGCTATCCAGATAAGCCTGCGGTACTCAGTGGACCTTTAAAATAGGACAGGCAGAAGAGGAGCCAAGGCAGGAAGGGTTCTGAAGATACTACATTGATATTGAAAATGGAGGAAGGGCCGGCCACAAGCCAAAGAATTCACGTAGTCTTGACAAGCCAAAAAAATGCACCACTGAGCAGTGTTTCTCAAACTATGGGTCATAACCCTTTGGTGGTCAAATGACCCTTTCACAGGGGTTGCCTAAGACCATCAGAAAACCCAGATACTTGCATTACAATTGATAACAGTAGCAAAAGTTATGAAGTAACAACAAAAATAATTTTATGGTTGGCAGTCACCACATAAAGAGGAACTGCATTAAAGGGTCACAGCATCAGGAAGGCTGAGAATCACTGCCCTAAAGCCTTCAGGAGAAACCAGGCCTACCTACTCCAGGATTTTAACCCAGTGAGATCAGGAGACTTCTACCTCCTGCCCTGCCAGATGACTTTGTGTTGTTTCAAATGCCATTCTTACCATTATCTGTAAGAAACCACCACATTCACCATGTCCAATTCTGACCTCAAGAAGCCAGGCAAGTATAGGACAAGGCACTAAACACGGGACCATCTCCACAGTGGGCATTTGATACACCCAACTGTTCGGCTTCATCTGGTGCCCTTTGGGTTCCTTTAATTGGAGTGTCTGAAACATGGTACCTCCAGTTATCGCTCCTGAGTCTTATGGAAGGTAGGAAACACAGGCTGAGAGAGGGTGCCTGGAAGACAGTAGGCTTGCCTCTAACCAGCAGTAGTACCTGTCTTCACAGTTCGATCAGTCTAACCCATGCTGTCCTCCTTCTCTAACCTTTTCTTCTTTCTGTTGAGGAAGGTTTGTTTTAATATGTCTTATTTTGAGACAAAGCTTCCCTATATATACCAGGTGACCTCAAACTCCAAATCCTCTCAGCCCAACCTCCTGAATGCTAGAACTGCAACCAAAACCTCTTTTCTGGCACTGATTTAATATTTCTTTAAGTGGCCTCTTCTTGGTCACATTTGGAACTATGGTTCCAAATCTAGTAAAGTGTAGGCCACATAACACACACACGCACACACACAATGCTCATTAAGATCATTGGGGGAATGCAAATCAAAGCCACAGTGAACTACTACTTTGTGCCCACTAAGATAGTATAATGGCCATTCTTGGTTACCAACTTAACTACATCTGAAATTAATTCAAAGGCAAATAACTGGTCTTACCTGTGAGGGGTATGTAGCAAGGAGGGAGCCGCTTGTTTGTCCTGGCCCTTTTCTATTTTTTTTGGCTTTTGTTTTTGTTTGTTTGTTTGCTTGCTTGCTTGCTTTTTTTGTTTTTCGAGTCAGGGTTTCTCTGTGTTAACAGCCCTGTCTGTCCTGGAACTAGCTCTTGTAAACCAGGCTGGCTTTGAACTCACAGAGGTTGCCTGCCTCTTCCTCCTGTGTTCTAGGATTAAAGGTATGTACCACCACTGCCCAGCATGAGGGTTTTTTCTTAATTAAATTATTTGAAGTGGGAAGATGCACTTCTCATGCAGATCTTGGAGGCGTAAGATACACTTTCATGCAAATCTTTTGAGGTGGGAAGATCCACCTTTAATCTGGGCCACACCTTCTGCTGCAGCCTACATAAAGGACATGGAAGAAGAAAGATTGCTTTTTCTTTGCCTGCTTGCTCTTACTTCACTATCAAGTCCACTCCTTCACTGATATTAGAACCTAATCCTTCAGGATTTTGGTGCATACTGAAGACAAGCTGAGACGTTTAACCTCAGGTACCAAACAACTACTGGATTCTTGGCCCTCTTGTTGGCAGACAATCATTGTTGGACCATAACCTATAAGCCATTCTAATAAATCCCATATAAATATAGTCATTCTATAAGTTCTATTTCTCTAAAGGATCATGACTAATACAGAGAGGGGAAGATGGAAAGAAAGGAGGATGGGAAAACATGTCATGTGAAGATAGGGAAAACTGGAACCCTGTGTTCCATTAGTGGGACTATAAAATCATGAATGCCCTCTGGAAACCTATGGTAACTCCACTAACAATAAAACCAGAATTGTTACATTATCCAGCAATTCTTTTTCTGGATATATGCACAAAAGAATTAAAACAGGAAAATAAACACACATTAAATGTCATTCACAATAACCATAACCCAAGTGTGTCCATCAAAAAATATATAAAATGTGTATATGGATACAACAGGGCATTGTTTAGCTCAAGAAGAAGGAGGAGGAGGAGAAGGAGGAGGAGGAGGAGGAGGAGGAGGAGGAGGAGGAGGAGAAGAAGAAGAAGAAGAAGAAGAAGAAGAAGAAGAAGAAGAAGAAGAAGAAGAAGAAGAAGAAGAAGAAGAAGAAGAAGAAGAAGATATAAAACGTGGCATGAATGAACCACAAAGACAATGTGCTAAGTGAAACAGGCCAGTGGCAGATGGGACAACTTCTGTATGGCTTTGCTAAGAAGACCTCATTCATGGTCTACAGTGACCACATTCATGGGGACAGATGTAGAATGGCAGTTGCCAGAAGTCAAGGATGGAGAAACATGTAGTTTTTGTATAGTGAGCAGAGGAATTCAGCTTTACAAGGTGAACAGAGCTCTGGTATAAATACTCTTAACAGCATAATGATGTGACTGTCCTTAGTACCATGAGATTTTGACTTGATGGTCAGAATGACAAAGCTCTTAACCTGTGTACTTGATCATAATTGTAAAGGGGTTTATAGGGCTGGGGAGGTGTCTCAGTGGGTAGAGCACTTGCCACACTCAAGACCAGCAGAGTCCTGATACCCAGAGCCTGCACATAAAATCTCAACATAACACAGGCAGCTATAATCCCTGCACCTACAGGAATTGGGAGGCAAAGGCCTAAGGTCCAGAAGTTCCCAGGTCAGCCAGCCTGGCATACACCAACAGCTAAGAGGCCATCTAGAACAAGACAGAAAGCAGAGACCAGTACCCCAGGTTTCCTCTGCCCTCCACCTGTGCACCACAGTGAGAGCGTGCACATGTGCTCACACACAGATTCTGAGACGCAGACATAGGAAAAGATGTTAGTTGAGTAATAATTCAAAGTGGCATAAGAAGTGATAAGATGCAGCAAGTCTCAGGTCATCCATCCTGTCCTTGTGTCACTACCATCGCCCAAAGTCAAGGACAAATGTCCTGTGTTTCATGTCACCCTCCTCTTTCAGCTCAAAGCTGTGAGCGATTGTCATCTCCAGGGGCAAGTGTTCCTCACTGCAGCCTCCTGCTGCGTGGACACCGTGCGCATGTGCCAAGTTTGTAACCTTCAGAAGCATCAGACACCCTGAGGAAGTGTAGGGCACGACACTGAAGGGCGCCATCACCTTTGCGTTCCCCCACATGCACACTCGTAGACGCCTACCTCCTGCTTTCCAATTAACCTCTTAACCTGCCGAAGTTAGGAGACAAATTTACTCAAGCTCCAGGTAGAGAATGATACACCTGTTTAATTAGACATTTTATCTATTGCCTTCAGTGAGTTTATCCCGGCAGGGAAGAGCTGTTAACCTAATCACATTTCCCTGATCACAACCACGCACAAAATTTAAGTGGTTTGGGCACGTAAACCTAAGGAAAGGGGGAAATCTAATCTGTAAGTTACAGATCTATAAATACCCACTGTTCCATTCAATCAGCAAAGCAGGAAAAGGACTGAAGGTCAGCTGAGCTACCGCTGCCAGGTCATGCTTAGAGTGACAGGGTTTGTGACATTCTCCCCAGCACACTCCACACTCTTCTTCCTTAGCCTGAGCCATGCTGCTGTATTCCTACACAATGTCTGAGCACTGAGACAGTTGGAGCCCTCGTTAGACTCTGTCGCTGTCAGAAGGGCCCTTGCAGACACTCTCTGCACTGGTGAGGGTGAAGCCCAGAAGCAGCCCGCTTTTTTTGCAAAAAGCCAGACACACTCATCACCGTACTGGGGCCAGGATGCAGAGACCCAGTGAATACCCAGCATCATCTTCTGCCTCACAGTCCACCCCCTTACCACACATCACACCCTTCCCCTGTGTACTTCCAAGAGCGTCTAGTAATAGCCCCCTATGTGAACCAATCCAAAAGAAGCAGTTGGTCCGCTCACCACCATCTTCATGACTTTCTTCTCAGCCATTGGCCTGGCTGCTTGTTTCTAGATCCTACTGGACTCACAAACATGTCCCACCTGGGGCATGATGCTTGAGTTCCAGAGTCGCCCAAGAACCAGATGTCATAAATCCAAGACTATAGAACGAACAATTCCTTTTCCCGCTTTGAACATGAAAAAGAATGCAGTTAAATGCCTGCTTCATGATCATGGAGAGAACATCACCTTCTTGCGTTGCCCTCAGTAGAGATGGAGAAATGGGAAGGAACCGCGTGCTTCCCTCAAAATCGGGAAGCATCTCTGCCCACAGGAGAGTCACCAGAGAAGCCCAGTGTCGCTGGGGTCTTCTGTTTACCGCTCGTCAGCCCGAAATCAGACAGGCCAAGCAATTGCTTTTCTGGGGTTTATTTCCAAAGAGCTGATTTTTTAAGATAATTAGTAGACAGAGCTAGTGTCCAGAGAAGAGAGAGAGAGAGAGAGAGAGAGAGAGAGAGAGAGAGAGAGAGAGAGAGAGCAAGAGAGAGAGAGAGAGAGAGAGAGAGATTCTAAAAAGCCACACTTGGTGCTAACTCACTGGCCTGAACCAAATCCTAGTGATCAAAGGGAACCACTGAGTGTGAGCTCACACAGTTAACCAGAAAATCAGGACTTAAGGCCTGTATTACAGCCTTCACTCGACATACATTTAATGCTTCATTTTCAATTCCCCCTTAGTCAATTAACTGTGCAGCTAAAATGAGATGAGTAGAACTTGGGAGATTAAACCTGATGCAGTCAGCTAGCAAAGCTTTCAGAAGTTTAATAGGATGATCATAGGAAATAAACTGGCCTATGTAAAGCCAGGCTATACCAAGCTTGTATGGTCGAAAGCACGCAGCATGCCAGACTCCGGGGACATGGGGACTTTTAGAAAACCATTGCACTGTATCTCACTCTTTTCTCACTATACCGCCAGCTTTCCCAGAGCCTCCCAGAGTTCTTCCTGAATCTGATGTGGGGGCTATGCGCTTGCTTGTTCGTGGCTTTACTTTGGCGGAGCAACTTTCAAGACTGGCTTTTCCTCTCTCAAATCACTCTACGTTTGTCTGGCTCACTTTTTCTGAATTAGCAAACAGGTAATTCTTGGTGAGAGAACTAATTTTTTTTAAAGTGAGTCATTTGTGAACAACCTTTAATCTTGGGATGGTGCAGAGGACCAGTATCAAAGACACTGACGGATTCCCTTCCAACTGCCCATCTTACAGGCCGAACATCTTGTAAGAAGTTACTTAACTGAAGCCAAATTATGCGGTCATTCATGCGGCAAATATTCAGTGCACACCTGGCATAGCAAAGAAGGCCTGACTAGGTAGGTGTCACATGGGAGGGCACACATCTCTCTAAAACAGAGTCCCCATGGAGACCAAAGTGCAGAGCTCAGTGTCTGATACATTCTCAAAGTCAAAGACAAGTCAAGTACAGCAGAACCTCGAGGAGAAATCTCTTAGATGAAGATAGATTCCCAAAGGACCTATTGAAGGTAGCCCAAGTTTGAGCAGGACTTTGAAGGATACATGGATTATACAGAGGGCAGCAAAGGAGTGGAAGACCAAAGGGAAGCCTCCAGCAAGATGGCATAAGATAAAACACCTTCAGGAAGTGCGGGCCCATCTGACAGGCTAACTGCCCAGCAGGGAAGCTCTCAGACTCAGGTTGAGAGGCTGAGGCCCTTTTCCCAGCATGTCTCTGCTCTCCAGAAGAACACAAAAGTCAGGGCATGGTGGAGCAAGCCTCTAGTCCCAGAATTCAGAAGGCTGAGGTAGAAGGACTGTGAATTCAAGGCTAGCTTGGCCTACATAGTGAGACACTGTCTCAAACAAAGCAAAGCAAAGCAAAGCAAAACAAGGCAAAGAAGAGAAAAGGAGACCTGCCAGAAGGCTAACACATGAATTAGCATCGTGACTGGAAGGAGGAGGCAGCTGACTGAAACAAGAACATAATGTGTTTATGGAGCATAAACAAAAGAAATTTCCCGCTTGAGATTAAAGAAGACATTAAAGATGCCTGGGCTGCCACAAAGGTATCAAGGATGGTGACAATAAAGACCTTAAAAGCTCAAGGTCTACTCTGCACAGTGGAACATGTCTGTAAACCCAGCACTTGGAACACAAAGGCACGAGAACCAGGAGGCCAAGGTCACCCTTGTGCAAGTTTGTAGCCAGTCTCAAAGCAGAAAGAAAAGATGAGGACAGGGAACTCAGATCTAACCCAGTGGGAGAGTATTAGTCTAATAGACACAGAGTCCTAGGTTCAGTCCCCGGGGCTGCAAAGCCTACAAATAAAGCTGAAATAAAAAACTAAAATTATAAAGATTCTACAAGAAATCTTTTTTTAAAAAAAAAAAAAAGTTCTAAAGCTCTACATGGTGGCACATATCCTGTGCTCTAGCCCTTGGGAGAATGTCTACACACGTGACAACCAAAGGCCCAGGTGGATGTGAGCAGGTGTGCAGATGCCCAGAGACTCTCACACTCTGGACTGGAGAGATGGCTCAGTCTCACAAGCACAAAGACCTGAGTTTCAATCCTCAGCCCCCACGTGAAAGCTTGGTGGAGCAGTGCATGAGGACAAGCAGATGCCAGGAGCACACGACCAGTGATCCTCGCCGGTTGGTGAGCTCCAGCTTCACTGGCAAAACTGTATGGAGAAAGGTAAGGTGAAAATTCATGGAAGAAGACACCTGCCCTTGACCTTTAGCCTGACTTGCTACACACAGCACACACATATGCACACTGGAAACATATTGCGCTGTGCTCTGTCGCACGTTATTCTCCTCTGTTACTCCTTGAGGTAGAAAATTTGTGTGGTGTCATATGTGTGTATAAACAAGTGTGTGTGGTGTGTGTACGATATGCAGGGGGTGTATAGTGTGTGTGTGTGTGTGTGTGTGTGTGTGTGTGTGTGTGTGTGCTTGCTTTGTTTTCATTCCGAGAAAAACATCTCCTAAACTACCTAGATGATGTCTATATAATTGTAAGACGTTGTTCCAGAGAAGCTAGCTGAAACAAAGACAGGGTTTGTGCATTCTTGAATCTCCAGGAAATCAGCATACTGCATGTCCCAAAGGTATCCCATAAATCCCAAAACACTTCAGCAGATGAGCTATGCTTTAAAGCTGTTCTATATCTCAGCTGGTTCGTACCCGAAGACTTGCTTGGTGTAGCTAGCTTTAACCCTTGAAAACTTGTTCCTTTGAAATAAATCTGTTTAACCTCACCATGATAACTGATGGAAATGGCACCTAATTTACAGATTTGTTTTCCTGTCAAAGAGTGGTTCCATTTTTCCTAACACAGACCTAGAAATGAGGCGTTCAACCAAGGAAGCCTACAGTGTCTGAGCATCTGATACTCGCCGAGTACCTTGGGATAGCCTTGGGATAATAGCACCTTATCGTCACAACCACTTCCCAGAAAGAGATACTGTGCTCTGCACCGAACCACTTTGGTACAGAAAGAAAGACCTCATCTCTCAGGGCCTCCGTGTTTGCAAGTATAAAATGAGATCATGTTACCAGAGAGGCTCCCCAGGAGATGGAGGTGAGGATGAGGAAAGCAATGACCTCTAAGAAACCAAGTTCCCACTTTTCTAGGATAAATACAAAAGTACACATGTGCTGAGCATCCAAGAAAAGAACAGTAAGACCACAGCTGGAATCTTGGATCTGCTCCTCCACCACCTACAGCTGCGTGTGAGCGTGTGAGCCCCTATATGCCTCCAGATTCACTGCACAACAGAGAAACTGCCTACATTAGATAGCTACCTAAGAGCTCACAATGGTTTCAACATGGAGAGTGAGTGTAAAACTTGGATAGGATCAATTCTTTACAAAGTCAAGTTGCGGGGCTGGGGGGTGGTTGTAAGTTCAAATTCTAAGAGAAAATCTTAGAAAATGAATGTGATGTACTTATTTTTTAAAAAAAAATCAAATGGCAAAAGTTGCTCTGACCTGGGATTCAGAGAGAATTTCAGAGCTAAATCATACTTTTGCTCTTGGATTAGACCATGCCCATGACCTTTCCATCTGGCTCACATATACGTGAAAGGAAGTCCCTCATTGGTTCAAGAAGAGCGGGCTGCTGAGATGTTAGACACGAGCCCCATGTACAGCTTGGCAGCTGGAAGCACACAGCACATGACCTCTAGACAGCCCGCAGCCACAGTGCACAATGGTGGGCTCTGTCATTGAGTACCTGAATTTGGATATATACCAGGTAGCATTATGGAGCTTAGCCTGGTTCAGAGAATTCACTCAGTGACCACCGGCTACTGGTACTTATTTCCTAAGAATGTACTGAGCCCTAGATTAAAAAGGTAAGCCCTTCAGGTAAAAAAAAAAAAGCACACACCACATTGAGGAGTCCCCCTGTGTATTATAAACTCAAGCTTTCTTGGGTTTAGACCAGTAGTCCTAAAGAGAATTGCCAGGCTACCATGGGAGTACTTATCTCCCATAGAGGCAGTTTTATAAATGTAGGTTTCATCCCTAGAAAACAATTTAAGCCACAGAAAAATAACATTCATATCAGCATGTTTGTATAGATACTGTGAAGTATGAAATCAAAATGCTTCATAAGAATTCATCTTGGAAATGTGCTCTTGGGAGAACTTTTCAACAGACCGAATAAAGCAATTTAAATTAAGAGGGTGTGGTGGCTTTTATTGGTTGCCAACTTAACTGCATCTGAAATTAACTAAACTCCAAGCAGCTGGGTGGGTACACTTGTGAGGGATCCTTTTTCTTAATTAAATATTTTGAAGTGGGAAGGTCGCCTTTAATCCAGATCTTTTGAGTTTGGAAGATCCATCTTTAATCTAGGCCACACCTCCTGCTGGAAGCCTACATAAAGGACATGGAAGAACAAAGCTTGCTCCTGTTGCCTGCTTTCCCTCGTTCTTACTGGCAAGTCCATCCCTCCACTGGCATCAGAGCCTTCTTTTTCAGGATCCCAGTGTATGCTGAAGACCAGCTGAGACACCCAGCCTCATGGACTGAACAACTACTGTGTTCTTCGACTTTTGTTGGTAGACCACCATTGTTGGACTAACTGGGCCACAACCTGTTAGCCACTTTAATAAATTCCGTGGTGTGTGTGTGTGTGTGTGTGTGTGTGTGTGTGTGTGTGTGTGTGTGCATTCATTCTGACATTCCTATTTCTCTAAAGAACCTTGACTGACACAGAGAGCAAAGAGGATCAAGGTTATGGTCAATGGTAGAGCACCTGCCTAGCATGTGTGAATCCATGCTTAATCGTCAGCATTGCAGAAAATAAATAACTAAAAGGTTTAGAAAATACACTGAAATTCAAACAAAAGATAGCGTGTTTTTTTTTTTTTCTGGAAAAGCTCTCTGAAGTAACAACAAGTTTATGCTACTCATTGTTTTCAGGATTTTCAAACTGTTCAGAATTCCCATGTTTCTGCCAACGTAGACAGGGAAGGTTCACAAGGCCTCCACCCTACACAGAGAGCTACAGACTACCAAGACGTGCTGAGAGTGGGAGAGACAGTCTTCTCCAGGGAAGAGCAAGCCAGTTGGTTATCCAATACCAAATGATTAGTCCTGAGGATGTGGGTGCCACTGGCGTTCTTCAGACTGAGAAGGTTATGCTTGAAAATACATGTGTTTGAATATATACACGTATGCATGTGGCAACAATTAAAATTCATCAAGTCATAAATTTGAAAGTGAGCAAGTTGGGGTGTATTGGGTGGTTTAGAGGGAGGAAAGGGAGGGGATAATGATGTGATTGTGTTATAAAAGAAAATGGTGAGGAAAGGAAGTCAGTTGTCTCAAAATAACTTCCTTGAAATTTTGATATTTACAAGTACCATAAAAAAATCTGTGGATTGTACAATCTGGGAGAATGTATGAAGCTTCTGTCCTTGATGGCTGCCCTCAGTGAGCTATTGTTCTTTTTATCAGTCTCAATGGATAGGTCTAGCCTCTAGATAATTTTTTTCTCCTATAAAATGGGAATGATGAATAGTAATTACTAATAATTCTAGGGCAGAGGAAGATATTATATTCAATATTCGAAGCAATCCCCTGAGAGCAAGTACTTAATAAATCTTACTTAATGATTATTATTGCTATAATTATCATTGTTATTATAAAGTCTTCTTAATTTCCTATAACAAATGTCACTTCCTTGATAAACTGTATAAAGGCCAATGAGTTCTGTTTGTTAGATTAAACAAACCATGCTTTCCTTACTTCTATGGAAAACACATTTCTCTGATCTCTTACAAATTTACTCATAAACATTTTTAAGAAATAATATCATTCTACCAAAGCATTTGCTTGCTTTAAAAAAGAATATGAAATGTTCTCCCTCATGAACTGACTCAATACAGTTTTATTACCAGTGGTTGCACTAAAATAGAAAGAACTCTTATTGGGTCTGAAAGAAAGATATGGGAAAATCTGAAGCAATAAGTTCAAGATCAAGAAGTCAGTACATCCAGGACAAAGTAACTAAAGGAGGTCAGTGACTGACAAGCCAGAAGGATCCTAAGAACATCCCGAATCCTGACTGCTTCGAAGGTAGTCTGTGGACCAGAAACATTAATATAACCTGCAAACATGCTAGAAATGCAGAAGACACTCAAACTTGACCTCTTGTTACAACTCATGCATACACATGCATGCATCCCCTCACTCCACATGTACAAAATAAATGTTAAAATGCAGAATCTGAGGCCCCTGAGATCCATGGAATCACTCTATGATCCCAATGCATATCAAAGTTTACAAAGCACCAATGTGGACAGCTTTTTAACATACCAGTACTTGGATCCTGACATCCCATGCTCACCCATAGTCCCAAGTATCCAGTACGCTGAAGAAGGACCCCTTGAGTCCAGGAATTAGGAGCCACCAACCGAACATAAAGAGATCCAATGTGAAAGAATAAATTGATGTCCAGGGGCTGGAGAGATGACTCAGTGGGTAAAGCACTTGTCACACAACCTTGAGAACCTGAGGTCAAATTGCAAGAGCCCATGTAGAGCCAGGCACGGTGGTGCACATCTGTAACACCCAGCACAGTGGTACACACCTGCAACACCTGGCACAGTGATACTCACCTGCAACACCTGGCATGACGGTGCACACCTGTAACACCAGACATAATAGTGCACACCTGCAACACCTGGCATGGTACTTCACATCTATAACACCCTTGCTCCTATGGCAAGATGGGAGGCCAAGACAGGAGGCTTCTTGGAAACTCTCCAGGTGAGCTAATGTGTCCTGCACAACTGCAAACAACAGAGACCCTGTCTCAAATGGACAACTACTACCACTACATCCTTTACACACTCTGCATAACTTGCAGGCATCTCAGTGGCCAGAACTCCTTCTCCCCAGCAATTGCTACTGTTTGGATAACTTTGAAGAACGGTCTTGGGAATCCTGTAAGTTTCAGGAACTTCCTGGGCCATTATTGGCTTCCAGGGTCGTAAATGAGTCCAAGGCTATTCCCCACCTTCTGTTCTATCAGGTTCAGTATATCTGATTTTATATTGAGGTCCGTGATCCATTTGGACTTGAGTTTTGTGCAGGATTTGGATTCTTCCAGTTTGACCAGCACCATTTGCTGAAGATGCTTTCTTTTCCCAGTGTGTATTTCTGGCCGCTTTATAAAAACTCAGGTATTCATAGGTATGTGGATTTATATCTGGGCCTTCAATTCCATTCCATTGATCAAAATGTCTGATTTTGTGCCAATACCATGCTGTTTTTATTAGTACAGTGTAGACAGATTTTTCTTCAGGCCTTCAGTTCACAAATAATAACACAGACACTTATCATTAATTATGAAAGCTTGGTCTTAGCTTAGGCTTGTCCCGCTAGCTCTTGTTAATTCCCAACCTTAACCTGTAGAGATCAGATAGAATGCTGGATGTCATATCAATGTATTTGAATCTATTGAGACTTATTGTTGTGTCCGGGAATGTGGTAAGTTTTGGAGACAGTTCCATGAAATGCTGAGAAAAGGTATATTCTTTTGTTTGGGTGAAATCGTCTATAAATATATGCTAGGAATCTTTATCTTTACCCTGAGGTGATGTCTATCTTTTATTTTAAGGTATATTCCTTGGGTGGAGTAGGTTGGATCCTGTTTTCCCATCCATTCTGTTAATCTATGTCTTTTTATTCGGTAGGGCTTGCCCCAGCAAATCACAGACCCATGAGCCAGAATAATCTTTGGTGGTGGGGGGAGGGCTTTGTCATGTGAAAATAACTACTATTGACCCATAATATGACACTATAAGAGAGGCAGACAACTCTTCCAAATTTGAACATAGCACAGTGATAGAACGCTTATCCATCATGCGTAAGCACCTGGGATTTATATCCAGTACCGCAAAGGAAGAGAGAAGGGAGGAAGAGAGAAGCCAGTACAAAATGAACACAGCCATGCTGTTAGTATATGTGTCCTCAGTGAAGGCAAAGAGCATTCAGTGCCTTCAAACTGAGATTAGGACTGGGAGTTAGGAAGATGGTAGAGTGCAAAGTATTAGTGGAAAGAAAAGGATAGTAAGAAATTTAATAGAGATATAAACAGAAAGGGATGCACAAAATAAGCTGTCAAATGTTCTCAAGGTGACCTAGCAATTCATTTTCAGGTATTTTGCACCTTCTCTTGCCACATTGAAGGTGCAAATCCTTGGCTTCCAATTCCAGACACACTGACTCCAAATCCCTGGACTTTGATACCAGTAATCTGTGCTCTAAAAGTCACTCAACTAATTCAGTGTGTGGCTCTGGTAAAGAACCACATCCCTGGTGTTTAGGAGAGATAGTTAAAGATGCATCAACCACAATCACCCGGATTGGTAAAATATTCACAGTTTAGGAATATTACTTCTAGGATAAACATATTTAAAACACAATTCTATTTTGTTTTTCATTTTCCTTTTAATATGTAGGAATAAATTTTGCCTGTCCATAGACGAAACCATGGTAGATCTGAAGACTTCTCCGTTCACTCTTGGGTACCACCTCTCAAGGCAGAAGTTACACAAGAGAACTCCTGAGCAACATTTCTAAAACCTTGACAGGTACATGAAGACTTTGCTTGGTCTAGCAGACTGACAAACAGGCAGGAAAAGAGGAAGTAGGGGGAGGCAGAGAAGTTTATTTGTGACCAGTCACATCATGTCTCCTGTCCTGATAGGCAGATATCTGGAGTGCTGTCTTGGGCTCCCCGGAGACCGCAGTTCAGGACCTCTGATTAGCCACTCTCCCACAGAAAGGGCCTTGCCTTACATTCTAAAAAAAAAACCAATCTTGCTTTAAGGCCAACTACTCATCCTCAGGAACCCTAGGTGTAGTCATCTGTCAGGATCAATGGGGCTGAGTTTAAAAAGTTCCTGAACATAACAAGATCCTCGGATGCCCCAGTCCCTTTTGAATATGGCAAAGCATCTGTAAGTCAGCAAAACACAGCCCCCATGTGCTTCATTCACACGATCTCTAAGATGCTTCACACCATCTATCTCTAAGGTGCTTCACACCATCTATCTCTAAGGTGTTTCATACCAATTCTCTAGGGAGCTTCACACCATTTCTCTAAGGTGCTTCACACCATTTCTCTAAGGGGCTTCACACCATCTCTAAGGTACTTCACAGCATCTCTAAGATACTTCACACCATCTCTAAGGCACTTCACAGCATCTCTAAGGTACTTCACACCATCTCTAAGGCACTTCACATCATCTCTAAGGTGCTTCACACCATTTCTCTAAGGTGCTTCACACCATCTCTAAGGCGCTTCACAGCATCTCTGAGGTACTTAACATCATCTCTAAGGCACTTCACAGCATCTCTAAGGTGCTTCGCACCATCTCTAAGGCGCTTCACACCATCTCTAAGGCACTTCACACCATCTCTAAGTCGCTTCACACCATCTCTCTAAGGTGCTTCACCCCATCTCCAGATCACTTGTAATACCTAATGCCACTTAACATGTCAGCAGTTGGGCTTCAGTAAATAAGAATGAGAAAAGTCTGGATGGACACGTGTATCTTCCCCCAACATTTTAGATCCACTAGTATTGAAACTACAGTTGCAAAACTTACGGATACTGAGGGCTGACGACCCACTACTGGGTATTCAGGCAATCTAACTATTCCCTAGACCTCTTTGTCTTCCCCAGGCATCCTCAAGTCTGTGTCCCCAGCTGCAGGGACATACACAAGCTCTCCGAATATACCCCTTCAAGCCACCTGTTCCCACTGGACCTACAGAGAAGAGAGACAGCAGGGCAATGGTTCTCTCCAAAGAAAATAATTTCCTTACGCCCCTCCTAGCACCCTCTCACTTCTCATCTCATTTTGTTATGTTTAAGTAGAAAAGTTCAAAAGCCTTAAAGTGGTTTACAGAAAGTTTCTTTGTAAAGTTGCGATGGAGTAGGAAGGTACACGTATTGAAACACGGCACCTAAATAAAAATGTTCTCTTTCTAGATCCTGTTACATGAAGTGTTTTGGTGGTATTCTGAACAACCTGGTGAGTCATCGCTACTGTTCAAGGCCAACATATGAAACAGAGCAAGGCAAAGACTTGGCTCTTCCAACTATATGCTGTGCTCTTTCAACGGCCCCCCTGACATGGGCTGATCTCACTGAGAGAGCAGTGAAAACCTGTGAGACATGACCACAGGCTAGGCCGGAACCAACCACCCACCTCAAGGTGCTGAGGAGCCAGGAAGAGAACTTCTAAACGCAAAGCCAAAAACCAGAAAATGCCAATAAAATCTTATCTTGGGTTTCTTTCACTTTAAAATAATTTAGACTACCTGAAGCAAATATATTCACTCTTTTGACTACAGTGATGGTCTCCCAAACTGAACATATGTTAAAATGGATCAAGTCTTCACTTTGAAATGTATATGGGTTTTGTATATGCCAACTATACTTAATAAAGTTGTCTAAAAGAAATTAAGAAGAATATGATATGCCAGGTTCTGCATTCAGTCTCTAGTACCATGGGGGGAAAAATAAATGGCAAAACCAAAATTAACTACCAAGTTATAGTGAACTATCCAAAAAGCATAACCAGAGGTAGAAACACTCTGGAATAATAAAGGGGTTTAAAGGTCAGAGTAGAACTAGACAGTACAAGAATGCACAAGACCTTGGGTTCAATGCCCAGCACTGGTCCCCAAAAGGAAAAAACAAGAGCATGACAAAGCAAACAGAAAGGAAAGTACACTTGAGGGCTAGTGTTCCTGAGATATTAACATTCTGTGTCCGTGGACATTTTATTGTCCTTGTTAGGTGGTAATAAGAGAGTCATAAATATTTAACTATGAAATGGATTTCACAGTAAAATTCTTGTAAAGATCAAATGAAATGAAGTATATGTTATCAATTTGAAAAGCATACTATGCTAGATCAATGTAAGTGGTCATTAATAATGGAAAATGTTATCTCTGATTAACTCAGAGTTCCCCCGCAGACACCGTCTTCCTTTCATAACTGGGTATCATGTGCTTCCCTCTTATCTGTAGTCTAAAAGCTTTTCAAAGAGCTGACATACAGACATGGACCTACAAGCCCCCTGCCACAGAGTCCTTAATCCTGACTCCCAGCTGGGGTGCCCCCAGCATCTGTCAGCGGCAAGATACCTCCATGATGGAAATGGGAGCTGGTGGCAAATTTGTAAGATGCGGCATCTAGGCTATAGAACTTCTCTGGTCTTCTGAAACATGGGAGATGGGATTCCACACACGTGTGAAGATAGCACCTGAGGAGATGGTCTCAGCCTCTCAGGTTAACCTTGCTAGGCCTTTGCCTTCCCTTTCAGTGTATCTTACACAAGGATGAAGGGATGAAACTGTTCAAGTGCATTTCCAAAGATCCCCTAAGGCCTTCAGGTCCCAAGCAGATACCTGTGCCTGCCTCCTTCTAGATAGGCAGTGCTCTCTGGAGAGTCACGATTCTTCTCTGGCATCCAGAGGCCACACTTGGCATTTGCTCAGCAGAGGAGGAGGCCACGTCTGCCTGTGTCTCTACAAACTCTAGGTACTGTCTGAGAAAGATTAAGGACTTAAGTTTTGTGGCACAAATGAAAGAGGAAAGAAGGGAGGGGAAAGTAAGGGAAGGGAAGGAGGGTCTACCAAGCGTTTTGGGAACTCGATTACAGGAGGAACATCCCTGTGCAAAGATGAGCCAACAGTGTAGGGAACTCTTGCAGTTTGCAAGGCATTCTCTCTATGTAGAATACACTCCTGGGAAATCCTGCGGGCTAGTGGAGGGCAGCTACACCCCTGAAAAGTACTGCCCCAGTCAGTTTCTCCTGCTTACATGGTGGAAACTGAACTCCCTGGGAGGAGAAAGGCTCTCTTGAGCCTCAAGGATCTCCAGAGTCTTATCATGCCTCTGTCTATGAGAGAATGCTAGTGGACCTGTCTTCCCTTTGTTTTATAAAGTACTCGACAAAAGAATAACTTACATGGAAAGGGTTTCTTTTAGCTCCCAATTCCAGGTCACGGCCCACAGTTGTGGTGAAGTCAGGGCAGAAACCTGAAACAACTAGTCACATGAACAGACAAGAGCAGAGAGAATGAATGCCTGTACACACCACACACACACACACACACACACACACACACACACACACACGGTACTCAACTAGCTTTCTCTGCTCTTCTACAGTCTAGGCCCCAAACGAGGGAGTGATGCCACACACTTTCAGGCCGAGTCTTCTCACATCAATTATCATAATCAAGGCAGTCTTCCACAGATGTACCCGCCGGCCAATGCGATCTGGACGATCCCTCACTGAGACTCTCTTCCCAGGGTGATGCTAGGTTGTGTCAAGTTATCAATAGTTCAAGGCCCAAGCTGTGCAGGTCTTTTGTAGTCACCATAACGGCTGTGCTCTGAGACAGTGGTGGTTGTATTCATCTCATGGGAATAGGCTTGCTAAGGACAGGGAGGGAGGGAGGGGAAGGGGGAAGGGAGGAAGGGAGGGAGGGAGGGAGGGAGGGAGGGAGGGAGGGAGGGAGGGAGGGAGGAAGGGAGGGAGGGAGGGAGAGAGGAAGGAAGGAAAAATGAGAGGAGGAAAGGGAAAGGGATTTTTATAATTCTTACTGATCTTTCTCTTCTTCCTGCTGGGGACAAAATGAAACAGCCATTTTGCAATCAAGAGGACAGAAGTTCCTTGTCATCCATGCAGGGAAAAGATGAAGTCTGCATCCAAACACCATTGTGGATACACTGTATCACTTTCGAGCTGCCTCCCGACAGACTTCCTTTTGCATGAAAAAAAAAAAAAAAAAAAAAAAAAAAAAAAAAGTCTTCCTCGGGTCATCACCATCAGGTTTCTGTTTTATCTGGCAGATGTAATTACAACAGATGAATCCAAACGCCAGCTGGGTAAGTGCACACAAGCTCTCCTGGAAGCCAGTCCGCTAAGAGGAAAATAGCAGCAATGTTCTCCTGAGGGTGCACTCACACGAAGGGGAGCTGTTGTTCTGGATTGTGGTTTCCCATCCTCATGAGTAAGTGGGTAAAAATGAAGCCAGACAGGGCAGTTAGGTGCTCCTTAGGTGTCCCTAAAGCATGGTCATGGAGCCAGGCATGCATCTGTCTGACAGCAGGAGTCCCACTTGGTGGGGTGGAGCTGGTGGCTACAAGTGCAATAGGAGGACAGATTTTCTGGGAGGAATTGAGAAGAAGAAAACACGTATTAGAACCACCAGACAGACACCCAACAGACTGGCAGCAATGCTTCAGACTCGGTCAATGGGGCAAAATGGGAAGATGTCGGCCAGAGATGGTGGGCGGCCATGAGCTATGTCCAGGAGCCTCCGTATTCCAGCAATAACTTCCAGCATTGAGACAAAGTAAGATCAGCAGCAGTTACTGAACGTGAAGAACAATGCTCTAGGGGCACTGGCCTGGTGTTTGGAGAACCAGACACCCAGGAAATACGGCAGGAACTCACAGCTGCCTAGCAAACACACATACATCCTCATGCTTCTTTGATACTTCATCCTTGCAGAAGAGCCCATCATCCACTACAGAAGCGGAAGTGACGACTCCCACTTTCCTGCCTTCCCTTCACTTGGGAATGAACATATAACCTAGTCGTTGTCTATGCAGACTAAGGAGCAGTTTGAACACAACATTGCTGCTTAATTGAGAGATGTGAACAACCGGTATCTGGACTAGTCAGAATGTTGTTGTTGTGGAAAAAAAATGCCTGAAAGAAACAGTTTACAGGAGGAAAGATTTTTGGCTCAGTTCAGAGCCCATGGTACATTGTGTTCACTACTTTGGGCCTAGGGTAAGACAGAATACCACAGGACTGAAGCATGTGACAGAGGCCGTGACACTTTATGAGAGTGAAGAAGCTGAGAGAAGCCAACAAAGAGGTGAGAAACAAAGCCCATCTCTCCGGGGCATGCCTCCAATAACCGGCTTCTTCCAATGAGGCCTCACCTCCTGAGGTTCCCATCACCACCCAAAATAACACCCCCCTCTGGGGACCAAGGAACACACCAGCCTGTGGGGGACATCGCATACCCAAGCTGTAACAATAGCCCAGATCATGCTGTGCACACTCATGATCATAAAGGGAAAATGT
Organism: Arvicola amphibius; assembly: GCF_903992535.2. Classification (NCBI taxonomy): domain Eukaryota; kingdom Metazoa; phylum Chordata; class Mammalia; order Rodentia; family Cricetidae; genus Arvicola; species Arvicola amphibius. Next base: position 146,910,008 of record NC_052051.1, read on the forward strand.
TAAAATACAGAGGAGGAGAAAACAGGCAAACGGGCTGTCCTTGGATCCTAATGATATGGTAGAGCCACAGGACCAAATCTGAAACTACCTGCCTCCTCATACCGCTCTAAATAAAATACTGAATGTCTTTAGGTCCTGTCACTTCTAGTTGCGTTTCTTATTACTCACGGCACCAGAAAGCATCTTTGCTGATACAGACGAGATGGAAGAGAGCCCCGGGGTCCCCAACCCTCTTAGGAGGGAGTGGAGATTGACTCTCACCTTCTCCTTCTCAGGTTCACACAATTAGAAACCTAGAAAGAGCCATCCATGCCCAGAAATTGAAGGCTTTCTTCCTTTAATGATACACTATTATAGACCAATGTATCACTTTCCCAGTCCCTTTTCTGCCGATGTCAAGAACACAAGCAACATAAAAATGACAACAGCACCTCAGGCACAGTCGCCAGAGAGGATTCACTCAGCGCCGTGGTGCAAGGATCCTGAGACAGTTTCCCTGTGAGCTACAGGGAGAGCGAACATCAGTGGTGTCTCTGCATTAAACACGCATGGCAGGTCTTAGTAGGAAAATTAGCGTGCATCTTGTTACGTTTCAAACCCAGGACAAACAGCTGAGGTGCCTATTTAACATATGAAAGTAGACCTAGCCACCCGTTTCTCCCAGCATCCCTCTGTCCCAATCTGTTACAGGGTGTGGTGTGGCTGGCATGCCCCACCCTCTACCCTGAACTCTTCCTGCTCAGGGACTGGGCTTTCCTTCCCCCAGAGGCTCTTCCGTGTATAATCCAGATATTATGCTCACCCACCCCTTTTGTACCTTTGGCCTCCTGGCTACTGCACCTGGTCCCCCTCTCCCCACAGGGCTCAGCTAAGCTGTGTCATGTCCACTGTGGGCTCTCCCAGATGTCTCTGGCCATGCCTCTACCTACATTCTCCTTTTTATCTATGATAAATTTTCTCTTCCACCATACCAAGAAGCAGTCCTGTCCTTTCCTTTCTTTTTAAATTTTTTTCATTCACATTTGAAAAGTAACATTCTATAAGCAGTTAAAGGAAGAAGGAGCTAAAAGGAATATTTTTTTTCGAATGTATCCATTTAGTGGCATATTACATATGTTCCTTTCTTTTTATCCTGACAAAAATTCTGCATTAATGAGCTTTTCATTAATCAAAATACTGAGGTAATCTATTTAAAGGCCAAGTATTTGTTTTGGTTCACAGTTTCCAAGACCTCAGTCTATGGTCACTCCATGTTGCTTTGAGCCTGTGCACAGCACATTACTGCATGAAGAAAACACGTGGTAGAGGGAATATGCCCACCTTGTAGTGACCAGAAAACAAGGAGAGAGAGGGTGAGGGATGGAGACTGCAATATCCTCTGCAAGAGAATGGTCCCCGGTGACCTAATTGTCTTCAGCTAGGTCCCACATAAGGCTCATCTCCCAACAGAGCTAACACTCGCTGACCAAGCTTTTAACACGTGGGCTTTGAAGGACATTCAAGACCTAAAACACAGCAAATCTTACACGTGGACACATTCTTTGCAGCAAGTTAAGAGAGGCAAATTATGGGGCAGCTGGTGGAAGATAACGACTCATTAGTAAGAAGTGCTTTGTAGGCTTCTCTGGGCTGAACTCTCTCTGGGTAGACATGGGTTGAACATTGTCTCCAGCGGTTAATTTCTATGCTACCTAATAAGAAAGAGAAGGGGATATCTGTGTAATTTTATGTCCTTCTTTTAGGGAAATGGAAGTGAGGGACAAAGAGATTTTCTTGCATCTGCTTTTTCTCAGTTGCCTTCAGATCAAAACAATCCTCATGCCAAATGGTGAACCTGGGGGCTGCTCCCCAGTGTCACTCATGCTGGTAATTCTTGCCAGTGGGCTCTACTGAGCATCTCTCTGCTCTGCAGCAGGAAATTCACAGAACTTTCCTAACATGTGTGCCTTCTCTGCATAAACCTCAAATCTCTTTTGTGAAGATAAGACCTTCTACCCGAAAGGGTTAAAGGCTGGGTGGGGGCTCTTATCCAGAGAGCAGCCCGGAAGTGAGAGACTGCTGAGCTTTCTCCCCCATGAGTCTGGTAGACACTCTGCACTCAGGGACACCTGAAAGTTACTCACAGTCCGTGATACTTGATCTTAATCATCAACTTATCTCTGGGTGTGTCTCTAAGGGTATTTCCAGAAGGGTTTAACTCAGGACATAAGACTCATGTGGAATGTGGATGGTACCATTTCTTTGACTGGGGTTCCCAGCCTGAATAAAATGGAGAAAGTGGAATGAGCACCCCACCATCCAATGTCCTCTTTTCCTAACAGTGAAGGCAATGTGGCAGCTTGTCTCAGGAGCTTACTGTGGCGCCTGCCATACCATGATGGATTATGCCCTCAAACTGGAAGCCAAAGTAAGCTGTCCCTTTTTTTAAGCTAATTTTATCTGGTCTATTTTTGTTGCTGGAACAATGGCAAGCATAACTAACAAACCATTACAAGGCCCGTACACCATCCTCACTCATGCAGTCCTTCACGCATGAGTCTCCTTCTCCAAGGCTGCTACCTCTAGATATTCCTAGGAAATGCAGGCAGAATGAATGACTCCTTCCCCAGACACTTGCTGTGAGCCACTTAGCCCTAGAAACAGGAGTTGCTGGTGGTTTCATGGGGAGAAGAAGAAATCAGCAGAAGTACCTGGAGCTCACTGATTTCATTACATCAGAAAGATACATTTTATGGTTTAAAAAAGCAAAGATTTAAATATTCAAAACACAAATAAAAATTATTGCATTGTTAAGGCTTCGTGTTAGATGTTGTCTACAAGTACATATAAAGATGCAAGTTTAGATATAGTTAGTTATAAATGCAATATGCCTTGTGATCCAGCTACCCCTACCCTGTACTCCCAGAGACTAGAAGACTGAGTCAGAAAATACAAGTGGGCCACACCCCTGTGAATCTATGAAAGTGACCAGACACTTTCCAGAATGAACCTTTGAGCAACCAAGCCCTGACCCCGTGATGTTAAACACATCAAGATTTTAAAAGAAAAGATGTGGCTCTCATCTTCGAAAAAATGACAAAGGAGCAGAGAAGACCACACTTTCAGATAACAAATTTGGCAAAGCAGCGTTTTGTTTTGTAAATCTTGTAACTCAAGTAAAGGCATAGGAACAAGATGGAAATGTTCAGAGAAATTCATGGAGGAGTTGACTTCAAAGCCAATGAAGATGGAGGAGTGGCAGTCCATCCACGAAGGAGCAAAGCCTACAGAAAGTTCTGGAGATGGGACCAAGTGTATTCAGGAACTGCTGAGTCTTGTTTGGCTAAGAGCAAAATGTTTACAATGGACTGAATCCCCTTAAATTCCTAGATTGAAACCCTAATCCCAACCCTATATTGAAACCCTGGAAGCAGAGCTGTCAGGGGTAATTAATGAAGACAGAGCTCTCATGATTAATTAATGTCATTATAAGAAGAAATGAGAGATCCAGTTTACTTCTTTTCTGCCATATGCCCACGCAGCAAGAGGATAGTTATGAATGGTTATGCCACTTGTTCCAGGAAATTGGCTAGGTTTCTAGTATGAAATGTTATTTCTTCCCTGTTGAGTAGGCTTTAAATATACTAGACAGCTCTTGGTTACCACCAAGACAGTGTGCCATTTGTGGCACCTTTCCTGACCTCCTGCTGTGCTGATCATTGTTGTGGTTCATACAAGTCGCAGCTGAGTAGGACTGTTAACTGCTTCCCTCCCTTAGCATCGTTCATAGTGTTTTCTGGGATCATGGAAGCTCGACAGCAGGAAGAAGACTTTCAGGTCAGATCCAGCTCAACTAACTTGAGTACTCTGTCCTAAGGGTGCCATGTCTTCAGTATTCAGTAGAATAAGGAACTATCCTCCTGAAAAGCAAGCAAGGGCTACATCGATGGACTATATTCAGATCCTACACATCCTTCTCCTGAGTCTAGCCCAGGAAATGGATGGAACTAGAAAAGACGGTACTGAGTGAGGTAATCCAGACCCAGAAGACAAATGTGGCATGTTCTCTCTCATCAGAGGCTTCTATCTCTGAATCTTGAGATGTGACTACACATCCTGAAATAAGTGCAGAAACCAGGAAAGTAAAAAGGTGCCATTGCCAGGGTGCAGGGAGCACTAGAGGTGGGACTAGCAAGGGACAAGTGATCTGAGAGGAAGAATGGAAGAGTATAGGGCTCTCGTTAGGGGGGAGGAGAGAGATAAATCAGAAGAAGGGGGACAAGGGTAAAAAAAAACAGTAAGAATGTTTGAAAAGTCATAAGGAATCATACTAAAATGCCTATAAAACACATAAATCAGTGTATGAATACAGAAAGAGAGAAAATAAAATTGTCCTATCTGAGCTGACACTGTTCCCTCCAAGAGCCAAAGACCATCTAACAAAAACCCTAAAACCGAGCATGAAAAGTCCTCTTTTGAGTTATTGGTAAGGGTTGTCCCAAAGACTCCCAAAATACTACAGGCTATAGCTATTGCTGCTGGTTTTCCTCTCCCCCACCCCGGCCCCTTATTCTGGTAGAAGATAAATCTCTATTGCTGAAGACACTATGAACTTCAGGCTCAGCACAAAGAGGCCCCCTATGCTGGAACTAACCTGAAAGTCTCCTCAGTGGACTAGTTTTCATGATACCAGAATACACGATGCAAGTTTCCAAAGGGGAAAGCAACTTAGACCTTCTCAGCTAGAGGGAAATCATGGATGGTACCAGAAACCTAGCCAACTATCGTTACCCAAGGCTAATGAAGTCATAGATCTTGGAGGAGAACCAACCACCACCACTTTACTAAGCCAATGGAATTACTAACAGCATCCTAAATATTTGTCCTTATACTCATAGGTAAGTGTAGTCCACACCACTCATCAAAAAAACTTCTCTTTGTAACATACATAAAACCAAAGCCAATAAAGATGACTTAAGGATCTCACTCCCAAGGCTACATCTACAATACAGCTCCTACACCTAAGACTAGGGAACACTTAGGAAGAGGGGCATAAAGGTCTTTAAGAGCCAGAGGATCAGGAGTTAGCTTGTGTCTCCTAGAAATATTGAAAACTATACCAATAAAATCTTATCAACATGACCACCCACACATTACCTGAACAAGGACAACACAGTGAACAGTGGAAAGCCTACCAGGCCTCAGCCCTACACAAAAAAATTACAGGCAACTAAGAAATGTTGAGATTGGAAGAAATAGTCTTTCCCAGGGAAGAGCGCACCAATCGATTATCCAGTACCAAATGGGCCACCCTGAAAACATACGCATAAGCAGTACTGTACAGACTGAGAAGGTTGTGGTTATGTAAGTAGGAATAGGCATGTATATGCATGTATGTATGTAACACAATTAATGAAGAAAGAGGACATGGTTTTTAAAAAAAGCAAGAATGTAAATGGGAGAGTTTGGGGGAAAGAAAGGGAAGAGGGAATGCGATTGTATAAGAAATCTAAAAAGTAAAACAAATAATTTTTCAATAGTCTATATTATTTTGGAAGTCACTTGAACCACCCTGACCAAACATTCATTCTAAAGGATATTTCTCATGCCTGACAGAGGGATTTGTGATACTCTACAGTCTTTATGAGCAGCATTGTAAGCCTAAGTGGCATAGCTTCCTTTCATATATATTATATGTACTCTATATAATTTTAGCTAAATATTAAATTATATGTTTGCTTGAGGCTTTATTTGGCCCCCTCTTTTTGTATTTCTTTTTCTTCCCTCCCCAGATTCTTCATTTTTTCATTTCCCAGTTTATATCACCTGTATCCTGCTATTCACCTTTCACCACTCTCTCTCTCTCTCTCTCTCTCTCTCTCTATCTCTCTCTCTCTCACACACACGCACACACACACACACACACACACACACATCAATGGTCTCTTTCTATTCTCCTGGTGTGATCACTCCATGCTGTATGCTCACACATAAGGATCTGAAAGCTCAGAACCACAGAGAAGAGAGAGCATTCCATTGTGTTGCTATTCTCCCTATTTCTATTTCTTCTGTTTCTACTCTCTCCATTTTTTTTCTGTATCATCCTATTTCTACCAAAAAACAAAATAGAAACAAAAGAGTTCTCTTTTAAACATGGTGTGTAACTTTATAACAGAGATGGCCAACTTCCTGAGAATTTGATAAACAGACTTGAACTCTCAGTCCAGAAACATACACCGAGGATTGTGTCTAAGATTCTGGAAACCCAACCTGAGCCCTCAGAGCTTCCTGTCCCAGGTCTCTTCCTCATTACCCTCACCATTTAACCTGGATCAAGAGGGTTTTCACTCTGACTATGCCACTATGTAAGTAAGGGGATTTACTTTTTTATCTCAATATAGCTTTTATTTCTGAGATTATAATACAATTAAAACATTTCTCCCTTCACTTTCCTCCATCCGAACCTTCCCGTATGACAGCCTGGCAGGGCTCGGGGGTTGAACTTAAAGGTTGTCAGAAATCTTGACATACATCGAAGTAACACTTTTATGACACACAAGAAAGAGACCTCCTCTAAGCTATGGGACACACCATATGACTGGTTTATGTTTCTGAATCTGGCAAACCTTGTCAAAGACTGGGTTTCATTGTAACACCCACTAGGATCCAGGCTACATAGGAGTTCCCCATCCTGGCTGCCACAGGCTACAAGTCTCTGACTCAAAGAGCCTGACAGTTATCCAACAGGCCCAATTTACCTAAGCCACTCATCAAGTTGTGAAAAAAGCTAGGGCTTGGCCTCCAGCCCAGAATTACAGCAAACAGACAGTAGCTCAGGCCTCTGCCCTGGCCCCAGCAAAGCAGACAGCTGCCCAAGGGCTCACACACAGAGAGAATGGTTGTGACAACTGCGCAAGGACACACATGCACACACACAAAAAAAAATAGTTTTGACTTTGAGAAAAGCCACAAAGTTGATGTGGGAGATGATGTATGCTGTGAATATGTTTTCTTGCCATTGGTTAATGAATAAACAATCTGCCTTAGCCTGTGATAGGACAGAGTAGAGTTAGGTGGGGAAAACTAAACTGAATGCCAGAAAAAGAAGACGAAGTCAAGAAGGTGCCATGTAGCCACCACCAGAGACAGACACACCTAACAAGATGTATAGTCTAAACAATCTTCCCTTAGATATGCGCCGTTCACTATTAACTCAAGTCCAAACTCAATATGGTAGAAATGATGCTACACCAACTACTTAGCCAGGACTTAGGAAACTGGAAGGTTTACTGCCTGCATTTTGAGATACTTGTTCTTGGAACCCCTCCACCATGCCATGAGGAAGCCAAACAGCCATATAAAGAGAACATATCCAAACCAAAAGTCAACATCAGCTGCCAAACATGAGGTGAGAAGCCTTCAGATGTGTCCAGCCCCAGACATCAGGTCACCTTCAGCCTTGAGGTAATCCCAGGTGACTCAGGTGTGACAGATACAAGCTGTGCCTGCCAAGTTCTTACATCTTGCAGCTGTGTGAGGAAAAATTAATGAGTGTCATAATTTGAAGTTACTGAATCTGAATGCTCTTTATACAGCTACGCGTATTACTTTTGTATTTTTAGCAAAGTATTTTTAAGATCATCTATAACATATTCAAATCCAAATTTTAAGAGCCTAGCCCTCTGTATTATGAATGAGTCCTTTTAAATCAACCAACAACACACTGATGGACATTTAGGTTGTTTCCAGTCTTTTGCCAGTGCAAATAACAGTTAATCACTTTAGCATGCTTTAGAATCAAAAAGCAACAAGAATTTTAAATTTTGAAAGATAGCACAGAATTAGGTATTGTTCACCAAAACAATAAAGGTTGCATCGACTTCTATTCCCGCCTATTTTCTACATATTCAACACTGAGTTTTTAAGAGTTATATACTTGGCCAGGGGGTGATGGTGCATGCTTTTGATCCCAGAACTTGGGAGGCAAAAGTAGGCAGATCTCTGTGAGTTCGAGGCCAACCTGGTCGACAAAGTGAGTTCCAGAACAGCCAGGACTGTTACACAGAAAAAATTACAAATTTTAAACAATCAGTGCCATAATTCTAGAATGGAAATTAATGATAAACCCACAATTTGTCATATCACAATTCTCTTAAATCCATTCTAATCAAAAGACATGAAAAGGTTTTTCTGCTGGGTGCGAGTCCAATGGCATTGCTGCTTTTAAGTAATTGTCTAGTCCCTGAGCAGTGGCAAAAACCCTTAGGCTGCCCTCCTCATATTTGAAGAGGACTTCACACTCCTTGTAATGAATCATTTTTCTTCTGAGGGGAAAGTTTAGGTCTCCATTCTCAGGTCCAATATTTCAACAGTAGATTGAATACCATTCTGTCAAAATTGAGTTCTGTGTCCCAAAGAGTAAAATAGTCATATGTTCAGTATGTGTTTCTGGTCTGCCTCCAAAGTAAACAGGACTCACTAGGTATGGAAGCCTGTGTAGCAGGTCCATCAGGAGGCTGGAAAACACCAGTCATCACCACAATCTTCTTTCCCTTGTCAGACTGCAGCAAGCTGTTGTTAGGATCATTGGTTCAGGTAACCCTTTCCTCAGCCTGCAGCATGGTGGTATGAGAAGTCAGGATCATGGGTTCAGGAGCCTCTTTCCGCTTCTCGGATGAAGTCATCAGTAGCTGCAATGACATCAGGGCTGGGACTCCTCTGTGGGGCGTTAGCAGCTACGATGTCACTGGGGACGGCTCTCCTCTGCTGTGTATGCAGTCATCTCACCCGGCTCTATTTTTTTCCTGCAAAAAAAAAAAAAAAAGCACAAAACATCCTCGACCCCAAATTAATATAGAGATGGCTCTTTTCCACAATCCAGTGATGTGGGATTCCCCTCTGTATGCTGTGAATACCATTGGTAAATAAAGAAACTGCCTTGGCCTGTTGATAGGCAAAACTTGGGTAGGCAGGGAAAACTAAACTGAACTCTGGGAGAAAGGAGGCAGAGGCAGAGAGAGGCCATGTAGCCCCACCAGAGACAAACACAGGAACTTTATTCAGTAAGCCACAGCCACGTGGCAATACACAGATTAATAGAGATGGGTTAGTTTAGGATATGAGTTAGCCAGAAACATGCTTCCTGGGCCAAGAGTAAATGTCATCATTTAGGAAAATGTTTAATATGAACCTCACATTGTATATCATCCTGCACATCTGCTACTGTAGACCCTTTAGCCTACATCCTTCACCACTCCCTTCTCCCACCCAAGTTGCCCCTGATAACCACCATTTTATTCTTTATCTCTCTCTGTATGCTTGACTGTGTTTCAGAGTCCGTGAGGTCATGTAAATCCTTCTCTTCTTGTCTGGTTTATTTCATTTAGTATCACTTCCTCTAGGCTCACCCAAGCTGTAGCAAATGGCAGAGTATCCTCCCATTTTCAGTTGAATAACACTTACTCTACTCACCAATTCCATCTTTTCTAACGGGATCCAGAAGGGAGAGAGGGTAGGGGAAACTAGGAGTAGAGGGAAGGGAAACTGTGTTCAGATTACAGTGTATGAGAAAAGGATCCATGTTTAATAAAAATGGAAAAAAGTTGAAGTTATAATTGATGTACCTCACTGTAGTGATCTCAAACAACTTTCAAATTGTGATGTTGAAAAAAAACAATAAAATAAAATACCACAGACAAGGGTAACTTAAGGAAAAATGACTTTATTTGTACTTTTGCTTTCATAGGGAGAGTCTGTAATGGTGTAGCAGGAGTTGACGAGGAAAGAAGCTGAGAGATCACATCTCAGCCCTTCAAAGGAAGCAGAAAGAGCAAACAAGAAGTGGAGTGAGGTCAAGAATTCACAAAGCGAGCCCACAGTTGCCTATTTCCTCCAGCTTGCCTCCAAGTCCTAAAAGTTCTATAACCTCCCAAACAGTGCCACCAACTAGGGAATAAATGTGCAAATACATTAACATATGGGGGGACTTTTCTTATTCAAACCATCACAGCCGGCTGCCCTCAGGGACCTGGGAAAGAGATAATCCAATCTAGATGTCTAGAAACCACCTGCCCAACCTTAGGCTGCTGTGAGTATCCTGATGTAACTCCTGTGCAGTCATATCTGAGTTCTGTTCTCCTTCCTGCTGTGAGCAATAAGCGATCTTGCCTTTTGTATGAAAGGGGGAAGACAGAGAGGAAGCCTGTGTGATTCTACTATTTTCTCAGAAGTAGTCAAGACCCACAGGAGCAAATAGTAGAATGGAATCTGATGAGGAACTGTGAGAAAAGGTTGGAAGCCCCTGAGCTTCAGTTATACAGGATAAAAACCTTCCAGGGATCAGCTGGACAACAATACACCTAGAGTTTATGGGACTCTACTGCACACTTCGAATTTTATTCATAGAGCACACTTCATGTTCTGGCTTTCTTTAATCACAGGAAAACTGCACATAGTCAGGGACTTGTGCTCTGATATCCCTTTAGTTCCTTCTCACTGGCTTCTATCTGGAAAAGTTTCCAGTGTATGATTAATGACAGCCTGGGAAATACTGGTCCCAAATCCCAGACCTCATTTATAAAGCTCAGGTAACCACAAAGCTGCCAATACATAAATAACTTCTACATTCAGTATTAATTATCATGAAAGACCCACATGTTCAAATAAAAGTACAAATCTCGTTTCTTATAAAAAAAAAAAAAAACCTAGGTTTCAGGAATGCCATAGACCATCAAGACCTGAAGATCAAATTGACCAAGTCCTTCTTAGAGATAAGGGCCAAGATGTTGTAATTTTCCCAGGATTACCCAGCCTGTGAAAGACAAAAACACAGGCCTTTTAAACTCAAGGCCAAGGCTTTCTCTGCATTACCTCACTGGCTTCCTGCACCCCAAGGACCTCAGCTTCCCACCAGCTCACATGGATTGTTGTAACATCATTGTCACCTCAGAGAGAAGCAAACAAAAACCTGGATGAGGGGATGGAAGACCGGTGTCAACGAAGACAGATATGTCATGAAAAATGAAAAAGTCAAAAGAGAATAAAATAGAGGAAAAAAAGCATTCAAAATAGACACTTGCAGAAGTAAGCTTCCAGCTAGCTATGTTAGTGCCATGAGTAATGTTTGGATGGCTTCCAAAATTGCTTTGGGCCTGGATGGAGAGCAGAAACTATTTTCTTTATCTGTTGAAAGTGAAATCATGTTTTAGGTTAGGAATCAATGGTTCTGATTAAGTCGGTAAAAATATTAAGAAACAGCAATGCTGGTCAAAGTCAGCCTATCTGGGGCAACTCAGGAAATGGAGATTAAAAAGAATATCTAGAATTTACTAGATTTACTCATTGATAACTGTGTTTATTTATTTGGGGGTACATGAAGTTCATCATTTTTATGTCACTTCTAAATAAGATTCCTGTCACCCTCCCTCCTTCCTCCATGTGATGAGCACATCCATGCTTAAGTTCCTTTAGCCTTGGGCTTTTATAAATACACCCCAATTTTTGGTTTCCCCTTTTCTTTCAGTCATTCAGCTTTATTCGCCATCCAAGATAAAATGAACTAGAAAATACTGTTTCCACCTCACTTCCATTTTCCCCCTTGGTTTATGTATTTGTTCTGCTGCCCTGGCTACACGCAAGTGCAAGCCCATATATGTACAGCTATACACATACATAATGATGCATTTATTATTTCCTACTGAAAGCTCTGAGAAAGCACAACCAGGAACAATAAAATGTTGCTGACAGGACTGCCCTAGACCCTGCATCTACTATCAGAAAGGATAAGAAGATTCACAAACTGTAGTCCCTAGAGTCTACCGAGCAGTAGGGAGACACACGTGCACAACCCTAAAACAGGGTAGTGTGACGTATACATGACTGGTACAGATTTTGCAGACTTCTACAAGTGGTGGAATGCAAGAAGACTCAAGGGCAGGAATGGGTGAGGATTCATGAATTAATCACTGTAAGAGTTTTTCAAGGATGGGAAAGACTGTAGTAAGCAGAAATAGAAGAGAAAGTCTCCTTTTGTCACATGCACATAAATTAGATAGGTTGTAATACAGTTGGTCCCTCTAGGAATAGACAGAAATAGGGGTGGTAATGTCTATTTCCATCCATAAAAAGCCAGTGCAAATTGGGAGCGTCCCTGATGGAAACTCAAGCAACCCAAGGTGCTGAGTGAGGAAACAGAATGTTCTAGTAGAAGCTAAGTCCCTGTTGCGGAGACCCCAGAGTCTGTTGAATCTGCATTGCTAGACTGAAAAAACCAGAGAGTAAGAAGCAGCGTGATTGCCTGGAGGGGCAGAAAATCAGATGAAGTTATTGGCAGCCGGTGAAGAGTAGCTGCTTGCCACAGCAGGAACCAGGAGCAAGGAGGGCAAGGAAGGCTGATAGTCTTAATTATCAGTCCTAATTCCTGGGCTTGCTGGGGGAGACAAGGAGCTATTGGTTCCTCTAAGTGTGGGTTTGACCAAAGAATATCTACAGTATCTATCAGAGTGTTTGTAATGCAAGACCTAAGGAAGTGTGAATTTCTAAGTTTATCTTATAATTATTTGTTATGTATATATTAAGACCCTTGTGTCTTATGTAACAATAGGATAAGCATCCAAAGCTCCAGAGCTGGCTGCTTGCAGTGATATCTGGCCTGTGGGTCAGCTCCTTTATGATTCTTCAGCCATATCCTTTAGAAGTACAAGATAGATGGCTACAACGCCTTCAAGTACCATGTGGTCACATGACATCATCCAAAAAAAAAAAAAAAAGAATATGAAAGCGCCTCTACCTGTCTTGGAAAAAGAAAACTTTATAAGAGCTTCCTTTTATCCCCACTTCCAAGTCATCTTCCTACCAGCCATAGCTGGTTCACAAGCTGACATCAGACCCACAACTGACATCAGAACAGCATAGGCTCCAGGGCTGAGCAAGGCACTAAAGGGGACTGAGTTTTAGAAAAATAATGCTGGAGGCAAAGGTCAGAAAAGTCTTTAAAAAAATTATTGGGCGGTTTAGTTTAGAACATGGATTGTGCTGTTAGAGATACTTTGGGGGCTGTAAGAACATCATTAGTCTAACCCACAATATAGGAACATCTAATCAGAACATCAAAAATAAGCAGTATTCACCTAGTACTTGACAAAGAGTCAAAAAAAAAGGTAGATTCTAGACGAACTTTTGCATTAACTGGCTGCAGCACAAAAACTCACCACCCTTCTCTAAACCTCCATTTCCTCACCTGAAAAACAACATTCCTGGAGCATGACAGCCCCCTCCACAAGCCTCCCTCCTCCATCAAACAAGAGTAGCTCTTTGTGAGGATGTCTGCTCAAGCAGATGCCTTCTACATGCACTTTAAGTGGAGAGGCTGGCTGAGTCATCTCCACTTTGCTACCAGCTGAATATGGCTGTTTTGCCCTCAAACATCTGCACCATTATTAGTAGTGTCTATCTTTCCGAACACAATGAGCTTTATTATAATTAATGATGATTGTCGCTATTGAACCTGACAACGTTTGTCTCATACCGATTATTTGTTTAATGTCTCATCAGCTCTCTTTCTCACGACACGTATCCATTTATCTTTCAAATCGAGAAAGAAGGCCCCATACTGAGAGTAAGACCCTCAGAATACTAGTGCCATCCGGCGTCATGATGGGCAAATCACTTTCCATGTCTGCATCTCGGAGTGGGCAAAAGAGTAGATTCAGTTGTATTTGTAGTTCCCAACTATGAATGATTCTTAAAATCACATGGGGCTCTTCAAAAGTAGATCCAAGAACTCCTGTCTGAACCTACAAAACCTGCATGTCTTGGGGGAGGGTTGGCAATGTATACATTGAAAGCTATATAGAAGATTTTAGTGGACCCACTAAATTCTCTTTATTTTTAGCCAATTATGTACGTATTCAAGACCTACTGGAGTACATAGAAATGAAATTTTCCTTCCCAGCCTTACAGTGTCTAACACTGGCAAGGAAACACAAACCTGAAAAGAGACACTCACTGCAGAGGCTAAGTCCTTCCACATTCACGAGAACCGGATGCTACTGACCAAAAACCACTTGGAATGGGGTGGAGGCCCATTTGTCTTGTGCATCCTGATCGTAATCCGTCATGAAGGCAAGTCTAGGCAGGATCTCAGGACAGGGATAGAGGCAGGAACTGAAGCAGAGGCCGTGAAGAAGTGCTGGCTACTGACTTGTTCACCTTACATTCTTATATCGCCAGGACCACCTCCCCAGAGTGGCACCACACACAAAAGGTTGGGCCCTCACGCATCAACGGTAGTGAAGAAAATGCTCCACAGGCCTATCTGATGGAGGCATTATTGAAGATGTCTATTTCCAGATGACCCTAGCTTGTGTCAAGTTGACCAAAAACTAACCAGCACCCTACCAAAGATGGCAGGGTACCTTCCCAGAGGGGACAGAGCTAGAATTCAAGTTTCAGAACAGTCAAGGGTTAGAAGAGGACTTCCAGGGGACATTTTGTCAGACACCCAATTTCAAGCAGTAGGCAAAATGGCTGTGCAAAGCCAAAGCTAGAAGCTAATAAAACAAAATGACTGGACAGTTTTCAACCAGAGTCTTTCTCTTCAGGCTCCCACCCTGGGAAAGCCATGAAGTACATCACTGTAGAACTAATGCCCCTGCTCCTTGGGGCTACAAATTCTGTAATTCAGGAAAAATGACCATAGACCTCCTTGTATCACCAAGTAGACAAAGAGACCACAGGAAAGCCCTGTGAGAGGATCACCCAGGTACAGTTGTCCAGACTTGCAGTAGCTAGGAGTTGGGGACCAGAATTTAAACTACCATCATGCTGAAGATGAAAAGACCGGATGTAAAAGGCTTCTGGACACATTTCAGGATAGTTTCTGACAGGATAGTAGAGGCAGAAGTATGTGGAAGCAAAGTTGAGAAAGGTAGGGGAGTAAAAGGGATATCAGTCAAGCTATTTGGAATGAAAATATAAAGTTGCTGCCCAAGGTGGGTCACTGGGATCAGTCTGAAGACCTGGAGATGGCAGTATGAGGACAGGAGTCCATGTAAGGGATCAGGGAACAGAATACAGATGAAAGAAAGCTCAGGGTTAAGAGTCTAGGACTCCATTATCTGCCCGCAGTCGTGACTGCAAAACACAGCTCTGATAAGGGACCAGACTGCATGAAGGAAGGATTTGGTAAAGCCAGGGTTAAGAGCCCAGAAACATCCATATCTGTAGCTGGCTACATCTTCTGTTGGAGGTGATTTATTTCAATTTTGTTCTTTTTATTTTGTTTCATTTTTTTAAAAACAGAGTCTCAGTATATATCCCACTCTGGTCTTATCCCGAGTACCACCATAACTGGATGAAAGAAGCATCATATATAAAATTTAGTCCAGTGAAGGTTAAAGGAGAGTCGGTTTCCCAGTGAGTCCTCAGGCTTTGTGTCAGTTACAACCACCCTCCCTTCAGAAGAAGCTTGTATGTGTGTGCGTGTTGTTAAGAACCAAACTCAGGGCCTAGTACTTAGCAAAGAAGAGCCCTTCACCTGTGCTACACTCCAAACCCTAACTCTTATTCTATGAGTTCCTTTGCTTGCTCTTCAGGGATAAAAATTTAGGGACCTTGCCATTTGGTGGTGGCACGTGACTTTATTCCAACACTTGGGAGGGAGAGGCAAACAGATCTCTGTGGGTTCAAGGTCAGTATAGTCTACAAAGTGAGTTCCAGCACAGCCAGGGCTGTTATACAGAGAAACCCTGCCTCAAAAAAATAGAAATCTTGAGTGGTCTGGTTATAATTCTGGCATCCTAGACCCTGAGGATTATTTGGATAGTTCTTTCTTGCCCTTTGGGAAATCTTTTAAAACTAAAAACTAGGAGAGCTACATCTATGTGGGATCTGATAAGTTTGGAATGATCTGTTAGGTCAGACTGGGCAGTGAGTGACAAGTGGAAGTCAGGCATACTGTACAACGTGGGGTCCATCGCTCCCATCTTCCCTGTGCACAAAAATTACTTCTCTTAACTAGGGGTTCTATTGCTGTAACAAAACACCATGACCAAAAAGCAAGTTGGAGAGGAAAGGGTTTATTTGGCTTAAACTTCCACATTGCTCTTCAACACTGAAGTGAGGACAGGAACAATCAAACATGGCAGGATCCTGGAGGCAGGAGCTGATGCAGGGGCCATGGATGGGTGCTGCTTCCTGGCTTGCTTCCCTGGCTTGTTCAGCCTGCTTTCTTAAAGAACCCAGGACCAGCAACCCAGAGATGGTGCCACCCACAATGTGCTGGGCCCTTCCCCATTGATCACAAATTGAGAAAATGCCTTACAGCTGGATCTCATGGAGGCATTTCCTCAACTGAGGCTCCTTCCTCTCTGATGACTCTAGCTTGTGTCAAGTTCACACACAAAATCAGCCAGTACACTACTTATGAAGAGTAGATTACAATACCTACCAAAATTGAAAATCTACATATCTTTTAATCCAACAATTTTAGGTCTAAGAAATTTTTTTCTCACGTTGCATTTGCTACTGTATAAGTATAAAATGATGACAGAGAGGACCAAGAGGTGAGTGATCACCCATCCGCGAGACATTCCACTCTCTAGGTCCTCCATATGGGGGCAAAACCCTGGGCCCCTCCACCACCTGCCTCAGCTTCTCTAGCCAGCCAACAGGCAAGCCTCCTGCAGGTAGGCTGCTCCAACACCCCATTCCATCCAGGCGGGGTAGCTCTGCAAGCCACAAATCCCACTCCACCCCTAAACCCTCCTATTCTCCCTCCCCTCACTCTTGTCCCAACCTCAGAAGAACACTGAAACTCAAGCTGAAACTACACAGAGAGGACCAAGAGAAGAACGCTGAAGCACAAACTGTGATTGCATAGAGTGGACCAAGAGAGCCGACCCAGCAAGCAGGCCAAGGGAGCAGGGCCAACAGAAACCTCAGTGACTCCCTGAGACTCAGGCAGTGACCATACAGAGCAGACCAAGAACAGTTCCCAAAGACACAGACAGCCACTGTAAGGATTGAACCAAGAGGCAAAGACACTGCTGGCACCAATTGGAAGAAGAGATGCAAGAGTTCATTCAACAACCTAAAAATCAACATGGTAACACCAGAATCCAGTGGTCATACAGCAGGAAGGCTTGATCATTCTAACCCAGAAGAAGCAGAAGAAAACAATTTTAAACATAACTTTATGAGGATGATAGAGACCTTTAAAGAGGAAATTAAAAATTCCCTTAAAGAAATGGAGGAAAAGAAAAACAAAAAATTGGAAGAAATGAATAAATCTCTCAAAGAAACCCTGGAAAACCAAGAAAAAGAATCAAACAGGTGAAGCAAACAGTTCAAACAGTTCGAGACTTGAAGACTGAAATAGAGGCAATAAATTTTAAAAAAAAAAAAAAAAAAGAGGGAACTCTGGATACGGAAAATCTTGGTAAACAAACAGGAACTACAAAGACAAGAATAATCAGCAGAATATAAGAGATAAAAGAGAGAATCTCAGGTGTTGAAGATATTATAGAGGAAATGGATTCATTGTTTAAAGAACAAATTAAATCCAACACAAATTCTTAACACAAAACATCCAGGAAATCTGGGACACCATAAAAAGCCCAAACCTAAGAATAATAAGGATAAAAGAAGGAGAACTCCAGTTCAAAGACACAGAAAATATATTCAACAAAATCATAGAAGAAAATGTTCCCAACCTAATGAAGGATATCCCTATGAAGGTACAAGAAGCTTACCAAACACCAAATAGACTGGACCAAAAAGAGTCCCCTTGCCATATAATAATCAAAATGCAAAACATACAAAGTAAAGAAAGAATATTAAGAGCGGCAAAGGAAAAAGGTCAAGTAACGTGTAAAAGCAGACCTATCAGAATTACACCCAACTTCTCAAAGCAATCATGAAAGCCAGAAGGTCCTGGACAGATGTGCTGTAGACACTAAGAGACCATGGATGCAAACCTAGACTACTATACCCACCAAAGCTTCCAATCACCATCGATGGAGAAAACAAGATATTCCATGACAAAGCCAAATTTAAACAATGCTTATCCGCAGATCCAGCCCTACAGAAAGTTCTAGAAGGAAAGCTCCAACCCATGGAAGTTACCTGCAACCACAAAAACACAGGCAACAGATAACCTCACACCAGCAAAACCCAAAGAAGGGAAACACACAAACTCACAAACACTACCACCGAAAAATAACAGGAATTAACAATCACTGGTCATTAATATTTCTTAATATCAATGGACTCAACTCACCTATAAAAAGACATAGGCTAAGAGAATGGATACAAAAGCAGGACCCATCCCTCTGCTGTATACAAAAAGGAGACATCTTCACAATGAACAGAACTTCAGGCAGATATTTTGGTCATGTATTTTATTTGGAAGGAGAATGGCCAGAAGTGCAATTGTTCACTGATTCATGAGCTATAGCCAATGGGTTGGCTATATGGTCAGGGATTTAGAAAGAGCATGACTGAATTGGTGAGAAAGAAATTTGGAGAAGTACATGGATAGATCTCTCCAAATGGGCAAAGGATGTGAAGATACTTAGGTCCCATGTAAATTCTCACCAAAAGGTACCTTCAGCAGAAGAGGGGTTTTTGCAGACAGTCAGCGTCTCTCCCTAGTCATCCCTACATTGCCCAGTATACCCATGAACAAAGTGGCCATGATGGCAGAGATGGAGGTTATGCATGGGCAAGACAACATGGACTTCCACTTACCAAAGCTGACCTGGGTACAACTTTTGCTGAGTGCCAGATCTGCAAACAACAGAGACAAAACATGAAGCCCCAGACACAGCTAGCTACATTGAACCACTTCCTCCATGAAAGGGACAACACTTTGTCCTTACTGAAATAGATACTTTTTGTGGGTGTGGATTTGCCTTTTCTACACATAATGCTTCTGCCAAAACTCATAGAATGAACTTGCAAAATGCCTTGTCTACCATCTGGCATTTCACACAGCATTGCTTCTGAACAAGGAACTCACTCCACAGATAGAGAAGCGTGACAGTGGGCCCACGGTCACGGAATCCACTGCTCTTACTGTGTCCCCACCATCCTCAAGCAGCTGGCCTGATAGAAGGATGAAATGGCCCTTTAAAGACACAGTTATCGCACCAATTAGGTGGCAGTAGCCTGCAGGGTTGGGGCGGGGTTCTCCACAAGGTAGTATATGCTTTGAATCAGTATCCAACATATGGTATAGTTTCTCCCACAGCCAGGGTCCGTGGGTCCAGGAATCAAGGACTGGAAAAGGCAATAATTCCACTCACTATCACCCCTTGTGGCCCACTAGGAACATTTTTGCTTCCTGATCCTCCGACTTCAAGCTCTACTGGCCTGTAAGTTTTGGTTCCAGAGGGAGAAGCACTCCAGACCAGAGACACAATAAGCACCCCCCTGAACGAGAAGCTCATACCTCTGTGACCACTGATGCCATTAAGACAACAGTCTAAGAAAGGAATAACAGTGTGAAGATGGGGGTTGCTCCAGACTGACTACCAACAGGAAATTGGAGTGTTTCTCCACAATGTAGGTAAACAGGATTGTGTCTGGTGTGTGGGGAATCCTTTAGGGTGTCTATGACCTTTGTCATCCTGCATAGATTAGGTTGTTCTAGTTTGACATTGCTTTTAATCACAGGACATGTTATAATTCTGTCATATTAATTTAAAACCTATTTGTGTATAGATATTTGTGCTTTCTTTCCTCAATTTCTTTATTATATAATATAACATCAATTAAGAGAATATCAGTGGTTACCATATTTAAGTTCTGAGATACAAAACAATGTCCTTTAAGGGACATTGCTGCCTACTCTAAACGTGTTTGTGTTTACATGCAGTTATAATGTGTTTGAAATTGTACGTGGGATGGTTTTATCATGTGAAGTATACTTATTTCATTCTGAAATTAAGCATGACATAAGGAGATGTGATTGTATGTGTCAAATTAACCAGGGGTAGACTTGTGATGGCTATTTTTTGTTACCAACTTGACTATATCTGGGATTAACTCAGGCCCCAGGGGTAGAGCTACTGCTATTTTGTTGTTGCTATTGTTAAATGAACATTCTTTCAAGCCATCCTCTAAATTAATACACATCTCCTTGCAGCTTTCAATCTCCATCAGAGAAGCGTCTTTGTCAGTGTCTGGTGGTTGATGCAGAAACTCGTAACTAACTCAAGTACATAGAGAAAGTGTCAGTGGAGTGCTCAGCCATAAATTAATATCATATTAAACTTCATGTACATTTTAAGAGCCAGAAGTCAGGGAGGGCCACTGCAAAACAGTGTCTTCTGGGCATGACTGGAGCATTGCACTCATGAGCTCAGCGTTCCCCAGACATTCACAGAACCAAGGTGATCACCAGTGTAACACAGAAGAGGGAACGGCTCGTGAGCCTACACCTCTAAGTGAGGAGCCATTGCAGCTTATGGCTCCTGAGGAAGAGTCAGTGTTCTTTAAGGGTGTTGCTCCTAGGTCAAACATACTCCAGTGAATGGCCCCACACCCATGAGTATATTATGAGCACATACTAGACTTGCTGGATTATATTTTTCAAAAAGAAAACAGGAAGTTGAGAGGGAGTGAGGAGGTGAAGATGGATCTTGAAGGAGTTAGGGGAAAGAATAGGGATGAATATGATCAAAGTATATTATTTGAAATTCTCAAATAATTAAAAATATTGTATTTTTCACAATAAAGGAAAAAGCTGACATTTTGATTGGGATTAGGTTCACTATCTAGAAATCATATATGAAATCATATGAGTTTCCCAGTCCATGGATATTATAATTCTCTCAATTGTATTGCCTTCAATCTTCTCAGTTACACATGTTGGTTCTAACATTGTTATAATATACATGTCTTAAGTAAGAATTAAAGACAGAGGGTCTGGAGAGATGGCTCAGTGGTTAAGAGCACTGATTACCCTTCCAGATGACCCATGTTCAACTCCCAACACCCACATGGCAACTCACACCTGACAGTTGTAGGGGATCTGACACCCTCATACCAATGTACATAAAATAAGATTAAATAATTTTTAAAAAAAATTAAAGACAGAAAGATAGTCAGCCATATTCAACAGAGTAGGATTTAGGAAGGCAGCCATGCAATGCCACCCATCCAGGTGTTGGCATGGTAGGAAAGGGGTTGTCTATGATTTCGAGCATACTGGCTCACCTGACTGAGGGGCAAAAGCAACAAAAGCATTATCATGGTGAGTTCAATTGCTCCGATTACCCCTCCGGTGAGAGACAGTGCACAGAAAGCATCTAGAACGCCAGTTCTATCAGCAGTCACTACGACCCTCACAGGCCTGTGGGGTCAGGATGTGGAAAATGGCACTTGTCTTGTTTTTCTACTTCACAGCATTGCCACGAAATGAGGGTACATCAAAGGAAAACATTAAAACAAGGAGAAGACACACCTGGGCTTGGGCCTCAGTTTCTCTTGACACACTTCTCCCCAGGAGACCACTTATTTTACTTCCTCATCGCCGTAAACGAATATCTGACGAGAAACAAGGAAGCAGGCAGCTGCTGTAGACGTGCAGTTTGAGGGTGCAGCTTATCCCCGTGGGAAAGACTGGGCAGCAGGGGCAGGGGGCGATGGTCGCATGCACTGCATCGGGTCATGCTCAGCTCATTTTCTCCTTTTCAGTCAGTTTTAGATCGTAGCCCATGATGTGGCACCGCCAACACATACTGTGGGGTCTTCCACTTCACTTAACCCAGCCTAAAAACTCCTTCATAGGCAAACTCAGAGATATGTCTCCTAGGAAATTCTACATCCTGTCCAGCAAATAAAAAATAGTAACTGTCACACTAACCTCCCACCAGTATCTGTCCCGTCATTTCTATGATGCTGACTTCCATACTTAAATCTGGTCTTCTTTCCTGCTCCACGAATATTCTATATGAATCACACCGCTAACTTTAAATGAATGAACTCACCATCTAGACTGTGAGCAGCCTGAAGGCAAATCCCATATTAATGCTTGCCATTGTCTCTTCAAAGCCACAATAAAGATAGCTAATACCTGTGAAGTGCTAACTGTTTCGAGCATTCAGGAAGCACCTAGGATAGCTTATTAACTTAATTATTCCTCAAAACAACCATAAAAATGGTAAGTACCATTGTTATCCCCCTTTTATAAATGAGAAAATTACAGTTAATACTAGAAAACAGAGCTATGTGGGCTGGTTTCAAAGCCTCCACTCTGCTGTGGGTGGCACTCTAGGTGCTGCCTAGCTTGGCTGCCCTCTTGAAGATACTCAATAAATTATTCTTCTTATTAAAGAAATGAAACCTATACTCTCTTAACCCACAACACTAGCAGATAGCTGTGCTGGATGGTTGTATATCAACTTGACACAAGCTAGGGTCATAGGAGAAGAAGGAGCCTCAGTTGAGGAAATGCCTCCATGAGACCCAGCTGTAAGGCATTTCTCAATTAATGATCACTGCAGGAGGGCCCAGACCATTGTAGGTGGCGCCATCCCTGGGCTGGTGGTCCTGGGTTCTATAAGAAAGCAGGCTGAGCAAGTCGTGTGGAGCAAGCCAGTGAGCAGCACCCCCTCCATGGCCTCTGCATCAGCTCCTGCCTCCAGGTTCCTGCTCTGCTTGAGTTCCTGTCCTGACTTCCTTCAGTGATGAAGAATGATAGAAAAATGTAAGCCAAATAAACCGTTTCCTCCCTGGCTTGTTTTTTGGTCATAGTGTTTCAAGGCAGCAATAGAAACCCTAAGTAAGACAACAGTCAATAAATAAATGAGTCAATGAGATTACAGCTCAGTAAGAATATCAAGACATACCAACACTGCTTGTACCCTTAGGGACCAAGTAGAAAGGCTGAAGGAAGAGAATCTGTGGCCTCTGCCCTAGTCAGAACAAAGAACAAACCCAATAGGTTACTGGGGGGGGGGGGGAGGGGCAGGCATTCATCTTACTATTCTTAACAAACTGACTCATGTGATTACCTACGATGGGAAGTCCAGAATCAACAGGGCAGACTTACAGACTGGATACCTGGGAAGCAGATGATGTCCTGCGTCTGGATGCAGACTTTCTTCCTTCCTAGATCTCAGATTTTTAAGGCTCTTAACTGCTTAAATGAGGCCTGTCCACCTCTACCAAGAAAATCTTCTTTATTCCATGTGTGCTGGTTTAAATGGGAATTGTATCTCAAAAATACCTTCATGGAAAATATCTAAACTGTTGTTTGAACAAACACATGAATTGCCTACCCACATTGACAGGTAAAGGTGACTAACATAGATGGCAAATCCAGGCCAGGTAAGAACTGGCCTACTCTATTGAAATCACTCCTTCTCTGCACTCAATAATAATAATTACCCCACCCATCTGAGACAAGTTACACAGTGACCTGCTTTCTTGTTTACCTTTGATTTCCACGTGTCCCGTCTCCCTCATTACAGTGACAACTCTGTCAGTCAGGGAGCATGTTTTGTTTTTGTTTTTGTTTTTGTTAACTCTTTTTCTCCCTTCCCCTTACTCAGTAGCAAGCACTCGGCAGTCACCACACATAGAGTTAAAGAATAGACCTGAGAACTAATGACAGATGAAGCAGGGAAATTCCCCGGGGTCAATGACTCAATAGTGTTAGTGAACAAGGCTTATTCAACTGGCAGAGGTTCTTTATTTTAAGCATAAAACTAAATATGACCTTCTCCTGCCCACACCTGGGTGTAAACTTCCCTTTCTGATTAGGACTTTGAACACTGTCAAAGGCGTGTCTGCGTCTAGAGGGTCTGAGAGAAGAGCCACCTTAAATGGAGCAGCGAACTGCAGGCAGTTTCCGGGCCAGAACATAGCAAACAATCAGAAACCTGATGTGCTGAAGAGGATGCAGACCGCTAGCTACAGAGTTCTCGGCTCATCACTGGCTCCCTGGGAAAGAGAATGTTTTTAAGCATGTGTGATGAGCATAAAGCATCTGAATTCAAGGAATGACAAACCCAAAACAGAACCCTCCCTGCCCAGCCTCCACATCTATTCCTCTTCTTCACACTGAGTGCCATCCTTCCCATTTTTTGTTGTTGTTGTTATTGTTTTGGTCTTTTGTTTATTTCATTTTTCTGTCTTTTTATATCTTCATACTATGTGGCAGTAATGTTTGCTTGTCTGGGTCTCTTTCTAAACATTAGATGAAGCTTGTTCATCTTTGAATCTCCTAACAGTGCTTCTCAACCTTCCTAACGCTGTGACCCTTTAATCCAGCTCCTCATGTTGTAGCAACCCCAAACTATAAAATTATTTTCATTGCTACTTCATAACTTTAATTTTGCTACTGTGATGAATCATAATGTAAATATCCGATGTGCAAAATATCTGATATGTGATCTTTGTGAAAGGGTCATTCAACCCCCAGAGCGGTTGCTGCGACCCCACAGGTTGAGAACCGCTGTCCTAATCTCAGGCAGTGGCTTGCACATTCTTGACACTTAACCTTTGTGAGAGAAAAATCTTGGGAGAGAAGAACAGGACATGTGAGCCTTGAGAGCCAATTGGGGGAAGCAGTGCCGGGCTGCAAAGAGCTGTAGGGCTCACTCCTGTGAGGATGAAGCAGGAGAAGAGCGCCGGAGGAGCCTCTGTCTCAACACCAGAAGAAAACGGGTGTGTGCTTTAGAATTCTGTGCACCTTCAAGGACAATACCTGGTTCTGGCCTTAAGGCTGTTTTTGTTTGTCTGGTTGTCTGTTTGTTTAAGCATGCTTGGGCAATAAATTGAGGGATTGGGGTGCATTTGAGTAACAGATGCCTTGCCTACTGTGTGCAAGGCCCCGGAATCAACCCTCTAGCACTCTACAAAATAATTTAATTTTTGCCAAAAGGTAAATCTAGATCAAATATTGATTACTTAATGAAAAGGAAAGAAAGAAAAGAGGGAGGAAGGGAGGAGAAGCCACGGCAATGCTATTACAGTTTGGATCTGAAATGTCCCCCAAAGGCCACATGTTAAAAGTTTGGTTGTCAACGAATAGGCTTTTGGCTAGATCATGAGGGCTCTAATTTCATCAATTGATCAATCTACTGATGGGTTTTTAATGTAATGGACCATTGAGAGCGTCTTAGGGTTTCTAATGCTGTGAAGAGACACCATGACCATGGCAACTCTTATAAAAGAAAACATTTAACTGAGGGCAGTTTACAGTCTCAGAGGTCCAGTCCATATCATCATGGTGGGACACGGCGGTGTGAAGACAGTGCTGGAGAATGCTGGGAGTCCTACAGCTTGCAGGCAACGGGAAGTGGTCTGTGACACCGCTTGAGAACTTGAGCATATATGAGACCTCAAAGTCAGCCTCCACAGAGCCACACTTCCTCCAACAAGACTACACCTACTTCACAAGAACATACCTCCCAATAGTGCCACTCCCTTTGGGGGCTATTTTTCTTTCAAACCATCACAGTGACACTTAAGAGGCATGACCCTATTGAAGGAGTCGCTTGTAGTTGTGATTTTTTTTACTCTTTACTCTTAGCTCTCTAGGGGCCTAACAGGTTTCAGATGTAACTTCAGAGGTTCAGAGTTTTCAAATTTCCTCTAATTGTCTTCTAAAATGGTCATGCCTTTACACCTACAGTCATAGCCTTTTGCTCTGACACCAAGATATAAACCAGTTCAGCTGTCTCGCAGTCACCTATAAGTTCCCGGGAGAACTTCTGCTGTATCAGGAAGTCTGGACTGGTGAAAACTATCAGTGCCCAAAGCCTATTCGACCCTACCCATGTTCAAGCATATTTTACAGTTCACTCCTGCTGCCTGGGTCGAGGCCAGCCTGCAGAGGGTTCTCCAGATAATGCAAGCACCTGTACCAGATCCTGGGACTCCACCATTGGCACCACCTCTCCAGGCTCAAATGGCACCTAACCCATCAACTGAAATCTGGATTTAAAGGGCATATCTGCTCTCATGTCTCACTCATTCACCCATGCCTCTCTTGTGCAACCAGGGCACTTCTCCGTTCCTTTCTGGCTAGCCCCATTCATAGACCCAATGAAAACAATCTATTTTTCTCCTATCAACCTGTCTTCTCAGTTCTCTCAAGGAACAGATGTCTGAGGTCTCCAGGATGTCAGTTAATGGGATGCCTCTCCACCCATACCTCCTGCTAAATGTGAGCCTACCAACTCCCAACTTTCCCCCTACCCACATCATCCCATGCCCGCAGGAAGTAGTCAGACTTGAACTGGTGTCCATATACCCTAAGAGTCTGGGATGTTCTGGTGGAAGACTTACCCAGCTCCCTGGCTGGGGATCCACCTCAAGACCCCTCCCCAGGAGTTGTCTCAGTTCAGACTCTGGCCACCACAGAAAGCACACCGTCAGTGACTCCACCCCACCCCAGGGTATTAAAAGCCCCCATCTTGTGATTTCCTCTCGTGGTCTCCTAAACTTCCCCCTGGCACCACTCAGGAATGCTGTGCTCAGAATAAATCTGGATTTATTGATTCAGTTTGATTGGCTTATTACATCAGCAGTGGTGGCAGATTGCCATTTACCAGGAATTAAACTTAACGGGGCCCACCACCCAGATCACAAATAACCACACACAGAGACTTATTCTTTCTCATGAATGCCTGACCTTAGCTTGGCTTCTTTCTAGTCAGCTTTTCTTAAATTAGTCTGTCTACCTTTTGCCTCTGGGCTTTTATCTTTTTCTGTTTTTGTATATCTTTTCTTCTTACTCTGTGACTGGCTCTGTGGCTGGCCCCTGATGTCCTCCTCCTTCTCTTGCTCCTCAAACTTCCTTTCCAGATTTCTCCTCCAATTTATTCTCTGTGCCTGCCAGCCCCACCTAGCCTTTCTCCTACCTCAGTATTCAGCTCTTTATTAGATCAATCAGGTGTTTTAGACAAGCAAAGTCACACAGCTTCACAGAGTTAAACAAATGCAGCATAAAAGAATACAATATATCTTTGCATCATTAAACAAATGTTCCACAGCATATACAAATGTAGCACATCTTAAAATAATATTCCACAACAATAGTTCATTGTGGATGTGCCCTTAAAGACTGAATCATCGCCAATCTTTCCCTTCTCCTCTCGCTCCCTCCCTCTCTCCTGCCTGGCTACCAGGAAGTGAGTAGCCTTCCTCCACCATAACCTTTCCCATGATATTTCTGACTCCCCACAAGTGTGAATGCAATGGAGCCAGCTGACAGCAAATAGACCTCTGAAACCACGAGAAAAGATAAATATGTCCTCTTTTAAGTTGATTTGTTCAAGTATTTTGCCATATCACGAAAAGCTAACATGAATGTTAACTCAAACTTACTAATTGGCATTGGCTTTAAAAGAATACATGATATAGAAAGTTTTTTCTTATGTGCAAAATATTACATCCATAATACAATGCATATGAAAATATAAAATTTAAAGACCCAGCTGTAATACTGAGAATTCACAAGCTACTATATTTCCAAGTAAAAGTCAATAATATTTGAACTATTCCAGAGCATTTTAAAGGTGGAGTAGGGAGAATTCTCAATTACTTTTTGAAGGTAATGTTCCAGTGATGACAAAGGCTTCTTAATTGATAGCAATGGCTCCTGGTAGGTCAACCACACTTTCATGGAAGGACACACATCCAAGACTATCTAAGCAGCAAAAACTGTACCTGATGTAGTCGTTGTTGGTTTTTTTTTTTAATGGAAGGTTACATGAAGTGGGGTGAGCAAGAAAAGAAAGAGAGATGGATCTGGAAGGATTTGGGGAGCTGAGGGAGGGAAGTGAATATGGTCAAAATATATTGCATGTAATTATCAAAGAATAATAAAAGTAATGAATTTAGTTTTGTAACTTATAAAAAACACAGGCCTAGCTCCATTTTCCTGTTAGGAAATTTAACAAATACCTCACCATGACTAGAAATGAAAAGAGAAAATGATTTTCATATATAATTACTTACATGGGTGATAAAAAGATAGTCAGGGCTTGATTTTTTTCAATGCAATGTCTACTCTTAATAAAAAAATCTTTTAGATATATGGTTTCTTCAATTCAAATTAATCAAATACTTGTCGGACATTTATTATCTGCCAGAGGGAATTCTGGGCATTTGGAAGAAGGCAGCGAATAAAACAGAAATCCCTGTCCTCCTGTGCACACTTTAGCAGTGGGGACAGATGATAAATAGCAAGCATCACAATTAAGTGAATTATTAATTATGTAAAAACATAAGGAGCCCTGTGAAAGACAGAGAAGGGAAGGAAAGTGGGGAAGCTCCGTGGGAGGCATCAAGTTTATTCTTATTCAGAGATTTGTCGTTTGCATTTTTCTTTGGAGGCAGCATCTTGCCATGCAGCCTATCCTGGCCTGGAGCTAGTTATGTAGCCCAAACTGGCCTTGAATTAATGACAATCCCCCTGCCTCAACTTTCCATATGTAGTAATGATGGGTATGTAATGATAAGCCGCACTGTCCAGCTTCACAAGTGACACTAAGATACGAACGTAGGAAGCTGACGCTGGGCCAGCAGGAGGAGGAGATGAGGAAATGAGGCGTGGGGAAATGGGTTGAGTTGAATAAGCAGCAAACAGACCAGCACAACTGGAATTTATTTTAGTACAAAGCATGACCAATTTTAGGTTTTGGCAAAAGAACCCTCACAAAGCCACATCAAAGAGCAGAAATGACAAGCTCTTGTCCCAACTTTCAAGACAGAAGGAATGCCTGAAGCGCCATACTGGACCTCATCACGCTGTTAGAATTTCACAAATTAGTCCACACTTAATACAACCCCTAACTTCTAACCAAGACCAAAATGTGCTTTTAATATGTTTGCTGACTCTCAGCTTCCCAGAGGAGAAAAAAAAAAAAGCACAAATAAACACAAAAAATACCAAGAGAGAAGCATGCACAAAGGAAAAACACCTCGTGGGCTTGTAAAAGCACTGGATGTTGGGTCCCTAGCTCACACTTTAAGCTACAATTAATTCTAAGTTGGCAAAAAGGAAAGAGACTTAAGTGGCTGGAGACAGCTATGGATAGGAGACTAATTTTTCACTGCAAACCCTTTGTGTCCTTTAACTTTTGATATCTTAGTATTGAAGCTTCACACAAGCAACAGGGTACAGGGAAAGACGCAACCTGAGGACCTAGTTTTCTACCAGCAACTTTGCCCTGCTGTGGTTGGTCTGCAACCGTAGGCAACCCATTTCGTATTGGTTTAGATGGATTTTAGGATCTCCGGGTGCTAAAAGTTTTTAACACTATATGCTTAAGCTTACACTCTGGTCTACAAATGCTACTATCAACTCTCACTAGTTTTGACGGTAATTCTAAGAAACATAACTGTTATGGTGGGATTAAGACGAGCAGAGTGCATCTCCAGGCCTCGCCAACAGTTTCTGGGTTGTTGTTGGTCAAGGAGTCAGATGGCCTTTCACATCATGCAAGAAGATAGAAGGATTGGTTCACAGGATGGACTCCCTAGGATGCAGGGACCTGTGGCTCGCGTGAGTGTTAGCCAAAGGGACTCCATGGTATAAACTGGCAGCCTGTGATTCAAAGGCACATTTTCTGTTTGGGGATCTACTCAGATATTTGAGATCATTTATGCCCCACCTACCAATATCTCCAGAAAAAAAGGGAAAGAAAAGAAAGACACAACAACCTGACTGCTTGTTGATGAACAAACAATCTGCGCGATTACTCAGGTCTGGGCGCTGGGAAACACAAGCGCAGCCTCTGTCTACTCGGTTGAAAGCTGTTTCCGCCTGTCATCTTTCGGCATTAAGTGGTTTTTGCAAACTCTGCTGCCATTTACACATCAGAATATCAATAATTGACTGTGGTGCTGGTGACAGCCAGGTTTCTGATAATGCCTCGGCTGTGATATCTCCTGCCTGGGCCTCGATCTTCTTCAGATCTGCAGCTGTGGGCATAGAGGTGCTAGGAAGAATACTGATAGCAGGAAGTAAATGAAGATGGAAACTCCACATGGAGCTGCCCTTGAGAAGCTGTTTCTGACCCAGCCTTCCCCACGTCGTCACCTCCCCCAGGAACACCCTGCCGTCTAACAGTTCCCTCTTAACAATTCTGTCCCCACTTTTACACTTCTCTCTCCAGCCAAAACAGTTCTTAGAGTTCACAGGCTTCGAATTCTAACACGTACCTAACCAATTTCTACACGGGAAATAAGTGCCAGAACATTTCCATGGGGGGTTGTAGTTCCCTTTAGCTTAAGTAGGTCACTGCACTAAAGATAGCAGAAAGACAGGATGAATGACAATAAGCCCTGGATTTAGCTGGGTTTTGATCTGTGAAAAACACTGAAGCGCAGAGTGGACAGACCGGGAGTGCCAGGGAAGTCCCCACGATCCTTCCGATGACTCAGCCCTCACAGAGTCCCTAGTCAGACAGGCAGGGTGAACACTGGAAAGACTTCAGCTCTAAAGATGGGAAGTCACTGCTGGACTATGTCTGTGTGTGTCTGAGTGTACACTTCCTGTGGGGAGAGAGACTCAATAAACAACAGGAGACACTACAGGGAAGGATGGGGTGCTTGGGGCTGAAGAGGTGAAGAAGGGTGATCTGAAATGCAGCTCTCATTAACACGGCGGACTTCCAACAAAAAAATAATTATTAATTAATAATTGAGCAGGGTAGGTAGCACAGCAGTTAATATCAGCGCTAAGAAGAGCGAAGCAGCAATCACGAGTTAGTCAGCCTGGGCTGTGGAAAATGACCCTGTCAGAGGTGAGGGAAGCGGGTCTGTTTCTCACTGTAAACCAAAGTACAAACGGCAAAGGCAACCTTGCTGGGGAAAGGAGGGCTGAGTCACCAAGAGGAAAGATGGCATCATGGGTAATAAACATTGTTAGCAGGTAGCAGCATAGTATATTTTTACATGGAGACATTGTTGGTCTTTATCTCTCAAAAACACCCAAAAGTTTGCTGCTTACCAACTAAAGAAAGAGCTACCCTTCTGTGGCCAGGACATCCCTAGCCTAATCACAGGGTATAGTCTGTGCTATGGTTTAGGTACGATTTCCAGATCTACCAAGCGTAAATGTTTTAACGTCCAGGAGATGAAAATACATTGAAACCTCATTGGCCTCACTGCTTTATTGGTATTGTTCCTGAGATTTTTACTCTAAAGACAGATTGGTCTGGGTGTGGAGCTCCGTGATAGAACCTTGCCTAGCAAGAACAAGGCCCTGGGTTGATCCCTGCCACTGAAGAAAAGAAAAAGATACGAAATACAGCAACAAGACATATAGCTCTCTAGGTGAAGCTGCTCCTGCTGTGTTAGAATGAATTTTATCCACTCACCTATGTGCTAAGCGTTTGTGGGCATCTAGTGAGCAGCAGGTGCTGTAAGGAAAGCCGCAGGGTGAGAAAACTGCCCTATTCCAACTCATACCCAACTCTGAAGACATACTGATCCATAGCGGTGACAATGTGGGCCACATACGGAATTCTAGGCTTTCTCGTGGTCACATTTTAAAAAATAAAAATAGGTGAAAGTGAAACTAACCCTAGAAGTGTATTTTATCTGGTTTGGTAGATCCCAACATGATTGTCCCAACCTGTAATCAACATTTTTACTTTTTAGGATGGTTTCATTCATTCTTTAGCAATTTCATGCATGTATATAGAGTGTTCTGTGATCATATCCATGCTCCAAACATCCCTCCCATTTCCCTCGGACCTCCCAACATGGCCCCCTCACATCTTCACAGACTCTTCTTTTTTTTTTCATAAATCACTGAGATCAATTAATGCTGTTCTCATATGTAATTACATAGAGACATGCAGCAGAGTGAGGGCAACCTACCAGTACCCACACTGCTAAAAAAAAAAAAAAAAAAAAAAATGACACCCCTTCACCCCCAGTAGCCATCTGCTGCCAATAGCTCCTTAGCTAGGGGTGGAACATCATAAGTCCCTTCTCCATCCGCTCTGGCATGTTGACTGGTTTGATCTTGTGTAAGCAACCATAGCTGCTTCAAGTTCACCAGTGCAACAGCCTGTCACAGCAAGACAGCATTTCACAGAACTCAGCCCCAGCTCTTGCGTTATTTCTGCCTCCTTTTCTGGATGTTCACTGAGCCTTGCAGGAGTACTAGACAGGTCCCAACACTAGGCTATCACTTATTCTCAGCACTTTAACTGAGTATGAATCTCTGTAATCACTGCTGCTCACTGTAACAAGGAAATTCTCTGGCCGAGGTTGGAGCAGCACTAATCTTAAAGGTAGAAACACAAATATTTGGAAGATAGTTCGACAACGTGTACATTTGGCAAAACAACAGTCATAGGTTCCTCTCCAGAGCCTATACTCTCTCAAGCCAGGGCTTCTGAGTATGTTTTCAGGGTTAGGGCCCTTCCCCATAGTTGGGACCCTTGACTCCACCCCTCATCCGCCTCAGGACTTTGAGTGAAAAGTCTTCCATTATTACATGCTCTGTCGTCGCATATGTGTTGCCTGAGGCCCAAAGCAATGGAGCCAAACACTGTGGGCAGAAACCTCAGAACTAAACCAAGCAAGCATCTCCTCTTTTTAAGTTGATTATCCTAGGTATTTTGTCCCAGAAATTGACAGTTAACTAACACAGACACCAAGTATGATCAGAAAGGGATAAAAAAGGAAAGAAAGGAAAAGTATTGTTTTAAAACTAAATAAATTCTAGCAGACGTGCTTGATCTATATGTGTATAGATTTATACATTTTATAGTCAACAGAGCAGATATACCTCATGCCTAAGTAATTTCAAACATGCTTACAAGTTTGCCAATAACTTTGCCTTTAGTTCCCAAATTGGAATTAGGTAAAAATAAGAAAAACGTACAAACTCAGTTCCTTGATCAGGCTAGATCGAATCCATGAGGCCATGGCTACTCCATAGATAATGAAGCTTTAGAAGAATAGCTAAACAATAAACAAATGAACTCAAGAAAAGAAAAGCATAAATTCTATTGTGGAGCTGGAGTGATGGCTCAGTGCTTAGGATCACTTTGTGCTCTTGTAGAAGACCCAAGCTAGGTTTCCAGTACCCACATGGCCACTCTCAACAGTTTGTAACTGCATTTCCAGGAGATTCAGCAACATCATTTGGCCTCCAAGAGTATTTCACACATCTGGTGCACTTACACACACAAAAGGAAATACTCATAAACAAAATTTAGATCTCTCTTAAATAGCAGAACAGCTCTACTGTGATATATGAGAAATGATAATCATCCCAATCTGAGAGGAGGACAGAGTCTCCAGAGGAAGTGTGTTCTAAGCCTTTTGAATATTCATATAGGAACAGTGGATTTAAGGGACCTTTTGGAGCTAAGGAAACAGAATAGACAAAGGTCATGGGGCAGAAGGGAATCCATGAGGTCTGTATTGTTAACTCCCTGTGGGGAAGCAGATGGCCCTTTCTCACTGGGTTATTTTAGGAATGATCAGTGAAAGGACTCTAACAAAAAGAGATCAAGCTACATAAGGTAAACAGTATAGTTAGCAATAGCTAACTGTGTGATTTCTTTGGGGCTAAACAGCTGTGGGACCTGGTGGGGGGGGACAGAAACCAAGCAGGATAGAAAACCTCAGTCAACAGTCCTATGCTTGTTTCTTCTCCGTCCAGCTGGAGTTGGTGAACTCCCATTAGCTTAGTTGTTTCAGTGGGTGTCCCCATCATGGTCTTGACCTCTTTGCTCATATTCTCACTCCTCCTACTCTTCAACTGGACTCTGGGAACTCAGCTCAGTGCTCCGCTCCAGGTCTCTGCCTCTGTTTTCATCAGTTTTTGGAGGAAGGCTGAAGAGAACCCTGCTGATGCATTTGGGCCCCCAGATTATCCAGAATTGCCCCCAAATCTCCACTTCAGCATCCCTAACTGAATCATACCTGCTTCTTCATGGTAGAAGACAAATATTCAGAGGCTTCAGTGACATGCATGGAGGTAGGGGGTAGATGTTCAGGGAAAGGGGGAAGGGTTATGGAATAGGAGGGGCCCTATCAGCGTTACTGAAGATACAACAAAGATTTTTTACTGTATCATAAAGCCAATGTAAAACACTATAACTGCAAAATGAAAACTGTATCAGGAAGAAGTGTGAACATGCTGAAAATGAGTTGAGATGTTACACAGTAATCAGACACTTGCTGAAAGCATATGATAGCTTGGACTAGTTGGTAGCTATCATAATGATGGAGGGAACTGGAAGGTTGTGGGAATACTAAGGATCTTTTTTAGGATTGATAATAGACCAGCTGGGTAGTAAAAGTAAGGTTAAGGACATGTCAAAGATGATCCGTAGGTACAATAGAAATACCCTCATACCCATGTTTATCAGGGCACTCTTTACAAGAGCCAACTTATACTGACACTAGATCCACAGAAGTGAGTCCCCCTAACTCTCAGCTATGGAGGAGGAAGGGATCCACAGAGCCTCACCACCTACTGTTGACCTGTAGAGGGAGTGGGTAGCATGGTGTCAATTGTATACCCACTGGTGATCCCACAAGGCTCTGGTGGTTAGCTCCAAACTCAGAATGACACAGACATCCTTGGTTAAATTTTGAAGAACACTAAACAAAACCAAAACTAATAATGAAAGAAGACTTATGAAAGGGGAGCTGGTAGAAATGGGGAGGGATAGGAGATGACTGGGAGGAGAACCAAAATACACACTGTACATGTATGAAAGAACAATGTTATTAATAAAAAAAAAGTAAAACCAAATAACTAGCACAGGTGCCCAACAGTGCATGAGTAGCTAAATAAAGCATGGTATAAATTCACAACAGAGTATTATTCAACCATAAAGAAGAATGAAATTATGTCATTTTCAATGAATGGAACTAGAGTTCATCTTATTAAGAAAAATAGGCCAGACTCAGAAAGGCAAGTATCACATATTTTCCTTCACATACAGAATACACATATATGTTTACATGTATGAAGACATTAAAGTTGAACAAGGACTATGTGGGTAGAAAAGAGTGGGACCAATGGAAGACAGAAAAGTCAAGAGAAGAAACAAGAGCCAAAATGTTCAAAGTACATTGTACGCAGGCTATAGAAGTACCATAAAGAAGCCCATTATTTTCTATAACTCATGCACGCTATGAACTTATAAAGAAAAAGGATGAGTGATGAGAGATTTGAAGAAAAATTAAAATGATTCTTTTTCTGACCTACTGGATGAGATTGAAACAGACTCTATCGGCTACGCATTAGGTACTTTTCTCATTGATATGACAAGATGCATAACAAGAAGCAATTCATGGGGAAAAGGGTGTGTTCTGTTCATGATTTGAGGATGCAATCCATCACAATGGGAAAGGCACGGTGGCGAGAGCAGCTCTCATGTGAGGCAGTAGATCGTGTTGCTTGCACAGTCCAGAAGCAGAGAAAGATGAATGCTGGCACTCAACTCACTTTCTATTCCCTCTTTATTCAGCCCTGGACCTCAGCCCATGGGATGGCACCATCCACATTCACGGTGAGGCTCCCCCCAGTTAAATCTCTTTGGAAAACTCGGAGGCATGCCAGCAGCAGGTGCATCTCCAAGGTGATGCCAAACTCATCCAAGTTGACAGTGAAAATTACTGTAATGATGGCAACACACTTAAATCAGGTTATTCTGGAGGACAAAGGATATGATTTTAAATGTGCTGAATTTGAAGTAGCTCTAAGATAATTAAGTAAAAATATTAAAATAGCAATTTCATGAAATATGAATTTTTAAAATGCAGCTTTGAGGAGAGTCTTTTTCCATAGATTCAGAGAGCAGCTGACACCAGGCAATATTTAACAGGATCAGAATCCTTTTAGGAGGCCTTCACAGACCATTGCATGATGCTGTAAAGGCAGAGGCAAAGTTTCAGTGGAAAACTCAGGATTTTGGAGTTACCAGGACCATAGGATATCTACCGAGGGAAATTGTGGGTATTAAGTGGAACTATTTCAGGAGAAATGTGTGCTACAGGCAGCAGAATCAAGGAATGGAAGTAAACCTCTGCAAATGAAACCAACCAAACAAACAAACAGGTACAGCTGATCTTAAAGTAATCTTTGCAGGTGGAGTATTCCCCCAAATAATCTTTTAGAAACAATATTAATTGTAAACTCTCAACTGATAGCTTAGGCTTATTACTAGCTAACTCTTACATTTATGTTACCCTATACTTCTTATCTATGCTTTGCTACATGGCTCGCTCAGTACAGTTTCTCAGTATGGCAGGCCCATCTTGCTTTTCTCTGCAACTGCTGGCAATTCCTCAGACTCTGCCCTTCTTCTTCCCAGCATTCTCAGTTTGGCCCTCCCACCTAACCTTATTCTGTTCAGCTATTGGCCAGTCAGCTTCTTCATTAAGCCAATCACAGTGACATATATTCACATAGTATAAAGGAATATTCCACAAAACTTTAATCAAAATTATTCAGAAGAGATAATAAAGGCCACTACATATTAATAAAATGAATAATTCACCAAGGATATCTAAAATTGTAAATATATAAGTACAAAATTTGGGGGCTCCCGGTTTTATAAAACAAACACTAAAAGTCTATAAAACACTGAAAAGTCATACAGGTACCCCAAATAATAATAGCAATAGTGAGAAACTTTACCACCCGACTCCCATCTCTAGATAAGTTTTCCAAACGAAAAATTGACAACAAAACTTGAGAGTTTATCAAACAAATCCATTGGATTTAACATTTACCTACAGAGTACTCCATCTAAAATGGAGAACCTAGCACTACTGTTTTGCTAAATAGACCTGTGGACAGACTGCTTCTAAATACTCATATGGATATCCATATATTAGTGCTGCTTTCAATCTTCATCAGACATGTGATCTAGATCTCATTTCCTAAGGCTTCACTCTCCTGCTGTAGAGACTCATCAGGTTGGTCTGACCTCAGCAATAATTGAGAGCAGTTGCCCTCAAACCCCCAAGTGGTGGCTGGAATGAGGAGCTGTTTGAGGAAGTGCTGCAGCCTTGGAGGAAGTTCATGACTAGTGGTGAGCTATGAAGTCAAAAGCCTAGCACCATTCCCAGTGTCTCTCTGTCTGTCTGCCTGTCTGCCTCTCTCTCTCTCTCTCTCTCTCTCTCTCTCTCTCTCTCTCTCTCTCTCTCTCTCTCTCTCTCTCTCTCTGTGTGTGTGTGTGTGTGTGTGTGTGTGTGTGTATGTGTGTGTGTGTTTCATAGTCATGCTTGTGAAGTACCATGTCTGCTACCTCCTGCCACACTGTCCCCACCATTATAAATTCTCACTCCCTGGAACCATCACCCCCCCAAAAAACGTATTTCTTCCATAAGTTGTCTTAGTCATAGTGTTTGTTTTATTATAGCAACAGAAAAGTGACTAATACACCCCATAAGAATAAAAAATAGTCTCTCTCCCTCCCTCTCTCCCTCTCTCCCTCCCTCTCTTTCTCTCCCTCCCTCTCTCTCTCTCCCTCCCTCCCTCCCTCCTTCCCTCCCTCTCTCTCTCTCTTTCTCTCTCTCTCTCTCCTCTCTCGTCTCTCTCTCTCCTCTCTCTCCTACTCCCAGACTCTCTTCCCTACTGAACTCTAATCCTACAACACCTGTTGTTTGTTACCACCTTAAGCACCAAGAACTGGCACAGTCTTTTGGAACATACTGAAAGCAAGAACATTACAATATTTAGGAGCTGAGCTAAAAGACCTCCTAGCAATTTGCACCCTTGCCTGTCCTGAGGTATTCCCACTATGGCCTTCCATGGAGTTCCTGTGTGTGTGTGTGTGTGTGTGTGTGTGTGTGTGTGTGTGTGTGTGTGTACACAAGCGCGTGCTAGACAACTCTCTGGAATACAATTTTTCTATTTGCCTAAAAAAGGTAAGTAGATTGCCTAGAACTGATGAGTCCATTTGATCCAAATTCCACCTGGAGTTCTAAGAGTGTTATAGAACCCACCTAACAGTATAACATGGTTCCTATGGAGAAGTGAGTTCTGAATTCCAGTAAAGCACATCCCTTTGCCATTGCCACCACAGGAACAGCCAGGCTCTTGCCTTCCTTCTACTGCCTGCCAACCCAATGGTAGGGAACCACCCAAATCACGAGTGCTTTGCTATTTAAGAAGGAGTGTGAGAGCCGGAAGGGCATGAGAGGAGAGCAACACTAGTCTGTGGAGAGAAGGGGGGCACAAGAGCTTAACTACCTCTGGGGCTTAGGCTCCCCCAGAGATAGGCTGCTCTTCCCGCCAAAGCCAGGCCTTGGTGTTGTGAAGTGTACCTCAGCCTTGCTGTTGTATAAAACAATAGAATTGGGGGGTTGAATAAAAGAGGGGCACAGACTAAAAAAAATCTGTTAAACCTAGGGATGGGTTTCTATGTATGGTCACATATGAGTTAAAATATTGGAAATCTAAAGTCACATTGGTTTTATGGCCAGTACAGTTAATGTTGATGGGGTCAAATCCAATCTTTGCACTGTACCATGGTTGTCTGAAGTAGGTAGCTCACAGTCAGTCCGATTTAATATGGCTCGTCTTTTGAATTAGAAAGAATCCCTTGATGTGGGAGAGTCTTCTGTTTGAGTTGATTTCATTGGCTAATAAAGAAACTGCCTGGCCCATTTGATAGACCGCCCCTTAGGTGGGTGGAGTAGACAGAACAGGAAGAGGAAGTGAGGTAGAAGGATCAGTCAGATGCCACGCCTCACCTAAGTTAGTCAGACTGCTGTGCCTCTCCTCAGAGAGATGCCAGACACGATGAAGCTCCAGCCCAAGATGGACGTACGCTAGAATCTTTCCGGTAACACCACTTCGTGGTGCTACACAGATTATTAGAAATGGGTTAAAGCAAGATGTGAGTAAGAGGCTGAAAATAATGAGCCAGGCAGTATTTAAAAGAATACAGTTTCTGTGTAATTATTTTGGGTAAAGCTAGCCGGTGGCCGAGAGCCGGGCAGGACGAAAAGCAGGCCTGCCCATAGCTCCTCACTACAATCCCTTGGCCCCTGTCAATAACCAAGCTCTCTCTCTCTCTCTCTCTCTCTCTCTCTCTCTCTCTCTCTCTCTCTCCCTCCTTCCCTCTCTGCACTTTAATTGATATTTAGCTTGTGTAAAGGCAGGATGTATTTATATTTATTTTAACAACCCTAAGATGGCTCCCTTAATTAGGATATATGCTTCCCTGCTCCCATATCCACCCTTCCTATATCCCAAGCATCCCATTCCCCCAAGCTCTTCCCATCCTCCCCTTCACGCTTTTCTCTCCCCATCTCCCCTTGCCCCCATCTCACCCCACCCCCAAGTTCCCAATTTTTGCCCGGCAATCTTGTCTACTTCCAATATCCAGGAAGATAACTATATGTTTTTCTTTGGGTTCACCTTCTTATTATCTTCTCAAGGATCACGAATTATAGGCTCGATGTCCTTTATTTATGGCTAGAAACCGGTTATGAGTGAGTACATCCCATGTTCATCTTTTTGGGTCTGGGTTACCTCACTCAGAATAGTGTTTTCTATTTCCATCCATTTGCATGCAAAATTCAAAATGTCATTGTTTTCTATCGCTGAGTAGTATTCTAGCATGTATATATTCCACAGTTTCCGCATCCATTCTTCCACTGAAGGGCATCTAGGTTGTTTCCAGGTTCTGGCTATTACAAATAATGCTGCTATGAACATAGTTGAACAAATGCTTTTGTAGTATGATTGGGCATCTCTTGGGTAAATTCCCAAGAGTGGAATTGCTGGGTCCTGGGGTAGGTTGATCCCGAATATACTGAGAAACCGCCACACTGCTTTCCAAAGTGGTTGCACAAGTGTGCATTCCCACCAGCACAACCCCACAACCTCTCCAGCAAAGGCTATCATTGGTATTTTTGATTTTAGCCAATCTGACAGGTGTAAGATGGTATCTCAAAGTTGTTTTTATTTGCATTTCCCTGATAGCTAAGGAGGTTGAGACAAAATTAAATGTACAGAAGAACAGGAGTCTCTGTTTAATCTCCCTGGATCTTCTCATAAATGTCAAGCAAAGGGTATTTTCCAAGATGGCGGATGGCAGAATGTGATAAGTTCCCTGCTTTTTTATTACATTTATTCTGTACGTGTGTGTACATACACATATATGTGAGGGCATGCATATGCCACAGTCCATATGTGGAGGTCAGTGAACAAATTGTGGAAACCTGTTCTCTTCTATCACGTGGGTCTTGAGATCAACCCCAGGTCATCAGGCCTGGCAGCAGGCAGGCCCTTCCATATGTTTTTAATTTTTAATTTAGTAAGTTTGGATATTCAAGAAGAATTTTTAAATGATAATAATAATATAAAAGTGTTTCTTTTTATTGTAAGTGAAAGTTGATTTAAATTTGGATGGTTCTCTTTTTATCAAAATCTATGTTATTCTACTTAAGATATTATAATGCCAAATTACTTTTACATACCTAAACATGAATTTAAGAAATAAAACACGACTGAGAGTGGCTGATGGTGGAGTCTGACCGAGGAGCCAAGGACAGTGGCGATGGGCTTGGTCTCTATGACATGGACAGGCTCTGTGTGAGCCTTGTCAGTTTGGTTGCTCACCTTCCTGGACCTGGGGGGAGTTGGGAGGACCTTGGACTCAACATAGTGTAGAGAACCCTGATGGCTGGTTGGCCTCAAGAGGGAGGGAGTGGGGGTGTGGGTGAAGGGGAGGGGAGGGAAGGGGAGGTTGAGGGGAGGAGATGGCAATTTTTAATAAAAAAATAAATAAATAAAATAAAACACGATCTAGAAAATTTAACAGATTTAGAAAAGGAATGGGGACCACCTTAAGTTTCAGAAACCTAGTAGCTTTGGTATTAAATTATCAGATTGAACAATTCATGGAAATTAATTAGGTGCAATCGATTCAATGATAGTTTATGATCATGTACTAAACAATATAGTATGGAACATAAGAATATGCACACAAAACACCCAGCAAGTCCCATCATTCATGAACACACAAACACACACAAAAGAAAGAATGAACCCAAGGTGAGCTTCTGAAAGCGTCAACAATTTAAATAGATGAGAAAATTAACAGAGCCCAAGTAGTGCCCCTTGTTCTTTGATAAGAGACTATGAAGAAATTGGCTTGACCCAAGTTAAAGAGGTATTTTTGGAACAACTGGGGAGAGTTGAAAAGTAAGGAGAACCCCTATTGCTGAAATAGACCTTGATGGGCAGAATGTATGTCAATTATGAGGTCACAGAAAGGAGAGGAACAGCACAGTGTGGAGACACGAAGAGGGATAAAGACAAAAGGCACTTTAACAGAAATACAGATACAAAGAGCTGTTCATTAGACATAAGTAGGAGACAATTCTCTTTCCTCTGGAACTTTTGACCTGGGTTCTTTTATTCCTGGGGTCATTTTATATTTTTTTTTAGATTATAATGTAATTACATTTCTCCCTTCTATTTCTTCCCTCCAAACCCTCCTATATACAGATATCCAGTCTCCTTTAAATTCATGACCTCTTTTTCCACTAATAGTTATTGCATGCATATATGCATACTATATACATATATATTCCTAAATATAACTTGTTCAATCCATATAATGTTACCTGTATGTATGTTTTCAGGGCTGACCGACCAATTGGTGTACTGTTCCCTGGGGAAGGATACCCCTCCCAGCTTTCCTCTGTTGCCTATGGTTCTTTGTGTAGAGTTAAGGCCTTGTGGGCTTTTCCCTGTCCAGTTTGACATGTTCATTGGTGTCATGCTTGTTCAACTTATGTGTGGTTAGTCATGTTGATGAGAGTTTATGAACTGTAGCTTCTGACATTACTGGGAGACAATCTCACATTAAACTTCCTGATCCTCTGGCTCTTACAATCTTTCTATCCCTTCTGCAACGTTCCCTGAATAGAATGTTTGTAGAAGGAAGGGGCGGGGCTGCGTCCCGCCAC
Organism: Arvicola amphibius; assembly: GCF_903992535.2. Lineage (NCBI taxonomy): Eukaryota > Metazoa > Chordata > Mammalia > Rodentia > Cricetidae > Arvicola > Arvicola amphibius. The sequence goes on from NC_052051.1 coordinate 146,951,924, forward strand.
CCGGCCGCAGGCTAGCTTTACACCCGAAATAATTACACGGAAACTGTATTCTTTTAAAACACTGCCTGGCCCATAGTTTCAGCCTCTTATTGGCTAATTCTCACATCTTCCTTTAACCCATATTAGTGATCTGCATAGCACCACAAGGGGTGGCTTACCAGGAGAGATCTTAACCTGCGTCCATCTCAGAGAGGAGAAGCATGGTGACTGCATATGGCAACTGCCTGAAGCATCTCCCCACTCCTGCTACCCAGCATTCTGTTCTGTCTACTCCGCCTACCTAATTTTCTGTTCTCTTAAAGGGCCAAGGCAGTTTTCTTTATTAATTAACCAATGAAAGTAACATAGACAGATAACTCTCCTCCATCAAATGTTTTGTAGGTGTATCCATTGGGACTGGACTTTACAACTCTGTATTTGATTGGTTGTAGTTTTCTGTAGTGGTAGTGGTCACCATCTGTTGCAATGAGAAGTTTACACAGTGAGGTGTGAACACTTGTCTGTGGTTATAAGGACTAATGTTTAGATAGTTGTTAGGGATTATGCTGGTTTAGTAAATTAGAGGTTGTAGATTCTCCTCCATAAACCTTGGCTTCTCTAACACTGAATAGTTAGGTATCCAGTAGCAGGCATGATTTCCCTTTTGGTACTGAGTCTTAAATCCATGGTTCTGTTTTTTTTTTTTCTTTTTGGTGTTTCAAGACAGGTTTTATTTGTGTAAGCCTGGCTGTCCTGGAACTCATTCTGTAGACCAGGCTGACCTTCAACTCAGAGATCTGCCTGCCTCTGTCTCCCAAGTGCTGGGATTAAAGGAGTGCACCAGCTCGTGGCTCCATTTTTATATACCTTTCATTTGTATCTTGTTTTATCATTTAATTCTGTTTCATTTTGATCTGGTTCTCTTTACTTGTCTTTGTTTTGGTATGGTAATGCTTCTCGTTTTGTTGTAAAAATATATATACTTATTTTGGACATAAATGATAGACATAAAAATGTAGAGGGGCATTAAAGGCACCAGTATTCTCATCCCCCAGAGATGACTGTAGATCTCTTTATGTGTAAGTCTTTCAGATCCTGGTATATATTTCTAAGAGCAGTGTTAACAGGACGGGCAGGGGGGAGAGGCTTGATTACACACATGCCCACTGACTGCCTTCAGGCATGAGTCATCACTCCCCAATCCCACATACATGAGACTCCCATCAAACATGCACTACCCATCATTGCCCCAAATCCTCAGCCCTTAACTGTAGGCAGACCCCATAGCCGCCTTCTCTTTGAGGTACGGGAGCTGCTTGCTGTGCAAATCCAGACTTAAGTTCAAGGCAAAACTGTACTTTCTGAGTCTAGATCTACATGAAGCTCAGGGACCTAAAGTGGAGAAGTCATGTATTCTCCTCATCCCACCTCTCTCCCCCATGGGAAAACCCACACAGCATCACCCAGGAGTAACAGTGATGGCTCTTCCTACTGCCACCCCTAACTCCCTCCTCCATTATAAACATTGCCAGTCAACTTCCATCTTCAGACACCTCCGGTGCCATGGTCCATGCCATACAGCGCTCTTTTTCTACAAATTAGCTGCTAATGAACTTTTTGGGGAGAGGGAAGATCTCTTTTGCAGCCTTCTGCTAGTAGTCTTAATGGTGGTCACTGAACTTTTTCTTTCATTTGTAGTGAATACTGTGGAGCTATATCTAACCCCTTTGTTGAGAATATGAATACCACTTATTCATAGCTTTGGTCAAAAGTTTAAGACAACAGAAATTTCATTTTACATTCTAATATCTGTATGCATACATACACAGCTCACACAATAGTAACTGAGACCCTAGCATATCATTTTAACCCACAACACTCCTGCATTACACCTCTACAGTAAACTTTACCAATGCTGCAAAGTACAATCCAAAATCATGCATTTTAATTAAGTTATTTTACAGCCAAACCACAGCTTTCCCTCCATTCCCTCCTCCCACTCCCTCCCTTCACCTCCTCTCTGCCTCCCCTCAACCACCCCTCTCCCATATTCGCTCAGAAAGAGTTAGGCTTCCCATGGGCATCAGCAAAGCATGGCACATCAAGATCATGCATTTTATTCATGCATCGTTTCCCATCATATGACTCTGTATTTTCAATCAGTTAATTAAATACTTATAATTTTACTAGTGCAAATATCACTGCAATGAACATCTTTGTATGTGAACCTTAGTACATATATACCCAGAGTTTTATACACAGAAAGATTCACATTGTGACATTTGATTATATCCTTAGAATAAGTCCTAAATGTGGAATATTTCCATCAAAGATTATAGACATTTTGAAGGCTTTGATACATACAACAGAGAAATACCTCAAGAAACATGGAATACCTCACACATTTACTATTCACAAATATTACTATCCTATTCTCCAAAATTCTGTGATATGATTGGTGGAAAACCTTTCTTGTTTGGGTTTGTGTTCAACTGATATTCAAGCAGGCTTATTTTATTGACTGTATTTTTCTGCAAGTGTCTCATTGGTAGCCTGTGTTCCTTCTTTCTCACAATGTTATTTTCTTACTAATTTTTTCATTCAATAAGGATAATTACCCTTTTGTCAAACTGTATTGTTTCCCAATTTCTTTGGCTTGATTTTCTTTCATATTTTGAACTGCAGAAACTTTTTATCCTATGCTGCCAAATCCACTGGTATTTCCATTACACAGCCTAGCTTAAATGGAAAAGGATCTACTGCAGAGAGCGTGGTTAGCTTAGAGAAATTTCAGAAGACCTCTGCCTCCTCTGTGTGCCTTAATGAATCCTGTTGCCAGTCTCTGAATCTCTCTGCTTCTCCTCTAACCCCTTCTAGCTTCATAGTCTCACACGCCACAGGATGTTTTCTCCTGCCTGATAACCTGTTGACTCCATATCTAGAGATTGTAGAGATTTGACCTCATATCTAGAGACTGTAGAGATTTGACCTCATATCTAGAGATTGTAGAGATTTGTCCTCAAGATAAATGTTGTAAGGAAACAAGCCCAGCTTTCTGACATGATCACCTTCAGACCGAGGATCAGTGCCAACAATCCTCAGAGTTGATGGATAAAAGGCATGTTGCCAAACTAAGAAGATAGGAAATAGGCCATTGGCAAAGCAAACTTTTTTTTTAAAAAAAAAAAAAAGCATCCTTTACAAGTTTTTCCTTAGTATTTTCTTCTACTAGTTTGATGCTTTTACTTTTTCTTTAACATATTTTCTTAGGTTTCCTTTTCATTTTTATTTTATTTAGAAATTTATTGATATATCTTCTCTAGGGCCCTCATTCTTCCTTTCAGTATCACGTTCATATTAAGTTCATTTTTACTACTGTGCTCCACTACGGTGTGATTATCTCAAGCCTCATCTCCGTGTAGCCCAGCATTCCCTTCACCGCAGCACATATGTGACCTTTTCTTCAGTTCATTCTACACATCATGCCAAAGTTAACACTCCCCAAACTCCACCTCTATCCCCTCAATGGTATCGTTTCCCTTCATGCAATGCCGCAGTGCGTCCACCCTGCCAATCTAGCACAGAGGAAATGACTGCTAATATGGCAATGTTCCCTGGGCTAAGTCACAATGAACTCTTACGCCATGCAGCCTTCACACCTCTGCTTGGTAGATACCAGCTCTTTTGCACAGAAGAGAAACTGGAGTTCAAAGAAACTAAAGCACATGAATTAGATTGTTCTTATGTGGTGGAGCTGAATCCTGACCTCTCCGTCTGCATCCTTACCCAAGAAACCGGTCAGCCCACAGCACACAGGTCTCAGAGCAGCTGTCTCCGCTGTTTCCCACATCCTGGCTGTGCTTCCGCTCACTGTCATAGCTCCACTTCCAGTTTAACGAAGCCCATCTCCCAGTCCTCCCTCTGCTGCCCCCAATCCTGTGAGCTTCTTTTTTGTCTTTGAAACTTTTCTTGTGGTACTTAAAATCACTGTGGCTTTTACTCTCCATGTACATACACTACTCTTTAGCCGCTCAGGATTCATCAAAGTCATGGGAATGACTGTCGTGGTATCATAGTGCCTACATTCATGTGACCTTCATTTTATTTCATAGATAACCCAAAACAGAAGAATGGGGATGCTGTAAGTTATATCTTGCAATGATATTATAATAACTGATCTACTTATTAGTCATTGTTAGTCTTTGACTGTGTCTAATTTATAAGTTAAATTTAATCATTGATATGTTTAGGAAAAATACGTAATACACAGGGTTTTGGCATCTATTGGGATCTTGGAATGCATCCCCATGAATAAAGGGGACTACTGTTATTTAGAGTCCACCCTGCCCATCTTCACTTTTCATTCAAATTTTACTTTTCCTATAAAATCTTTGCATCTCAGAAAATAGTATTTCTTCTTAGAAAACCTAAAATATATTTATCTGATGGCCACTTACTAAATTTATAGTGTTTTACATTCTTACCTATCTGCCAACTAGATTTTGAGTCTCTTGTGGCCTACTCAGGACTTGTATTTTTTTTATTCTCTACATGCTTAGCTCAGAGACTTAGAAGGTATCCAGTGCTTACTGACCCACATTCTTCTTAAGAGTGCTATACTGAGTCATAACAACTCAGAATCTCCCATCCCTGGATCAGTGATTTTTATGAATAAAGGTAATAATTGTCATAAAATTCTAAGATTAAAGATAACATTGGGAAGTTTTCACTACATGAATTCAATTTGCCTTGTAATAGACATGCTAATGAACATGGAGAAGGGATTTATTACTAAATTTCCCTACATAGGAGGTTTGGGTAATACACTTTTAAATAGTTCATATGATCTAAATAGATGGGAAATCAATTTTACAGGACATTATTATAAGCTTTTTACCCACTACAATTCACTTTCTGGTAGACTTTACAATATTTTATACAATAAATACAAGTTACAGGAAAACAAACGGTTCTGGAAGATGTGGATGAAGCATCCACACAGCAATTTGTATGGAGGTTGGGTTGGAGCATCTTTTTCAACTGACATTGCTTTGAAAATTGCATGAAACGTTGGAGATGATGAATGTTTACAATTTGCATCCATAGTGTTGCTAACACAATAGCCTGTTAAATCCCTAGCCAGGAATATGAGCAGACTGCAGGCCATCCACATTATTTATCAAGAGGGGAAAATACATTATTCACCAATTTTAATTGCTCCTATGGCACTAACATCCTGAAAATGAAACGTAAGAATGTGGCCTTGGGGAAGCTTTGCTGGCAATGACTTCAATGCAAACCTGACCAGGGGGACTATTGTCTGTTTCACAGCTACCCAAGGACCTGAATAAAATAAGGTAATAGTTTCAGCTCAGGGCCTAGTGGACAGCGGTATGTTTTAAAACTCATTTTATCCACAAAGGATTCAATGACTTCTATGCGTGACCCAAAACAAATAAGCCAGAGACTAGACTGACACAGAAATAGTATTATATATTCTCATCCTTAAGAGAAGTTTTAAATTAGGCCGACGTTCAAATATTTAACAAAACACTGGAAGAAGAAATGTTTTCACATTTCTCCTACCTAGAGAAATGAATCCTCCGATATTGCAAAATCATCTTCAGATTTACTCCCAAAAAGTAAATTACTACAAAACATTAAGTTTTCATTTATTTTTATTTGTGCAAATGCATGTGTATATGTGTACGTACACCTGTGTGCAGCTGTCCGCAAAGGCCAGAAGGAGATCTAGGGTCCCTTGGTGCTGCAGTTACAGGTCCTGTGAACTCCTCAACATGGGTTCTGAGAACCAAACTCTGACACTCTGTAAGAGCAGCAAGAATTCTTAACTGTTGAGCCATCTCTTCAGCCCCCAGACACAACTTTTATGGAGAAAAAAAAAAAAAAAAAGAAACATTCGTTTTAAGAAAAAGCACAAGTTTATTTTTCAGATAAGAATCACACATTCTCTCAAAGACAAGCCTTAAGGGACAATTTTGGGGAGGGAGAATGCCAAAATTAGCCTGGCCTTCCTGCACAGAAAGTCGGAAAGGAGAAATGGGGAACTGAGAACACAGATGGTGAGAAATACCAAATCAGAGAAGATATCTTTGAATTCAAAAGACAGACAGAGGGCACCAATTATCATGAAACTCATGAAACCATAGAAATACTTGGTCCTGAATCAGGGTGCCTGCAACCCCTCCCACTCACAGCAATGCTGCCCTTCCAGTTGATCAGGCGATCTTGTCATCTCATGGCTGTCTTCAAAAATGTGTCCTACCACCCACAGTCTTGTTGCAGGGGCTTTTAGTGCAGCAGGACATTTCTTGTCCAGCCGTGACTGACCCAGAGACCTGAAGTGCCAGACACTCATTGGTCACCAAAAGTCAACGAAAGCCCATGCCTCTGAGTTCCTTGCCTCAAACCAATGAAGACTAAACATAGACTTCTGTGCAGGAGCTTTACAGAAAAGTGAAGAATTGAGAAAAAAAGTAAGAATTTAAGGAAAAGTGAGAGACATTTCTGAAAGTTGGAAGGATTCCCAAAAGAGAAGAAAAGCCCCCAAATTCTTTACATGCAGAAACTGGACAAAGGCTGTAGTGATCTCTACTTGAGATTGTTTACTTCCCTGGGTTATCAAGAGCCATTCCAATGGAAGGCAAACAAAACTCCGTGGCTGTCCCCTAGACCAAACATGTGCTGCCAGTATGCAGTGCATCCAGTCAGGGGTGACTGAAGACCCCACACACACACTCTCCTATCCCCACCCCCACCCCCACCCCTCCTCCATCTCCGACTTGTGCTTTGTTAGCTGTTGTTGACCTTGACTCTCTCCAAGCTGTTAGTCATTGGCTGCTGTTGCTATCTCTGGCCTTGCACGTGTCCCAAGAGGTGTGAAATACACTAAGCTCTCTGTATTCTCACAGCTACTAGGAAGTATCTGGATTGTTCCTAGAGTTCCTGGCTACAGGATGCTCTGTGGTCTCGTCCCTGGGACAGGTGAAGGCTTTTCGTTAGAAGCCATCCTTCCCCACACCACTCTGTAACAGTTGGCTTCAGTAGAAGCAGGAATATATGAAAAGACAGTACTAATATAAGGGTGGCACTGTAGGCCATTTGGAAGGTTTTAGGTTTAGTCTTTGTGAAACGAGATGCCACCTTGGAGTCTTCGGTTTACACTTGCTCCTTTGGGGCTTGGGGAAGAGGGGAGACAGCTGTACTGTTGTCCTGGGCCCCATGTCCTGTCCCTCCTCTGAGCTGCTCAGTATGATTATCTCATATCCAGCCACAAGGCTGCTTATTTATCTGTTCAGTGCTCTACATGCTGCTTTGATCCTTCCTTTAACTCCGGCTTCTGTTCTCACAGCAACATATGTAACTTGCAGCTTTAACCTAGGGACAACTAGCTATACTGAGCCTACTTCTTGTTCTCTGCTCTGATTCTTACTTCCTTTAGTCAGTTCTCAACACCTTTGTGATGTCAACCAAAGACTCCAAGGTGGCGTCTTGTTTCACAAAGACTAAACCTAACACCTTCCAAATGGCCTACAGTGCCACCCTTATATTCTCCAGCCAGTCACTTGATTGAATTTCCTCACTGCCAAACCTATACGCAGGCCTCACCTTCTCACGGTCACCATGCTTAGACGTGCAGCCTGGCAAAGCCGCTGTAGTTGGTGCTCTCCTTCCTCCATCACATTCTTAAATTTTTTGGTTGGAAATACCTACGTCTGCATCTCTAACCATAATACATATATGTGAGGTGAGATATATATCACCTCCTAACTCAATGACTATTCACTGGTTAGTGTCATCCTTGTAGAATGTTCCATAAGATAAGGGAGCTCTTCTTTATTCACTAGTTTATTCTAATTTTTTTTTTTTTTTTTTTTGGTTTTCAAGACAGGGTTTCTCTGTGGCTTTGGAGCCTGTCTTGGAACTAGCTCTTGTAAACTAGGCTGGCCTTGAACTCATAGAGATCCGCCTGCCTCTGCCTCCCAAGTGCTGGGATTAAAGGCCACCACCTCCTAGCTCTAAATTCTTAAAAAAAGAGAGAGAGAGAGAGAGAGAGAGAGAGAGAGAGAGAGAGAGAGAGAGAGAGAGGGAAGGAAGGAAGGAAGGAAGAAAGAAAGAAAGAAAGAAAGAAAGAAAGAAAGAAAGAAAGAAAAAAGAAAGAAGAGAAAGAAACTAGGACATAGCAAAGTCTAAAAACAAATCGGCTGGGTAAATAAATGAGGCACAGACAACCAGATAATTATCATCAAGCTAATGTTTCAAATTCCATAAGAGGTAGCCAATTCCCTTAGGTTAATCTTCTCCGTGGTCTCAGAAAAATATATTCTATGGATTAGGTTATTCTAGCAAACTGATAATTTGGTAAAAAGGCTGAGTTGGTAAGCTGAATTGACAAGCCTCAGAAGTTTAAAAACTTAATACGGTGATACCTTTGGAAGATGAAGGCAGGAGGACCAGGAGTTAAAGGATATCCTTGGCTACATAGTGAGTTCAAGGCTAGCCTTGACTACATGAGACTGTCTAAAAGAGAGAGAAACTATATCATTTCACAATGGTTAAATATTAAATATTCAAGGAGATAACCAGAAGTGGAGAATACAGGAGAGTAAAGAATCTCAAGTCCGCTAATAGAATCCAAAAGAACAAAGATTAAAGAAAGTGATATTACATTTGTCTTGATGGGCAAAGTTTCTTTAGTGTAATATAGTATTTTTTAATGTAAGTTTAAAACATAACATATTTATTTGTCATGTCTCCTTTGAATCATGTAAAGACATTTTTCTTGGCTCTCCACCAACTACTATTTATTTATATTCAAGACTGATTTCGGTGTTTTTCTCCTTCCTTGCTTCTCAAAATCTTCATGCTAATTTTTGATCTTGCATTTGTATATTTTGTTTGCCATTACTTATTTCTATTTCAACAGACTTCACGCCTTATTTAGACAATTTTCTACTTTTCTTGACATTTCTGTGAGTATACATTGCTCCATTTCACAGTATTTTTGTAATAACTGATCATTTAATTTAGTATTAAATCAGTTCCCTTCAAATTTGATAATCAATTGTATTAATTTTCCCTTTTACCTCAAAATTTTAACTTTTGAAATTGAGATTGTCTTTCCCATTAGAGTCTCAGTTAAATTTCTTCATATATTAGGAAACTCCATCTAAAGTGGTAGTATTCTCATTCCAATTTGTACGCCTATTTCTTTTCTTGCATCGTTACTAAAACTCCTCATACGATGTCAGCGAGAGTGTTAAGGATACATACATTTTTGCCAGGTCCCATTCTTAATAAGAAAGGTATTCTTCACTTTTAGCAACAGTATTAGCTGTGGATCTTTGTGGCGTGCAGGGGAAGTATATAACATGTGTTAATTAAGTTTCTATTGCTATTTTGAAGCATTATGACCACAGGCAACTTGGAAGGAAAGGGTTTATTCGGCTTACACTTCCATATCACAGTTCAACATCAAAGGAAATCAGGACAGGTACCTGGACACAGGAGTTGCTACAGAGACCACAGAGGGATGCTGCTTACCAGTTTGTATCTCATAGTTTGCTCAGCCTCCTTTCTTAGAGAACCCCAGACCACCAGCTCAGTCGTGACTCCACCCACAATGGCCTGGGCCCTCATCTACTAATTACTAATTAAGAAAATGCCCTACAGACTTTCCTTGGGTACAGCCTGATCTTATGGAGGCATTTTTTTTTTCAACTGAGAGTCCCTCCTCTTAGATGACTTTAGCTTGTGTTGACATAAAACTAACCAGGATAGAATGCATGCATGCATGTGTGTATCTGTGTATGTGGGGGTCAGAGGACAACCTCGGGTATTGTTCCTCAAACTCTGTCCAACTTTTTGAGACAGTGGCCAGTAATTCCAAGGCCCTGACTGTCTCCTCAGCGCCGGGATTACAAGTACCCACAACCACCCTAGCCCTTTTTACATGCATTCTAGGAATTAAACCCAGGGCCTCAAGCTTGCAAGGCAGAGGCTTTACAAACTGAACTATCTCCCTAGCACTGTTGAGTCCTTTTGTAAATAATCTCAATCATCTTGAAATTCCCTTCTACTCCAAGTCTGAAAGATTTTATGAATGGATTTCATCACATGGTTTTTCCTGTATCAATTGATATATATGACTTCCTCTTTAGACTGCTGATTATATTGATTGACCTCGTTATATTTTTAATTTAGTCTCCTCTCTCCTCTCTCCTCTGCTCTCTGTCTCTGTCTGCCTGTCTGTCTGTGTATATAGTATGTTTACACGCACGTGTGTGTATATAGGTCAAAGGACAACATGTAGAAGTCCATTTTCTCCCTCTACCATTTGGGTCCCAGGGATTAAACTTAGGTTATATGGCAACAAATGCCTTTGCCAACTAAGCTATCTGGCTTGGCCCCTCCATTGACTGACTTTTTAAGCCTTAAAATTTATCCTATTAAAGTGTATAATTCTGTACTTCAGTGTATTTACAAGGTTTGGAACCATCAGTTCTAGAACACAGTCATTGTCCAAAAGAACTTTGTACCTAAGAGCAGTTACTCCCTGTATTCCTCCTCTCCAGCCATGAGGTGTGCTCATCTTCTGATTCCATTTACCTACTGTGAAATTTGATAGAAACAGAATCACAATGGGTGGCCTTTTATGACTTATTTCACTTAACAAAGTGTTTCTAACATTTATGTGTGTTGTATCTATAAAAGTATTTCATTCTTTTGTATAGATAAATAATATTCTACTATATGAATATGCCACATTTTATTCATCTATTAGTTTTTATTCATTTATTAGACTTTTGATTTGTTTTTGCTTTTTAACTACTATAAATATTGCTGTGATGAACATTCCTGTACATGGTTTGGTTTTTTTTTTTGGTGGACGTGTGTGTGTCTGTGTGTGTGCGTGTGTGGAGATTAAACCCAGAATCTCGTGAATGCTAAGCACTCTACCACTGAACTATATCCTCAGCCCTCTATATTTTTATTTTGAAAGAGGATCTTACTAAGATCCCTGGTTACTCTCAAACTTGTGGTCTTTCTGCCTCAATCTCTCAAGAAGCTAGGATCATAGATATCCACTGCCCCACTTGGTTACCTATTAGGTAAGCTTCAAATATCTTGAAATGAACTCTCTTCTTTCATTTGGTATTATTTTTTTTGATTTTTCGAGACAGGGTTTCTCTACAGCTTTAGAGCATGTCCTGGAGCTAGCTCTTGTAGACCAGGCTGGTCTCGAACTCACAGAGATCCGCCTGCCTCTGCCTCCCGAGTGCTGGGATTAAATCATTTGGTATTATTTTGTTGAGATTTCTATGTTTGCATGATTTGTAATTTTGTTTTCTTTGGTTTTACTATAGGTACCAGGTTCATAAAATAGAAAGTGTTCTTTCTTCTCTTTCCTATGAGAGACTATAAAATTGGTATTAACTTTTCTTTTAATAATTAGTAATGGGCTGGAAAGATAGTTCAGAGGTTAAGAGCACTGGCTGCTCTTCCAGAGGTCCTGAGTTCAATTCCCAGCAACCATATGGTGGCTCATAACCATCTATAATGAGATATGGTGCCCTCTTCTGGTCTGCAAGGATAAATGCAGACAGAACACTGTAAACATAATAAAATAATAAATATTAAAAAAATAAAAATAAATGTCCAAGCTTTAACTTGGCTTGTTTCTGGCCAGCTTTTTAAAATAATAATAAGTAACATTCTCCAGCAAAACTTGAAGTTAATTTTTGTGGGAGCTTTTCAGTTATGAGTTCCATTTCATCAGATTTTATGTTTCATCTTACTTGAATTTTGGAAATTTATAGATTGAAAGGTAAAGGTCTACATCTTCCTGGCTGTGGAAATTAAGAACTAAGTTGCCCATGGCATTCTCCTTTCAATTCTTTAATGGCTGCAGAATCTATGCAGACTACCTCCATTTCAGTGTTGATGTTAGCATTTTGTGTCTCCTCTTTGGCAAATCTTGATAAAGGTTTGTCAATTTTATTGATTTTTTTCTAAGAAATATTGGCATTGATACTCTGCTGTTTTCTTTATATTGAACTTCATTTATTTCTGCTTTTTATTAGTTCCGTCTATCTGCTCTTGTGGGTTGATTTTGCTGTTCGTGTTCCAGTTTTTTTGAGACCTCTTTTCTCTAACAGATTTAGTACCACAAACTTGGAAGCTCTGGTGCATGCATGCAGGTTTTGCTTCCTGTTCCTGTGATAATACACCCTGAAAAAAGCTCCTTAAAGGAGAAAGGGTTCATTTGGTCATGATTCATGTTCCAGTCCATTGTTTCAGGGAAGCAAAGAGACAGGAACCCAGCAGCTAGGTCACAGCCAAGTCAAGAGCAGAGAAAGAATTCATATGTCCATGATAGCCAGTTCACAGCTCACTTCTTTATGGTCCAGGACCCAAACCCAAGGAATAGGACCACCCAGTTTTAGGCCAGGTATTTCCACAAAGGTTAACATAAGACAGTCCCTCACAGACATGCCTATTACCAACCTACTCCAAACAATCCCTCACTGAGACCTGAGTCCCAGGTGTTCTAGACTGTTAATTCACAATTAAAACTAACTTTCGGAGCTATGTTTTTATTTCTGTACAAATTAATGTGTTGTTTTATTTCCCATGAGACATCTTAATGACCTATGGGTTACTACTATAAATGTGCTCCATAATTTATATGTATCTAGTATTTTTTATTCTCTTTCCATTATTGAGTTCTAACTTGATTTTATTAGAGCCAGTTAATATTCCACATAATCTTGACTCTTAGGTTTATTGAGGTTCATGTTTATAATTCAGATAAGGTTTACATACGTGAATTTAACAATGGGTACTTGAACTTATATCCTACTGTTAGTGAAGCGGTATGTAAACATCAATTAAATCCTGTTGGCTGGTTGTATGGCTTAATTAGTTTTGGCAATGTTATTCATTTGTGTATTTTAATAGGAATTCTACTAATTATTGAGATAGACATGCTCAAGTCCTCAACTACAATTATGGATTTATTTCTCCTTTCAATTTTGTCACATTTTCATGTACATTTTGAAGTCTGTTAGGTGAACTCATACACTATATCTGAAGTAGTTCTATAGACGACTATATTTTTGTAGCTCTGTGTTATTAAACTAGTCTAGAGAGATGTGTAGAAACTCTATTTTCAGCTCACTTCATTTTTAAAGCAGTTACCGAAACCCAGGAAGAGTGAGCAGAAAAGAGTTTCCACACATCTCTCTAGAGTATTCCACTGCCATAGAAATCCATTGTGCTCCACCTATTCGTTCCTCTTTCTGCTATAACCCTCAGAAATCACTAATACGTTCACTCTCTTTGTACAAGTGAGGGGTTTTTAGCCTGGTTTATTAGGTAAGAGAACTGCTATAACAAATGTATAAAAAAGTATATACCATTTCAAACTAGAAGACTGCATCCGGCTGTTTGTTTTGTTTTTGTTTTTCCTGCTGTGACATGTAGAAGGAAGCGGCGGGGCTGCGTCCCGCCACCCGGCTAGCTTTACCTAAAATAATTACACGGAAACTGTATTCTTTTAAAACACTGCCTGGCCCATAGTTTCAGCCTCTTATTGGCTAATTCTCACATCTTCCTTTAACCCATATTTAGTAATCTGTGTAGCACCACGAGGTGTGGCTTACCAGGAGGGATCTTAACCTGCGTCCATCTCAGAGAGGAGAAGCATGGCCTATGGCGACTGCCTGAAGTGTCTGCCCACTCCTGCTACCCAGCATTCTGTTCTGTCTACTCAACCTACCTAATTTTCTGTTCTCTTAAAGGGCCAAGGCAGTTTTCTTTATTAATTAACCAATGAAAGTAACATAGACAGATAACTCTCCTCCATCAGTGACAAATATCTGGAAGAGCTAAGAATTGTCACTTAAGAATTTTGGGAATGGAGCAAATCGTTTATGTGGAAAGGATGGAATAAGCAGAATGTAAACCTAAGGGAAATTCTGAATGCATACTAAAATGTAATGTGAACCTTCAAAGTAAAACCCAAGGCACGCTGTGGAAACAGGAACAAAAACAGAAGAATGGAGAAATGCTTTGGGGAAAGTGAAAAAAATTATGAAGTACTGCTTGGGGAGATTAAATTCCGTGGGGTAAAAGCACTCACTAAGGGTTGGGAAGGTGGCTCAATTAATAGATGCTTATCTATGCACAAAGCCCTTGGTACCTGCACAGCACAGTTTCTGCATAAACCGAGAGTAGCAAATGATTGTTCTCTTAGCACCCACAAAGCTGAAGCAGGAGTGTAAGGGGTTCAAAGTCATTTTGGGCTACTAAACAAGTTCGAGGCCATTCTGTGGTTCGAGGCCATTCTGTGCTTAATGTGGGGGGGGGGGGAGGCAGAACAAAACAAACAAACAAAAACAAACTTAAGGATATGGTAAAAAGTAGTTCCAGGGATACATCAGGAGCCATCGCTAGATTGAAGAGTGTAGTGAAGGAGCAGACACTGAGTACAAACAGCTTACTGGAGTAAGAATGAGAGAGTGGGAAGAGGAGTGTACCATCAGAGTGTCTGTAATACACAGAGATTTGAGCAGGTTTCTGGGACAATTTTGAGCAACTGCAGAGAGCCTGAAATCCAAGACAGAATAAGCCATCTCCAGGAAATGTAACTCCATGCACCACCTGACTATTACATTCTTATATTTCGATACTATTCAAGGAAGCACACACCCCACAGGTTAAGGACTCCTCCTTCAGGGGAAGCTCTTGGAGCCACTGATCCCTGTCCTACAGAAACTCATCCTGCCTTTAAATAAATTTAAAAAAAAAAAAAAAAGGTATGCTTAGTTTAGGCTGCCAGGAAAACCAGTCTCCATTTCAGCAATGCTCTGGTACCAGTCCTCAAACTTCTTGTCAGCTGCTTTCCTGCAAGGACAGACGTCTTGAGTTTTGTTTGGTTTGTAATTGACTCAGTCTTAATACCAAAACTAGATTAGATTTAAAAGGCTAGGTTCAACACTCAGTCTGCTATTGGGTAAACAAGGAATTCTATAGTTTCAAAGAGCCCATTGTATCAAACTGCATCCTAATCAGCAGCTAAGCAATAAAAGGGAAATCATATTCAAATGCAAAGTTAATGTCATATGTGGCTGCGGAAGGGCAGAAGAGACTGGCTTGCTTGGTGAACTTAAATGAAAAGTCCAGTCATATATTTATAGCAAAAGAAAATCTAGAAGTTGCTTCATAAGCAAAATTTAATACAAGACAATAACTTTAGGCCCAGATGGGAAGGTTGGTAAATTTCAATATCTCCTGTCTTGTTCATAAATCACAATATTGATCACGTATAAATTAATGCATGAACGTATATATTTGTGTATGGGGACACACGAAACCTCATTTATTATATGAAAGTGAAATAGAAAGCAATTTTTATATCATGAACACCTAAATTAAACCGTTTAGCATCTCTTTAAAAAATCTTAAATGAAGAAAAAACATCTTAAATGAATCTTATCATCATGAACTTAATGTCCATGAGTCCGTCCTTTCCGCCTCTCAGTGGTGGACTAGCACTCCTGCCACTGATTCCGCCGTGGGTCCTGGGGAGGAGAATTTAACACAATGCACGAGAAGAGAGGCTGCCAACGGTTTCTATTTCTATATTCCTTTCCAGTGACCAAAATATATCCACTGCAGGCTTTATTTGGCTTTCTCCCTTGGTATACTTGACACGAATTGTAAAAAAAAAAAAAAAAAAATCCGCCCAAATAAACTGAAAACATCAGGCAGTAAACAGTGTATATTACACAAGTGAATGACTAGACCCTGCTTATTTACCAATGTTTTCAAAGACTCAATCCCTTCAGGACGCCGTGAAATATGCCCTTGAGGCGAATCTCAGCAGTAGCAAACCAGTGAAGAGTCTACCTTACTGGAAAAGTAGGTAAGATCATATTTCATAAAATTAATACACTGTTGTAAACCCACTGAAACTCCAGAACAGTGTTTTCCAATCCCACTGCAACTGGAGAACAACCTGTTTGACTTTTAGAAATAGATCCAGGCCCCCAACCCAGATGTACTAGATCAAAGTATTCAGAGTATGCTTCTTCCTGTCTGCGGTAGTGGTCAAGTCGAAACACTTGGCTAGAACCTGAGAGCACTGGTTGCCGGTCTGTGCCTTCCTGCTGGTACTGTTTCTGTCACACCTTTGTGTATGGCCAGGATTGGGAATCATACTCCACAGCCTTGGCTATCAACGAGCTTCCACGAAAGCGAGTTTGAACCAACAGGGAAAGTTTAATAATAGCTAGGATTCAACAGCCCTTCTGACTGGAAGAGATGGGAAGAGGTTTCCGCAAAAGGCTTTTTAGACACAAAATCGTTTGTGGAAGCCATAGTCGAGCTTTCTTTTGTACTGTTGCTGTGATAGGGGCCAAGAATACTACAATGGCATTGTGACAAACTTTAGGTAACTTAAGACAGAGGGGGACTGAAGTTACATTTCAAAACTCAAAACAGATTTGGAGGTTTTCGTGGCAAAATGGACCTGAAACGTGGCCAGTGTGAAGCAAAATGAATCCATGTATGCTATAGGTGGAAAATGCAACGTCGTCAAAGATTTAGCATGGGAGGGGTGTAAAATACTGTAATTGTATATTGCTTACGTGCTGAAATGGCAATACTTGGGGCGCACTGAAATGGGTGTTCTATTAAAGCTGTTTCTTTCTAGTTTAACGGGGCCACTAGAAACTTAGGGATTCCACTGTTGCTCGAAATCTCTCCCTGGGACCACGCGGGGGGTTAAGGCGAACCTGGAAAGGCCTAACTGGAACTAAAGGAGAAGAGCACCCAGCAGGACACACCCAACTAATTTCCTTTCAAAAGCCCCGAGGACTTATAAACTCAGCCCTCCAGGCCCGACCTTAAGGAACAAGCGCCGTTGGGGAAGCTCGGCCGGCCGGGCGCGGGCGGCCACCCCGAGGGAGGAGCGGTCCCGGAGAGAAGCAGAGAAGGCCCCGGAGCCACGCGGCTCAGGAAGCCACCCCCGCGAGTGGCTAGGACACTCCGGTCCCGCCCCCGACGGCAGTCGCTTCCGCACAGCGGCCCACGCCTGCAGCCCCAGAGCTGGTCGTCTCCCCCAGCGCCTTCACGAACACCGCCCCAGGACGGCCACGGAGCGGGGAAAAGAACCCAAGCCTGCGGTGAGACCGCGCGCGCCTGCGCAGACCCCAGCTCGGGGCTCTCTCCTCCTCCGCTCCCGCGCCTTCCTCCCGCCTCTTTCCCCGGGCACCTGGCTACGTCACAAAGAGTGACGTACCCATCGAGCAATCACAGTCGCTTCCCTCGCGAGCCCTGGGGCAAGAGGAGGGCGGGGCGTGGGGAGGGGGACGGAGAGAGCCGGCTTCGAGGACTGGCTCATTGTCGTCATCCAATCAGAGCGGTCTGGGGCGCGGCGGGGCGTGGCCCCAGAAGAGGGCGGGGGTGGGGCCGAGGGAAAGGAACTAGAAGGCTGCGGGACGAGAGGGCGGGCTCCCGGAGATTAAAAGCAGCCAATCAGAGCGCGCCGGCTTCCTTCGGAGAACGGCGTGGGGCGTCGCCACCGCCGCCGCGCGCGCCGGGGGCTGGTTAAGGCCATGAAACAAAAGAAACCCTGAGAGGGGAGCCGCTGCCGTCCCCACCCACCCACCTAGTTACCTACCTCGGCTCCGTCCCCGGCCCCTCCACCCCGCCCTCGCGCGCTCCGGCGGCCCTGGCGCTCCTCAGCCCGGGGCGCGGGCACCGCCGCCGCCTCCCCAGAGGAAAGGTGTTTGCGCGCTGAGCAGGGCCCGGGCCCCGTCCGCCATGGGGCCCGCCGCCCGCCGCGCCTGACGCGCCCGCCGCCGCCGCCGCCATTGACAGCGCGCCGCCGCGATGCCGAGCGGCAGCTCCGCGGCCCTGGCCCTGGCGGCGGCCCCGGCCCCCCTGCCGCAGCCGCCTCCGCTGCCGCCGCCCGCGGGAGGCCCGGAGCTCGAGGGGGACGGGCTGCTGCTAAGGGAACGCCTGGCCACGCTCGGCCTCGACGACCCCAGCCCGGCGGAGCCCGGCGCCCCAGCGCTCAGGGCCGCGGCGGTGGCGGCGGCGCAGTGCCAGGCCCGGCGGGCGGCCGCGCTGGCTCCGGAGGAGTCCGCGCCGCCCGGCCGCCCGGCGACCTCCGAGACGGCGGAGCTGGAGCTCGAGGAGGACGAGGAGGAGGGGGAGGAAGCGGAGCTGGACGGAGACCTGCTGGAGGAGGAGGAGCTGGAGGAGGCTGAGGAGGAGGACCGACCGTCGCTGCTGCTGCTGTCGCCGCCCGCGGCCACCGCCTCCCAGACCCAGGCGATCCCGGGCGGGCCCCTGGGGTCGGTGCTGTTGCCGCCCGCGGGGTTCGATGCCCGGGAGGCGGCGGCCGCGGCGGCGGGGGTGCTGTACGGAGGGGACGATGCCCAGGGCATGATGGCGGCGATGCTGTCCCACGCCTACGGCCCCGGCGGTGGCGGGGCCGCCGCTGCCGCGCTGAACGGGGAGCAAGCGGCCCTGCTGCGGAGGAAGAGCGTCAACACCACCGAGTGCGTCCCGGTGCCCAGTTCCGAGCACGTCGCCGAGATTGTCGGACGCCAGGGTGAGTGCGCCGAGGTTCCTCTGGGCACGGCCCTGGGCGTGGGTGGGAGAGGAAAAAGACGGGCGTGCGGCGGAAGAGCGAGCCCGGAGGATCCCCCCCAGGTCCACCGAGAAAGGGTCTGGGAGGGAGCGCGGGGTCGCCGAGGAGGGGATGGGTCACCTTGGCGAAAACCCACGCCGGTCGGCCGCTTCAGCCTAAGAAGTAAGTTTCCCGGGCCGCCCAGCCTAGTAGTCTTTACTTGGTGTCTTCGTGGAACCCCAGGCTGGCATGGCACCAGAAACCTCAGTACGGTGGTAAGAGGTCAGGTCCGAAGTTGTAGGTACGGTTTCCCGAAAGCTTCGAGGTGGCAAGGGTGTGTAGCCGCGTGGCCGGTAAGAATGGCCATCCTTCCCTCGACCAGCTTGTGCAGATGAGAGCGGACCGACATGGAGGCTGCGTGTCCAAGGACCTACTCGGGAGGGAAGCGATGTTCGGGCGGCCGCATCGCCGCCTCCCTCCTCCGCTATTCAGAAACTTGGCTTTAGGAGAGCACCCCTACTCTGTTGGTCTTAGGTACTCGGTGGACACTTTTCTTAAAAAGGGGGGACTATCAGTCTCTTGGAACACATTAGCTTGTACGATGAAGGGAAAGCTGGGCGGTTAGGTAATTAAAGAACTTTATGCATTTGTACAGTTTTCGACCAGTTTCTTCACTTGCCAGCACACCCGTTCTGCAGACAGACTCCTCCCACATTGTTCAGACAAAGGACCTATGTCTCAGATTCCAGGAGTAGGTTTGTGAAGGTGGGGGAAGGGGATGCGCAGAGTACCTCTGTAGCCGACATTTTTAGGGAAGGTTCTGTATGCTGGAGTGCAGCTTGTGCCTCTTTTACAAGGGGCCATACTACCTGCTGCTGCCGTGATACAACGTGGTGCAGCTTGGTGGAGACATGCCTCTTGCTGAGGTCAGAGAGAGGATGGCTCTTCTGCTTGATGATCTCATTTTCCCAAGTGGTTCTAAAGTACACATAAATAAGAGATTGTCGAAACGGTGACTTCACATGTAAGAGACGGCTTACGTCTTTGCTGGGGTTTTGGTAAGAAAAGCTTATGTGATATCTGGACACCAAATAGCTTGTAAGATAGCTTCTTTCAGATTGTCTAATCAGTTTCACATGCCTCACTCGCCAGTTGTAGGAACTTGTCAGGGTAGCAGGCAATGAGAAAACTGTTTTATGCGCATGAAATAAAATGCATTTTATTTATAGATACAGAATGCGATGGCTTTTCGTTTAAAATCATTGAATGCTTGATTTTGCCCGATAATGAAAATTTGCGGCTGATTCAGACTTTCTGCTCTTCATTAGAAACTAACAATTCAATAGAACGGCTCTAAAGTACTGTGACCATAGGCAAACAAATGACACACATGAGAAACATGACCCTAGTTTAGAAAACAAAGATGCAAGTATTCGACATGTAAGGAAACCGGAAGGGTAGTACCTGCTGGATGGTGATGAAAATCGCCCACATTTTGTTAGCAACTAGGATCTGGTAAAGCGGGGTGATGGAAGGGGCCTGGGAAGTGATTGTTTAAGCTGTGGAATATAGAGATTTGAATGGCATACCGGGTAAACACTTCAGCACAACTTAATTTGGTGTTCATGTGCTTGTCTGAGGTAGCAAAGAAAAAACAATATGTTTGCTAGTTTTACCACATGACAATAATATATCTTGATAAGTTTAGTTTAACATGAGCTTTCGTTCTTTATATCCTTAAGCACCTTAACTGTAAGCTGGCACTACTTATACAAATTTAAGTAGCACGTTTTTATTTTGTGCTATTACGTGATAACTGCCTTAGTTTTTCCTTCTTAGTGCTGTGCTTATTGGTTAATAAGGAAATATGACTTAGAACATGGAGACAGATTGCTGACTGTTCTTGCACTTAGTATTTCCCAGAGTTGACTGTACTATTAAAAGTATGTCATCTTCCTCTATCTTATCTTAAGGGCAGAAAGTCTTGCCCTTTTCCTGTTTTGCACCATTCAACTAGTGGATCATTGACCCCTTTACCATACACACACCCCAGAAGCATGGTAATAAAACTTGTATTTGCTCTCTCCTATAGAGAACTAAGTGGCTTTTGATATTCATATACTTTTACTGTGGGAAACTTTACCTGTCCCGGGTGAATTTTTTTTTTAAAAATGAGATTTTTTTTTAAAAAAATGATAAATCACTTTGAGTTTTTTGCTTACTTTGGAAGAGCTAAATGCTCATCCTTAAGAATTAGCCATTCCTGCCACCTTATTCATTATCTGAAGTCATAATTTTCTATTATATTTTATTATATTTCTATTATATTTCTTAATTGGTTTTGGAAATAATTATGTCACATATGGAGACATTTATAACTTCGGCTCTGAAGCAAAGAGTATAGTATGGGATAAATGGAATTCTGAGCTGTACATAACTAGCAGCACTTGCAAATAGCCCTTAGTTCCATACATTGCATTTATTTTGTTTTTGTTGGTGATAGGTTTTAATCATATAGCCTGGCTGCTGGGCTCACAAACATGTGCCTCTACACCTATCCCCTGACCTTTTTTTTATGTTTGAGTGTTTGCCTTTGTGTGTATATGAGCACCACATGTGTGCCTGGTGCCCAACGAGGTCAGCAGAGGGCATAGGGTCCTTGGAACTGGAGTTAAAGATGATTATAGGCCGCCATATGGTGCCAGGAACTGAACCCAGGTCCTTTGCAACTGAGTGCTCTTAACTGTTGAACCATCTCTCCAACCCCAAGACTGTTTCTTTTTTTAATGATGTGTCTGTGTATGTGTACGTGAGCGCAAGTGCTTGCAGAGACTAGAGTCAGATCTCCCTGGAGTTTTAGCCCCAGCCACCAGACGTGGGTGCTGAGAACTGAACTGGAGAGTCCTCTAAAAGAACAGTATGTGCTCTTAACCACTGAGCCATCTCTGTTTATCCCTCTTCTCCCCAGACCACTTATAAAATAAATGGCAGAGCCTTTGGCCTCCTATCTTAGTTTATGGCCTTTGTACATATTAAATTGGTCTTGTTACTATTACGTTTTTTAAGTGTTGCATTTTGTGAAATTAATAATACTGTTAATATAGTACTTAAATTCATTTATTATAACCAATAAATTATGTTAAAATAAGATAAATTCAGAACTGGAAAGATATATTAATAATAAAATTTTTTTAAATATAGACATCAAAGTAACTCTAAAGCTGAGAAGATGGCTCAGTGGGTCAAATACTCCACAGCATGAAGTTGTGACTCAGATCCCTAGCACCACATAAAAAGCTGGACATGGTGCCGTGTAGCTAGAATCCCAGCTCTGTAAGACTGACAGGAGGACCCGGAGGCTTGCTCGCCAACTAGCCTGACCAACCACTGGGCTCCAGGTTCAGCAAAAGACCCTGTCTCAAACAAGGTGGAGAACCATAAAGGAAGGCATGAGACATAAACCTCCAGCCTCCATGTGGGCATTTGTGGTCATGCACAGATATACACATACTAAAAGTATTATAGAATCTAGGTTTTTTTTCTTTTCTTTTTTTTTTTTTTTTTTTTGGTTTTTCGAGACAGGGTTTCTCTGCAGCTTTAGAGCCTGTCCTGGAACTAGCTCTTGTAGACCAGGCTGGCCTCGAACTCACAGAGATCCACCTGCCTCTGCCTCCCGAGTGCTGGGATTAAAGGCGTGCGCCACCACCGCCCGGCTAAAATCTAGTTTTATAAATATAGAATTCCTCTGTTTTTAAGTGTGGTGCCTGCAAGACATTAGTGTTGACAAGTTTGGTTGAAGTCAACAGGTTTTATTCTTGTTTGTGCAGTTGTTACTATCCAGTAAGTCTAAAGGGTAAATTACAATAGACCTCTAGATTCTTTTTTGGTTTTTCAAGACAGGGTTTCTCTGTATAGCCCTAGCTGTCCTGGAACTCACTTTGTAGACCAGGCTGCCTTGAACTCAGAGATCTCTCTGCCCTGCCTCCCAAGAGCTGGGATTAAAGACATACATCACCACTGCCTAGTTTGGGTCCATTTTCCTACACAATCAATTAATATTAAATGCTGTCAATTGAGTTTAAGATCAGTGTTCATTTTCAGCTACTTTTAACAATGACTTTAATTTTTATTATATGTTCTTTAACCTTATAGGTCTAGAAAAGTCATTTTTAATTGTACATTCTTAACAAATTTTGTACCCCATACACAGTAGCATGAACTAGTAAGACTTAGCTTTAAAATAATAGAGAATTTGTTACTGACAATTGTAGTTGCAATTGAAATTAGGAATAAAGGATTTAGTCATGAACATTGTTCCCTCTATACCACTGTTCACCTTTGCTTTTTTCCTCTGTGTTAACTTTATCGCTGTTACCAATAACTGAGACAAATAATGTTCTTTAAGCCTCTGTTTTATCTCTTCGGAGAAAACCTATTCCATGTTCTGTTGTGACTTCCCCAAAACCTTATGAGGGTAAAATTTAAGATATCACCCTGTAAATTCAGTGTGAAATTTAAAGCTACAAGATAATAAATTCTATAAGGAGTAAGGTAAAATTAATAAACTTTTAGCTATAAGAATCTCTATATTGCCTGGGCTGACCTTGAACTACTGGGAACATGCCAACTATGCCCTACTTAT
The DNA here is from genome assembly GCF_903992535.2 of Arvicola amphibius. Taxonomy (NCBI): domain Eukaryota; kingdom Metazoa; phylum Chordata; class Mammalia; order Rodentia; family Cricetidae; genus Arvicola; species Arvicola amphibius. The sequence continues at coordinate 146,975,209 of NC_052051.1, forward strand.
AAAATTTTTGTAGTTAAAAAGTTTCTTTTACATTCTGTACAAATTCTGGATGAAATCTAAAATTGTCATTTTAGTGTTTTAACCTAAAAGATACCAGATCTTTGAAGTTATGGTATGTACTTCTAGCAAAGAGTAAGCTAGACTAGAAGAGAATCTTTTACAGATAGCTGGTTCCACTTTGTTTTCTTTTGGTTTACTAGTGGTGCTGGAGAGCCAACCCAGGAACTCACAAATGCTAGATAAGTTCTTTACCACTGAACTACATCTCTACTCTAGTAATTCTGAGAATCCTATTAACATTTTCTAAGGGGGCTAAACGTAAGATCTCTAGTAAGGAAAACTATCCTGTCTAATTTACATCTTCTGGCAACTGTTACAGCTTTAATAAAAGGCCAAATGTAACTTTTTTCATTAAATATTTGAACTTCTCTAACATACTTAAGGGTGAATTTTAGAATCACTAGTTTGGGAGTGGAAAGATGGCTCAGCAGATAAAAGTACTTGCTGCTATAATGAGAACCAGAGTGAAAATCCTAGCACCCACATTGAAAAACTCACAAATACCTGTAATTCCAGCTCCTAGGCATCCTTCTGGCCTCCTTGAACACGAATGTGTGTATATGTTCACACATAAATAATAAAACACTTCTAAAAAAAAATACCAGTTTATAACTTTGAGCAGTTTGGGGGGTGTCATTGTTCTTTTTTTTTTAACTTTAGACAATTCTAAGTTGTTTTCTTAATGTGTAAAACTAGATGATATCATAGAGCCCATAACCTCAGCTTTGTTCAAAAGTGCCGCTAAATCATGTAGAAGTACCAGTTAGACTGACTGCACATTTTGTCCTGACTTTGCAGTTTGTAATACCTTAACATTTTTACAACCTGATATGTGTTTCTAGGAGTTAGGGATGTGTGAGTGTATGTGTGTGCACATGTATGCAGGTGTACATGTTTGCCGAAGCCACAGGAAGATATTGGGTGTCTTCCCCTGTCAGCTCTTCATTTTATAAGACAGAGTCTTCTACTGAGCCTGAAGCTCCCTGTTTTGGTTAGAATGGCTCACTTAAGAGTGAGCTCCTGGGATCCACCTGGCACTCCACAGCACTGAGCTATGTGCACAGGCTACCATACCTGACTTTTGTGGATGCTGGGGATTTGACTTCAGTTCCTCTCGTGGGTGGATATCTCTCTCTCTCTCTCTCTCTCTCTCTCTCTCTCTCTCTCTCTCTCTCTGGACTTAACTAATGTTTACCAGACTTTGAAGATATAATGCTGAAATTGAGTTCTTACAATGTTAATGGAGCTTTTGATATAAAATCAAATGATATGACTCCCCTTGTTAATTGTACTATATTATGAAACATGTGAAAGAGTTGTTTTTAGAGGAAAAGAGTATGAAACTTAAGACAGTTTGAGATCTAACATAGCTGAGACATCCTTAAAGCTCTTTCCCGCCTACCCTAAAACACTCTACTGTGAAGAATAAGTGAAAATGTGTCTAGAAGAGAGGTTTTCGAAGCTGGAGTGCTCTCTAAATCATTATTAAAGCCAGTTCCAGTCTCTCTGTTATTAGCTGAGTTTACTTGGGGTGAGAAATAATGGAGGAATGCTGAGTGGTTCTAAATGCCAAAACGGGAGTTATGATTAGCTTCGAGAGGAAAGGGTGGTGGGAATTGGGCGTGACAAGTATATGCTTTACCATTTAGCCATAAAACCCATCCTAGTAAGCTTTTATTTTGGGGGAGGGGAGGGACATGGTTTCGAGACAGTTTCTCTGTAGCTTTGGGGCCTGTCCTGGAACTCACTTCACTCTGTAGGTCAGGCTGGCCTCCAACTCACAGAGATCCACCTGCCTCTGCCTCCCGAGTGCTGGAATTAAAGGTGTGCGCTGCCCCCTCCCCCAGTAAGCTTTTTAAAATATATTTTGTTTAATTTTTCTTGTAACTAAATGAGGAAACTATCTTTAATACTACTAGTTCCTCTCACACGACAAAGAGATAGAGGTTAATGACTTTAAGTTCACTGATTCATGATAGCTTGTCCACACCTCCTTCCATTTTCAATCTTTACTAACTCTTGAAGACAACATGCACACATGTGAAGTGTGGTTGGTATCTGATTGTCCCAGTCTTTTTAGACTTTAGAAAATGGTGAAGGTATTTCATTTCCTATACTAAGAATTTGATGCAAAACGTAAGCATTATTGGGAATTTTGTTGCTTGTATCTTTGGTTTATGAGGTCCATCTTTTTCTGTGTTGCTTTCATTGGTTGAATAAAGAAACTGCCTTGGCCTTTTGATAGGGCAGAACTTAGGTAGACAGAGAAAACAGAACTGAATTCTGGGAGAAAGAAACGGAGAGAGCCACCATGGAGATGCCAGGTCACACATGCTGAATCTTTCCCGGTAAGCCACGACCTTGTGGTGACATAAGAGATTATTAGAAATGGGTTAAATCAAGATGTGAGAGTTAGCCAATAAGAGGCTAGAGATAATGGGCCAGGCAGTGATTTAATTAATACAATTTCTGCGTGATTATTTCGGGTGTAAGCTAGCCGGGCGGGATGAACAAAGGGCCTGCAATCCTGTTACATATTTTCTTTGAACTAGACTAAATTATTTCAGTGTGGTAGCAATGATACTGAGTTAATTCATTGTTTGTGTATGTGGGTTGTTTCGTGTTAGTGAACTTCCTTGTGAAGGTCCAAAGGTCAGCCATGGATAATATTCCTCAGGAACATTAACTTTGGTTTGGTTTGACTTTGAAGATACATTTTTATATTATTTAATTATTGTGTGTGTGTGTCTGTCTGTCTGTCTGTCTGTGTGCCTGTGTGTATATCTGCTAAGGCTGGAAGAATATCAAATCCCATGGAAGTAGAATTACAGGTAGTTATAAGTGCCTAATATGAGTGCTAGGAACCACTAGGGTCCTCTGGGACAGCTGCAGACACTCTTAATCATGTCCTAGCTCTTTAGTCCCCAACCTTGTTTTTTGGTCTCATCTCTCTCATTGGCCTGGAGCTTGCTGTTGAGATGGCTGGCTGGACAGCAGCCCCTAGGTATCTATCTCTGAGATTCCAAGTACACACCAACACATCTGGCTTTTTATGTAGGTGTTGAGGACCGAGCTTAGTTCTCTTGTTTGCACCACAGCGCCTTACCAATAGCTGTCTTCCCACCCGTTTGTAAAATTTAGTTCATAAGACCATACACACAGTTCTACTTGTCAAAGTTCCATTGTGTTCATTGCAGGGAGAAAGTTTGGTGTGTATGCAGGTATCCCAAGTTATTTAAGAAAGGATATGTACAGAAATGGAACAGCACATGTTTATAGGAGATGAGAGAGACTGAAAAGAATTAGTTTTTACCATTTAATGTTAGGAGGAAAATGAATTTACATTAAGACTGAGGAGTTGCTCAAGTTTAACCCTCTTCACATTTTTATTAAACAATGTATGCATAACTTCCTAGTATTTGTAGATTATCAGAAATGAAAATGGGCATGGTTCTGAGGTTTGTTTTTAAGGGATACGTTTTCTTAAATCACTATATACATACACTAATTTATTAAATAATTGGAAAATATAGTGAGTAATTTCTACAAAACAAACTCATCTTTGCTTTTTTAAAAATTCAGTAACACCATAGATACAAGATACCAGAATGCACATAGTTCTTCCAGGCCTGTCTTACATGGTATCATTTTCTCCTTTTTCTGCTGCTTATTGTGATAACTTTTCATTCCAGATAAGTCTTCTGCTCCGGTTCTGTAACTAATTGTCTTCCCCCAAATCTTTTGTCCGTGTAAGATTAAGTCTCTTATCTGACATTGAAAACTTCTCCCTCTTAATTTTAGTCACCTGAAGCTCTCAAAATGCTGAACTAGCTTTAAGTCTCCACTATACTCCTGTGCACTCCCAGGTTCTTCCTTTTGCACTTCCTTGGCAAAACCACTTTCTTCAAGCCTGTTTTCAGACTGTCTTTGAAGTTGACCTGTGCATGTGTGTGTTGAGGTCAGAGGTCAATGAAGGTTTTGTCTTCAATTGCTCTCTCCCTTATCTTTTTGCAACAGACAAGATCTCTCAGTGAACCTGGAGTTCACTGATTCATCTAGATTAGCTTGCTAGATAGCCTCAGGGGTACTGCTGAGGTTCTTGTGCTTGTGTAGCAAGCTCTTCACATCTACCTCCTGGGCCCTTGAAGCCTTCTTTCACGTGTTTTAACAGAATAAAACTAATCTTCTGTGTGTTCCCCCACTGTTTTGTAAGCCACTGTTTATTAAAGCAACTATTGTATCCCTTAGGATAAGAGCTCCTTAAAGTCAGAAATGACCAAGTTTCTCATACTACTGGAAATAGACCGTGTACTTTTACTTTAGGGGGAGTTTAACATTTGAATTGATAAACACAGCATTAAGCTGAACTAAAGTTCAGGATTAATAAAAGGTTCTTAGAGCCCAAGAATTGATTTAGCTAGGAACACTTTGACTGGCACAGATCCAGAGAAAAGCTTTTGTTTTATCTCCCATAGCTACTCATCTGTATAGAGCCATCTTGTCAATAGTTAACTTACAGTATGCTTCTTTTCTTCCTATTTGATTAATACACTATTCCTTCAGTGTTTTATTAATCTCCCAACTTCTCCCTGGCCAATAGAAATCATTTGATTACTTCTTCCAAAAGCTGGGAGGTTGGAAGAAAGGAAGGGGTACTATAATTAGCAGAGTAACCCCACACATCCAAAGATTTTTAACCCTAACCCACCATCACCACTGAAGACAATTGTTTACTTCACTTGGTATGTTGCAAATGTACTTAAGGACATGGACTTAACTGAGTGAAGGCTGTCTGCAATCGACACCACAGCGACTTAAGGACTTTATTGGTTTTTTTGTTTTTTTTTTTTTTTTTTTTTTTTTTGTGGCTGCATAATCATTGTCATTACTTTAGTTTGCAACTTTATTGTCTCCGTCTCTTTATGTCCAAAATCTGGATGTGGTGTTTCAGGTCTTGCTGGGCTGAAGTAGGGTGTTTAGCCAGGAGTAAAGTATCCTCATCATGGAATGTATGTCTTCTTCTTAAGTTTACAGGTTGCTGGCAGAATTTAGCTGGAAAATGGGGGTCTCTTTTATTTCCAGGTCTCTGTCCCAGAAGCCACTACAGTGCTTGGCATGGACACCATAGGCAGTTCACAACATGGATAGTTTGCTTTCTTCCAGATAATTTGGAATTCTAACTTCCTTCTCTAAGACAAACAATCTCTATTTAAAAGTAAATTGAGCTGGGCTGATGTCTCTGCCTCAAGATTCCTAGCCCTTGGCCAGGTTTGGCAGTGCACGCCTTTAATCCCAGCATTCTGAAAACAGATCAGTGGATCCCTGTGAGTTCTAGACCAGTCTGGTCTATATAGTTAGTTCCAGGACAGTCCTGGGTATTTAGAAAGACCCTGTCTTCAAAAAAAAAAGTAGACTTATAGATGCATAATTGCATCTATAAAATCTCTCTCCAAGAGTACCTAAATTTGTGTTTAAATTAGGCCAGAAGTTTCTTTTGTTAAGACAGGGTCTCATTATGTGCTCTCCTCACTACCCTGGAACTTGCTATATAGTCAAAGTTGGCTTCAAACTCAACAAATCCACTTCTTCTAAAATGTTAGGATTAAAGGCGTGCAGCACTACATCTGGCCTTGGGCCAGGAATCTTGAAGCTGAGGGTCATCATAAATTCTGTCTGCCAGCAAAGCATGTGGCACACATCTGTCTAAGCACTCCAGAGGCTGAGTTTGAGACCAGGCTTGGCTGTGTACTAGAATGTAACTTATGCTTATTACTCTGATAACAAATGCATTGAATATACCTTCTTTGAGGGAAGGATAATCAACTCATTATAGATCCATTTTTATTAACTATAGATTCCATTAATAGCAAACTGATTCGAATCTTTATCATATATTGCTTTTTCTCTTTTTCTTCAAAGTTGTACAAGTGTCTGGAGGCCACATCAGGTGTTGGTGTTGCTCCTCAGGAACCAGCCACCTTATTTTTTGAGACAATTAGGCTAGTCTGGTTAGACTGGCTAGCAAACTCAAGCCGTCCTCCTGTCTAGGAGTATACATGTGTACCACCATGCTTTGTTTTTTTCCTGAGGATCTAACTCAGGTCCTCATGTTTTATAACAAGTACCACTCACTGAACTGTCTCCCCAGCCCCTTTTTAAAACTGGAAAATGGGAACAAATGATATAGGTGGGCCATGTAGTTTTTCTAAATAAAACCACTCACTCATTTAAGAACAAAAGCAAAGTTTGTAGTCTTGCTCTAGATATCGAAGGTATCTTATAGATAACTAGGGTGAAAATTTGACTTTTTAAATTCACCTTTATAGATGTATTTAGACTCTCTGGCCTCCAAAAATTGGTTTATATGGCCATAGAGCAGAACTACAATGTCTATTTGATCTGGAAAGTTCCTTCTGCAAATGGGGTCTTGAACCTTGCTCGTCTCGGTGACTCCTTCCACTTCACACCAATTCTTTTGTTAGCAAGTATATCTTACATTTTTTGGAACTAGAAGGTGATCTTCAAAATAATCAAATCTGGAGACCTTATGCTTTAATGATAGTAACTCATGACAAAATATTTTATATTGCAGCCCATTGTACATGTGTTCCGCAGAAACATTGGGAGCACACAAAAGTCATGGTTTTATTGGTTAGTTTTAAATGCTACCTGCATGCAACACAACAAAATTGATAATGCAACTCACAGTTTGAAAACTGAGTTTCCTCTTCCTTCCAACTTCCTTTCTTTGATGGGGGTCTCTTAACCTTGAGAAGTGTGAGGTAGAATGTAGAATGTTTTGCTATGACAAGGAGGGAGGAGACAAGTTGTGGCTGAAATTGGAGGGTTTTAGCCTGAAACTGCCCTAGCAACAATGATAGAGAGGGGGAAAGGGTTCATGTGCTAACAAAAGTAAACTAAAGACTTTATTGCAGGGAATTTACTTCAAATTAAGTTGAAATTACAGCTCTGAAATTTGTTAGTACTCTAATTGTTGACCCATAAACTTCTGGTCCAAGTTTCCACCCTGTAAACTACCTTCAATAAAACTTTGATACATGCTAGTTTTATTTGTAGCTATAAGAAAACAAGTAGTAGTCGATACATTTAAGAGTGGCAAAACTGAGTTTGACTTTGAGATTATGATATCATTTATCCTACTGATGTAACTTAAAATAATCACAACAATGCAATGCTAGCTAAAAGTAGTAAAATATTATTCATGTATTCTAATCATATTTATTTGATTTGAATATACAGTGAAGTCTCTCTTACCTTGTCCCTCCAAGTCAACCAATTTTATGAATACATTATATTCTATTCTACAGCTGTCTTAGCCTCATGCTTATACAAGCAATAAGTAATAAAATACTGAGAGCATCTTGCACTTGCACCAGTATTACTGCAGGATCGTCTTTGCCAGTGGGCATATAGGGGCACAAGATCATTTGATATACAAACTGCCCTCTGCAAATTGTCCACCGTGACCAACTAAATACGGCCTCCTCATCCCACGTGTACTGTCAGTATTATAATGTTGCCATTGACAGCTGTAAGTGGGAAAATAAGCTTAGTTACTGCAGAAATAAGAATTTCCGTCTAGCTAGGAGGTGGTGCCATACACCTTTAATCCCAGCACTTGGGGCGGCAGAGGCAGGCAGATGGATCTCTGTGAGTTCAGGGCCATCCTGGTCTGCATAGCAGAGTTCCTCCATAATTTCTTTAAAGTATCTCAATTTTCAAACAGAAATTCAAGATTAAATACTCCAGAAAGCTCTCTTTTTTCCTCTCTACAAAAAGTTTTTAAATTAATTTGTTTCATCTCCTTAAGTTAATGTCACTTTTTGAAAACTACCTATTCAAGTAGTCCCCACCTTCACAATATGATTGTAGAAATGATGTTTGTAACTTAGCATCTTTATGCCATAGAAGCCATGTTGTGATGAGTGAGAGTTCCTGCAGTCTTTGTTGAACTGCCACAAATTTAGGGAGAGAGAAGTGCTTGCTTCTGTGTGTATTGATGGTACCTTAAAGGGCTTGATATTACTCCCTTTGTTTGACCTCCTCTTGCTCCGCAAAACCCAAGTACAATTACCCTTTGTGGGACAATGGCCTTTCTATCACAGAAGAGATTCAAAGCTAAAATATTCCATTTTTTCCACTGACTACACATTAAACACCTGTTTTTTTAGTACCAACCATAGATCAAATGAGTGTTCTATGTACCTGTAAACTATAACTGGCAGTTACTTAAATTACTGTGTCAATGGGTTTTTTGGGTTTTTTGTTGTTGTTGTTGTTGTTTTGTTTTGTTTTTTGGTTGGAGTGTGCTGTGCAGTGCTAAGGATTCAGCCTAAGGTCTCCTGCATGCTGGTCAAGCACTGAACCACTAAGCTAGGTTCCCAGCCCTCAGCAGTAGTTAATTAGAAACCTGTCTTAGTTTTCTGGTTGATACTAGAAAAGATAAAAGGAGACAAACTTATATTCTAAAAACACTTGTATTTAATAGAAATTGCCCGTGTTTTTCTGCAGGATGAACCAGGATTGCCTGTTACTGGGAACAGGTTTTTATTTTTCAATGTGTGTATTATTGTCAAGTTGGGAGCGTAGGCCCCAGGCCTGGTCTGGACTCCAAATCCCAGCAGGCCAGGTTCTGACCCCTCCCCAGGGTATTAAATGAGCTCCCAAAAGAGGAACACGTGGTATCCCTTTCTTCATTCAGGTGGTCTGTTTGCACGGCTTCCCAATTTCCTCTTGGGACCACCACCTGAGAGCTCAGAACTCCCATTAAACCTGGATATTTCTTAATTTGGCTTGTTTTGATTTGGCTTGATTCGGAATTTTGCATTGGCAGGGAGCTCTCATTAGGAACTATTCCTGACAATTTGTGTGTTTCAGGAGCCTTACTAAACCTGGGCTCATAACCAGCAAACTCCAGAGATCCTCCTGTTGCCACCTTCCGTTAGCACTGGGGTTACTAGTGCACCTGTGGTGACTCTTCACATGACACTGGGATTTGAACTTAGGTCTTCATGCTTGTGCAGCAAAGGACTCTTACCCACTAAGCCATGTCTGCAACCTAGGAATGAGATTTTAGGAGGCTGCCTGTGATCTCGATTCTCAGTCCCAAGCAGCACCTACTATGAGGAAGATTTGACTGTGTAGAGACAATATTTGCTAATGATCGTCTGGTTCATTTTATTTACTATACAGTAAAAACAAATCTAACCCACCTTTTACTCCAAAGTAACCATCACCCATTTGGTGTTAATATGATTAATAATGGTTGATTGTAGATGTAGTCTTCCATTAGCACTTAGAAAAGTTCCCATGTTTCACAGTGATGTTTCACTTGTGAGTTCTTGATAGATCCCACCAAACTCTCTTCCTCTTAGCCCTACTGTACTAAATAATGCTTTCAGAGAACTTGAGTCTGGGTTTTCATGGTAATGTACCTGTAGGACCCAGAGTGAAAATGAAAAGGCAGCCATTTCTTTGTAAGCTCTACTGTTGTTAGAAGGAAGAACAGGACCTTGATTAAGTTGTGCTTAGGATTCAGAAGTTACATAGTAGGTTAAGATGTTTTAAATATGCTGTAATTTAATTTGCATGGACTCTCCTTTCAGTATGGATGAGATTAGCAAGCAATATGGGACCAGAAGGTGAAAATCTTGAAAGCCAGGAATTAAAGGGGATTTTGGGGTCCAAAATAACATTAAGAAAGACCCAGTGTACTAATGCAGAAAATTAGCAACCTTCCTTTCCACAAATACTACATGGCACCCAGTAGTATATAAGGATATTCAATTTCCCAGTGTTTTGGTCATTTAGAAGGCAGGTCCATAGGAGAAAAGAGGCATCATTGAGGACAAGGTACCTAAACAGTGCAGAGCTAGGACTGAAGAAGCAAAGAGGGAAGATTTTAGTCGCAGAAACAAGGAAGCATGAAGGTTGAAATATACGCTAGAGCTTTCAAGAGCAGAGAGGGGTAGGTGTAAGAAGAATGGTGTTGACAAGTCAGGAACCAACTGAAGCATAAGTGCTTTGTGTACCGTATTGTTTGGACTTCAGTGTATCAAGAACCAGTAAATACACTGTGCAAAGAAGTGACCATATAATCCATGCTGTATTGAGAAAGCATCATATTAACTAGAGTATATAGAATTAACTTGGTGTAAGGTAATATTGGAGACATTTGGGGTTGTAGATATATATTATAGGCATGTGGGCTCAATATTGTATATCTAATTATAAAGTCTTAGTGTTACTCAATAATAACTTGTCAGGGACAAGAGAGGAAAAGAAAAAGCCTGTCCAAATTATGGCTCCTGTCTTCAATAGCACCACCTTCTTTACTTTTTTTTTTTTTTTTTTAAGGAAATAATTGTATGATACAATCATGAGAATAAATTTATTCTGGGAATATGTTTATTAATTTCTTTGAAAACTTTAACTCCAGAGATTTAAGCCATAGTTGTATATTTGACAGTTTTGGAGAGTTGTGTAACCTCTATACTTGGCACTGTAATTCTGTGATCACTCAGAAACAATTGATTTAAAGTTAAGAATTTAAAAGAATATGTCTTCCGTATTTTTATTTTAACTTAGGTACACTTGTAGCTTGGGACCAAAGCTTTTAATTTGGGTTTGGAGCTGGTGTTCCTCCAGCCATTTTCCATGAGTCTTCAATATTTGTTTCTCTAAATGGATCAAAAACTTTACAGCAGGCACAAAATCATTCTGCATTACTTTTTCAGTACTGCATCTTTATGGTTGTCTCCCCAGTATATTAAAAAAAAGCAGCTTTTTTTCCCCACATCACTCCTCCTCATTAAATTTTTTAAATGTTTAGATTAGTTTTTAATTTACAAACTTCATTTGTTTGAGTACAGCTTCATAAACTAGACGGCAATAAATAATTGTTAGTTAATAAGCATAGAATTTAACTGGGATCTGAAGAGAGATAGCCACTAGCCATAAATATTGCTTTGAATAGAATTTTATAAAGATGTTGTGTTAAAACAATAATCAAGTGAAAGTCAGAGTATTTGAAAATTAAAATTCTTGAAGTAATGAAAATGCCATAGATTTCTATATCACATGTAGCTTAGCTCTGGCTTTGCCACTGATGTGTGAACATAAACAAGTTATATAATTTTTCTGAGCTTGAGTTTTGTTTCCTTAGTAAAATGAGGTAATAATCCAGAACTAGAGAGTTCTAAGTGGGTTAAATAAAACAAAAATTTATAATTTTTTGGAACCTACTGAGTTCAGTTAGTACAAGACAATGTTAACCATCTCAATTACATTTAATATTTTTCTTGCCGCCGACATCTTTGCAAAATAGAAAATCATTATTATAAAACTCAATCTTACTGATGGTATAGTTAGCTTTATAATAAAGAAGAAACTCTTAAGAACTATACACTAATGGGCATTTAGTTTGAATAGAACGTTTCATGGTTTGCCTTTACAGTTACTTTTAAAGTAGATACTGATTCTGAAATATTTTCTTTTAACAGGTTGTAAAATTAAAGCACTGAGAGCCAAGACAAACACGTATATCAAGACGCCTGTTCGTGGTGAAGAGCCCATTTTTGTAGTCACTGGACGGAAAGAAGATGTTGCCATGGCCAAAAGAGAAATCCTCTCGGCTGCAGAGCACTTCTCTATGATTCGTGCATCTCGAAACAAAAATGGCCCTGCGCTGGGAGGGTTATCCTGTAGTCCTAATCTGCCTGGTCAAACTACGGTCCAAGTCAGGGTCCCCTATCGTGTGGTAGGGCTAGTAGTTGGACCAAAAGGAGCAACTATTAAGAGAATTCAGCAACAGACCCACACATACATAGTAACTCCAAGCAGAGATAAAGAGCCAGTCTTTGAAGTGACAGGGATGCCCGAAAATGTTGATCGAGCACGGGAAGAAATAGAAATGCATATCGCCATGCGTACAGGAAACTACATAGAGCTCAATGAAGAAAATGATTTCCATTATAACGGTACCGATGTAAGCTTTGAAGGTGGCACTCTTGGCTCTGCATGGCTCTCTTCCAATCCAGTTCCTCCTAGCCGTGCAAGAATGATGTCCAACTATCGAAATGATAGTTCTAGTTCTCTAGGAAGTGGTTCCACTGATTCCTATTTTGGAAGCAATAGGCTGGCTGACTTTAGTCCAACGAGCCCATTTAGCACAGGAAACTTTTGGTTTGGAGATACACTACCGTCTGTAGGCTCAGAAGATCTTGCAGTAGACTCTCCTGCCTTTGACTCTTTACCAACATCTGCTCAAACTATCTGGACTCCATTTGAACCAGTTAATCCACTCTCTGGCTTTGGGAGTGATCCTTCTGGTAACATGAAGACTCAGCGAAGAGGAAGTCAGCCATCAACTCCTCGTCTGTCTCCTACATTTCCTGAGAGCATAGAACACCCACTTGCTCGGAGGGTTAGGAGCGACCCACCTAGTACAGGCAACCATGTTGGCCTTCCAATATACATCCCTGCTTTTTCTAATGGTACCAATAGTTACTCCTCTTCCAATGGTGGTTCCACCTCTAGCTCACCTCCAGAATCAAGAAGAAAGCACGACTGTGTGATTTGCTTTGAGAATGAAGTTATTGCTGCCCTAGTTCCATGTGGTCACAACCTCTTCTGCATGGAATGTGCCAACAAGATCTGTGAAAAGAGAACGCCATCATGTCCAGTCTGCCAGACAGCTGTTACTCAGGCAATCCAGATTCACTCTTAACTATATATATATACATAAATACTATATCTCTATATGGACTCATAAAGGCATGGGTATCATGGTACCCCCAGAAAACTTCCTAATGAATTCTTATGACTGTTATCAGGCTTTATTGGGATTAGGCTAAAGTTGTTAGTACACTTATAAAAGGCTGCTATGGTAACACTAAACCTGAGTGGTCTCTTGTCTATTAGTTTGGTTTGAATTATTAATGCTATCTTGTAGACTCAGAGACATAGCTTGTATAAGAGTTTTTAAAGCTGAAGTTCTACTTGGCTGTGTAACCTAGGAGCAAAATGTATCCACCTGAGACTATAGCAGTGGGTCCCGAAGCCTAGCCACCTTAAGAGTTTATGGAGGGTGCCTGGCATTACAGATGACTGACACTTCCAGTGCTGCCTTCTTTACACTGCCAGTTTTGACAAAACAGGTCTGTTTTTTATTTTACAACAACTTCTGCCTAATTCTGCAGGATTGCAAGTAACTTTTTAAAGCATTGTGATTACTTATTAGTAATAATAGGGCTGATGGCAGTTTACTAGATCACTGGTTATAATTTGGGACAAAAACTGCTACATTGACTTTCATCTCGCCCAGAGTGCTCGAGGCTGGTGTGTTCAGTGGATCAGGAATGCAATTGTCTTGGATTGTAAATTCCTACCCATTCCTCCCTTGGTGAATGTGGAAATAGTCACCTGCATTTTCCCATTTCAGGATGGGCTTTGGGATGCACCTATATTGGCTGAAAAATTGGAGAATGAGAACATTCCATTCATTAGTCTGATCAAGCTATTAATATTTAGACAGTAGATCAAAATGTGAAACATTTTATGTTTAATCCATATTTGTCTTGCACATTATAAATATATTTTTATTTTTAGTAATGTAGGGATGGGGAGGGAGATAATAATGCCCTTGGCATAATTCATGAAAGCAGCTGTGACGACCTCCAATCAGTTTACTTCATTTCAAACCTATTTCCAATCACAAAGATTTCTTTAAAACACACTTGTACATTTCACCTGTGGATGTTTTAACTTCATCCTCAGTATGTCCCCAATTTTGCTGGCATTGAAAGGACAAAACATACTGGTGGGTTTTTCTACTAATTATTTTTTGAAGCGTTATTTTCCCAACACAAAAGAGCTTTTTTTCTCAGTATAACAAAAATTGAAATCTTCTGTGTATTCAATAGCAAATAGACAAATTTTATTTTTTATTTCCACTTGAAGAGTTACATTTCGTATAAAGTTTACAAATAACGGTTTTTATTTTGATTTTTCAGTATAAAAAAAGTTGCCTTGATGGCATATTATGATGTAATGCTAATTGCTTGTAGGATAGTTAATTGTCAGTATTGAAACCTAATCTCTAGCTGCCGTCTTGTAGATATGGACGAATGTCACCAAGCATGTGTTTTGTATTTTGTTGCATCGTACACTGCAACTAATAAGCCAAGGAATCGACATATATTAGGTGCGTGTACTGTTTCTAAAAACCACAAACTAAGAATGATAAATTATCAATATAGTTTAGTATTTGCTAATTTTACTACACTCTTTTGTTATGTATATGTAGGGAAGTCATAGGGATTATAAATTCAATTTGAGTAAAGTTTAAAACCATATATTTTATGATAAAGGGCCTTTAACTTAAGATGGCCAAAGCACTGATATTATATATTTGCTGTAAAGAGAATTATAAGAGTTTTATTTTTCTGATATTAAAAGTTACTTAATAAAGACTTGTTTCCATTAACTTGAATGTATTCTCCTTGGTGTTTTTTTATATAACTATTATCATTTAATCTTAACAGTAGGGGAACTACTTAATAGAATTTTCTTACCAAATTTTCCCACTCTCAATGCTCTTGATTGTAGTCTCATGAGAGAGAATGTGTGTGTGTGTGTGTGTGTGTGTGTGTGTGTGTGAGAGAGAGAGAGAGAGAGAGAGAGAGAGAGAGAGAGAGAGAGAGAGAGAGAGAGAGAGAGTCCATCAGTTAGTGTTTGCATGCACACATGCTCCTGGTATTAAGTATGCCATTTCTAGTCTACATTTACCTCTTCTGTCATTGTCTACCTTACTTTATAAGACAGGGTCTCTTACTCAACCTGGAGCTCTGATTCTGGTAGACTGACTGGCCATAGAGCTCCAGGGATCCACTTGTCTGGGCCTGCTGCATTCCACCCCCAGAACTGGCATTGTGAATACACGCTGCTGCTCATGGCTTTCACATGGGGTCTTCATTCTTGCACAGCCCGGCCCTTCATCAGCTGGTCATCTCCCCAGCCTGAAAGTACAGGTTTTAAATTTTTTATTAAAACTGCCTTCTGAAAGGCCATAAATGGTTGACAAAAATATTAAACCATTTCCAATCTGA
This sequence comes from Arvicola amphibius, assembly GCF_903992535.2. Classification (NCBI taxonomy): domain Eukaryota; kingdom Metazoa; phylum Chordata; class Mammalia; order Rodentia; family Cricetidae; genus Arvicola; species Arvicola amphibius. The sequence goes on from NC_052051.1 coordinate 146,990,397, forward strand.
GTTGATTTTTGCCATTTGGTTAAAGAGAATAAAGGAGTCTTTAAGGTTGATTTAAAGTAATTGAGTTCTACTCAATCTGCAGAGGTTTAACCCCACCGTAGCAAGTCTCTTCATTGTAGGGTTTTGACAGAGACTGCTAGAAGACTAGAATGTGTAGATTGATGAGAACAGACTGTGTGTAAAAATAGAGGCTTTTCGTGCCAGGGTTAGTTTAACTGGTTAGAACCAGTGTCAGCAAAACTGCTAAGTACTGAGAAGAGATGCTCCAGTAAGTCTTACTGTGTAACAAGTGATTGCCACCTCACTCTGGATAGTTAGCAGCATGAACAATCAGGCAGCCAGCAAACCTTGTTAAGAACTTTATTTCCATTTTCACAGCATGGGGCAGGAAGAAGCTAAACATATAAATTCTGAAGTTACACACTTCTGTCAAGATTGTATCAACAAACTATGCAAAGTAAGAAGCAAAAGTGGAAAAGACTAGAATAATTGGATTTAGAAGGTAAACATTAGTGACATATTAGGAACTAAGTTATTCTGAGGGATTTTCCTCCAGAACTACACACTGCTTCTCCATCTGCTACCTGCCCTCCTCCCCCTTAAGTTTCTGTGTTTTTTATTCAGAAACCTTAGAAACATCAAGGAGTTAAAAGTAGTCAATGTGTTGTATGTTTTCCATATCAATGTATATCTACAACTTAATGGTTGCAGTAATACTATTCCATACCTCAGCCATGCACTGCTGGTCATTAAGTAACTGGGAAATGGGGCACTGAAAGACACAGGACATTGGAAAGCCTAATGAGATTACATTTAATACATACTAAGAATACATTCCCATTTGAGGATCTGTTAGTAACTTTCTGTTTAAGCCAACCTGTGGAATTATCAAAAGTTACAAGGTAATTGAATTGTCCTGCTATTGAGGTTTCTGCTACAGAACTCTGGTGGTACACACTTTTTTTTTGGTTTTTCGAGACAGGGTTTCCCTGTAGTTTCTAGAGACTGTCCTGGAACTAGCTCTTGTAGACCAGGCTGGCCTCGAACTCAGAGATCCGCCTGCCTCTGCCTCCTGAGTGCTGGGATTAAAGGTGTGCGCCACCACCGCCCGGCTGGTACACACTTTAATTCCAGCATCTGGGAGCATCTCTGAGTTCCAGGCCAGCCGGGGCTACATACAGATCTCTGCTACTCATGACTTATCTTTTCTCTGTTTTAAAGGATACCATTGTGCGGTGCCAGAGCACTTCAGTAGGGAAGACAGCGATCAGAGATTTGAAATATCTAAATTCTTTGATCAAAGATGGAGGTCATTAAAGAAAAAATACATAAAAAACCACACATCCCTAGGCCCCCATGACTTTAGATCCACATTCCTATCTTCTGGTAAATGGGTGTTTGTAACCCAGGGACAAAGGAATTGCAGAACTAGTTTTCCAGCTGCCTTTGGATGCTCTTAAGTTTATAAATCTCATATGTGTCCAAGCACTGTGTGAATACCTTCTTTACTGTAGACTCGAGAAATAGACTCACCAGAGCAAACTAAAAACTGACTTAGTAACTTAGCTCCTTAACTGGTAGAGCTAGGAGGTGGAACACTGGGCCTAGGAGGTGTGAGGCCCTAGCTTCAATTCTCAACAGCATTGGAACCATCTTTTTTAATTTTATGTTTACTGGTGCTTGTTTTACCTGTGGAAGGGTATTGAGTGCCCTGGGACTGTAGTTATGAGTAGAAGTGGCCGTGAGTGCTGGGCATTGAACCTGGGTCCTCTACAAGAGCAGATAGTGCTCTTAACCGCTGAGCAATCTCTCCAGTCCCTCAGTCACATCATCTTAAAGGTTGAATAAATCCTTAAAATGTAGGACAATTTTGATGGAGTTCTTAGACAAGTTAACAATTACATATTCAAAGTTAAACTTTGAGTTTCCTCATGTTATCCTAACATAAGACAATGTAAGAGAATAATTAAATTGGAAATTAAATTGTAGGTATTCCCATTTTAAAGCATCAAGGCTCATAACTTTGTGACATTTTGCAAGATGAGAGTCCGTGAAACTTCGACCTGATTTACCCCCACAATTTTAAGGAAATTACTAAGATACAAATGAGTTAGTTTCAAGTCTACTTTGAGTCAGATGTGCTATAGGGTATTGCAGATAAAAGCAATTTAAAATATAAGCAATGTCAAGGATTGAAAGGATTCCTGGTAATCTTATAGTTAGCTAATTCTAATAAACATTTGTAAGTTATCTCAATTGAAAGTCTTAAGTTTATTAGGTAATAAAGTATAATTATTTGAAATTATATGACCTCAATATATGTTTTAGCTATATACCCTTTCCATCTCTAAGCAACGGTAAATAGCCCATACTTGCTAAGAAACTATTTACAACGCTCCTTAACCACAAGAAAAAGTCGATATGCTCCTTATTTCTTTCTTGTTGACAACATGGTTTGTTGTCAAAAAAAATTGTAAGTGGTCGTGTGGGTAACCCTAACCTTTACTAAGAGTTAGAAATAACTCTTAAGGTTACTCTATCTCCATTTTTTTTCTTTCTTTGGTTTTTTTTTTTTTTTTTTTTTTTATCTGTATAGCTCTGGCTGTCCTAGGACTCGCTCTGTAGACCAGGCTGGCTTTGAACTCACAGAGATCTGCCTGCCTCTGCCTCTGCTGGGATTAAAGGCGTGCACTATCACCACCTGGTGACCTCCACCCCTTTTTTTGAAGCAAGATCTTGTTTTGCATAACACAAGCTGGCCTCAAACTCAGACTCCTCCAGGCTCTTGAGTACTGGGAATATACGTGTCCTTTTGGTTTGGTTTCATGTGATTATGGGAATGGGCCCATATATGTTAGGCAGGTGCTACCACCAAATTCTGCCCCAGCCTGTAAAGCTACGTACTTAAAATAGCCTTTGCTACCTCAAGGACTTTGTTTCTAGACTACAAGAAAGCCAAGACTGGACTCTGAATGAGGCTTTATGAAATTAAATGGCAACAACCAGGCTGACATTCCACACGTTTGTTTCCTCCCCAGTAGAAATACACATTGGAATGCTGGAAGATCTTCCCTAGACGCTGGACAGCTCCTTATCTGTCTAGGGTTAGCACTGAGCGTAAGGATGAAGGTTCACCAAATTCAGATTTTGAGAGCTGCCGTTATTTGAATTTGAGAACGCCATCTCCAAAAACATGCTTTGCCTGGACTGTCCTCGGTAGCCTTTCTTGACTGCATTTAAACCAGAGAGATAAGGTCCCATTTTCAAGATGAGAGACTGGCAATGAGAATATATGGCCATCTTTTCCCAAGCAGGAGATTCCTAGTTCTTTTGTAAGATCCTTCTTCATGTCAGAGCTTGTAATCAAGGCTTGCACAGAGTGAACAGGCCTTTCTGGATGTTCCTTTCATTTCTCAACCTTTTAAGTGATTTTAGTACCTGCCCTTTGTGTAATATGTCTCCCAGGAACTGGGTTTTAAAACCTTCCTCAGGAATAGCACCTATGGGCATCCCTTCTACCAGCACTGTTTGGACACACTTTGATGCAACCCTCTCTAAGCAGAAGACGCAACCACTTCAACTACATCTCTGTCACTCGGGTTTTTAATTTGAAGTTGACCAGCAAAGAGGGTTGTCCCACCTTCCGGAGCACATCTGAGCTCTTAGTCATTCCCCATTCTTTTCAAGTCCTGATGATTGTGCCTAGGTTGCTTCTGAGCTAGGCCTGCAAATCTCCTAAGACACAGTGATAGGGTTTCGTCCCTTGTAGTTCAGGTTTTCTTTTCCCCTGCCTTCCTTAGAGGGTATCTACTTCCCTATCTTGCTGACTCTCTACTTTGGGTATTGTTTTGTTCATCTGTGAATTCAAATACCTATAGGTACTATGTGAAGCACAAAAGAATCCCAGAGCTGCTGAGAAGTAGCTAATTTGGTCTCCCACCTAGCTACCTCCTGGTTCTGGTTCTTTGTGAAAAGCAGCACGGTTCTGTCCCAAGGAACAATAGAGTAAAGGAAAAGCTTGAGTTTCAGGAACGGCTTCTAGCCATGTGTCCACCATAACACAGTGAGCCTCCTGTGCATAATCTTTTTTAATCAACCGTGGTCCTAAGAGTTTAGGTGCTGTTATCTCCATTTTACAGAGAATGAAGCTGTGTTACAAATTTAAGTAACTGGCTTAAAGTAAAAAATTAAATCTGAAAAAATTAAAATCCCTGAAGTCAAAGTGCATTTTCAAAAGATTCCATTGACAATGTCTCCTTTATCGCTAAACTAAGTATTTCTCATTTTAATTCTTAACTTTCTTAATTCCTAGAAACATCAATCAAAAGATTGGCAACATACTTCAATACGATACAGTTAATTTGTAGTCTTAAGACATTAATGACCACGAAGGGTTTGGCCTATATTGAGGGACCAAATCTTGTTTCAGAGTTAATATGTTAACTCACTAGTTATTAAAGTGAAATGTCAGGGGGCTGGAGAGATGGCTCAGAGGTTAAGAGCATTGCCTGCTCTTGCAAAGGTCCTGAGTTCAATTCCCAGCAACCACAGGGTGGCTCACAACCATCTGTAATGGGGTCTGGTGCCCTCTTCTGGCCTGCAGAAATACACACAGAGTATTGTATACATAATAAATAAATAAATAAATAAATAAATAAATAAATAAATAAATATTTAAAAAATAATAATAAAGTAAAATGTCAGAATCAGCCAAACCTGGTGGAATGTGTTTTTTTTTTACTTCATCTTACATGAGCAAATTGTGGCCTAGGCAGACAACTTTGTTGTCTTCTTCCAGCGCTGTACCAGCTTCTACTTCGTGCTTTCCTCATCCCAGAGAGGAATTCTCATGTGAGGAGTGGGCTCCCGCTGACAGCGCATTTCGGTCCATACTGTTCCCGATTTCCTCCTCCCGTTTCCATTGTTCTTCACATCTGTGTTAACGTAGTTTTGGTTTCGGTGACAAAGTTCCTGCAGTAGGGGCTGAAGAGATGATGTATTGGTTAAGAGCACTGGCTGTTCTTCCAGAGTCCGAGTTTAATTCACAGTACCCACATCTAGGTACTAGGGCTCACGACATCCTGTATTCTATTTCCAGAAGCTGTGATGCTCTCTCTGGCCTCCAAGAGCAACAGGCACACAGCATGGCTGTAGACACACATGCAGGCAAAACACCCAGACACATAAAATTATGTTCTAAAACTACCTGAGGTGACGTAGGAAGAAAGATGTGTTCGATTCAGGGCCAGAGATCGCCATCGCTGGATTCTGTTAGGACCCTGAGTTGAACAGAATATCATTGGCAGATGGCATGCGGTGAGGGACCCCTCATTAGTAGACAGGAAATAGAGATAAAGGAACTGCAAAATGGTACTCTTTCAAAGGCACACTCCAAATGCTCCCCCCCTCCCCGCTCCGTGCCTCACCTTTAACAGCTCTTTCAGCCATGAACTCACCAATTAATGGTTTATCCGCTGGTGAAGTTAGTGTCCGCATGTCTGTTTGCCTCAGTAGTACAACTAGAGGGAGACCAAGCCTTCAATACATAAACCTGTAGGGACATTTTATATCTAAACCTTCAGGGACATTTTATAGCCAAACTAGAGCATCATGTGGCCCAAAGCCTACTCAGTCCATCCACTGAGGAGTCAGTCTTGAGTCTCCTGCCTTTCATGTGCCCTTGAATTTCCACGGATTATCCTGAAAGGCCTTTGGCTGCTGATGGCGTCTTCAGATGCTGCCAGAGCCCACACTTATGAGGCTGTTTGCTTCTACTTCCTACGCTGGTCAAAGCCCGAATTCTCTCGTTAGGTCCAGGTTTCAGCTTTATCATTACTGCTCTTCTGTTCGTGGCTGGCTACTTTGTCAGGGAGGGAGTGAGCAGGAACTCTCCTGTACTGTGTAGGGGTTACCAGTGTTTCCTGCCATCTACCCACTAGGTGTCAGTAGTACATTGACACTCTTGACTTCTGACATTGCCAGCTCCACCCTGGAGGATAAATGTGTCCTTTTTACTAACCTCTGCTTGAATCAAATGGAAAATGGAAACCCCACTTGACCTGTTGCCCTGAACAAGTCCTAGGTACCAGGGCAAGCTAGGGAAGAGGTTTCCCGTGAGCTAAAATACCTGCCACTCTAAGTATTTGAATTAAGCATGCCACTAAATGTTTCATATGCAGCCACACCTAATCAGCCTCTGGAAGGGAAGTAGTACCCTCTGACAGAAGAGAAGGCTCAAAATCGTGAGCTTTCCTACTGCCACACAGTATGGGAGTTTGGGTCCCTACCTGTGCGATTCTGATGCGTGTAGCCTTCACAGGCTTCCACACTGCTGCCTGCCCTGGGCAGCTTGCCTTCCATACAAGCTGCAAGTCAGTAAACCTGAGCCTGAAGTCTGCTTTACCATCTGTCTCTCACCAGTCCCAGATGCCCAAGAGCAGCTTCGCTGCTGGGATGCCTGGCCATGGTGCCGGGATCAGGGGACATGCCTTACAGTCACAGACGAGCACCATCTGGAAGATTCCATCCCAGCAGCACCGAGTCCCCTAATCTGTTTGGTAAAAGGCGATGCATTGCTTACAGAACAAACAAGAATTAGGCACACCACTAAATGTTTTATGTGTGAATTTATTCCCATGAATCTATTTTCCTTAGATCACAAGATTTTATTTAAAAATGTGGGACACCTCCCCTTCTCCAGGAAGTCTTCGTTCTCTCCCGGGTTTTCCCTTTGGCCCTTTCCCGGTAAGAGCCACCACCTCTTGGGCTCAGTAAGTCCTGGGAGTGTTTGTTGTCACGTGGGGCTTTAAGATTCCTCTCAGGCAAGTCCTTCCTCAGTGACTTACTCTGACATCCTTAGTTTGTTCTTTTTTGTCAAAAGATGGAAAGAGACCCCTGAATGAGAGTCTGAATAGTGCCAAGACTGGACCTAACTAAACCCTGTGGGCTTACTCCCTAGGGCTTCGAGCTTAACGCTTAACGGAGGAGTGATCCGGCAGCGCTCCCCAGGGCCTTTGCCTCTGTCATTCCGATCTTGAGGAACTCAATAGATCTTACCGGGAAAGACCCAAAGCTGAGGGAGTGTGCTCAGCCTCGACTTACAACAGCAAACCCTCCCCTGAGACGTGTTGCCCAATATCCCTGAGCCCTGGAGTCACCTGGGAACACTTGAGACTGATTGGCTTCTGTCTTCAGAGGGCTCAACCAGAGCTCCGCTGCATTGTGGGAAAGGCGGTTCACCTCTCCCAGCCCGCTTTCAGCCAAGAGCCTGAAAAGGCTCAGGAGGTATGTGCTCTTCAGTCACTAAGAACTATTTTCAGAACGTTTTTTAAATATGAAAACTGCCTCTAACTGCTTGACTCCCCACACACCCTTTCGAGAGTAAAGCAATCCCAGAGAAGATGTTCCCACCCCTCCAGCGTTACTACTCTTTGACTGAGACAGGCTCTCAAAAAGCCCTCCTACGGTTTCCTCTAGCTGCTGGGTCATGGGAGGACACTGGCCAGCTTCACGGGAATGACAGTTGTTTGTCTAGGGCTCCGGCTGCCCAGTGTGGGAATCAATAGATCAGGTTCTTTTAGCCCCAGGGCCAGTTGCTTCTAGAAACAAGTACAAAAGGACCGGGAGGCAGCACAAATGGAGACCCTGCCAGTCATCAGCAGGAGCTGGTAAGGCCTACAGCCGTGGTGGTGGTGGTGGGGGGGGGGGACCCTTCTCCAACTCAGTTCTCAGGCCTGGTGCTCCTGGGGGTGAAGGTTCTGTGTCTTAGCCTTTCATTCTACACTGGGTGGTATTAACAGGGACTGTCCTGCCAATCCATGAGAGCAGTCACCGCACTTTAAAGATGAGGTAGGGAGAAGACTGAGACGTTTCTAGAACTGAGACCCCCAAATCTAGAACAGTTAAGTACGAAGCCGAGGCCAGAGTCACCCTCAGAACTGCCTTATTGTTTTTTTTCTTTTAGAACATTTCAGCATTTAATTCCAAGACCACAGCTTATATTAAATACAGTTCAACAAAGCCCGTTGGATGTGAACTAACTCAGAAAATACCGTCTGTTCTGTGTCGTTCATTATAACCAGACTCCAGGATGTTCGTCCCTGTTATCCTCCATCCCTGAGCCCCTCCTATGTGCTGTGGCTCCATACACTGTCTTATCTGGAACACTCTGCACAGTCCCCTTAGCAGGATCAAAACAGGAATAATGGGGGTTGTCTCTTAGGGTGGTCTTGGTCCCACAGCAGCGCCACTAGGAGACACCCTATGCTTGGTCACCCTCAAGGCTCTCCAAGGGGTTTAGTCAGAGGACACACATTCTGACTAACCGGCCTAAGGAGGAAACAGGCTCTGAACAACTCAGACCTGGGAGGAGGTCATCGGCTTCCAAACAGCTCAGGGACTCTGTTAGTCTCATGCAGGGAGCCAGTCTAAGCCTTGCTTTTTCAGGGTCGAACTGCAGGCCTTTTCAGAGGAGGGAATGGAAACATATTAAATCTGGAGAGTAACCAGGTAGAGGAAGCAGGGGAAAAGGTGATCCTCAGCCATGAGTCCAGTCACTTAGCTGCAAGGACCAATAATGAGAACGGTTTAGCCAAATGCATTTTCTGGCCTGGGCTGGAAATTCTGGCAGTGATGGGGTACTAGCTGGTCTCACCTGCAACCCTCATCAGGGCCAACCAGATGGTTGGGGATCTCCAGCTCAGGCCCTCAGAAAACCCATCAAGCAGTGGCTCCTCCCCTGGGTCACCCTCTATCCCCCTTCCCCACTTCCCCATCACTTTGTTCATTAGACCTGGACTTTTAGTTCGGGCCTGATCTGTCTCATTGCATTGGTGGAGAGACCCACTACCAAGATTTCCAAATACTTACCAGTGGAATACTGCTTGAACAGGCAGGTGGGACCGGGGGATGGTAGCTGGCCGACCGCTCTCGGCACAGTACCCTCAGGAAAGTCCTTCACCAGCCACCTTACCTCATCCAGGCCTCTCCTTGCCATCCAGTCACGTGAAAGAACAACACACGACTCCGTCTTCAGCTACACGGTCCTCACCGTCTACCCAGCTCTCCTGAGGAAAAAGTCTTCCATGCATCCTGCTGATGGATATTGAATCCCAACCTGCTGGGCAGCTGTGGAATGCTGGCCCGGAGTGAGGGGACGGAGCAGGAGAGGGTTCTGAACGGACACAGGCGGCCAGTTTGCATAGCCAATATAGGTCATTATAAACGATGAAAACACTCTAAGTGATGCAATTTGTTGCAACAGCTACGGCGTGGGCTCAGATGTGGATTTGTGTTTTTAGGGGCAGGCGTGCTCTGTGCGTAAAGCAGAAACAGAACAAAGTGCCATTTCTAAAGCCGCTTGCTACATGCTTTGGAACGGCTGCGGGGTGCTGTTGCCATTCACACTGCCGCTCGCTTTGCTGTCCAGATAATATGGAATTGTTGTCTTTCCCGGGGCCCTGGTCTTCTCAGGTGACTTGTGGGCACTGGGTGCCACTGGAAGCTGTGGTTTCTAGAAGCTGTGACGGCTGTAAAAACAAGCAACCCTCACAAAGTTAAAGACATGGTAGTTTCTAGAAATGGCCCCTGATCACTAGAGTTCCTGATTGTTAGTAAAGAAAGTGGATCATTGTCATTTGTGACTGACATTCTCCCTCCTGAGACTTTCAAGGGGACCAGCACGGGGAACACAGAGCCTTTATTTACAAGGATGGTTTAGACAGTGTGTAGGTGCTGTGTCTGTCATAACCAGGGGAAGGGCAGCAGCTAGCTGAGGTGACGCAGAGCCATGCCTAGCTTTACTGGAGTAAGAGGAAACAACCAGCATCGTAACTCAGCAGGTGAAAAAGCCTTAGAATCGCTTCCTACTTCTCTTGCACAAATGCAAAGGTCTCCAATTTGTCAAACTGAAAACTGGAGGGAGGAGCCAGACCTTTAGCAGAATGCGGTAGAATAGGCCAAGCTTCAGGTCAGAGCGGCCCTTTCTGTCTCAGTGTTTCCTAGTCTTCCTTTGTGAAATCAGGAGTGCAGATCTTCAGCGGCACTTGCTTAGAGTCCATTGTTAGCTGGAGCTGAAGTTAGAAGCTGGGACCCTGTGACCCTGTGTGCTCTCCTCAAAGGAGAGCCCCAGGAAGCTTTGACCCTCCGAGAAAGCTCAGAGGGGAGCCTTGGTCTCTGTTGCTGGAGGCCTGAGTGGGAATTAAAATACAGATGCCACCAAAAGGCGGGGTATCTGGAACTCAGGGACAAGCAGATATTTTTCTCACAAAGGAGGGAAGCACAAATAGACCGTGTGACACAAAAGCGTCTGCAGACTGCACGGCAGGCAAGTGACACTAGCGTGTGACGTTAGTGAGATGTCTGTAGCTCACAAATTCCTGAGGGTTGCCAGCGACTTCTAAGTGCAAACTTAGCACTGTCATGAAGGCCGGAACTTACTTAGGTTGTAAGGCCACACTTGAACAGGCACTGGCCAGGTTTGGACCTCGGGCCATAGTTCTAGTGTCTTCTATCAGGAGCTGTGCTTCGAGAGTAAAATTTTAGTGACAGAAAAGGAGGGGAAACCGAGAAGGAAAAGAAAACACACACACACTACCGGGTGCCCCAGACAGGGTGGTGGAAGATATTGACTGGCTAATGCTACCTGCTGTGCCCTGGCACTGTCTGGGAGACAGTGGCTGCCCACTGTGCCATTTTTGCAGCCACTGCATTTGAGGTACTCTGGGAAACCATCAGCCCTCACGAGAACAGAGGCCCTGATGCAGGCCCCTGTGGGTCAGCTGACTAGGAGCCAGATGCCATCTCCTGCCTGCTCCTGGCTGCAGCACCCACCCCTCCTCCTCTCCACACAAGCTTGTGAGGATCCTTCCTCAACCACAAGGAGGCTGAGAGGCCAGATTGTTCCACATTGCTGCAATGTTTGGGGTATTTGAACCATGACGCGCTGCAAGTTTCGGGTTTTGAAGTGTTTAGGTTTCAGATTTTCAAGTGAATGACACACAGCTAAGAAGGTCTATGGAAATATTCTAGAACCCCCAAACTGTGGACGTCTGAGCTACGCCTATTCTTCTAGTTCTAGAAAAGAGACACTCATCCACGACTCATGCAGTTGCCCCGAAGGAGTGAGATATTACCACCACTTTATAGGTGGGAAAGAAACCTGAGGCTCAAAGACTAAGGTAACTTGCTCAACGCAGAGCAGAGGTCCATCAGCGTCCAACTTCAAATTCCTTTTTCTTTTTCCTTTATTTTCTTTTTTTCTCTCCATGTGGTCCTGGCTCTCCTGTAGCTTGCAGTCCTGTAGCTTGTTTATATAGCCCAGGCTGGCCTCAAACTCCCAAAGATCCGCCTGCCTCTGCTTCCCGGGTGCTGGGATTAAAGGTGTGCACCACCACACCCGGGTAACTTTCTGATTCATCTTCCCAGCAGCTTGGTGTCCACGGAAACCACCAGAGATGTGTCCTTCTAGATGAAGAACCGCAGGTAAGCCTGCATTTGTATGTGTTTATTCATTAGTGGTATGTGTTGGAGGGATGGATAACTATGTTAAGACCAATTCACTCACCAGATGCCCCCCAGTTTAACTTGCAGTGGAGCAACCTACAGGGGTTTTCTGCAGTGTGGTCACACTGAATCAGCACATCATAAGGGTGTGAGGGTGTGTACAATGGGCCCGGCTATTTTACACATTTGCCCCCAGGTTCATGACCATGCACCATACACTGTGTGAAGATATATCACTGTGATTGGCTTATTGACAAGCTAAATGGCCAGTAGTTAGGCAGGATTTTTCAGGGCAGAGAGAGTGCTGGGATGAAGGTGGAGTTGCCAGCCAGATGGAGAGAAAGCAGCATGGGGTATATGGAGTAAAGGGAGCTGTACAAAGCCACATAAAAGAATGTAGATTAAAAGACATGGGTTACAGAAACACAGACACTGAGAGAAATGATTAATAAATGGGACCTCCTGAAACTGAAAAGCTTCCATTAAAGCAAAGGACACGGTCAACAAGACAAAACGGCAGCCTACAGAATGGGAAAAGATCTTCACCAGCCCCACATCGGACAGAGGGCAGATCTCCAAAATATACAAAGAAATTAATAAATTGGTCATCAAAGGAACAAATAATTCAATTTTTAAAATGGAGTACAAAGCCGGACGGTGGTGGCACACGCCTTTAATCCCAGCACTCGGGAGGCAGAGGCAGGCGGATCTCTGAGTTCGAGGCCAGCCTGGTCTACAAGAGCTAGTTCCAGGACAGGCTCTAGAAACTACAGGGAAACCCTGTCTCGAAAAACAAAACAAAACAAAAAAAAAAAAATGGAGTACAGACCTAAACAGAGAATTCTCAACAGAGGAATCTAAAATGGCTGAAAGACACTTAAGGAAATGCTCAACATCCTTAGCCATCAGAGAAATGCAAATCAAAACAACTCTGAGATTCTAATTTCATCTTACACCTGTAAGAATGGCCAAGATCAAAAACACTGATGACAACTTATGCTGGAGAGGTTGTGGGGAAAAGGGAACACTCCTGCATTGCTGGTGGGAGTGCAAGCTGGTACAGCCCCTTTGGATATCAGTATGGCAGTTTCTCAGAAAATTAGGAAACAACCTTCTTCAAGACCCAGCAATACCACTCTTGGGTATATATTCAAAGGATGCTCAATCATGACACAGGGACATGTGCTCAACTACGTTCATAGCAGCATTGTCTGTCATAGCCAGAACATGGGAACAACCTAAATGCCCCTCGACTGAAGAATGGATAAGGAAATGTGGTTCATTTACACAATGGAGTACTACACAGCAGGAAAAAAAAACGACATCTTGGATTTTTTTAGGTAAATGGATGGATCTAGAAAACATCATATTGAGTGAGGTAACCCAGACGCAGAAAGACAAATATCACATGTACTCACTCATAAGTGGGTTTTAGACATAAAGCAAAGAAAACCAGCCTACAATTCACAATCCCAGAGAACCTAGACAACAATGAGGACCCTAAGAGAGACATACATGTATCTAATCTACATGGGAAGCAGAAAAAGGCAAGATCTCCTGAGTAAATTGTGGGTATGGGGACCAGGGGAGAGGGTGGAAGGGTAGGGGAGAGGCAGGGAAGGGAGCAGAGAAAAATGTATATTTGATAAAATCAATTAAAAAAGAAAGAAAAATATTCAAAATAAATGTACAAATAAATGTGCAAATAAAAAAAACAAATCAATCAACGGCCAAAAGGAAAAAAAAGACATGGGTTAATTTAAGTTATAAGAACTAGTTAGGAACAAACCTAGACTATCAGCCGAGCTTCCATAATTAATAAGTCTCTGTGTCATTACTGGAGAGTTGACAGTCCTGACGATAAAATCCAACTGCGGCACACTGTCTCACAGAGCAGAGGAGCTGAGCAAGCCCACTGATCATGGGGGAGGGTGGGCCATCTACAGTTTGTTATTCCCACATGGTTCTCCTGGCCTTTTGCAGGAAGCTCCATGATAAACTCTAATGACAATACTCGGGCCCCATACATAGCAATGAGCAAAGGCTTCCATATTTCCTAGACTGGAGCACTTGCAGAAGTACCCTGGGTGAGCATGGGTGCACGTGGACCACATGATGCTGACCAGTCTGTGCTGAGCATCCTTCCACCATGCCTACATCCCGTGTGCTATGAGGCTCTGGTTCTCAAGAGCCTCCTCTCGAAGGTGGTGCTGGGCAGAGATGGAACACGTGACTTCTGCCCACCCGTGTGCTTATCCAAACTGCCTTCTGGCTCAGCCTGTCTCCTGACCTTGGAATAGGGTGGCTGATTGAAGCCATGACAAACAGTGGGGTAGCCTGCCCCACAGTGATGGCAGAGATCCCCCACCATCCTTTTACCACACGTTCGCTCACACAAACCCCCAGTTCCTCCACATTTGCAGGCCAGCATGGAGCCTTTCAGTCCCAAGACCTTCTCAGAGGGCCACACAGGATCCGAGGTAATATGGTTTTTGTAGTTTTGCTTTTATGTTGCATATTATCTCAAGACTGAGTGGCTCAAAATAAATCTGTGCCCTGCGAAAGAAAGAGAGAGAGAGAGAGAGAGAGAGAGAGAGAGAGAGAGAGAGAGAGAGAGAAAGAAAGAACAGCAGGATGAATCCTAGGCCAGTCAGCTACAAAGTGAGACTGTGTCAAAACCCCAAACAATAAATAAACAGGGCTGAAGATACTATTCAGTGATAGGATGCTAGCTTAGCATGTTCAAGTCCATGGGTCCAGTACCTTAGCACTGTGAAGGTAAAAGGAAAATAAACTCAGAAACGTTGAGGGGACACATAGAGGATACACTCAAGTGTCTCCGGGTCACAAAGTGCAGTGGTTCTCAGGCCAGTCAGTGGGCTTCTCATCACTGCTCCCAGCAACCCTGCTCAGACTCATTCATGGTGTTCCTATGCTAACCCTGCCCTTCCTACTACAGACGGTGTCATGGCCACATGCAAGGCCAAGGAGTCTGCCTCTGACAGGAACTTGAGGCTGAACCCTGGTCTTTTCCTTCCAGCCAGTGACTATCCAACCTCTCTGCCTGCTTCTGTTGCTGTCCTTCAGACTGTGATCGTTTCCAGAGAGCTAAAGCATCTCTTAAGAACTATTTTTTTTTTTTTTTTTTTTTTTTTTTTTTTTTTTTGGTTTTTCGAGACAGGGTTTCTCTGTGGCTTTGGTGCCTGTCCTGGAACTAGCTCTTGTAGGCCAGAACTATTTTTAAAAGAGTAAATGCTCACATCATCCCGCCCAGCGGTCAGCAAGTGAACGAGTCTCCTGCTGACTCCAAGTCACCTGAAGCCAGAGGCCTACCGCGTTGGATGGGGTCCTTCAGTTAGAAGCTTGAGACAGAGATGAACCCGTTTTCAACACCTTGTCCATCTCTCATGGCACCTTATTAACCCATGCTTTGGTTAGGGATGCCGTAAGTGACCTCAATTTTATTCTGACAACATTTTTTCACATTTAGCAGGTATGGAATCATATTTCAATGGTCTTGAATTAGTCCAGCTTTTTGAACAAGTCCCCACCTTCACGGCTGACTGAGGAACCACTGTTTTATTGCCTATCATTTGGAGCCCGGGCACTGTAGCAGTGTTCTCTTTAGTTCAAGCCCAGCTTCAACACCGCTTTATTTGTTTGGTGTTATATTACTTTTTTGTTTGGTTGGTTTTGGTCTTTTTGAGACAGGGTTACTTTCTGAGCCTTGGCTATCCTGTAATTCTCTATGTAGGACCAGTCTGACCTCAGATTGAAAGATCCACCTGCCTCTGCCTCTTGAGTGCTGGGATTAAAAGTGTGAGCCACCAGGGCCTTGCTAAGAGAGTTGGCTTATTTAAAAGTAAATAATGAAATCGTGAAATCCTCTTCGTGGGGACATTTAAGTTGAAGTTTGCTTACCCAACCATGTACATACAGTGCCCTCCTCCCCAGAAGCGAACACCCACGGGACAATATAGAACTCCAGGGGTGCAGGATTTTCTCAGCCCTGCAGTGAAACACTAGTCCTCACAGATGGATTAATCTTCCTTCCATGACCTCAAAGATCATTATTCGGCATGCCTCTGCTGCCTACTGAACACTGCACCCCTCTCTTTCCCCTAAAAACCACGTAGGGGCCCCTAAAGAGATGTGTTTTATCGAGTCGATAACGCCATAAACGATGGACAGTTACAAAGAAGGCTGCTGGGTTCAGGGTTCTGGGAGGTCTTGTTATTCAGCTGGAACTCCCAGCTGTGAAAGCCCCATTCCTGCCTCTCCAAACCCCGCCCTCTCAGAAAAACTGCCAAGCCGAGGTTCTTCTGAAGCGGCCAGCTCCACAACCCCCACCTAAAAGCGTTGTAATTGGGCACAAACGCAGCCTGTGGAGGACGTGCCATTGCCTGCGCCTACAGGGTGTTTAAGCCCTCTACATTAGACCCCCAAATAAACCTGTCTTTTACTTTTTAGCTGGGCTTGATCTTGCCTACTGCGTCGGTGAAGAAACCTTTATCCGGGTTCAGAAACCTATCACTCATGTGCCTTTCTCCTCCGTGACTGGTCTTTACCGGTGAGAATTGAACCCAGGCGTATGGAGTCTTTAAGCAGCTCCTGGACCCTTGCCCAGAGGCATCGGCCTTGGCTCCCACCGGTGGCCCAGGAGTCAGTTTGGAACTGAGACTCAGAGGAAGTATAGGGCCTGATACTTCACCAGACTCTTGTGGCATTTCTGAAATCCTATTTCCTGTCACAATCCCAAAGCAGGTGCTTTTGTTGACTACATCTTCGGTTGCTATGCCAGTCCTTTGAGTTGCTAGTTTCTTTCAAGGGCTGAACTGCTATTTTTTTTTCTCAGGTGGAGTCACTGCGAGCAACCAGGAACAGCTGAGGAGTTGGGGCCCCTCCCTTATCACCCCCAAGCTACAAGGAGATAGTCACAGACAAGCTGCTTGCTCTACCAGGAGCCACCCTTGAGTTGGCCCTTTGTTTTGGGGGTTCACTTGGGCAGGGTGTGTAGGCCCAGCCCCACCCAGGAAATGCAAAACAAAAACAGACCTGTGCTCCACAAGGGACCTCGGCTCCCTGGGGTGTCGTCGAGAGTAACAAGGACAGCAGAAAGCAGCCAAAGCCGTTCCCACGGGGAAAGCCAGAAAAATACACAAGTGTACAGATGGGGGTCTACAAACACTCTGAGAAGGCCACACAGCCTCTGTGACAATTTCAGTTTTATTCAGAGGAAGATCTTAAAAACCAGTGCGAACATGTTCACATCACGAGTAAAAACATCTCGCAAACTACTTCCGGAGGTTTCAGGACCACGTAGTACTCATCTTTGAAAAGTACTAAGGGATTCAGGTTCTCCCAGATACTGGGGAGTCTGAGGCAAAAGGATTGTGTGATCCTAGTTCAAGATCAGCCTAGATACCGCATCCAGACCCCCCACTTCTTTAATTCAGTTGATTCTAAAGAACGGAGCAAGGCTACTTCACTTAGAAAAACCAGCAGATGTCATTCTCTTGTGAAGTCCCAGTAAAGATGGACATCATCCTTTCAGGGTGGCATCTTCACAGAGCTTAGCTTCGGAAAACAGCGGAATAGCTCTCATGAAGGTGCTGACGAGGCTGGGCTGTTTTGGGGGGCCTTGGTTGTTCATTTCTATACTTACTGGGGTTTGGGTTACATAGGAGCTGTTGAAGGGCACAGCTTGCATGATTTTATGTGGGGCTGATGTTCTATGTGTTTATATAAAATAATGTTTGTGTTTAACATGATAGGCAAAATTACATCAAATCCAGAGCTCTGGTTTCCTCTGTTAAGAGTACCGTGTATGACTCAGGTTTAGAGAGCACTACTTCGGTACTGGAATCACACGTCTACAGTCCTGGACAGCAGAGGTGGCAGCTGGAAGGATGAGAAGTGGTTGGGAGCTGGGAACCAGCAGAGGAGAGGGCGCTAGGGAGGAGTGCCGCCACTGCGCCTTGCCAGGAGCTGCCGTGAAGCAGATGGAGAGGGAGAGGGTGGAAGGAAGCAAAGCAGCCGTTAGGGAGGCAGCGGCTGGTGGGCCCGGAGGGGGCTTGTCTAGCACTGTCTCTGATCATCCTGTCTGACTGAGGTGCTCTGATTCTATTACTGTGGTCAATAAAGACAAAGTGAATTTCACGTATGTGTACTAATGACTGATATTTATATGTGAAAACACATGCGCTCACATACATGCATATGTGCACACATACACAAACACACCACACACACACACACACACACACACACACAAGCGCGCGCGCGCGCAGGTTTCCCTTGAGAGCAACTGTAAATACTCTAAAGGTACCATAAGCAGGTGAGGTCATTGCTCCGTGGCAGCAAGGAGGCGCTCCCTGACTGTGACAGGTTTGAATGTGAATGGCCCCCCAGGCTCACAGATTTGAATACTTGGTCACCAGGAAGTGGCACTATTAAAAGGATTGTTGGAATAGGTGTGGCCTTGTTAGTGGAAGTGTGTCACTAGGGTGGACTTGGAGGTTTCAAAACCCAAGCTAGTCACAGTGATTCTCTCTTCCTGTCTGTAGGTCAGGATTGGAACTCTCAGCTACTTCTCCAGCACTTGTCTGCCTGCATGCCGCCATGTTCCCCACCAGGATAATGGACTGAACCTCTGAACTGTAAGCAAGCCTCCAGTCAAATGATTCATAAAGAAGACAGACTGTCAGGGCTTTAAGACATGGCAAAAGACTTGGACCACTTAATCAAAGAAAATGATGTGTTTTTTTAAGAAACCAATTTTTCATGTCTATATTTTTATTAATAATTTACTTTTTTGCATTTCTATTGCTTCCTTTTGTTTTAAAGAATAGTCTCACCAGGAATCTGTGGCTGGCCTGGAACTCACTATATAGACTTACATTTTCTACAAGATCAGAGAGATTTGCCCACTTTGTCTCTCATATACCTGAATTATAGGTGGGTGTGTTACAGACAACTAATTTGTGATTTTTTATTGATATTTATTGAGCTCTACATTTTTCTCTGCTCCCCTCCCTGTCTCTTCCCTCCCCCCTTTAACCCTCCCCCAAGGTCCCCATGCTCCCAATTTACTCAGGAGATCTTGTCTAAAAATGATGTTTTAAACTCATAAATGGAATATACAGAAATTTTGAAGCATCATGAAAAGATCAAATCTATGAATTATGGGCATAGAAGACAAAGGATTCCAGGTCAAAAGCACAGATTAGATCTTCAATAGAATCAGAGAAGATTTTTCACAAACTGAGGTGCCTATTCAAATACAAGAGGTACACAGAAACAAGATAGGATCTGAAAAGAAATCCCCACATATTGTAGTTAAAACACTAACTATACAGAACAAAGAAACAACACAGTAAGACTCAAGAGAGAAGCTATCAGTCACACACGAAGGCGAGCCCATCTGAATTACAGCTGACTCCCCAATGGAAACTTTAAAATGCAGAAGAGCTTAAGAGTATCATACTTCAAGCCCTAAAAGACCACAGATGCCAACCCAGACTAATCTACCAAGAAAAATTGTCTGCAGTCATTGAATGAGAAAGAAAACCTTCCCATGATATAAACAGGCTAAAAGGAATTCATGTTTATATCCACCAATCCAGGAAAAACTTTGTCTGGGTTTGGGGGGGGGGGGGGGGGGAGAAAGAAAAGGAAAGGAAGAAAGAAAAAGAAAGAAGGAAGAAACTAGGAAAACTGGGAGGAGAGGACTTTGGTTGGCATATAAAATAAAAAATATGTTAATAAAATAAAATTTAATAAAAGATTCAATGACCTCAACTTTTCAACTAAAGGACAAAGGACAGCTGAATGAGTCAAGCAGGGAAGGAAGAGCAAGCTAAACCCAAGTAAGGAGTTGGAAAGAAATCATTAAGATCAAGGCTGAAATTAATAAAACGGAAACAACAAAAATACAAAGAATAAATGAGACAGAGAGCTGGTTTTTTGAAAAGATAAACAAGATTGACAAATTCTTAGCTAAACTAACCAAAGGTGAGAGAAGATCTGTTGTAGGAGGCTGCTTATTCATTTCCCGGCTGCCTAGACTCCCAAAAATAATCACACAGAAACTGTATTATTTATAACACTGCCTGGCCTATTAGCTTATGCATATTTCTAGTTCACTCTTATCTCTTAAATTAACCCATTTCTATTATTTCATAGTTTACCATGAGGCTCATGGCCTACCAGCAAGGTTCCGGCTGGTGGCTTGCATCTTTCTCCTCTGGCCGCTCCAAGGCATCTTGTGCCCCCACCCGACTTCTTTCTCCCAACATTCAGTTTAGTTTCCTCCCCATCCCTCACCTCACCTCCCATCCTCCCACCCCACCTAGCTCTATTCTGCCCTATCAGAGGCCAAGCCACCTTCTTTAATCATTAACCAATAAAAGCAACACATCTACAGAAGGACTTCCCACACCAAAGATCCAAATTAACAAAATTTGAAGATGAAAAGAGAACAATTACAACAGATATCAATACAACATAGAAAAATCATTAGATCATACCTTAAAGACATACATCCTACTGAGCTGGAAAAAGATATGGATCTATCCTTTTTCTAGACATAGTGTGAGAACCAAACAGGAACTATCCTTACAAGTTAATGGGAGACCAAAACAGGAAGAACGTACCTTGTCAGGTTCTGTTTTGCAGTTAAGACAGTTTAGAATAAATTTCTGTTTGTCCTATGTTTGACCAACTGCACCAAATGAGCTTGGTTACATGTAGGCAGGAGGTACGTGGGCAAGAAATACATCAGGATGCATGATTGCCCCTGACTGAGTGTGGGCAGAAGGCACAGAGGCAGGAACTATGTCAGGAAGTATGCTTGTACCTGATTGGACCTGATGGGACGTAGTGAATTGTGGGGTTTGCCTTTCTAAAGCCTCTGCAAAACATGACTTGGAACCATTTTTTTTCTGTGAACCCAGAGATGGACCTAGCCAGAGAGTCCATCCTTCCTGGCCAGTATTTAATTAAAGTTTGCTTCAAATTTGATTCAAATTTGTTGTAGTGGATTTTATTCTTGACCAGTGAGATTAACAGTATATGACCTACTAAAATTAAACCAAGATGAGATCAATAATGTAAACAAAATCTATTACAAGCAGTTGAAAAGAGAAATTTAATGTCACGACTAAAAGAAGTCCAGGCCGAGATTGAAACGCTTGTAAAACTGAGCATACCTTCAAAGAACTAATACCAGTGCTTCTTAAATAAGAGGAGATGGAACAAACACAAGGGCCAGAGGATAGTGGGAAGTACTTGGAATCCGATCTTCTAGTGTGACATAAGTATTGTACTTACAAACAGGCTACAGATGTGGTTATCCTCATACGATCAAGGGAACATTCCAGCGTGAAGCGTTAATTAAACTCAATGTTTTGAAAAGGGAGGAGATAAAACATGAAGGGATATAAGGTATACATGTATGAAACTGTCAAAACATAAAGAAAAGGAATTCTAAAGGGAAAGGAGAGAAGGAGGGGAGGGAGAGGGGAAGAACTTAAGATAGGGAAATAGGGGAAGGACTATGGCATGCTATCTTCTGGGCACGGCACACCCATGACACCCATGACCCCATAGCAGCTGACATTTCCTGCACTGAGCCTGCACAACATGAGCGAGTCTAGTGTTAGTCAGTCTCGGATGGGAGAGGGTCTCACAGGCTCTGAGTCTTCCTGCTGGACTAGTGGCTACCGATAGCTCTGTCAGAGGGCTGCTAATACCTGTCCTCGGTCATGTGACTGAGAGGGAGCCCACTGAGTGCCAGGGGACAGGGCCAGACCCATGACCACACACATAGCTCTAGCTAAACTCAGTGGATCCTAATGCAAGAAGACATGAATACAAGAAAGAGGTTCATATGGAAACAGGGTGGGGGTGTGTGTGGGGAGCCTGACAGGGGTGAGAGGAGACAGGAGAGGTAGGGGGCTGGAGAAACCGGAACGCATTATACATATGTATGAAATTATCCATTATTTTTAAACTGCCAGTTTAAAAATAATTTCTGAAAATATTTTTAGATTTATTTTACCTGGTTTGTATCAGTGTTCTGTCTGCACGTGTGTGTGCGCGCTGCCACTGTGTATTGGTATTTCACCTGCATGTATGTATGTGCACTGCAACTGTGTATGTGTCTAATGCCCATGAAGGTCAGAAGACGTTGGATTCTCCTAAAACTGGAATTACATGTGGTTATGAGCCACCATGTGTTTGCTGGGAATTAAACCCAGGTCCTTTTCAAGGACAGCTTTCTAGATTACCCCCACCCAAAATAAATTTTAAAAGTAAAAGAAATCATGAGAAAATAACTCATTATATGTTAAGTAAGTTTATGATTTTGCATTGGGCCACATTCATAGCTATTCTCGGTCACCAGCTACACTCAGCCCCTGGGCCGTAGGTTGGACTTACCTGTGTGTACACAACTCAGTTGCCCAACAACAATAAGATACTTGCTGATGACCTTGTGTTCATACATGAAATCACGTGTAGCCTTGAAGATACATGAACGTGGGGCTGGAGGAACGACTCAGCAGTTAAGAGCTCTTGTGATTTTCCCAAGGATCGGAGTTGCATCTCCATCATCTGGGTCGGACAGCTCACAACTCTAGGGTCTCAATACCCTCTCCTGATCGCCACAAGCACTCACACACGTAACACATGTACATGTGCGCGCACGCACACACACACACACACACAGCACCAATGAACATAAATCTTAAAACAAAAGAAAATGTATGAACCTTGCTGATTGGAAAAGAATGAGCTGTGTGTACAACAACATCGATCAGTCTCCAAAGCCGCTGCATTTATTTAAAGTGCAAAATGTGGCCGGGCGGTGGTGGCGCACGCCTTTAATCCCAGCACTCGGGAGGCAGAGGCAGGCGGATCTCTGTGAGTTCGAGACCAGCCTGGTCTATAAGAGCTAGCTCCAGGACAGGCTCTAAAGCTGCAGAGAAACCCTGTCTCGAAAAACCAAAAAAAAAAAAAATAAAAATAAAATAAAATAAAATAAAGTGCAAAATGTGGAGTGAGGCGCTCATCCCAACTGCAAGCAAGCATGGCAACACCTGACGGCACGCAGGAAAATGACGAACACCGAACCCAGGAAGTACCTGCACTGAGAGTCACTGAATGAGACGAAAGGATGGGAGGCACGGGGTGGCTACAAGGAACATCAAGGCAAACTCTGTCTCAGTGGGCTTTCTGTCACGTCAACAAACACCACGGCCAAAAAGCAACTTGGGGAGGGAAGGGTTTATTGAAATTACATTTCTACATTGCTGTTCATCGCTGACGGAAGTCAGGACAAGGATTCAAACAGGGCAGGATCCTGGAGGCAGGAGCTGATGCAGATGCCATGGAGGGGTGCTGCTTACTGGCTTGTTTCCCATGGCTTGCTCAGCCTGCTTTCTTATAGAACCCAGGACCACCAGCCCAGGGATGGCACCACCTACAGTGGGCTGTATCCTCCCCCATTGATCACTAATTGAAAAAATGTCTTACAGTTGGATCTCATGGAGGCATTTCCTCAGCTGAGACTCCTTCGTCTCTGGTGTCTATAGCTTGTGTCAAGTTGACACAAAAACCAGCCAGTATACCCACCATGTTCATTTTACATGTAAGGGGAAGAATACATACAGGACCCTTGTAACCTTCATATCGTATTTACATTTATTTACGCTCTTTTGCTCATACTCAGTATTTTATTTTCAGCTATTTTTTTTAAACCTACATCATACATAAAGTGGGGGTCAGAAAGACTGCTCTCTGGTTAAGGGTACATGCTCTTAAGTCTGATGACCCGAGTTCAAACCCCAGGACCCACATGGTGAGAAGAGATCTCCACCTGAGCTCCACTGCAGACATGTGCCCCCCCATGCATACAGATACACACACATGCAAATTAAAATTTTAATTTGAAAAGCACATGGAGTCTAAGAACTGAAACTTTAAAAAGTAAAAATACAAACTTTATTTTTCATAAAAAGAAAATGAGGCCTCCCCAGGTTTCAGTGTTAGTACTAAAGCAAATCCACAGGGTGTGCCTGTGATAAGCATTTGGCAAGGGAAACTCCACCTGTGGCTGTGTGGGAGTGGGGAAGGATGGGAGGGTCAGGAGAGCCAAGGAGAAAGTCTACCTAAGATCGTCTTTCTTTTCTTTTTCCCTGATTATACTATTCCTGTTGTTCCAAAATAGAACATGGTTTAAAGGTCTTCGCGATGTGTAATTGTAAGCAGAAACCTAAGAATCCTGGGAAATAATCATACCCAGCAGCTAGTGTGGTGGTTTTAATGTCATTAACCCCATCAGCTCATAGGGAGTGGCACTATTAGGAGGTGTGGCTTTGTTGGAGTGGGTACAGCCTGTGTCGGTGTGGTGGTGGACTTTGAGGTCTCCTATGCTCAAGCGTCACTCTGTCTCAGTTCACTTCCTGTAGTGGGAAGCGGCGGGGCTGCGTCCGGCCACCCGGCTGCCGGCTAGCTTTACACCCGAAATAATTACACGGAAACTGTATTCTTTTAAAACACTGCCTGGCCCATAGTTTCAGCCTCTTATTAGTTAATTCTCACATCTTCCTTTAACCCATATTTAGTAATCTGGGTAGCACCACGAGGTGTGGCTTACCAGGAGAGATCTTAACCTGCGTCCATCTCGGAGAGGAGCAGCATGGAGACTCCCTATAGAGACTGCCTGAAGCGTCTCCCCCACTCTACTTCCTTGTTCCCACAATTCTGTTCTGTCTACTCCACCTACCTAATTTTCTGTTCTTAAAGGGCCAAGGCAGTTTTCTTTATTAATTAACCAATGAAAGAAACATAGACAGATAACTCTCCTCCATCAACTTCCTGTTTTCCTGAAGATCAAGATGTACAAATCTTAGCTCCATCTCCTGAACCGTGCCTGCTTGCACACTATCATGTCCCACCATGATGATAATGGGCTGAACCTCTAAACTGTAAGCCACCCCAATTAAATGTTTTCCTTCATCAGAGTTGCCATGGCCTTGGCATCTCGTCACAGCAATAGAAACCCTAATTAAGACAGCTAGTGACTAGTCAAGACATCACAGGCCACAGGCACAAAGGAGGGAACCTTTAGTCCTAACTGAAGTTGAGCAGACCTTGGTGGATGACGGGATAGATAGGTTCAACTCTGGCTCTGTGTGACCGTGGAGAGGTCAGTTCCATCATTCCCTATTCCCATGATTGTGTAGATAAAGAAGCCCTCTGACCTCCAAAGCTTGGGGCAAAGCCTTGTCACCCCTCAGGTCCTACAGACACTACAGTCAGCACCCTGCGTCCCCTCCCCCTTTAAGGTGGGAGGGAGCAGAGGCCTGGGGAACAATATGATGGAGAAAAAAAAAAAAAAAGAAAAAAAACCAAAAGGGCTCCCAGAGGAACTCAATAAATCAAGCAGGACAGAAATTTTACCTGCCTATCAGAAGGGGCTGTCAGCTGACAGGCATACGCCACCATCTCCGGTATTGTTTATACATTTTTACTATGAAAACGTTTCACGTATGACCAAAAAGAATAGCAGGGTACAGAACCCACTATGCTTCATAAATGCCCATCTCCACCAAGCAGATACCCCTTGTTTTTGCTTGAATATTTGAAAGCAAATTCTCTTATAATCTTCAGAAACAAACAAACGAACAAAATGTTCTTAGTTTAACAGACCAAGCAGCACAATCTACGACTCCCAAACTCCTTTTCAGTTTCCGCCAGACCCTCGCAACCAGGGCTGCCACACCTCCATCCTGCCTCTGCAAAGGAGAGCCTGACTTTTCTGGCCCTTCTCTCTAGCTTCTTTTCCTAGCTGCCTTTGGCTTCTTTGGGGCTTATAGACTGGAACAGGAAGCTGGGGGATGAGGCTGCAGGCAGTACTTTCCCAGAAGCCCCCAGACAGACTCTCATCTTCATACGGATTCTCTACAGGTCTTGCCTGTCGAAGCTGATGCACAGCTGGTGGGGAAAGGTGCCATCTTGGGGCCTGGAGAGTTGGCTCAGCAGTCAAGAGCACTGGCTGCTCTTCCAGATGACCCAGCTTTGATACCCAGCACTTACATGATAACTTATGCATCACTGGACATTCTGAAATGACTGGACTCTCATAACTACGCAGGAATACTGTATCATGTTGATGGAGAACGGCTACAGCTGGAGTCTGGGGATCCCACACGTCATGAGGTGCTAAGGATGCTTACACTAACATCCTTAACTCCAGCTCCAGGGGATCTGATGTCCTTTTCTGACCTCTGTGCCACCGCACACATGTGCAGTGATATTTATGCAGGCAAAACCTCCATACACATAAAATAAAAATAACTAAGTATAAAAGAGAAAGAGAGACAGAGAGATGGTGTCTGGTAGCCAAGGTTAGACCCCGGCGCAGCGCATTCCAAACATGCTGTGCCCTTCTTTCCCTATAAGAACTCTTTTCTTTGAAAAGAAAAACTGGAGGGAACGGGCTGTGTGAAGAATATTCAGAGCTCCCACATGCCAGGAAATGCAGACTTCTTTTTCCCTCTTAGGTCTCACTGGGGAATTTGAGGGTCACAGCCACTTCTCACCCTAGATCTGTGGTGTCCACAGTGATAACCAAAGTTGGTCTGAAACATACTTTATATTCCTAGGATTTTTCATATGGATTGCATAGTGACTCGTGAGATATTTGTTGCTGCACATAAGACTAAAAATCGATCTTACCTATCTTCAACTCGTGTGCGTATGTACAAATACACATCTGCACATTTGCAGTGTACATCCATGTGCCTGTGGGAGCCAGAGATCAACGAGTGTGTCTTCCTTAATGATCACCCCTTTTTTTTCTTTCTTTTTTTTTTAAACAGGGCTTTTCACTGACCCTGAAGCTTGACAATTTGGCTAGACTGTCTGACCAGCAAGCTGTAGGGATCCTCCTCTCTGCCCCCGCCAAACACTGGGATTGCCTACGCACCAGCCATTCCCATTCCCAGATTTTATTTTCTAACACAGATGGGTGCTAGGGATCAAACAATTGGGTAATTATGCTTGTGTTCACTCACAGGGCCATCTTCCCACCCTCTCCTTTTTTTTCTTTTAATGTGACTATTAGAAAATTTAAAATTACACCCAAGGCTTGCTTGCATCACACTCCTGTTGGATGGTGTGAACCTAGCTCAACTAAAGCCACAAGTCGAAGGGTTATGTTTTAGTAGTATGTTACAGAATTACCACTACCACCCAAAACAAAACAAAAAAAATTGACTCTAGAGCCAATAAAGGCTTGAGTTATGAGTGTCTAGTTAGACATTTTCGTATCACACACAGTAAGACTGAGATCCAGAAACAAGTGACCTAGGGGTTACAGTCACCTCTGTTGGTATAGAGTACTTAAGCCATATCAAAGTGTTCTTGGGAAATACTGAGAAGATAGATACCAATCTCCAGGAAACCCTTCATGTATCTATACCCAAATAGCCACATAATAGCTGGAAAGGCCAAAGGCAAGTGCTGGGGTGCCTTCCCACTGCCTGAAGAGATGGCTAGTTGTGAACCAGCAGGCAGGCCAAGGTCCCGTAGAGGTCTGGATTTCAGGTCAACTAACTGGAAGTCAGAGCCCTTAATCTGGCCCTTAGACCTGTTTGGGTTGGCTTTCAGTATTGGACCAATTATTTGAATCACTTGCCAACACTCAAACATTGGGAAACAGCAATAAAAATCCACATTTCCGGTTTGCCTTGAAATCACAGATCTGGTGGCACGGGATATGTTTTTCCTGCTGGCAGTGGTCTGTCGGACTCCTTGGCTGCTGTCTGCTCTGTCTGCCGCCTTCTGGCTGAAGCATGGTCTCTCTTCCCCACAGGCCAGCTGCTGGGCCACTCCTCACAGGGCCCCCAGAGCAGTGGACAACTTTTAATACCTGTCCATCTCTACCAAAAAGCTACAAAACTGAATGGAAGGGATTTCCATGGTCTAGGGGTACAGCTTAGATGGTAGGTGCTTGCTTAAAGGACAAGCAGCCCTGAATTTGATCCCCAACACTGCATACACTGGATATGTGGGCAGTACTATAACCCCAGCACTCAGGACATGGAGGCGGGAGTAGCTGAAGTTCAATGCCATGGCCAGCTGTATACCACGCTGGAGGCCAGCCTGATACACACAAAATACTGTTTCAAACAAAAGACAGACACGCCCCTGGAGAGAGCTCAGTCCTTAAACTCTTGCCTCTTGCCTCTCAAGCCAGAGGACATGTGTTCAATCCTCAACAGTCAAGAAATAAAAAGGGGGGAAGGGACAGAAGGGAGGGAGGGAGGGAGGGACGGAGGGAGGGAGGGAGGGAGGGAGGGAGGGAGGGAGGGAGGGAGGGAGGGAGGGAGGAAGGGAGAAAGGAAGGAAGTAGCATGGGCTTGTAATTCTATAGCTAGGGAGGTGGGCACAGGCAGATCCCTGGGGCTCAATGACCGTTTTCTACTCTAGCCTATTTGGTAAGTTCCAGCTCAGTAAGAGACACTGTTTGAAAAAAAAAAAAATGGTGATGATGTCCCCTCCCCTTAGCCTCCCCCCTTCACTTCCTAGGAGTAAAAAAGAAAGGGTCCCTTTTTTTTTTTTTTCAGTTCCGCTGTTTCACTGGTGGCTCCGTGGAAGCACCTGATCCTAATTTCCCACGAGGAAACTAAGGCAGTGATAGCAGCCATGCTTCTTGGACCGTGATATCCCAGGACTCCTGGCCTACGGAAATTCTTTGGGCTTTCTAGCCAGAGCTAAGGGTGTTTCTGTCTGTGGCAAGGACAACTGACACAAGCCAGGGAGACAAAGCCAGCACAGCCAGTCACCCACGAGTCTCCCTGAGTTTGGTTTAACACAGAAAGGAAAAGGACACAGTTTAAGAACAGGAAACAGTCCGAGGAGCAGCCGCCTCAGGTGAGATTACTTCTGCGGCTTTCCCACTAACTGACCACTTCTGCTGTCACCCCAGCTTCCGTCTCTCTTCTCTCTATGGGGTCTCCCCAAAACCAAAGTCCCTAGCCTCCACACTGAAGGGCTTCTCCATGGGCATGCCAATCCTGGCCTGTCCTGGCAGGGGTGAGCAACCACCTTCCGTTAGCGGCCCCCTGTGAGGTGTAAAGATGTACTGATTCTGGCCCAGGGACCTGAGACCTCAGAGTGCGACGGGCCTGACACCCCTAGAGAGGCTGACTGCTTGCGCCAGATTCTGGGATTACAAGGGCCTGGCTTGCTAGCTCCGCAAAGAATGGTGTCCTTGTAGACCTCAAAACATTTCCAAGTGTTCTTTCCCTAGAAGTCCGGCAGCAGCTTTGCTTTCTGAAGGACAGGACAGACGCGCTCCAGCAGACCTAGGCCTCTGACCCGGGCGCGGGCTGCTGTAAGCGTGGGCGACAAATGGCGGGACCCGTTGTGCTTCCTTGGGGTGCCCTGGGCCAGGCAGGGCCGAGTCTGTGCAGCTACCGGTGAAGGAGACGCCATAGCCTGACACTTCTGCACCCTTCGCGGGACAATAGCGACACCCAGTGGTGGCAGCAGGAACTGATAAGCGTCCATGTACTGATTTCAAGGATCCTGGAGTGACACCTTCGAGGCTCTTTGGATACCTGCTCTCATAACCTGATTCTCTGCACGACCATCGCTCCTACTGTCCCCCCCCCATCCCTACCCAGGCAGTCCCTGGGCAGCTGTGTTCGCAGAAGCGTCTTCCAGACAATCGTTGCAACCTCTTCCTGGCCTCTTGGCGCAAGGTTCGCCTCAAACCTACAATATGTCTGCCTGTTCCAAAGCTGGAGCCCCAGAGTCCAGGCCACATCCCTCCTGTAAGTGCATGGTTAGGCCTTCCCTACCTCTTTTAAAAACCAGGCGACATTCCCAACACGTTCTGGCTTTGCTTTAAGGATCACCGAATGAAGGTGTCAGCTGGGGTTTGGTGCACCCTTCTAGGCACCAGGCCCACTGTTGAGAAGTTTTTTTTTTTTTTTTTTTTTTTTTCTGATTCAAGGATTTATTAAGTCATACATGCAAAACATACTGCTAACTGCACTAGCAAAAGATCAATGTAAAAACACTCCACAATTCTGCAACTGTCAATTGAAAAGTTTGTTCTAGTGGTTGGAAGGCCAACACTGTGTTCTTGCCAGTGAGTCAGGTTGCACAGAACAGCATTCGCACTAGCAGTTGACAGAACCTCACAGACCCAAAGCAACAGCTCTAGGCAGAGCCACGACGGGAAGCATGTGTCCACGTGGGTGAGGTCTAGAGGGGCAGCATTAGTCACATGACAGTGTTGGTACTCCGGCAAGACAGTGATGTTTAGAAGGTTCATAGTTTAAGAATATCTAAAATAGTTTAAAAACTATAAAGCTGCAACACATGATTTTTACACCTAATTACTAGAAAACTAAGGAAAGCACTTATTAGCTTTGAGTAAAGTAAGGTGAACAGGAATGCACTTCTACCATCTACCAAAGGAAAAAAAAAAAGAAAAAACAAAGAAAAAAAACTCCAAATGCATTATCAGAAAGATCTTATAGTACAGGTCAGACATATTGCTCGTGAAGAAGGGGCCCTAAAGAAAAGTACTTGCTAAAAGTTAGCATCTGTGGGGATGGCCAGTTTAAATATGGGTTCAGCACCCATCTGGGGAGGGACGGCAGTGTAGGGTAAGGAAAAGCTCAAGAGAGACACTGATAAGACCTTTGTCATCTACTGTGTCTGACAGAAATTAACCGTTAAAACTCTTTACCCGTGACACTTTTATTCAGTTGAATTACTCCATGTACAATGTAGTGTAAAGTAATCTCTACTTCATATTAGTCAAAATACTGTCTTTATCCTTTGATCATGTCGTGTTTCACACTCCACCCAGCACACCCACGACTAGGAACAGAATACTTCATTAGAGGCAACACGGGAAACCAGAGTTCTGTTCAAAGTCTGCAAAAGCTAGTCAACTG
Organism: Arvicola amphibius; assembly: GCF_903992535.2. NCBI lineage: Eukaryota > Metazoa > Chordata > Mammalia > Rodentia > Cricetidae > Arvicola > Arvicola amphibius. The sequence continues at coordinate 147,020,882 of NC_052051.1, forward strand.
GGATTTTAGAAAACTCACTATGAAATCAAAGGGCTGAGCTGTTACACTCACTCATTGTGACGTACAGTACAAAGTTATGTAATGAACATGGGCTGATAAGTTACAGGTGCGTTACATGGCAACGTGTCGTTAGGAGGCTGTGCTGCGTCACGCGGTCTGGAAACTAGGGAAGGGTCTGCACCCCAACTCCAGAAGCTGCAGTCTTCTTAAAAACAAAAGTCTCTCTCAACAGTTTAGTACTTAAGTGTTCTCAGCACAACGTGACTTAGTTCAGAAGGTATTTTGGCAATTCTTAATCTGAGCAAGATTAGGGGATTTGAAAAATAAGGCTTTAAGAAGGCTTGTCATTTAGGGCTGAATTTTAATAGACCGTAAGTTGGAATTCTTACATTTAAAACAGAACCTTAAAATTATCGACTGGTTCATTGGTTCAAAATGGTTTTATGGAAAAATGAATCTGTAACAAAAACTTGGCATCAAATGCGAAGGCTCCACTGTTTTTTGAGCAAAGCGTACAAAGGTTCCAGGGACAGGACCAAGAATGAGGGGCTCAGACATTTACAACAACAGGCATTTTCTCTTCCTCTTCTTGACAGGAGGTGGACAGAGAACCGCTCGGATAGCTTCATCAAACACTGTCTTGAGGCCTCGCTGTGTGAGCGCTGAGCACTCCAGGTATTTGACAGCACCAATCTCCTTTGCCATGGCGAGCCCCTGCGGGTAGGTGATGGGGGTCAGTTTCTTCTCCTTCAGCTTCTCAATCGTGTCCTTATCATCCCTAAGATCAAGCTTCGTCCCCACTAGGATGATGGGAGTGTTGGGACAGTGGTGTCGCACTTCAGGATACCACTTTGCACGGACATTTTCAAATGATGCAGGACTCACAAGGGAAAAGCAAATTAAGAACACGTCTGTTTGCGGACAGGAGAGGGGACGCAATCTGTCATAATCTTCTTGTCCAGCTGTGTCCCATAAGCCCAGATTCACTGGCTTTCCATCTACCATAACATTGGCAGAATAGTTGTCAAAGACGGTGGGGATGTACTCTCCAGGAAAGGCATTGGTCGTGTAACTGACCAGCAGGCAGGTTTTACCAACAGCTCCGTCTCCCACCACCACACACTTGATGGCCTGCATCTGGGCCGCTCCGTGGGCCGCAGCGGCGGCGGCCGGTCACTGAGGCGGGAAGCGGCGGGCTCGGGAAGCGCGGGGCGGGCGTGTGCAAGGCTGCGGGCGGCGGGGCGCCGAGTGCCGGGACCGCTGTCCACGCCGCCTGGCCCTCAGTGGACTTGGAAGGCGAAGCACAGCAGCAGCCACCACCCAAAGCTGAGGAAAACTGCAGAGAAACAGGAAATGGCCGCTCCACTCACATCCGGCCTCCCCTCCCACTGTTGAGAAGTTTACACACGCTCTTGTAATGTCAACACTAAGAAAGATTACTGTTGTTTATTTAAAAAAAAAAAGTTTTAAGAATTGCCAAAGATCCAACGGAGCCATGAACCAAACAGTGTCCGACAGATGACAAGACACTCTAACCAGGTCAAGCACACCTCCAGGTGTCTGCCAGTTACTGCTCTGTGGGGCTATAGCAGTGGGGATGTCGTTGGTGTGCCCCACTCCTGGAGCCTTGTGATCCCCAGCCCATCCCATTCCATCCCATCATTGTGTTCCCTGGTCATTTGTCCCTCTTGCCTTTGGCGTTGGGGTCAGTCCCCGGCAATCCTCAGCTTGTGACTGGCCCCCCAATTCTGTCTCTAACACTGTCTTCTTGAGTGTCGGTCTGTCTGTCTCCTTTTCCTGTAAGGACACTAATCCTACCGAGCCCATCTTCCCACAATTTCACTGGCAAAGTCTCTCTTCACGAGCAATGTCACATTCACAGGTACCAGGGGATAGGACACCAACATGCCCTTCGTGGAGACAAACAGAACTCATAACAATAACAAAGGGCAATTGGTTTGTGAGCAGGGCTCAGAGGGCCCCAGGAAAGGGCAGCAGGTTTACGAGTGTTGATTTGATACTTTACTCACTGCAGAGATGGGCTCTCTTCTCCCATGAGTCCTCCCTTTTATTGGTCCATCGGTGATGCTCTGTGGTCACAGTAATGACTGTGTTTACTCCGGGCTTAAGTGCCTGTGTTTCTCCCTCTCATATTAGGTATAAAATGGAATATTAACTTGGAATATGGCCTCTCCCTCTTGGGCAGTGGTGAGACCATTAATGTCAGAATAAGTCAAGCTGACCTTGCCTTTCTGCGGAAGCTCACCCTCCTCTGCCTGTTCTTTAAGGCTCATCAGAGTCAGGCTTCAGCTCCTGATTGTAGCTGCTCCTTTATTCTCAAACTCAGGAATCCCTGAGCTGTCAATCAAGCTCGATGCACGTATCATGTCTTTGTTTAGTGGTTTCTAAAGCTGTCTGAAGTTCTAGATACTCCTTGCTAAAAGTGAAAGGAAAAATTAATCTTATGTTGTAGATGCATGGGGAAATCTTAATCCATGTCATGCAATCTTTTGATAAACATGAAAATGCAACGAAGACACAGCTGTTAGTGAGTGATGCTTGTTGCCGTGGAGACGTTAACTTTCTCATTCACAGAAATATCTGAAATTAGGGGATAAGAGGACAGTGGGGGGGGGTGAATGTAATCAAGTACATACATTTGACGTATGAAACTGTGAAGAACGGAAAGGTTTGGAAGCTGCCCACAACCTAGAACAAATAACTTCCCTCTTGTCATTTGCATATTCTGAATAAATATGAAGTCACCCAGAACTAGAATGACAATAAAATGGGTGATCTCCAAGTGTTGCTGGGAGCCCAAGCTGTCAGGAAATGCTTCTTAAACCATGTGTTTCAGTATAGACTTCAAGTAGAGCAGTCCCAGCTGTGGATCTAATACCAGCATGGTTTCCAGGTGCATCTGGAGATTGAGCAGATAAGGATGAGCCAGGAAAAGAGACAGGACCAGTGAAGAGGGAGAAAAGCCACAAGTGCAAAGTGTTTGGACAAAGAGGCGTGACTAACGCTGTCACAGGCCTGTGGGGAATCTGCTAGGGACAGTGAAGCAGTGGTCACTAAATCTGACAGAATGTTATTGCTGACTAGCAGTGCCCCAGCTGCAGAGGGGTAGCAAGACAGCAGCAAGCTGGAGTGGTGTGGGGAAAGACAAATGGAGACGGAGCGGGAAAAGCAACACAGTGAAGAGCTTTACAACGTTTCCTCCAAAAGAAAGCATAGCAAAAGGGAAAGAATGTAGGGGGGAGGGGAGTCAAAGGATGAGCTGGCAACAGAGGGAGTACTGCCACAGAGAGGGGAACCCCCCAGAAGCAGGAGCAGTCTCCCAGAGGGTTGTCCTCAAGAGGGGCATCGGTTCCAGAGTGTGCACCCACGTGGCAGCTTTAATAGAAACTGGATGAATCATTTCTCGGGATGGAAAGAGGGTCGAGTGTGCAGAGAGTGGCCTGGACCTTGGGCTGGAGGGTGACAGTGTGAAGGTCTATGAACATTATGACAGTCTCATTTGAGGAAGCAGGAAGTAAACATTTTGTATATAAGGTGCAGACTTGAACACACAGCACTGGGGACCTAAATGTGACCCGGATGGGATGTAACAACAGCCCGTTCCCAGGAGCATATCTTGATCTGTCACCGATACCCAAATTTCTGTGTGATCCTTCAACTTCATTGTCCCTGTTTCTCTCATTCCCAGGCCAGGCGTGTCTTGATTTCGTGAAGCACTCCATACATCCCGTACATTATTTACTGTCCCTCTCATTTTTCTTCATTTAACTGATACTGTTTTATATATTTTTTAAAAATTAATTCTTTTACTGAACTCTCCATTCCCAAACAAATCTGATCACCTAACTTTAACCAGCCGTCTCCTCTTCCACACGGGCAACAAAACAAACCTTGAGGAAAACAAGAGTTTCTGCCCAATCCCATGTCACACAAACTGGAAACCGAAGGCAATCTTCCCTTTTCTCTGACGGCTAAGGATACTAAGTGCCTTCCTAATTGTTAGCCATTTGTATTTCTTCTTTTCAAACTAGTTTCAAAAGATAACTAGTTTATTTATTAATCCAATAATTTGGAGAGGGGTTGGTGTTTCATTTATTTCTTGATTATCAACTCCCGTCTGACGCTGGCAAATATTTTCCTCATGCTGTAGGCTAGCTCTTCATCCTGCTGGTTGTCAGACAAAACTTCTTAACTTCAGATAATCCCGTTTGTCAACTCTGAGTGTTATTCTCTGCGCTAAAGCAACCCTGTACAGAAAACCCTTGCTATGCTTGCCCCTTGTGAAGATTTCCTCTATTTCAAAGTTTTAAATCTTATATTAAGGTCTATGATCCATTTTGAATTAATTTTCAAGGTGAGAGATGTGGATATTGTTCCATTCTCCAAAATATGGAAATACAATTTTCCTAGCACAATTGGATTAAAAGACTATCTTTCCAACAATGTGTATTTTTGACAGCTTTGCCAAGATCTCTGTGTTCAGAACTATGTATTTCGGGGTCTTCTGTCCTGCTCCCTGACGCACGCCTCTGTTCTGTGCTAGTATGTGTTGTTTTGCCACTATAGCTCTGTAACGTAATTTGAGATCGGGGATTATGAAAGCTCTGGCATTGTTTTTTTCTGCTACAGATTGCTTTCATAATTTGGGGGCATTTGTGCTTCTATATGAATTTTAGGATTGTTTCTTTTGGGGGAGTTTCGAGACAGGGTTTCTCTGTGTAACAGCCCTAGCTGTCCTGGGACTATCTCTTGTAGACCAGGCTGGCCTCTAACTCACAGAGATCTGCCTGCCTCTGTCTCCTGAGTGCTGGGATTAAAGACGTGTGCCACCACCGCCTGGCTAGGATTGTTTCTTGTAACTCTGTTACAAGAAATCTGCTAAGCATGTTTAATATTACTTATGTGTATATTTTCAAGGCTGACTACTTGGTACTGGATAACCAATTAGGGGGCTCATCCTGGGAAAGACTAATATTCCCTTCCTCAGCAGTTGATAATTGCCTATAGCTCTTCGTCTGGGGTTGGGCCCCATGGGATTGGCTCCAATCACACTGACATATCAACTAGTGTTGACATTGTTCACATCTTGTTTTAACATCCATATTGTTGAGATTTCATGGGAGGGGCTTTCCTGACATTTCTAGAAAAAATCCTGTATATCTGGAAAGCAATTGCTGCAGCAGACTTCCTTTCTGGCTCCGAACATCTTTCTGCTTCCCTTCCTCCACATTCGCTGAGTCTCAGGTGTTGTGCTGTAGATGTATTGATTGAGGTTGCGTACCCATCAGAATTTTGACCAGTTGAGGCTTTCTGTAATGGTCTTCTGAAAAGAGGCTTCTTTGACACAGGTGAGAGCTACACTTGACTGTGGTGTAGCTACTCACGCTACAGTTAGGGACTACACTGGCTTAGGAAGTGATGGTGATATCTGTGACTTCAGGAGCCGCAGGTAGTGGGCTGGGTTCGCAGTACCAGGCATGTTTGCTTCCTCTTGAGGAGGACTCAAGTCCAATTGGACAGCTGTTGGTTTGGTTATTGCCAATATGTAAGTGCCACTCTCGCACCTGAGGTGGCACTTGCCATTTTCATATTTATTCTTCTTATCCATAAGCATAAGAGACTTTTAGTATCTTTTTCCCCCCTCGGAGTGAAGTTTTGTTGTAGATGTCTTTTACCTTCCTGGTTAGGTTTATTTCTCAGTTATTTGGGATTTGTGAGGCTATTGTGGATATTACCAACCTCCTACCCCAAAATTCTTTCAATGAATCCACTGCCAGTAAGTGGAAAAGCTACTATGGTTTTTTCTCTTGATTTTGGATCCTACTACTTTGCAGGTGTTTATAATGGATAGTTCTTTACAAACAGGACTGTGTCATCTGCAAACAAGCACAATTTGGTTTCTTCCTTCCCTGCTTGTCCTCTGACATTTCCATGCTCTAAAACTTCAAGCACTATATTGTATGAGAGTATCTTTCTGGGTGAAGTGGCGCACGCCTTTAAACCCACCAGAAGGCGGAGGCAGGAGGATCTCTGTGAGTTCGAGGCTAGCCTCCATTACACATTGAGTTTGAGGACAGCCAGGGCTCTTTAGAGAACCCGGTGTTAAATCGACCAATCAAAGAAACAACAGAGTATGTTGTTCTGGATTTTCGGGAAATGCTGTTGTTTCCTACTTGGCATAAGGTTGGCTACAAAACTATCATGTATACTTTGTTATGTTGAGCTCTTTCATCTAGTTTCTTCAAGACTTTTTAAATTTTGTGTGTATGAGTGGTTTGCCTGCATGTATGTATACTGTGTGCGTGCCTAGCCTCTATGAAGTTTAGAAGAGGGCATCAAATTCTCTGGGACTGGAGTTAGAGGTGACTGTGAACCCACATGTGGATGGAGACACTGCGCATACATGTGTAAACGCACATGTAGGTAAGGACACGTCCTTCATCTCAGGTGTCCTTTGGCGCAATACACCTTGAGACAGGGTCTCTTTCTGACCCAGAGTTTGCCAAATAGTGCGGCTGGCTGGCCAGCGAGCCCCAGGAACCTACCTGTGTCTAACTCCCAGCCCTGGATTATACCATGGCAAGCTTTTCCATGTGGGTCTGGAAGCTGAGGTCAGGTCTTCATGCAAGCACTGGGCTAAACTAGCCCCAAAGTCCTTCATGTGCTCTTGAATTCAAATTGTAAGACTGTTATTGAAAACTCATGTTCATCATAAAAAAAAAAATCTATCAATTTTGTTATCTTTATCTGGTTCCGGTATCAAGTTGATGCTAGCTAGCCTTGAAGAAATTTTAAAATGTATCTTTCTGAAGATGACCATAGTGGCACATGTCTGTAACTCTGGCACCCAACTACAGCCATGATTTAAATTTTCTTCATTCCCAGAAATGTATACGTTTTTGTTTTTGTTTTTTTTGCATGTATATTTTCCTAGAGTCATCAGGGAAGAGGGAACCATAGCTGGGAAAAATAACCCCATCAGACTGCCCTGTAAGCCAGTATATAGAGCACTGTCTTGATTTAATGACTGAGGGAGGCGTCATGCTTGAAGCTAAGACAAAGCCATGGGGAGCAAGCCAAGAAGAGTGTCCTCCATGGCCTCTGCTTCTGTTCCTGCCTGGACTTCCCTTCATAATGGACTAGGAGCTGTGAGGTGTAATAAACCCCTTCCCCTTCAGTCTTTTTCACAGCAGCAGAAAGCTAAGACAGGAGTGATTTGGCCTACAAATGTCAATCAGACCCTGTTAGCTGCAAGTGCTGCTGTTCTCTGGGGTCTTTAATAAAAGGGTTGCTGAAGTCTGTCAGCACCTTTTGCTTCACGTATTTTGCAGGTCAACTTTTTGGTGCCCGCTGTCTAGGATTTCTGTCTCCTTAATGGACTGCCTCCAACTCCCTTGTGAGATGCTGCATATGCCTGGAATTCTGGTATACAAGAGGCTGACATAGAAGGCTGATAAGTCAGCCAAAATTATGCAGTGAGGCCTCATCTCAAAAGAAAAGAAAAAAGAGCAAAGGCAGAAAAAAATATAGAACTTTCCCTTCTCCCGAAATGTGCTCCACAAAGGAATCTTTTTCTCAGTAAGACTTACTGCCCATCTACTTCCTGCCTAAAATATTGCAAACTTCAAGTTAGCAAACAAGAACTAACAACTCTCTTGGCCTGTTGAGCTTCTCTCAAACTTCATCAAGATGAAAAAGCTGATGTGGTCATACTAGCCATTACTGTAGAAACACTTACCTGCTATATACACCCTTCTCGTCTCCGAGAGCTGGAAACTGAGAGGATAACAGCTTCCCTCAGCCCTTCTGCCTCCACTCCATGCCTAGTGCCTTCCCTCCCAGCACCCACCACTCCCCAGAGACAAGGCTGAGGGATGCTATTCCTGGGCTGTCTTTGGAATGTCATTATTTCCCAACTCAAAATCACAAAGAAAGAAAAGGTCCATCTCAGGTGTGAAGATATTTAAAGTAATCAGGAACTCTTTCCAGATCCAAGGCATCCCTGAGCTTAAGAAAAAGAATGAGCACATATGATTTAGTTGGCTTTCTCTTTTAATCAAAAACATACTTTGTTACAGAGTTCTCAAGAAAGTTTCAACTATTTTATTTTTAGCCACAGACTTCAACCAGGCAAAAGTATATAGAAAGGAAGTAACTGAGTCTGCGGGCTTCCCTAAGAGCGCAAGCTCTGAGTAGCCCCCAGCGGGAGACAGAGCTGGGAGAGCACATCTGTCCCGTCCCGGCACCGGCACCTCCGCCGCTCTCCCACACTGGGCTCTGCAGCATGCCCGTTTTCATCACTATAGACAGTCATGCTTTTCTCGTAAGTCACATGTCTGATGCACTGAACAAAAAACCCTCCATTTGGAGGAAGTTTGCAACTCCATAGTCAGCCTTTTAACCAATCCGAGCCCGTGAGTCCTTCTACCAATGACAAGCAGCCTTAGCAAGAGCAGCTGGTTTCGTCCCTTCTTCATCAGCTACCGCAGAGCTGGCCTCTACCAGGACTCCCCAACCCCCACCCCTAGCCCACCCCCTAGAAAGGTTCCCAGGTCCTTAAAAATAACAAATTCAGTTATACTCATCCAAGCAAGTTGGAAGAGAACTCTCTGGAAAGAATGATCCAGCAAAAAGTTGTCTAATCAAAATGGATAGAAAAGAGGCAAAACTGAAGTGAATAAGCATTCACTGATACTGGTTTTCATAGCATCAATTAAAATATTGATACAATTCTGGAGAACTTCCTGCTTTGAGCGTAGAAGAGTTAAGCAACTAAAGACCCAAAGAAAGGACCTCTGATATCAGCAGGCATTAACAGGATTTCAATCCATGTCAGGTGAAGAATCGTCAGCACTCAGGAAGACAGTGTCACACATACCAACTTGTGTCTGAACGCCACAACTCAGAAGAGCCTTTAGACAGGCTGTGAGCACAGACAATGGGGAAAGGAAATGGAGGCTCCCCCACCCCAGCTGTTTATGTTTCGCAGTGGACTCACTGCAGCCCCTAAGGTGGTGCTAGGCCTTTGGTTAAAGTAAGTCATAGGACATATATAACTACTTGTCCACAGAAGACCAACTAATGAAAGATCAAGCCTGTCTCACTGAATAACAAAGAAATAAGCAAGAACCCCCCTCAAAGAGCAGAACAAGCGGACGGAGCAAACACAAACGGCTGCAAGGTCGGCAAGGTCACTTAAAAGCCAGAGCCGCAGGGCAGTCCTGGCCTCGTTTCACAGGTGAGGCAGTGGAGGCCCAGGACACACTAAATCGTGACCCGACAGTGCTACTGTCTGAGTCCAGAGCCACACGTGTTTGGCTGAACAGGAACATGAACTCTGGACCAACTGAGAAAACATCTTAAACGAACTGTGTGAACACAGAGAAATGATTGTCTTCACCAAAATTCTCCTCAGTTCTTCCCACATTAAAAAAGGAATAAAAAGCTTCATTCATTCATTTTAAGTATGATGCTAAAATCCCTGAAAACATCAGTCATTACATTAGCTACTCCTTGGGGCATGATATCAGACCCTCAAATCTCATAAAGGCACCTAAAGGTCAGAAGTATCTACAGAGGAAGGCGGCCAGAGTGGGGTTCGGAGGACACAAAACAAGCAAGGACGCTTTTGGAAGAGGGCGTGTGCGGCTTGCTGATGCCCCTAGCGAACAGTACAGTTCTTAGAAGTGAACTGTGTGGGGGCAAGGGAGGCTATGGGGCTATGAATGTGACTTAATTCTCTCTGTATCGACCATATAAAACTCGTCAAGAATCAGAGACCACTGGAAGCAATCGAATCAATGCCAAGAGGAAAGTGTCCTGGGTGAATACTACTAATTTCCCTCAACTGCTTCCCTCAGCTGAGCAGTTAGGACCAATGAATTAGAACACAATGAGAACACTGGGGAGGCAGACTGCCAACCACCCAAGAAGCAGTAGCTGTGAGAAAGGAGGATGAAGAGAATTCAAAACGAAAATACCCAAACTACAGCAGTCTTGGGCGTTCAGAAAAGGCTACATAGTGCTGTCCATCTCAGAGGCCCAGAGCCCACAGAGACAGTAGAGAAAAAGAGAAGAAACAGTGTACCCAGACATCCTGATTGCTTAAATAGCTCCCACCAACAAATGGCTAATTTTTAAAAGGTTTTACTCTTTAATAAGGCAAGATGATGAAAACCTTCACTCTTCAGTAACACCAGATAAACAATCTCGCTGCACCGAAAGTGTAGGTCAGAGGCTCTGCCAAGGACGCTGCTATGGATAAGGCCACCGGCTTTTTACACACTTCTTAATGTACCACAAAAGAAATTGCTTGGTTATTAGAAGAGAAAACTGGGAAGGCTTGAGCAGGAGTCTTTTCTTTACGACCATGCGGAGGAGGACTCCAGCGGCTATTTACAGATCGCTGTGTAGCGAGATGACTTCGTCTGCTAGGGAGGCGCATGCCCCCACCCGCACTGAGGTGCACGCTGCTGGTCTCCACCAGGCCCCACCGTGACAGGATTGGTGCTCACGTTCACCACAGTGATCTAGCTCACCTCGTCACCACTCCTGTCATTAGGTAAAATGACAGCGGTGAGGACAGCAACCTACGGAAGCCACCAAGAGGAACTCTGGCCAACTCCAAATACAACTGCTCCTTCCAAGAGGTCTCAACCGGATGGAACAACAAATGGAAATTAAGAACAAACAAAACAACAGTAACAACAAAAAACCCTAATGAGTGGCAATTAGCTAACTTGTAGCAGACCAGGGACAAATATACTTCACTTCCACAGATACCTCACAAGTATTTCCGGAAGATTCCCTTCTCCAACCTGTAAAACCTCTGAGTTTACTTTGCCTTTAAAGCTGCTAACACAAACCACACTACTCCCTATAAAACTGGATTTTTAACTTTGAAATACAGCCTAATTAATCATGTGTTGCTGGACTTCCCAGGTATGTCCCCTACGGAGGCTATTCCTGCCTGTGAACCTGTGGGTATCTGAGGAGAAGCAAGTACATGGTAGTGGTATGTCATCATCTTTGTCCAGCAGGGGCAGTAAAGCAGAACAGTTAAGGTAGACTATCCCACAGAAGAATCTACTTCCAAGCAAATAAAGGCAAATACCATTAAGGATTCCCTTTAACTATGCACAGAAAGGCACAAGACAAAAGTAGAATGGGTTTCAAACCGGGTAGGCCTACTTCATCTCTCACTCAGTTTCCAGTGAAATTGAATCTTAGGAGACTCTTGAGCTATGAATCAGAGACCAACACCCAGAACCACACCCACATCGTAATCAGACTCTGAAAACTACAGAAACTGTTTTATCCTAAAATGGACACAAAATTTTGAAGCTTAGGTAAGTTTTTTTAAGTCTTATTCATCAAAGATGACAACTTCCAAGGAACAAAAAGAAACAGTTTATAAAAGCATAGGACGGTCACATTACAAGTATTATCAATAACTAGGAGAAAATTCTATGGCTCTTATTAAAAAAACCAAGACAGGTGGCTTGGCTCTGAAGAGATACTTCTTAGCAAATATTTCCCACATACTTTATGAAGATGATTAAACATGGAAACCTGTCCGTAAAGTAGAAAAGGAAGCATCAAGGTGTCCCATGGCATGGACAATGTTCTAGTCGGATGACCTGGACTCTTGAAAGTCTGTTACCCTAAAACTCTCCCCTCTCACTCCTATTCCCCAGTAAAAGAGATCTAAAGACAAACTTTCTGGACATACATTATAATTCTGCCAATACAACATTTTTAAAAAATTACCTTAAACTTATACAGATAATAATTAGGTCTGTAGCAAAAGTATTTATAAGTTCTTAGAAATGAAGCAGTAAAGAAGCTTCTTAAAAAACAAGGTGTGTAAGGTGGGGTGAGATTTCCACGTCGTCACGGCAGCAGTCGGGGTCTCTGGCCCTTCGGCCTGAAGCAGGCCGCAGGGCCTGTTCACTGCAGCACAAGGAAAACGCTGTGCAAGTGTTTCCAAAGCTCCGACATCTGCCGCACTGCAGAATTCCCAGGGAACTCTCAGAGCAAGGCCTAAACGCATCTCGATGGTGATCCTGATTTTATTCACTATTAACCCCAGGTCTAGTTTCGCTACAGTAAAATAAAAATTCAGAAAATAACCAAGTCTACACATGATACATAATGTACATGGGAAAGTCCTGGCAGAGTGTGAGGGAAACCAGAGCTGTACACGCCAGCTGGCGTTGCCTGTCATTTAGTAGAAGGTGTCCTGCCACTGAGACTGGACTCAAAAGTGCAAAAGGAAAGCATTTTAAAAACAAAACCTAGAATTCAACTTTGTATATTGAGACTCAGTTTTATTTACGGCACTAACTAGGTAAAAAGTGTACATTGTCTGTGGTACAGTCAGCGCTTCTGCAGCTTTTCTAGTTCAGTCTCTGCACAGTCACCGCCGACTGATCGATGATGTCAAACAAAGGGCTTAGAATAACCAAAAGGTATAAAAAAGTTTGCAGTCTTGCCCCAAGATACAAAAACTGAATTTTAAACAATGCCAAAACATACATGATTTAAACAGTATATGAAAAAAAGTCACACATCAAATCAAGTACAAAAATACCCAAACTACCTATTACGAACCGCAATGTTTCCATTATTCTGCACAGCATTTAACAGAGAATTTAGCAGTTTCCAAAATAGTCATTATTTTAGTTGAAGCACTGCCACCTTGCAGAACAGTGAAGCGTCAGGCAGAGCAACACTGTTTTTAGTGTTTTTATAAATACAAAACCTCCCTGTGAATTAAGGGCAAAGAAATTCCCCCTAGGCTTTTTTATAACCAACCATATGCCTAGAAATATAGAAGAATTCATCTACTGTTTAACAGGGCAAAAGTACACATCTTGATAATGGTCACCCATTAGGGCTAAAAAAAAATTTGAATGGCATTTCTTTGACTGGTAATTGTAAAGAACTGTCACTATGCACACAGATTAGTGTTTTGTCTTGGGGGAAAAAAAAACCCTGAAGTCTGCAAGACAGTATGAATTTAATTCACCTTCACTGTTTAACTTGCAAAAAACATTCTGGATAAAAGGTTTTTAAAACAGAGTGAAGTTGCTTTCAGTAAAACTGACTCGCCCACGTGGCACCTGAACACGGCGTGTCCAACAATAACCTGCTCACTAAGTAACAGGTGAGCTAACTGTGAGAACTGCTCTGCAGAGGAACACACCAGTGTCCTGAGCATGAGCAGCTCTCGCACATGTCAAGGGCTGAGTTCCCAGCACTGGAGTGACTCCTTCATACATAACCAGAGAAGATTTAGTAAGAATTGGGTCTTCCTGATCTTCAAGCTCTGAGCCATGCCTGAAAAGTTTTAAAATAGAAAAAAAGTTTTAATTCAGTTTCTGTCTGCTAAGAGCAAGGCAGCAAACACATCTTCAACCCTTTATGAAAAGACAGAGCAGAACAAAAATGCAATAGATCTTCAGATTATAAACAGGATTATATTTCATAGTCCACCATCCTGAAAATGGCTAGGGCGTCCGTGGTGAGAGCTCTCAGTCTAAAGGCTGCGGGTCTGCAATGGGCATGGTGTGGAGCACTTCATCAAGGAGCTGGAGAGCGCGGTGGAGGTGAATCTCAATCCAGCACGGTGTTTCCTTGATGCTCTGTCTCGGGTAATCCGGGCCCCAGCCTTTCACAAAGCTCATCCTGAGTATGCACAAGCGACGGAGGTCATCTACCCCGATGCCGGCAGCAGCGGACAGACCTAACAGAAGAAGCATGGAAGGTGTCAGGGAGCAGGGTCATCTCTTTCCGTCCTCCCCACACTCTGTCTTCTTTATGTGTTTTCCTCAGCATATAACTTCTCTGTCAAAGTTAACTGTGGGTCTAAACTTATCAAGACTGAAAATCTGGTTAGGACAGTTTACATTCCACGTATTTTAACTACCAGAGACCACCCAATTTCCCACAATCCACCAACACTTCACTCGTTTTCCTCTTTAGAAGTTGGGATATAGGAGGAAGAATTGACTTCATTTGTAAAAGTCAGAGCATGCCATGGTCCTAACCTCAGTGTCTAAATGGCCACACTAGCCTAAACCATGACTGATAATCAGTCATGTACCTGGTCCCACTGAGACCCCTCAGTTGACCTGTGTCTGTCTCTCAGTTTTGAGATAATACATGAGGGGGGAGATAGATAAAAGAAATTCAATACTAGTCTGAATTCTTAAGGAAACAGAACATGTCTGTCTATAACATTAAAACTAGCATATGTTTAGCTCCCTAATCTTTTTAAATTGAATTAGTGACTGTATCTTGTATATACCTAAATTGTAAACTCCTGAACATATGTCACAACAGACTATATCTAATTTTCCAGTCAGAACATACAGTCATGTTGTCAGTTCCCATTTATCAATATTGCCATGAGCCTAATGGGAGGAGTCTGTAATGAGCTGGGCAACTCCTGCAGGGCACTGCAGTTTCCTTAGCCAGTGTGATGTGCTTACCACACTGAAGAAGTTAACAACAGGGGCTGAATGAATCACTAGTTATGCCTTCAGACGTGGAATATGACTGCCACGTGTTTCCATCATAAAAGTCTAGAGTCAGGAGTTTAACTCTGCAGTAAAAAATTCCTCATCAGTATGAAACCTGGCACAATTCAAAACTCTACAAGTTAAAAAATGCCACCCTCACTTAGCGCTGTGTTCAGCATACTGTTTCTAAATGGAGGTGTCTAGTTCTGAACCTGTGGTAGCTGTTCCCAACAGCACAAAGTCAACATCTCAGTGATTTAGTCCCCTGGCTGATGAGGCAGCAACTAAAATAAGCATCACCCAAAGAGGAGAGAACAAAGTATGACAGCCCCCTTTATCGCCTAATGCCAACAGGATCCTAACCCAGAAAAGTGAAGATTTTTACAAATTCCAATGTTATAACCCAGTAAAAAATTTTAATTTCTATTATTATTTAAACAATTGATCAAGTGAGTAAATCAAGATTAAAAGCCACTATTACACTTTGGACAGAAAAATATACATACTGATTGCTGGAGCTATTCCACCTACGGACCCGGGGCCAGGGATGTTTCCTGCCACAGCGGCTGCCTGGGCAGCAGCTGCAGCTTGAGCAGTCGCTGCCTGCTGCTGCATCTGCCGGTGACACTGCCGCAAATCGAAGACCTTTGTAAAACAAAAGTCTAAGTTTAATACATAAGTACACCACCCAAGATTACATTCATCAAAAGCCAACATGTAATAGACCAACACTCAGAGTTGAAATTTTTCAATTTCAGGGCTTTTCCAAAGTGCGCAGGTTTGACGCCAGCACCCACATGACAGCTCACAGCTATGTGTTCTCAGCCCCAGGGATAGGATGCCCTCTAAGGGCTACAGACAATCACGTGGTACAAAGACATACATGAAGACAAAGCACCCGAACGCATAAAATAATTTTTCAAAAGAAGTTTTAAATGTTTTTATGCAGACTGTACAGTGTAGAGATCAGCGAGAGGCACACTTCACTGTCTAGAAGGACCTGTGTGGGCCAGCTGTCCCTAGCTTTCTGTATCAAATGAACAAGTAGGAAATTGCCTATCCTTCCAGAGCCAAACTATTCAGTTTTCTTTAGGCTAGAGGGGATAGCTTTGCCTTTCTGCCCAGCTGCATTGTCAATATATAGGAAAGCAGATATAGTTTAGTTGTTATATTTAGAAGATTTACTTTAGTGCATGTGTGTTTCTGTATGTCTGTCTGGGTGCATACAATGTGTATGCAGATGCCCAAGACAGCTACAAGAGGGTGTCTGATCCCCTGGAGCTAGAGTTACATGTAGTTGGGAGACACCTCATGTGGGTGCTCAGAACCCAGCCTTGCCCTCTGGAAGAGCAACAAGTACTCTTAACCACAGAGTCCTCTCTCCAAGCTTCACACCCACATCTTTAAAAGAAGTATACTTTAGAACCCAGAACACAGTAACAAAACTAAGGCTTTCTTTCAAATCTTCCAGAGAAGGAATTTGTTTTATAAAAGGCAAACCAAACAATTATAAGAACATAACTATTTTAGTTAAGTGATGGTTATATGGAAATTCATGGAAATGGTTTCTATTTTCATGTTTGAAATGTTTACAAATTTTTAAAGAGCCAGTTTTGACCACCAACGAGTTACACGTGGTAAGTTCTTAACCTCCTCAGAGCCTAACCATAAAATAGGAATATTAAGTCCACATACTTTCATAGGGTTAACTATACAGCTTGCTGTTAACAGATGTTACTGTTTTGCTTTAAGCCTTCCCGGTAGTCATCTTCCTTTCAAGAGGAATTAAGAAAGACTTGTAAGTCGTTTCTCATCAACAAGAGAAGACTGACGTAATGAAGAGCGGCCAGTGGCACTTTATCTCCTTTTTTGTGTAAGGACTGGAATGTGATTTCAATAACCAACAACTTATGGGTAACAAATCACCTCATTACCTGAGAAAAACATCTACATTTTAAATTTTACTTCCCAAAATAATTCTCTTGCCATTTTAGTAAGCTGTGGGAGAGTCCACAGAAAGAGAGAGGGCAGGAGAGGTAGGAACAAGGCTTTAGCTTCTGAACTGTGTAACTTGACTCCTATTTAAAACATAACTAATTCTTTAAATTTGGAATGCAGATAATCCAAGCACATGCTACCCTATCACTGAAAACAAGGAAAATCAAAGTGTACATAAATTTATACTCAGTAATAATAGGTTTGGAACCAAGTCCATAAATTTTCTGACACTTACAATGTCTTAATCATGGTATTTAAACACTAACCATAAAGACATACAACAATAACACAATCTCTCCAAATAACAAACCATAATCCTATTTACTTATTCCTTAACTCGATACCCATTTTCTAAAAAACAAGAAACAAAACATTTTTTAACTCGCACATCTGAAAACAAACCGAGAGCATCCTTCTCTTAGAGGCTAGGAGTAGGAAGACTGGTCAACTACAAAGTCCTGAAAGACTCAAAAATGAACTTGACAAGTCCTAGGGATCAGAATTCCTCAATGCCTAGAACAGAAAAGCTACTTTCTGCAGCTCCCAACAGTTTTCTCAGATACTCAACTTTTCTACTGGGTCTGACCTTTAGAAGGTGTTTGTCTAGCACAGTACAGCACATGGCCGAACCCCTTCCCATCTCAATAGCTCTGCACAAAGTGTCTTTTGTTTCGTTTTGTTTTTCGAGGCAGGGTTTCTCTGTGAACCCTTAGCTGTCCTGGGACTCGCTTTTATAGACCAGGCTGGCCTCAAACTCACAGAGATCCACTTGCCTCTGCCTCCCAAGGGTTGAGATTAAAGTCCTGTGCTACCATGCCAAGATCTCTACCTTATTTTTTTGAAACAGTGTCTCTCACTGAGCCTGGAGCTATTGACCTACCTGCCCCTAACAATGTTAGGGTTACAGGCCCACACTGTCACACCTGGCTTCTACACAGGTACTGGGGATCTGACCGGAGATCCTAAAGTCTGTGGAGAAAGTATTTTGCCAACTGGGCCATTTTCCTAATCCCTACCCTATAAACCAGTTTTAATGAAGCACAAATTACCAACTGTTTTTATAAATCAAGCCTTTGATGTTTTGCTAAGGTTTAATCCTCATACCTTATAGGAATTTCATAGTTTTATATTACCTATATACAATCACTTTAAAAAACTCATCACTAATCAGGTATAATTACGTAATCCTTTTGGGGGGTGTATTTGAGGGAGGTCTCACTATATATTCCTGGCTAGCCTGGAACTCACTATGTAGGCTGGCCTAGAATTCAGAGCTCTTCCTGTCTCTGCCTCTCCAGTGCTGGACTAAAGGTGTATAGCACTATGCCTAGCCCATACGTAATCTTATTATCTAAACAAAGGATTAAAAAAATGCTTAACACTCCTCCCTGCCCACCATGAATCATTAAAATCAACCAAATAATCTTCACATATGGGGACAGTACGATTATGTTGTAGAGCATCAAATGCACAACTGAATGCATAGCACACTAGTGGCATTTATGTCAAGTACATAGTACACTATGGCATTTATGTCAAGAAACCACAATAATGAAAAGCAATGACGTGACTGAGGGTAAATACGATGCACCAAGCTTCATCAACCCTTCTCCCGTAGACCGTCCATGTGACTACAATACCAAGACTGGAGAACAGAGTCTCAGCCAAGCTATACAGCATCTATTGTGCCGCTCACTGGCTTCACGCAGCACATGGCCGACCACACAGCAGGCCTGTCTTAGTGGAAGGTAAAGTAAGCGCTACTGTTGAAAGGTGCCGTCTTCCACTCAGAACCATCTAAGTTGTTGACTGAAGCAATTCAAAGGAACCAAAGGTTGTAAATATTCCTTTTAGCATAGATCCAAAAAAGTATTTCTGACCCATCACTCCTAAGCTAATGAACAACCTAATCATGCTTTCATTTATTTATTATCATGTTTTCTGTAGTTACTCTTGATTACAAACTCATTATACAACACATGTGAATATAACATTGCTTCAGTATCTTTCAATCAAGAACCAAAATTTGATTTTTTTCCCCTAAGGCTTAATTGAATTAACATCAGTCTGGAAGGCGAACACATGGTGGTGTAGTATGTACAATGCTTGAATATTAAAACTGTACAAAGGATTTACCTGACCTAAAGCTAAAGATCACAATATGGGGCTGGAAAATGGTGCAGTGCTTAAGAACACTTGTTATTCGTGCAGAGGACTAAGGTATGAGTCCCAGTACCCACATGACTGCTGTGGGACAATGGTCTTGTACCCTGTAAAGATTTGTCACTTGTATTGGTTTAATAAAAGGCTGATAGGCCAGTAGTCAGGCAGGAAGTATAGGCAGGGCAACCAGAAGAGGAGAATTCTGGGAAGAGGAAAAAGGTTCCATCTACAGACACAGCAGAAGCCAAGATGAGAATGCCTCACTGATAAAAAGGTACCAAGCCACATGGCTAACACAGACAAGAATTATGGGTTAATGTAAGTTGTAAGAGTTAATAAGAAGCCTGAACTAATAGGCCAACCAGTTTATAATTAATGTAGACCTCTGTGTGTTTCTTTAGGACTGAATGGCTGCGGGACCCAGTGGGACAGAAACCTCCGCCAACACATGGTAAGCTTATAACCTGCAAGCCCATTTCCAGGTGACTCAACACCCTCTTCTGACCTCTGCAAGTACTAGGCATACATGCAACATACATACATATGTTGGCAAAACACTTACACATAAAAAATAATAATAAACAATAAGCAGATGATGGGAATAAATTAAGCTTAATGGGTACATAATACTTTTTAATCTAGCTCCATATAAACAGCTTTTAGTTTTAAAAGCACTGATGGAGGAGGGTCATCTGTCTATGTGTTACTTCATTGGTTAATAAAGAAACTGCCTTGGCCCTTTAATAGGACAGAAAATTAAGTAGGCGGAGTAGACAGAACAGAATTGTGGGAGAAAGAAAGCAGAGTCAGGCAGACACCTCAGGCAGTCACCATGCCTCTCCTCTCTGAGACAGACGCAGGTTAAGATCTCTCCTGGTAAGCTACCACCTTGTGGTGCTACACACATTAATAGAAATGGGTTGAGCAAGATGTGAGAATTAGCCAATAAAAGGATGAAACTAATGGTTTAAATGAATACAGTTACCATGTAATTATTTTGGGTAAAGCTAGCCGGGTGGCAGGAAGCGGCCGTCCGCCGTTCCTTCTACATAGCATCTCCTGCTTCTTTGCCCCAATATGTATATGTTCAAAAACAAATTGATCCAGTATCAGAAATGCTAACAGAACTGCTATGGGATTTCACTTCAGACCCACTAGTGCTGATGAAAAATAGGTAAATTGAAATCTTCACTTACACATACTCTAGTTGGAATATATGGTTTTTGTAAAATGGTCTAGCAGATTGTCCTAGTCAGGGTTACTATTGCTGTGATGAAAGACCATGACCAAAGGAACTTGGGAAGAAAAGGTTTATTTCACTCACAGTTCTATATAACAGTTCATTATCAAAAACAATGAGGGCAAGAACACAAGCAGGGCAGGAACCTGGAGGCAGGAGCTGATGTAGAGGCCATGGAGGGGTTCTGCTTACTGGCTTGCTCCTCCCAGCTTGCTCAGTCTCCTTTCTTTGAGAATCCAGAACTGCCAGTCAAGGAATGGTATCACCCCAATGGGCTGACTCTACCCCACATTAATCACTAATTAAGAAAAGACCCTACAGGCTTGCTCTACAGTCTGATCTTATGAAGGCCTTTTCTCAACTGAGGCTCCCTTAATTAAAAGGATGACTGTAGCTTGTATCACACTGACATAAAAATAACCAGCACACAGATCTTTCAAAAGTAGAAGTTACTTTAAAACCTGGTGGTTCTTGGATGACAAGACCTACCCTGGAGACAATGCATACCTTGGTCACAGGACAGTGAAATCAAGCTAGAACTGGGCCAGGAGCTGTGTTAAAAGATGCCTGGCGGGCAACTGGAGGAGAACTGTCATCAACACTGTTACTCTGAGTACAATACTGCTGACACAAGACTAACCACACAGACAAGATGTGCCTACAGGTGCAACAGTGGCAAGCTGGTTATGCAAGTAACCAAC
Source organism: Arvicola amphibius (assembly GCF_903992535.2). Taxonomy (NCBI): domain Eukaryota; kingdom Metazoa; phylum Chordata; class Mammalia; order Rodentia; family Cricetidae; genus Arvicola; species Arvicola amphibius. The sequence continues at coordinate 147,041,530 of NC_052051.1, forward strand.
CACTTTCATACTATGTTTGAGACAAACTTCACAGGGGAATTTATGGCTGGTTCTATAAACCTGAACAAGACCCAGCAGCTGGGGAAGGCCAGAAGCCCTAGCGGGGAAACTACTGCTGTTTTCTAAATGGACATAACATGCCCATCAAATTGCCTTCTAAATACCTACATTTACATCTACATATTAAATGCTGCCGTCAGCTTCATTCAGAAAAGCTTTTAGCAGTAATCAGTGGCAACCACAGAGACACATAACTGATCAAAGTGCTGAGAATTAAGTGAGTACTGGATGCTATTCATAACTGGAAATCTATATTACCTTCTCCAGTCAGGGAACAATGCGAGAAAAAGGAGGAAGTGATGTGGAAGGCTACCTTTTGGGCACTGACATGGCAGATAAACCCACAAGAGCTGCAATCACCTGCACAAGATGGCCAAATGACTGAGCCCATCAATGCCCTGTCATTGAGGAGGGAGAAAAGGGGCTCATGGGGCCTCAGTTTTACACAGTTAATGTTTGTTGAGATATTTTTTTCAATGATATAGCCACTGTTAAGGAACATATGCTTTTGTAAACCAATCCTAAACTATGTCACATCTAAAAAGATGAAAACAGATCACCTATATGTATGAAAATGTCACAGTTAAATACATTATTACATATAATTAACAGTCTAAAAAATATGGGTCTTCTTTCTAGAATATTTTTAAATAGTTTGGTGATGACTGTATAATTCTGCGAATACACTAAAAATTACTGAATACTTAAAATGGATGATTAGTATGACATATGAATTACATTTATCTCAATAAAGCTGTTGAAACCAGAATTCCCAGGACTAAAGACAAAATATAACAGACCTTACTTCTGGAGGTGAAAGAAAGATGACTGGAGAGACGGCTCCACGGCTAAGAGCACACACTGCTCTCACAGAGCACCCCACAGCACATCCCAATCCCCCCTGCACTCCAGTTCCAGGGTATTGATGCCCTCCCTCTTCTGACCTTTGCAGACACCAGGAACACATACACGCAGGCACTCATACACACATATAAAATGAAATAAGGAATAAAAAAGCCCCCTCCTTAAAAGTGAAAGACCACCATATAAAGAAAAAAAGGGGTTAAAAAAACTTGCTTCATTTAAATTTTAAAAGGTATAGTAGAGCATGCCTGTATCCCAGAGTTCAAGGCCATCTATTGTTACATAGCAAATTAAAAGCCAACATGGGATACAAAAAACCGTATCTCAAAAACCCAAAAACATTAATATGTTTGTTTACCTTGTTTTAATTCAAAGGGAAGTGTCTCTCTATGTGTATTTCTCAGTGTGCAGGCACTCCTTCCAGGGGCTCACATTATCTACATATGATTCACTCTAGAAACATCATCCCTGGGGGCAATCTACCTGGGCAACACTAACAGGAATATATATTTTTCACTGCTGCCAAATGAATTAGCAAATAAGAAAATATCAGTAGTTCAATTTAAGATTTATTTATACCCGTCTAATAAGATTATTCTGAAGAACATAAAATAGCTGCTAAAAAGAAAAAATTCTTGCCAGGTGTGGTGGCACACATCTTTAATCTCAGCACTCAGGAGGCAGAGGCAGGTGGATCTCTGTAGTTTGAGGCCAGCCTGGTCTACATAGTGAGTTCTAGTATAGCCAGAGCTACACAGCGAGATCCTGTCTCAATAATGATGAGGATAGTAATAACTTAGACAGCTAAGAGGACAAAGTAGGATGTTGTTTTAATGCCTAATATTCTGTCCCACAAGTTATTATCTATAGCTTATTGAAAAAATAGAGAGAGGGAGGGAGGAAGGGAAGGAAAGAGGGAGGATGATGGAAGGGGAGAGAGAGAGAGAGAGAGAGAGAGAGAGAGAGAGAGAGAGAGAGAGAGAGAGAGAGAGAGAGAGAACCTCACAGCAGACAGCTGAAACTGAAGACAAAACTCAGTCAGCCAAGACTTTAAGAGGGTAAAAGACAGAATCCAGCTGTTTGCAGTGTAAAAAGGGACAACAGTCAAAACTCTCAGGGACACAACTAGGCATCTGCCAATGAACCAAGTACAAAAAATAGTTTGATAGTCAGTTTAGATATGCCCTTAAATGCAAATACTGCCCAAAGCAGAGGTATCAAAGAAATGAAGTCAATGGAATTTAATCCTGTGAATACCCAGAGATAAAAACTTAATTTCCACAAAAGAAAAAGTCTCCCTACCTCCTATTATAAAATCTGGTTTTAAAATGTGGATTCCAGTGACAGGCAAAATTGCCCTATAGGGAAAAGTAATGGCAGGGAAAGTGGTTGTTAGACTATAACTGGCCCCATAAGCTGATAGGGAGCCGGAATATTAGGAGGTGTGGCTTTGTCGGAGGAAGTGTGTTACTGTGGGTGGGCTTTAAGGTCTCCTATGATCAAGTGACACTTTCCTGTTGCCTAAAAATCAATATGCAGAACTCTCAGTTCCTTCTCCATCACCATGTCTGCCCGAATGCCACAAACCATGATGATAAGGAATTGAACCTATGAAAACTGTAAGCCACCCAATTAAATAATTAAGAGTTGCCATGGTCATGGTGTCTCTTCACCATGCAATAGAAATCCAAACAAAGACCAAAAATAAGTAAGTAAGTAAATAAATAAATAAATAAATTTAAAAATTAATTATTTCAAAACAAATTTGTCAACCAAATGAAATGAAGCATAAACCATATAAATCCAATGCCACTAACAGATCAGACAAAGCCCTGTGTGATCTAGCATCCCCATTTACACTGGATGTAATGTCTTAGGCTTGTAATCCTGGGACTCAGGGAAGGGCAGGGCAGAGGGAAGAGGATCAGCAGTTCAAAACCAGCCTGGGCTACTTAACAAGTGTAAGGCCAGCCTGGGCTACATGAGACCAATTAACAGGTATAAGTCCAGCCTGGGCTGCATAAGACCCTGCCTCAAAACAAAAAGAGCAATACAAATGAACTATGAAAATTCCTTGTAGTAAAGGTACAAATACAAATACATTTCTAATGGAGTTTTCTATGAGCAAACTACATAATGATGCAACTGTTGTGAAATTATCCATGTCAAGATTTAGTAAAGTATGGAGAGAAACAGAGACGGGCAAAATCAGTTGCCAAGGTCCAAAGTACCAGGAGGTTGCCATTTTCTCTATACCTGGTATGTTTCTAAGCATCACAAAGGGTCAGGTTGTGGGCAAGTGTGCACTCAGGAGTTGACACTGTCTCCACCGCCCCTCAAGGCATTCTTTGACTGAATGCGACTGGAATGACACAGTGGTCTGCACAATGAAGCACTTCCAGAGGAGGTGGTGAGATTCACACTCAGTCCTACCATGTGTGACAGCTGATAAGGAAGTGCTCAGGGGACTGAAAACTCTGACATTGAAAACAGACTTATAGTTATTGCACCTATTTTTGTATTTCACAAAAGAGTGTATGTTAAAAATAAAATGGGAATGTGTTGAATATGTAATCATCAGTAAAAGTTATCTCCGGTTTCCTGGCATCTTAATTTGCAGTTTATGAAGGTCTGGGACAAAGCTCAGGACAAAGTACTAGCGCAGGTGCCTAGAACTGAAAGAAAAGATTCCATCCCTTGAAAGACTATTAACTTAGAATTGTCTTCCATAAACCCATAAACACCTGCTAAACTCAAACTCTAGAGTCTGGAGGTTTCATTAATATTTTCAAGGATCTATGTGTCACTCTAAACGACTTCACAAGCTGAAGACACTTTTATGTTTAAAAGCAATGAGAAACAGATCTCCAGAAAATGTGCTTTATACTCAAAAACACACGCATATTTTGTTATAGTGGTACTTTTGTTTGTTGAGATAGGATATCATAATGTAGCCAAGGCTGACCCAAAATTCACAATGTATACAGCCCAGAATGGCTTTGAGCTCATAATCCTCCCGCATCCTTCTATTGAATGTTCCCATGACAAAACTGTCTCACCACTTCTGACCAAAACAGGTTTCCATTCCTCGCACCTCCATTTCCAGGCTTCAAGCAACAAAAAGGTTTTTAAGTCTAAAATATTCAAATATACATGTAACTGACCTTTATATATGCACTTGGGTAGATCTTATGAACAGCGTCGCCAGGTGCTCGTCCAGCTTCTCTGTCCAGGTAGTAACTCTGCACAAAGACTGCATGGTCACTAAGGCACCTGACCCAAACATCACCTTCACCTTTACATTCCAACTGCACACCTTTGCCTATGTGTAACCTTAGGGAGGAAAGACACAATTACATTTCATCTTAGGTATAGTAAGTTTTAGTTTAGGTACATAGCAAGAATAAAAAATAATAATAAAATATAAAATAAAAAATATAATACAATACACAAAAGATTGCCACTGTAGGCATTGTTGGTATTTCCTTTTTGTATATAACAAATATTTATTAATCTCTATATAAACAGATACAGTACTTACTATATCAGAAGCACTTAACACAAATATCATTTAACCCTCACAACTCAGTAAGGTAAATTCTTTACTTTTTAAAAAGTGTGTGTGTGCACGTGTGTGTGTGCGTGCGTGCGCGTGTGCGTGTTAGAGGGAGGTGCCCATGAAGCTCAGAAGTCATCATCAAGTCCCTTGGAGCTAGTTAAAAGCAGTTGTGGGTGCTTGGAACCGAACTCTAGTCTCTGGAAGAATAACAAACGCTTTTAATGGCTGAGCCATTACTCCGGCCTCATATAATTTCTATTTTTTTAAGGAAACTGAGGCTTTTATGCTACACTGCCCAAATCAACAGCCACAACACACAGCTATTTAAAATACACTTAAAATCCAGCTACTCAGTCACATGAACCATATTTTAAGTTTTCAAAAGCCACATGTGGCTAATGGTTACTGAATGGGATAGTACAGATAGAAATAATAAAAATATAAAAAACTTGCTGTTATTTATAACTTTAAATTTAGTAAACACCTACAATTAAAGTGGAATGCTTACAAGTTCTGAATATTTAGAATGACCTTTATTCCATTATTTTTAAGACTCATACATAGAAAAATAATAATCTTGAAGAAAAGATAATGCACTATTTTAATTATTTTTACTCTTTAAACGTACCTTGCTCTCTCAATAGCTTCTGTCCTGTGGACATTGGAGAGTTGACCCAAGCAAAAGCGGTCTCCTCCAGAAGGATCCACATATCCATCCACAGTTACAATAGGGCAGCTTGAAGGGACCTTAAATGTCTCTCCTACCTGAACATCCATTTCAAAGTAAGCAATGGAACACCAATACTCAGGAGCTATAGAAAATAAATGAAAAAGATCACTCATCCATGCTGCAAAGACATTAGAGGGGAGGAAGGTACTTTCATCCACAAAATAAACCTAGACGAAGATGAAGGAAAGAGGAGTTAGAGAAGCACATAAGAGAATTGGATTAAAATAATGCAATACATTTGAAAAATAGTGATTTCATATTTTATTTGCAGGTAGTACTTACACCTTGACACTCCAAGGACCAAATCAACTAAAATTAAAGAACACAAGAAATCAGATCTAGCTGGGCAGTAATGACACACACCTTTAATCCCAGCACTCGGGAGGCAGATCTCTGTGAGTTCAAGACAAGTTTGGTCTACAGACAGAGAGAGGAGGGGAAGGGAGGGGAGGGGAGGGGAGGGAGGGGAGAGGAGGGGAGGGGAGGGGAGGAGAGAGAACACGCTCATGCACAAGAGAGAGGAAGCAAGGGAGGGAGGGAAGCAAACAAGCATACTCTAAAACAAACTGTTCTATCATGATAGTTCATTTGATTGCACATCTGTTGTCTGAACTTCGTTTTTGAAAAGTACACTAATCCTAAGACATAGTCTACAGTATGTTTTTACAGACCCTAATTAGGAGAAAGCACCTAAATCAGTCGACACACTCCTGCTCATACTTCAGAACTTTGCACAGCTGTTTTACAGATTCATAATTGTGTCTCAAAAATCAAAGGTCATTTGCCCAATGTACACATATCCCATTTTTAGAAGTCATTTTAGTGAACTAGTATGATATATTCATTTAAAACGATTATTTTAAATGACAAGCAGGGGTGGGGCTAGGAGAAGAAACAATATTTGGTTTGGATTGCAAATACAGAGAATTATTTCTGATTTTGTTTGCATTATTGAAGAAAGTTTGTATACATGTACTCTGCTTAGTTTCTCTTTCACAGTTTATTTACAGATATATGCGAGCATCTAGGGAATTTTCTTGGCACTGTATGCAAAGCAGCAAACAAAACCATTCACAGAGGTTCCTCAACTGGGCAAATGAGCAAACAAATGAACATGGAGCCCAGGTCATGACAACACTGCAAAGGTAATCAGAATAAGGGGAGAAGGAAGAGAGGGAGTAGAGGATAGGGTGGAGGAGGAACGCTATGGAAAAGAAGGTGAATGGAAGGAACAAGTCAGTTTACAAAGTTGAAGGACATTCCGTCTGAAAACTCAAGACCTGAATGAAAGTCCTGTACTGGCCCCAGAGAAAGAACTTCTGAGAGATTAGGGAGTAAGAGTTTTGTCTGCAGATTTATCTGCATTACAATGTGTTATGAATTATGTATAATCTGAATCAAAACTTTCTGCACCCTGAAACAACAAAAACCAGTCCAGACTTCTAGTTCCATCAGAAAAAAATGAAGTATTAACACTTAAAACTTAAAAAAGAAATTATGTAAATAAGAGTACTCATAAATGAAATTCTCAAAAGAAAATTTTAATTGAGGCAGGAGTGGTGGACACACACCTTTAACCCCAGCACTCAGGAGGTGAAGGCAGGTGAATCTATGAGTTCAAGGCCAGCCTGATCTACATAGTGGTTCCAGGACAGTTGGGGCTATATAGAGAAGCTCTGTCTCAAAAAAAAAAAAAAAAAAAAAAAAAAACAACAATAAAACCCAAAAAAAACCCACAAAAAAAGAAAATTGTAATTAAAACCAACTGAAAAAGAAAAACAACACTTTACAGGACTATGATGGCTAAGCTCTGAAACCGTCTGACAGTCTGAATCGGACTAACCATATATAATAGGAAGACCCAAGGCCACTTTGGGCTGAACAAATAAGAAAGCAGAGCACAGGTACTGTGGTTCTGACTGCAGATGCAACGCAACCCACTCCTAACCCCTCTGCCACACAGTAACATCCCAAATGTGACAAACTGTACTTCTGAGCTGAAATTAAACCTTCCCTTCTTATGTCACACATATTCTCTCATAGCAATAAGTAAAACAGAAACAGAGAACCAAGAAACAGGGTCACTGCTGTGATACATTTGACTGTGTGGTTCTTTCTGTGTGTCAAAGTTTGAAACTCTGACCTAGAAAAGCACTAGAACACTGTAAACAGAGCTTAAGGGGTCATTCTGGATGAGTATGGGCAAAGCTGAATGCCAAGAGAAATTCAGACAGTAGAGGCCAGGCACTCTTTCCAAAACTGGGTAGAGGCCATTCTATATTATAGCTTGTCTAGACTCTACCTGGATTATGCCTGTGTTCTGTAAAGTTTAGCGAGACCAAGCTTAAAAGTAATGGGCTAATGTGCTGGATGGACGAAGTCTCCAAACAGAATATGTAATCTGCATCATAGTTACTGCTCACAGCTCTCATCCAGGTCTACAGGAAGCACAAAAAGCAGAGCAGGAAATATGAAAACATGCAATTGCAACAACAATGTGAGCTTGAACCTACAGACAAGTGGCAGCAGCAGTTAATAAAGAGATTAGTCACCCAATTCTCTGCAATGGTGAGCTAGATTCTCACCTGTGAGTCAGAATAAACCCTTTCTTCCTTAAGCTGCAAAAAACAAAACAAAAAAAAAAAAAACAGGTATTTTGCCATAGCAATAAGAGAAGTAGCTAATATATAAAGGTACCTAATTGCCGGGCAAAAACCTGTCAAGCAAAAGAGCACTTACCAACGAGGAGTTAGTAAGGCACACAAAGGCATGCCCATGACGCCAACATTCAGGGAGCTAACATAGGAAGAATGTGAATGAGGCCAGCATGGACTACACAGTGAGTTCTAGGTCAACCTAGACTATACAGAGACACTGTGTCTTAAAAAAAAAAAAAAAAGAGTAGATAATTCAAAAATGTCTAAAAGCTTTGAAACATCAATCCAAAAAATTCACTGCAAATATAATTCTTTAAATATGTTTGTTTATAAAATTATACCTAATTGATTGCTTAACACCAGTTTTGAAATATTTGTGGATTTTCTTTTGATTTTTCGAGACAGAGTTTCTCAGAGATCTGTCTGCCTTGTCTCCTTAGAACTGGAATTGAAGATGTGTGCCACCACTGTCTGCCTGTAAAGTTATTTTCTATGGTAAAAACCTTTTAAAAAAATATTTGTTTGCATTTTGTGAGTATGTTTGTCTGCATGTATGTATGTTTGTCACATGTGCAGACCACAAAGAAGCCACAACAGTATGACAGACCCCCAGCACTGCAGTTACAGATGGCTGAGAGCTGCTACATGGGTGCTGGGAGCCAAAGCAGATCTCAACTGCTGAACCATCTCTCCAGCCCCAGCCCCCACAAGTAATCTCTTTAATGAAGATGTCATATGTCATGAACAGTAATAACCAGCAAACAAGCAGCAGTTACTGACTGAAGCAATTTTAAAATTACCCAACTTTCTGACAGTAATAAAAACTAGTAGCCCTTACAAGATCTTTGAGTAGGAAATGAAAACTTTGTTACAAATGAATATAATGCTGGGGGTGATATTTCCAAGTACAATGTATTTCTCAGTTTCTACTGAAGGCTAAAGCTACATTGTAGGCAAGTCAACTCAAAAAAGAAAAAATGGGTTTCTTTCAGCTTCCGTGTTCAAGAAAAAAATGTACTTTTATTATTACCAACTGAAATATCTGCCAATGCACTAAACCTTTCATTACTTCCCTACCACCTGCTTAATAACCTAGGCGTCACACTGCAACTCTTGAGTTTGAGGCTACCCTGGTCTAAATATAAATATTAACTGTCTGGACAGCCAGAGCTAGAGGGAGAAGAATATTTAAGTGATTTCTTTTCTATCTGTTCAATTAGGAAAGCAGACGTGTAAGCTGGTTACTGTAATTCAGTATGGCCAGCACTAGGTATGGGGCACAAACATGGGTATGCTTAAACTATAGTTAGGAAGGGAGAGTGAGGTGCATGACTCTAGCATGGTCTCAAATGTTTCTTGCCTCTTGATAAGTAACATCTTTGTTTACCTTTCTCTTGGAGTTTCTATTGCTATGAAAACATACAACCAAAATCAACTTGGGAAAAAAAGGATGTATTTCATCTTATAAGTGTCAAGTCAAAATCCATCACTGAGGGAAGTGAAGGCAGAACTTAAGTCGGGAACTGAAGCAGAGCTCACAGAGGAACACTACCAACTGGCTTGCTCCTCTTATAGCACCCACAACCACCAACCCACGGGTGGCACTGCCCACAGTGAGCTGGGCCCTCCCATATCAATCATCAAGCAAGACCTGAGTTCTAACCACTAAATGTGCAGAATTAACCTTTTCCTCCTACAACCAACTGGACAAACAAACAAAAAACAACCCACACAAAACCCCTTTTAGGATGCATTCACCATTAAGACACATCTGTATTCTATTGAAAGACAAGTATCAATGTCAACACGGGCTGCTACAGATGCATCCTCATGTAATCAATACTATTCTCTGAACATTAGGAGCAATTCAGTCTCATCATCCATTCTACTGAAGAATGAAGCAAATTTATCAAGAGGTCAAAGGCAATTGCTGAGCCTAAATCAAGTCTAGATGATAGCTGACTACCATATCTATTCTCACTGTACATTCCATTCAATAATAAGTCCATCTGTCCATCCGTTCTTTCTTCCTTTCTTCTTTTTCCCCCCAAGACAGGATTTCTCTGTGTAGTCCTAGCTGTCCTGGAGCTCCCTCAGTGGAGCAGGCTGGCCTTTTCAAACTCAGACATCCACAGGCCTCTGCCTCCTCAGTACTAGGATTAAAGGTGTGAAGCAACACCACCTCGCTAAGTTTTTCTTCAGAACCAGACCATCCTTATTCCTGCAGACCATCTCTAAGCTACACAAACACTAAAGAGATTTAAACAAGTACTGACTCTCAAGAATGCTGCCTCAGAGTCAGCAGAAATTCTCATTCTTGCAATTCCAAACATAAATTAAGATCTTGATACAATGTGTCCAAATATGAAATGTATTACAGCAAAATGCTCATTAAGAATTACATATACATTAATGAGCATCTTAAGACTGGCGCTGTACTATGGTGTCAATAAAGTCATTCTCTCTCTTGATCTAGGAATTACGTTACTCTCTAATTATAAAGTATGAGAAAAGCTGTATGCACACAGATCGTCTACCCAATTACTTTTAGGCAGGTAGAAAAAAAATCTGCAATCAACATAAGTAACAAAAACCCACTTACACAACTCTATGAGCTATCCTTTAACTATAGTTAAGGGTGACTGTAGCTATTTTTTTTTTAAGACTTTACTGAAAACAAACAGTTGTCCTATGTCCAAAAAGGGTGGTCCCAGAAGAGCCATCAGACACTAAAATCTGTAGATGCTCAGTCTCTTATGTAAAATGATGCCATATTTGCAAATAATATACAAAAAGGCATATGTAAATCATGAGAATAAATACTACATGGTCTTATATATAAAGGACTTGAGCATCCACCCCCAGATTTGCACATAACTTTTTAAGTGCAGCTGAAGTGAAGAAAACCAGTTACAAAGTCAGGGCTAGAGAAAGCTCTTGCCCTATTGTGTGTTACAGAGGTGCTTTGGCATCTCAAGTTTTCAGGGGGTCTCTGTTTTCCTGCTTCTAGAATTTAACACAGTATTTTCTAAATTTTGGTTAGGATCTGCATCTTTCTTCTTTTGTTGTTGGTTTGTTTTCCAAGACATGGTTTATCTGTGTAGCTTTGGAACTGTCCTGGCACTCACTCTGTAGACCAGGTTGGCCCCCAACACACAGAGATCCGCCTGCCTCTGCCTCCCAAATACTAGGATTAAAGGCGTGCGCCACCACTGATCTGCATCTTTCTTATAAAACAGTTACTTACAATTATTTTTGGTTTTAACATTTAAGATTCTTCTCTGACCTTTTAATTAAATTTAGCGCTCTCTCTCTCTCTCTCTCTCTCTCTCTCTCTCTCTCTCTCTCTCTCTCTCTCTCTCACACACACACACACACACACACACGACATAACATGTATGTGGAGGTCAGAGAACAACTCATGGAAGTCAGTCTCTGCTACCACATGGTCCAAGAGGTCAAACTGTCTCATCAAACTTGGCAACAAGCCACTCCACGCACTGAGCCGTCTCACCAGCCTCTTCCCTGTGTTTTTTAAGCGATAGGTCTGACACTATTCTACTTAAGCTTAGTTTAATTCTGCTGCAATGCTAAAACCTGGCAATTCTGTACTTAGTATCTGATTTCAAAACATAGTTTTTACTTTTCTTTCAGACAGTTAGTTAAAAATGAATTAAATATAGTCTATGTGTGATTATCAGCTACTCTTAAATTTCTGATTAAGTCATAACAAATATTACACTATGAGGTCAGTTACCCGTAAAATAATCACTGGCATACATGTACCAATTATCAAAATAAAAATCTACATACAGAAAATCAATACTGAAATATACTTACCAGGATGATTGGAAATGGGAGGCTGGAATGCAAGCTCATTGTGAACTGGCCCTAAAGAAAATATAATGAAAATCCCATTTTACTTATTAAAAGTTTTCCAATGCCAAAACTTTTTAAAAAAACTTTAAATATAAATATTATAAGTCTTAAGACTGGCTTAGATTAAGTTTATGCCATGTTCAAGAATTTAAAAGCTTATTTCTTAAATTTTTTGTGATACTAATAAGCTAACTTTTATGTGCTATCTGACACACGCTATTTAACAATTTATAAAGTCATACATGCAATACTTAATGCACGTTATAAATTATTCAATTCATGTAACATATTAGTAAATTTATAATGCAATGTATAATGATTTAAATTGCTAATATATTCTAGAAATAAGTGCTTTTATTTATTAAATTAGGGATACTTATGTGATGGATCAATAGCTATTATAACTGAAAGTTTATTAGTTAATACATTGTGCTAAAACCCTTACAGAATCACTAAATTCACTTCTTACAATGTTGCTAAATAAAATTACAGCCCTGGAGGCTTAATAAGTTTAAATAAGTGACCAGCAATCACAGAGCAAACCCAATACCCTATGTACTGGTCCATCAGAAATCAGATTCTCTGAACACTTGGAAAGACAGCACTGTAACTGATACATAACAATATGCATATAGCATGACCCTCCCCCCAAAATACATATCACACACACAAACACACACACCCATTTATATGACTGGAAGGAAGTAATACTAGAAGTGACTATGTCTAGGTTACATAAGATCTTAATCAGTTTTATTATTTATGCCTTTGGTGCTTTTCTAGTGTTTTTGATACTATTGATCATAAAATGAGGAAAAGAGATTTTATATTTATGAAAGATATATATCCCTGATTTTTTTTTCCCTTCATCCCTATACTCACGATTTTAAAATCAAATAAACAATGTTCCTATTCTGCCTGAAACTGGACTGTTTGTAGTGTCCTCTCCTAGTCACAACTGTATGGAGCATTACTCAACACCTATGATCTATAGCATCTACTGCATTGACTCTATGGTGAGGGAAACCTTGAGATCATAGTACTCAAGGGCTCCAGTTGACTGTAGGCGATAACACACAAGACCTAAAACCACACATAAAGCAAACAAACGAATGAAATCGATGTGGTGTTGATGAACCATCAGCACAGACAAATGAATGTACTCAGCGAACATTAGTGCAAAACAAATGTGTGAGAACCACTTAAAGGAACTCTTTACAAACAAATACTGAAAAAGTAAAAACATTAACAGTTTAATGAAATTAAATTGTAAGATGAATAAAAGATGTAAAACCATTTTTTAAGAAAATAGAAATTAAAGTCCTAGCTAGAAAAGAAAAAGGCCCTGCTTACAATGAAAACAAGAGCTTACAGTAATGTCCAGGATGGGGCGGCATAGGCGGGTGGTGCTGAAGATGGCCGTTTTGGTGGTGAGGCAAATTAGGTGTGTATGGTGCAGTCCTACTTCCAGTCCAGGTGGTAGTGCTGTCTAAAAATTAAGGCCCATATGCATTAATTTGCTTTTATAAAGGCTGCCTAGGTTTTTTTTTTTTCTCAACTACTTAAAAGATTTTAAAAAACATGTACATACTATGATGGTAAGTAGCTGGCTGACCAGTAAATCCATTCTGCTGCTGTCCTGGCTGAGGCCCTGAAGCTATCTGCAACAGTCCTTCACTATGGCTGCCTGCCAGAATACTGGCCGGCTGACCTAGAGAAACAAGAAGACATTAACATGGCATATGTATAGATGCAATTTCATGCTATTATACAAAAATGAAGGTCTAATTATGCCTGGTAATCCACAATTATAAAGGTGGGCCAAAAGTGGAACTCACCCATTGCCTATCAAATAAAAAAGCTAAAAGCATTTATAAAGGAAAACCTTCAGAAGTTATTTAAAATGTCCTTTTCTTAAGAAATGTTTTCCTGGGGCTGGAGAGGTGGTTTGGCGGTTAAAGAGCACTGGCTGCTCTTCCAGAGGACCTGGCTTTGATTCCCATCACCCACATGGTGGCTCACAGCCATCTATAACTCCAGTTTCTGGGAATCTGATGCCCTCACACAGACATACATACATACATACATACATACATACATACATACATACATACAGGTAAAACACCAGTGCACAATAAATGAAATAGGAAGGAAGGCAGGCAGGCAGGCAGGCAGGCAGGCAGGCAGGCAGGCAGGCAGGCAGGCAGGCAGGCAGGCAGGCAGGCAGAAAGATGTTTTCCTAACATTAGTGGCCTATTTCTTCACAGGCCCTCTTCAAATGCTAAGAAACACACGACACACCTAGGCTACAGCAACAGCTTCAGAAGCATTTCACCAGACCATGCTGGACTTTCCTGATCTGGATCTCCAAAACCCAGGCAAGAAAATGTTGACAACGGAAAGTTAATTATCATGACACTGGTGCTGATAATGGCAGGACAATGGCTTGAACAACAGCGAAAAGCACAGGAGGCAAGTGTTTCCAATGAATAGGATGGCAAGGGTGAGAAAGTTAACAAAATAACCTGCTCCACTGTCGAACCAACACAGCATTTGGTAAAACAACAAAACCTGGTCATCAATTCTGAAACTTTTTCCATGTTCTTTTTTAAAAAAATCAGACTCAATAAAGTCACTGTATGCCCAGATTTGCATCAAATCAGTTGCTCCTTCTGTAATTCACCAAGAAAATGATTTCATTTGACTCAAAATATATTCCATTATTTGCCATTTATAGGTTTTATTTTGTACGTGGAAAAGGCTATTTCTTAGAGCGAGCATTTGTCATGTTCACTGTATTTGGAGAACACTGCAGTGTTCTTACTGCTATTTGTCAGTGACACTGGTTTTCTCTCCTCATAGTGGGTGCAGTCAGAGGAAGAAACTACAAGTCACCGCAATCTAAACATCAAGAGAAGGGACTTGCCAGGCAGAGCGGCATGGCTACAACTCCAGCAGGAGAAAAGCTAAGCTCAACAAACTCAAGGCCAGCTGGGCTATAATGTAAAACTTCTGTCTCAAAACCAGAAACAATGAACAAGGCACATTTCTCCTCCCTACACAGCGTAATTCCTTAAAACTAGGACCTGCAAAACCACTGTAGTCCTCTACACTGAGAATCACCACCACGAACCAAGTGTATAAGATGTTAACAATGTGAAACCAGCTCGTGTAAAAACATTCCTCTATTTTAATCTAATTTCTTTTCTTTAACTCTATCAATCATTTTAGAAATAAGGAAAACTTTCATCGCAAATTCTAAAATCTACAATATTTATATTTCAGTTATAAAAATATACTTTAAAAAGTATTAAGACAGAATTGGATATATTTCATTCACATCTTTTTTTTGGCCTTCAAGCACAACTCTTCCTGCAGGGAGGGAAGGAAATAACTGAACAAAGCTCAGTCTCCAGGGAATGCAAGACAGAAGTGCATGCCTGGCCCAGAAATAATCTACACATAAGTGAATGCATCTATATTATTTTTCATCTCCACCATTTGGAGTCAACCATACTCCAAATAATCAAATAAAGACAGGACAGCCAGAGATGCAAGCAAGGTCCTATACTGCATACACATAATCTCAACATTTCAGAGGCTGAGACAAGGAAATCAGAAGTCCATAGCCAGCCTGGCTTACGGAGTGAAAGCTTGTCTCAACCCTCCCCCTAAAAGTATATACATACACATATATATCAAATGTGCATAGAAATTATCTGTGCTAAGATTGTACCACTGGAAAAGACTGCTTTCAAGTGGTGAAATGGACTAATGAGAAATTCTGAAGACAATTACAGGGCCAGACACATAGTTCAGTGGTAAAGTGCTTGCTTATCATGCTTATCAGGGGTAACACAGTGGCTTGGATTCCCAGCACTAGGGGAAATGTCAGGTGGTGGGATGGGAGCAAAACAATTCAGAAATAAATCTAATTATCACAAAGATTAAAATTTCAATGTTGAGTCTAAACTGATATGAACATAGATACTCCATTGTTAGGTAATAACAAATATCCATCTATATCAGTCAACTATCCCTTGACAATCTAGCTTTAAAAACAATGCTCTTAGTAATCAAATTATTACTATTTGTATGCTTGATATTTAAATTTAAAATAAGAGTAATAATTAGGGCTAGAAAGATGTCTCAGCAGGTAAAGCACTTGCCCTGCAAGCATGTGGACCTCAGCTCTCACCTATAAACCTACAAACAACTGGACAGACACAATAGTGTGTATCACTAACTCCTCCTATGAGATGGGAGGTCAAGACAAGAAACCCCTGCCCACTGGCCAGAGCCTGGCATATGTAGCCACAAACAGTAAGGGACCCTGACTCAAGCAGCTGGACAGAGAGGACAACAACAAAGGCTGACTCCAACTCCGCATGTACACCACAACACGTGCCAGCACTCACAGACACAGTAACTCTTTTTCTTTAATTTTTGAATTAAATAAGCAAATTACTCTACTTTACAAAGCAAAGTTCAACTTTTGGAATTGTAAAAGCAAATAACAATATAAACAAAACCAGATCACACTGTCTTTATTTGGGTCCCAGAAAAGTTGAGCCTGGGCTGGGGGTACAGCTCAGTGGCCAAGGTTTATCTGGCACGGGAGAGGTCCTAGCTTCAATTGACATGATCAAGAAACAAAGACAGGAAAAGAAGGAAGACAAAAAGAACAGAACGCAGACTGAGAACCCCCTATGACATCCTTTTCAAAGATGCACGTGTTAGCTTTATTCTGAAACTGGTTAAAATACTTGATGCCTTCCTGGGGCCACAAATGGTAAAAGCAAGTCTTTTTAAGAGCCTTTTCCAAGTAGTCACAATAGGAAATTGAGAAACTATTATAAAGTTACCCTCTCAGACAAAATAATGGACTAAAAGAAAGGTTTTGATTGTAGACTTTTATAAACACCTTGGTTCAAAGTTATTTGCTGGGCCAGTGATCGAGATGGTTCAGTAAGGAAAGGGTCTTGCTACACAAGCTCAGTTGCCTGAATTTGATACCAAGAACTCATGTAAAGATGGAAGGAGAAATGACTCTACCAAGTTGTCCTCGGACCTCCACAAATATACCATGGCCCACATGTACACACAAGCATGGGCATACATATACACAAACAATTACACACTCATACATATAATAATAAAAAATTACTTGTTAACTCCTTAAATATTTCTCTAAAATCTATCTGAAAAATCAGGAGACTTCTTACTTATGCAATGTAATAACAGTATAATCAAAGGCATTACATTTGACTGTATATCAACATTAGAAATTCTAAATAAATTATAAACACCATCTTCTCCAGAATAAACTCAAATAACAATTCAACATATCTCCCTGTGGGCTGAGTGGTATGGCTCAGGATTGAGAACTCATCTAGTTTGCACCTGGCCCTGACACCGAACCCAGCACCATAAAGACCACAACAAGTTTTTACTTACTTGGGGTTTCTCCAAGTGACTACACGTAAATACTCTAGGGTTAGGAAGACTTACAATCGTACTGAACTGCATAACTCACTTGTGGAAGCCACAGGAATGTTGGGGAAGTTGGTGGTACTGGTGGCATTAGACTCAGATGGGGCTAGCAGAGCTGGGGCACTGTATGTCTCCGTGGATGCACGATTACTTGGTGGATGTTGGATGGTTTGAATTGAATGTCCTTCAGTGGGCAAGGATGGCTGTCCCTCAAAGTCATGAACGTATTCATCCTTCACTAACATACTTGGTGGAGCTATGAGAAAAAAAAAAACACATTTATATATTTTATATTCTTCCATTTCCACAAAAACTATATACAAACAACATGACAAAATCTAAAATCAGCTAAGTATAAATAATTCAAAATCAGAAATTTTTCATATATAAAAAAGCATATTTTATCAGCTACAGTAACTTTAGAAATTTTTATCAATTATGACTCTCTGATATCTAAAGAACTATTCTTCAGTTTCCTGACAAACCTAGACGTGCATAATCATCTAAATAAGTAAAAACCAAATGCCTAGCAAAATGTTCACTCAGCTGTGAAGACCACTTACTCCTCAAGACAAACTGAGACGACATACTTCGCTCTGCCTTTCTGAACGTGACAGTGTACAGAGATAGAAGTGGGATCTAAAAGGTACTCAATGCCAAGACCTGGACTTATTATTTGAAACTGCTGTCCTGAAACGCCCCTTTAAAAAGTCAAACAGAAGCCAAATGTAGGGTGTTGGCCTGTAATTCAGCATTCAGGAGACAGGCCAGGAAGATCACGAGTCATCAAATTGAAATTTTCTTTTTGGAATCCCAATCTACATAAAAAAGTTTGATAAGAACTATCAATAATTAAATTTTTCAGACTTTAAAGAGCTTAAGGAACATATCTAGTGTCCAGGTCATGTAAAGTAGTATCTTTAGTAAACTAGGGGTCTATTTGCTTTGATTTTTTTTTTTTTAAGGGAAATTGAACCGTGTTCCTATCAGTTCTCTGTTCAGAGCCTTCTCGTATGGTCTTGACCCACTGTTTCGGGTTCTGCTGTCTATTTGTAGTAAAATTATCTTTTCATCTTTCTGAACTAACACTTGTAGGTAACTGAATTCTAGTATTAGGTATCTTCTTAGAGCTATCAAGGAAAGGCCACAAAGACCTTCTCTTCAACTGAAAACTAGTGTGTCACTTTCCTTATCCAGTTTTTTTTTTTTACTAAATTGTGACTTCTAACAGTAGAAATATTCCATTATTTATTCAAGCTTCTGCATACAACCTCTTTTTTTGACTTTTGAAACATGAAAACGTTATTTGTGAAACTCATATGTTGTAGTAGGGAGTGGAGAGATGGCTCAGTAGTTAAGAGAGCAGCTTGTTTATACCTAGTTTGGTTCCTGGCACCCCATATCAAATGGCTCATAACTTTCTATCACTCCAGTTCCAGGGGAACCAATACACCTTTGGCCTCACGGGCACTGGCACACATGTACACAAACCCACACAGAGTCACAAAAATATATACATAATAAAAAAAAACAAAGTAACTTTTAAAAAAAAATTTATTTATTTATTATGCATATAATATGCTGTCTGTGTGTATGCCTGCAGGCCAGAAGAGGGCACCAGACCTCATTACAGATGGTTGTGAGCCACCATGTGGTTGCTGGGAATTGAACTCAGGACCTTTGGAAGAGCAGGCAATGCTCTTAACTCTGAGCCATCTCTCCAGCCCCCCAAAGTAACTTCTAAGGGAACCAATATAATAATAAAAAGATGCTTAATACATTATCACGTATCAGTATATTTGCAAGTTGTTTCTTGTGTCAGAATTGTGTCAGAGTGGCACCAATGTTTTCAGAGTAAGCAATCATTTTTTAAAATTGGATTTAAGGCCCATTCAGTGAAAGGGAACCCATACCTGACACTGTTAAGGTGGCCAAAAACCTGAGACCAGGTAGTTCATAGGTCCTAGAGGAAAACTTAATACTATTCTACTACAAGAACATGGTAACAAAAGTACTCCTAATGGCATACTGCTATACTCACAGATCAATTAGTGCATCACTCAGCCCTTAACAGAGAAGCTTCCCTTGCAGTAGGTGGGAATTAACAGAGACTCACAACTGGACAATGTGCAGAGACTCAACTGAGCTGTCTAAATGAGGTAGGGAGGAGGGTAGGATGCAGGAGGAGTTAGGGAAGGAGAAGTATAAAAACAAAATATACTGTATGTAAAAAAGAACTTTAAATAAAAAAGTTGACCCTAAATACTCACTAATGTTGGGAAAATTATAATAAATAAAATCCTGTTCAGAACACACAGTGGTATATAGATGGCTAAGCTTTTCCGTTTGCTTGTTTGTTTTTATGATTAATCTATTCAACAAAATTCTGAATTTTTCTTCATAAAGATCTTGGCAAGGGCTGGAGAGATGGCTCAGAGGTTAAGAGGCTGTTCTTCTAGGGGTCCTGAGTTCAATTCCCAGCAACCACATGGTGGCTCAGAACCATCTGTAATGAGATCTGGTGCCCTCTTCTGGCATCCAAGCATACATGCAGACAGAAGACTGTGTACATAATAGATTTAAATATTTATTTCAAAAAAAGAATTCTTTAAAAAAAAGATCTTGGCAATATCTATTTAATTATTTGTTAAATGGACTATCTAATTAATGGCATCTCTATTCAATTTTTTTTGTTGAAGTGACTGAGATCCTTTAACTGATGGCATTACTAATACAAAAGGGAGCAGCTGTGAACGTGACAGCTGCATAGTTGACCGTGATATCACAAGAGTCAACTGCTGTGTACTTTAAATAGCTACGCCTCCCAAGGTTTCCTTTCCTTCACATGTCGACTAAACTTCCCCAAAGTTTGGAATGTGGATCGTTCAGCTTCTCAAATCACCACCTACTTTGCAATGGATCTTTTTCTCCATCTGCCTACAGCTTGTGTGTTTCCTCACTTCCAATAAACACCTTTCTACACCTGCCGATTCTGTCTGCTGGTATTGAGATTTCTCCACTGTCATCTATTGCATTTGATCTTTCCTGTCTTTTAATTCTTTAACTGCCAGAGAAAAAGAACAAGACACCTAGAGTGTCCTTTTTGAACCTCATCCTGGGATTTCTTCTGAGTATAACAACTCATCAAGAAAGAACATTAAGAAAAAGTTCGCAGTGCTGAGTTCCTCCGTCCCTCCATAGACACAGGCTATCTCTATCCCTTTCACTGAGTGAGTAAGAATCCTACCTCCCTGAGAAAACAAGGTGCCTGGGTGTACATCAAGAGAACATATTCATAGGCTCCCATGTTTAACCTTATCCTCAATGCCCTTGGAGACGACACTGCAGCCAGACTAACCTGAGACAATGAACCTCAAACTACACACCTCAGGAGTCTCTCATGATCACCAAGTCAGTCTAGGAGTACACACTCAATCACCCAGTCTGACGTGGTCACCAACGAGTCTCCTCAATCTCCCACAAGTTTGGCTCACTTGAAGCAATGGTGCAATTCTTGTGATAAGATATCAGTAAGTAGAACCGCTGTCTTCATATGTTAACCATTGAGTTAGCTGAACTTAAGAGCCAACTTCCAGACAAGGGATGCTTCATCCAAAATATCAAAACCATGGACCGGAAGGGTTAATCAATTTGTGTCTGATGTTGCCCAGCTGCTTGTTAAATATGAGCATATAAAGGTCATCCAGGACCTGCAACATCAACACTGGGTGCTGCAGAGATACATTTCCAAAAAACATAAACGTCCACCTCCAGGACTTATTTTGAGTGCATTAGAATAGCATGCAGCTATGGGTTTCAATAGTCCTGTTTTTTTTCTATTCCTAGTTATGCAGAGGCTACAGAGGCTGAATAGGAAGCCCCATGTCCTCATCAGGTGACAGGAGACCATTTTCAAGAAGAGCTAACACAAGTCTACCCCATTGTCAACCTAACACACAATCACATCTTCTTATGCCTAATTTCCAAATAAAAACAATAAGCAGGTCATAATTTTGCCTAACATGATATACTATCCCACTTACAACCAAATGCATTATAGACTTTAGGAAAGGTGACAATTTTTTGAAGGACATTTTTATAGTATCTCTAATATTAAGCACTGAAATATTATCTCAGCTGAGGAGAATGCAATCATCCTCTATTACAGGATACACTATAGGGTAAAGAAATAAGAGAAAAGAAAACACAAATACTGTACAAACATTCTTAAGAAAATATGACAGAAACACTCATGTCAATTATAAACTTCATTTCTACTACTGGTCACGCGGCCTTAGCTATTTTCAACTACCTTCCTCTACCTCTTTTCCTGGGGAAGTGATCCATACCTTCATTCCTGAAGGGTCTATATGCCCTTTGTCATTCTGCCTGTGAGTAGGTTGTTGTAATTTCCCATTGCTTTTAATCACAGAACATGGTAACAGCAAGAGACGCCCCCTAAAGGATCTTCTGCACTCCAGACATAAACCTGCTTACCTCCATTGTGGAGAAGCAATCCAGTTCCCCTTTGGTAGTCTGGATCAGTCATCCATCCTAACAACGTTATTCTTTTTTCTTCAGACGGTAGGTTTAAGGACACGAGAATGCAAAAGTGGCTAGGAGGAAGTCTGAGCTTACAGTTTGGTAGAATGTTTGTTTTATCCTCTGGCAGGAGCACTCCCCACTCTGGGTCCAAAATTTCTAAGTCAGCAGAACAGGACAGGAAGCAAAACTTTTCCTAGTGGATCACTAGGAGTGACAGTGAGAAGAACTATTCCCTTTCCCATCCCCTTAAGACCTGGACCCATGAATCCTGGCTATGGGAAAAACTATATCACATATTTGATGCTAATTCAAGATATGCTAATTTCTAGAGAACCCTGCCCCAGTCCTCTAGGCTACCGCCACCTAAATGGCACTGTAACCATGTCTCAAAAGACTGATCCATCCTTCTATCAGGCCAGCTACTTTAGGATGGTGGGAAACAAGGCAAGACAAATGGATTCCATGACCATTGTCACACTTAGCGAAGTGAGGTCCTTGGTCAGATGCAATAGTGTATGGAATAACATTATGGAAGATAAGACATTCTTTAAGTCCATGAATGGTAGTGTTGGCAGAAGCATTACAGGCTAGAAATAGAAATCCTTAACCAGAACAAATATACATTCCAGTAAGGACAAAGTTTTGTCCTTTCCATGAAACAATTCTGTTTCCCTAGACACATGAACTGTTATGAGTCAGAGTTCTCTAGAGAAAGAGAACTAACAGAATGACTGGAAAAAGAAGGATGTGTGTGTGTGTGTGTGTGTGTGCGTGTGCGTGTGCGTGGCTTTATTAGAGTAGCTTACAGGCTGTGGTCAAAAAGTCCAACAATGGCTGTCTTCCAAAGGAAAATCCAAGAATCTAGCGGGTGCTCAGCCATAAGGCTCAGTGAGTTAACTGGTCTTCAGTATACATGACTGAAATCCTGAGTGGCTGTAATACTAGTAAAGGAAAAACTTCCAGTGAGCGTGAGGGCAAACAAAGCAAAATCTTCCTTATTCCATGTTTTTTACAAATCTGTGGCCCAGGTTTAAGGTGACTCTTCCAACCTCAAGTGATATGGATTTAAGGCAGATTTTCCCACCTCAAATGAGCCAATTAACTGAAAGTCCCACAGGTGTGCCCAGCTGCTTGGGTTTTTAGAGAATTATAAATGTAGGCAAGTTGACAACTAATAGTCAGCACACATACCAAATTATATTTTTCCTTTCTGAATTTATATTCAACAAATTCATTTAGCAAAAAAAATGTACTGAGTATACATGTTCTACATATTGTTTTAACAAATGGGATATATCAATAAAAACAAATATGACTAATTTAATGGTGCCTCAGTTTTTGTAATGCTTTTCTGTTGTTTAATATTCCATAGCAAACCAACATTACTCTAACTCCTAGCTGAGCAAGTTCCTTGATCTCTAGGCTCATGTCTCCTAATCTAAGGAAGTGAACATAATCTCACCTACCACAGAAAGCATTAAGTGGACAATGACACAATACTCATTGTGGTAGCTTGAACAGGAATGGCCCCCATAGGCTCATATATTTGAATGTTTGGTCATTAGGGAGTGGCACTGCTTGAGAGGGATTAGGAGGTTCGGCCTTGTCAAACGAACTAAATGTGGCTTTATTAGAGGAAGTGTGTCACTGGAGTGGGCTTTGGGTTTCAAAATCTCAAGTCAGGCCAAGCGTCACTCTCTCTTCCTGCTGCTTTTGGGTCAGGATGTAGAACTCTAAGCTACTATGAATGCTTGCGTAGCGCTATGCTCCTCACCATGTGGATAATGAACTAAACCCCTGCAACTATAAGCAAGCTCCAATTAAAATGCTTTTTTTGAGTTGCCATGGTCACAGCGTCTCCTCATAGCAACAGAACACTAAGACAGCCATAAATCACTTAGCTCAGTACCTTATAAATGAGCATTCAAGAACTGTTAGCTATTTTAAAGCATATTTTAGAGTAGTCATAAGAATATAAAGTTTTTTTATGAGAGGTAAATAGTGAATTCTCCATAGGTGAAAAGGACTAAGCCTAAGCCACTAGGCACTCTGCCACTGCCACAGGCAAGTCATTTACCCGCTAGCAAGCCACTCTCTGCTAACTTTCTCTCCCCTCCAAAAGACTCTGAACTCTGACTGGAAAAAAAAAAAACATGTTTTTCTTAATATTCCTAAACCTTAGCACAGTACCAGGCAATAATAAACTCACTAAATATTTGAACAATGAATACATGGGTCGGTATGGTCACAGAGTTCCATGAAAGAGATGAGTTGTGCTGGACAATCACAAGGTCCCAACTGACAAGTGAAGGAAGGGTTCTGTTTTTCTCAACTTTTCATTACCTGCTCTACTATTATTGTTTTGTCCAATTCAAAAATGAAATCTTGTTTTCCAAGCAAATAAGCCAGGCAAGACGGTCTACAAAACTACCACTAGGGGGATCCACAAGGCTGACAATGGCCTTAGTGTCCCTGAAGAATATCAACTCCCACAACTCGGATGTGGAACCTCACAACTAATCCATATTGAAATTCTAAAATTATCACTACAGTTTCCTAAACCCTAATTTCCACTGAGTAAATGCATTAGATCGCAAAAACAATGGATGGAGGACGGTGACAACTGCTGGTGCTTGTTTACAGCACACCCGGTGCTGGCAGAGGCAGAGCTTCAGCAGCTCTACAGCTACCATCCCTAGACGACCACATTCCCGCTACTGCCAAGCAGCTCTCAGGAACCAGTAAGTCACAATAACAACACCCCTTTATTACCAGGCACAGTTGACAATGTAAAGTCATGTGGTGTTTCTGGCCTACCTCTGAGAGTCTAAAGAATGAAACACCATACTACTCCTGCCTGCAGAACAAGCATTCACTGCTTTAAGATAACAGTGGTTCTGTACCAGAGCATCTCCACAAAGTATAGATTTTTAAAGAGATTTTAGTTTAATAGGTCCTAAGTGATTAGAACTAAAGATTTAGAGAAGTCCATTTTTACCCCAAAATTAAAAGCAAGAGGATTTTCACACCTCAAAACATTTTAACCAAAAAAAAAAAAAAAACAAAACAAAACAAAAAAAACAAAACAAAAAAAACAAAAACAAATTTTAACCTTTGGTTTCACTGAAATACCTTTTCAAAATATTAATATGAATAATTTAAAAACATCATCAGTATTTTCATTCATGAAAGTAAATTAGGGTGAAATGAAGAAAAACTAAAATAGATATCTTGTAAGCTATGGTACACAATTCCAAATTACTACACACTATGGTCGCTGATACCCATTTACACTTGATTTTATTACAAAGAACTATTCCTTTAACAATTAAAAATCTGTTCAAACTGACCATTAATTAGACTCATGTCCTGGTGTATTCATCTATCACATTTAAAGAATTTTAACTCATGAGTGGCAGTTCAAACTCAGAGCCAAAGCCAATTTAAATCTAGTATTACAGGGCTCCAGAGATGGTTCAGCCGCTAAGAGCACTTAGATGACCCAGGTTCAATTCCCAGCACCCACAGAAGTAGCTCACAACTATTTGTAACTCTAATTTCAGGAGATTTGATATCCCTTCTGGTCTCACAGGCATCAGATACACAGATACACACACACACACACACACGGTAGATAGAAATACATGTAGGCAAAACACTCAGATGCATAAAATAAAAAAATTTAATAAGCCAAATTTTAAATGTTAATATATACCTCCCTACAAAATCTACATGTTCAGAGCAGCAACTTTTTTCTTGTTGGTGTTACTAGCTCCTACTCAAACCACTTGCTGTGAACAAAAAATAAATTAAGACATGATACAAGAAAATAGAAAAAAGTTAAAGGAAGCCAGTTACTTACCATTACTCTGCAGTGTTAATCCTGAGAGATCTTATTTTAGGGGAAAAAAATGAAACATAAATCATTACTATGAACATATCTTCCATTACATATAGAACATAAATGTAAGCCAGAGATTACCAAACTTCATGAGCCATTTCAATTTAAAAGTAGGGTAGATCTTAATTATATATATAATATATATTATATATAATTAGTATATATACTAATATATACATATACACTAATATATACATAAATTTATAAGTTTAAATTTATGTTTCCCATCTTATCTTCAACAACAATGTAAAAAGTAGGCAGAGTATCAATTTTATATACTCAATTCTAGAAATCAAAACCACAAGTTTAAGTATTTACATTTCATCTAAATTATCTGAATCTTTAGCCAAGCATAGTGGTGCATACCTCTAATTCCACTACTCAGGAGGTTGAAGTAGGAGATCAAGAGTTATCCTTGGCTACATAGCCAGCTCTAGGCCAGCCTGGGATGAGACCTTGTCTAAAATAAAATTTTAATTCTGATTCTTGAACTTTATTTGAAGTCTTAAGTAGTCCTCAAATACAAGCTTTAAACTAGGAAAATTAAAATACTGCTAGGATCTTTTCCCTTTATAGATTTATGAAGGTTCTGCAAAGACAGTCAACTTACCAATTCCAGGTGACACAACGCGTTCATAGTGATAGGGATTCACACAGACACTGTCACATTTTAAGTCAAATGCATACTGACAATATTTAACATGTTTTAATTCATTCTTGTGTAGATCAGGCCACCTCCATAGACGGGCATAGATCACATGAGGAAATCCTTTCCGACCAGCCACCTGAGAAAAGAAGCCATCATTTATTAAGTACCAGTTTTGTATTATACATTACACAAGGGATTTAAAAAATGTTCTTATTTAATCTTCAAATTCTACAAAGTCAGCATCTGTAATACTGTAAAACATACACATGGTTTTGCTTGTATTTTCTTTCATAAAACTAAAATCTTAGGCTTCTAAAAATGATATCCTCCTGAGTGTATCCATGTGCTTAAAAAAAAAAAGTATCTTTTTTTTTTTTTTGAGGTATTGAGCTAACTAAAGGCTACACTCACAAGTACCATTAGGATGGGGGCTGATCACAGAAAAGAGAGAGGCAGAATAGGGAAGCTGGAACTTTAGGCCCAACCCCCGTGGAAGGGAAAGGGGCTATTATGTAGAGTTGATCACAATCAACGACTAAAACCTAAAAGGGGAAAAAAAGAAAGACACAAAGAATGGGGTTTGGACACTTGGGATGGCTGAGCATGTGGAGGTCCTGGAGGTTGATCTACCTTCAGAGGGCATGGTGGTTTACCTTGCCTATGCAGCTCTCAATCTGTGGCCTCTGCAATACCCTTCATAATGATAAACAAGGTTCCCTCAGCCACGGGCTATGCTTGACTAAATTAACTGAACCATTGGTGGGACTGTGGGAACCCTTCATAGACAACGGAAAGAAGCACAGGTAAAACAACCAGACAGTTATGATTGGCATCTCCAAGTAGACCGTGTTAGAACTGAACTGAATTAGAGGATGCTCAGGCTACCTGCCCACGTGATTATTTACCAAGATAAAAGAAACCTTCACACCTTTGAAGGTCACAAAAGAGATAGGCTGGAGCATACTTATAGAAAGGAAAACTGGTTTGAGAGTCCCACTCCCCATCCCACCTCCACTGCCAATGTCAAATTATAACCATTCCTTCCTGAGAATCCAAAGCTCAAAATAACTAGAGCAAAGGAGCACACACCTGCAATCTCAGCACTCAGAAGCTGAGGTGGGGATAAAAAAACCCTCAAGTTCCAGGTTAGGCCAGCTACAATGAATAAATGACCTAGTCAGGATCATAGAGAGAATTTGAAATAGTGTTCAATTTCAAGACTTGCACTCAGGTTTTTAAAATGCAAAAACTATGAATTTGTCATAAACTATGCCTAAAATGTAGAAACAAAATTTTAAAAATCTAACATCACCTTTTTTTCTATACTTCATACAAATGATATTGCTTTACATGAAAAAAATGTGACCAGTGAATGTTTCATACCAACGGTAAATATAACATACCAAGATTACAGGAGTCCAACATATCAGTCTGACCATCTACAATACCAAAAGAGGTTGGCAGATAGGGAGAGTGTGAACTGTAATGATGAATACTAAAGAGCTAAGGTAGTTCTCAAAATACAGGGCTTCTCATTTATTTTTCAAATTTTCTTCACTGAATTACTTTGAGAATATAAAAAAATTTAAGATCCATCTTTTATGTATTCTTCCACGTATTCTCATCACACACACTGGCAACAGATGTACAGTATGCCAAGAGACAGAGCTATAGAACTCAAGAGGTGGTCCAGCATTAAGAATTACCTGATGCTCTATTATGAGGAGCAGAATTCAATCCCAGCATCTGGGGATGCTCTTTTCTGCCCTCTTCCAGTACCTGTACATACACATGTGCAAATACACAAGTAATAAAAAAAATTCTATAAATACATAAATACATAACATACAAATAATAATATACAAATAAATAAATATACAAAGAGATAAAGCTCACATTAAATTCGTAAGACCTTAAGAGGAAATCTAAAAACACCAATTACTCTGCTAGCAAAGACAGAAAGCTCTGCAGACCAACCTGAAGCCGTCCATCCAGTGTTCTCTGTATGGTGACACACTTGCTAGGATGAGCTCCATTTGTAGTTATAGCTGTTATTAAGGAATCCAATTCATCTTTTTTCTCTTTCAGCTTCTTTACCAAACTTTCAATCGCTCTTTTTGCAAACGTTTCGCTTTCTCCACCTTGTCTATGACACATCAAACTATGTACAATGCTCAGGCAGGCGTCATTACTTGTTGGTGTATTAGTTATAGACATATTGTCCATTTATTTAAGTTTTTTCTTTTAAATCAAACTCTCCAATTTCTGGAGTAATTCTGATCTTGTGAAGGCAGTGAAAACCAATAGCCAATGTTGCAAGAAGAGCTGTCAGACATCTGGTGAACAGGGTAATCTGAATGAGAGAGAGCGGGGAGAGAATATATTTCACAAGGTAGACACAATTACTTGGGGGAAAGAACTGTTTCACTTAAGTCAAAGGACTCAATATTCATAGTTCTAAAAAATGTTTAAAGTGTGAAACAGCTTAACTATAAAATGTAGCTAGTTTTGATATTCCAAAATCATTTTAAAAAAAATCAGGCTTTCTCATTAATGCAAAGGCACACTAAGACAAGTTTTACCAAACATACCATTACCCCAAATCTTCACTTAGTTATTTCTGCACCCTTTCTATTTTCTATGCCAGTGCTGCAATTTTGAGCCTTTTTAGAATTCATATAATCACTTCCTCTAAAGCAGTGGTTCTCAACCTTCCCAGTGCTGCGACCCTTTAATAGAGTTCCTTGTGTTGTGGTGACCCCCAAAAATAAAATTATTTTTACTGCTACTTCATAATTGTAATTGTGCTACTATTGTGAATTGTAATGTAAATATCTGATATGCAGGATATCTGATGTACAAACCCTGTGAAAGGGTCACTCAATCCAAAGGGGGTCATGACCCACAGATTGAGAACCACTCTCTGGAGTCATTTCTTAAACATCTTTCAATTTATATCCTCACATAAAGAAGAAAATTTATGTGTATCAATAGTCATCACTTATCCATATGTATAAATACAAATAAATAAAAAGATGGGGAAAGGTTTGTTCTTGTTTTGTTGTTTTCTGAGACAGGGTTTCTCTGTGTAACAGCCCTGGCTGTCCTGGAACTAGCTCTTGTAGACCAGGCTGGCCTCGACCTCACAAAGACCTGCCTGCTTCTGCCTCACAAGTGCTGAGATTAAAGGCATGTGCCACCACTGCTTGGCAGGTTTGTTTTGGAAACAAGGTTTTACTCTGCAACCCAGGCCGGCCTGGAACCCACAGCAATACCCCTACATCAGCCTCCCAAGTGCTGAGATCATACTCAGCTAATAAATAAATAGTCACTGAAGGTACACTTTTCGAATAATGAGTATTTGCACATGGGTGGATTGAATCAGAGACTGGAGGAGGATTCCAGTTAAACTAAGAAGTTGGGCAAAGAGTTACACTCTGAATCTGGAACTAAAAGGAGAACTCAAAGGACACAAGGCAATACGAAGTATGCAGCATACAGCATTCAGTATGGCGTACCTACTGTCTGAATCCTAAGACATTTGTTTTTAAAGGATATTATCCCAAAACACATTATACATTTGTCTGCATTTTCTCCTAATAATACACACCATAGGAAATGTAAGAAGGCAATGACAGAGGTAAGCCACTACAGTTCAAAGGCATGCAGGAGGTTAGGTAAAAGGACAGCTCACACCCATCTGAACTGGAAAACTATTATTTGTTTCCAGAAGTGGCACTTGCTACTAGACTGTGAACTTAAAAATGAAAAATGGCCATGTACTCAGTGTGCAAAGTCTTATTTTTAAGTAATGGTGATTTATTCATGGAGAAAAGAAAGAAGGGAAATGTAAAAGAAACTACTGTATGGTCAAAAAAGAAAAGGAAAACAAAACAGTAAGCATAAATCTTGGCTAGGCAGAGTAGTGAACACCTGCAAACCCAGGTACTTGGGAGACTGAGACAAGAAGATCATAAAATTCAATGACACACACGCACGCACGCACGCACACACACACACATCCCTCTTTCTTAAGGCTAGGATATAGCTGGGTAATAAAGTGTCTGCTTAGCATGTGAACATGTAAGAGTCAATCTTCAGACTGGAGGAAAGGGTACCCTCCATCTGACCTAATATCGCTCACTACCAGTTTATTCTTGTATTACAAGCATCTGTGGTACAGGTTTGGTGAATATGCCCCCAAAGACTCACATATTTGAATGCTTCATCCACGGAGTGAATTAGGAGGTATAATCTCAATGGAGAAAGTGTGTCACTGGGGGTGGACTTTGAGGTTTCAAAAGTCCATGTTATACACGGTCTCTCTCTGTCTAAAGAACAGGATGGCACTCTCAGCTACCCCTCCAGCTCTAAGAAGGCCACCATGCACCTGCTATGGTGATAATAGACTAGCCCTCTGAACCGGTAAGCCAGCTCCAACTGAATGCTCTTTATAAGAATTGCCATGGTCATAATGTCTCATGGCAGCAATAAGACACTGATTGAGGCACCTGTGGACTGAGACTGAACTAGCCATCCTCTCCATCATATACCCAATCCTAAAACAGGTTAAGTCCCACATACTGCCCAACAGGTGCAATCCTGAGTTTCACATGCTTAATTCATAGTATTTCCTCGACCTAAACATTTACCACCATTTTAGCCACTTAATAATTAGGCCCTAGGCTTCCTTTCAAATTATAGCCTAAGTTTGAATTGTCCTGAAGAGTTTCTTCCCCCTGCTACGTTGCCACCTTGCCTCTAGATTCCAAAGAATTACTTGGTTCCTCTCTCTCAAATTTAAGGTACACTTTTATTATTCTTTACATACTAAATTACAGTAATTTCACTATATTTGTCTCTCAGTTCTAGGAGTTCAAAAAATAACAATATAAATTTAGAAGGTCAAGAAAAAAAAAACAGTTTCACCTTAGAAATTCCCAACACCATGCAGTTCCTGAGTGTGGTGGTTTGAATAAGAATGACCCAACCAGACAGACTCTATGTTTGTATACTTGGTTCCCAAATGGTAGAACTGTTTGGTAAGGACCAGGAGGTATAACCTTGTTGGAGGAGGTGTGTCATTGGGGATGGGCCATGAAGTTTCCACTTTATGTTCTCCTGTCTGTGTCACAACTTCCCACCACCACCATCTTGTGGCTGTTGCCTGAACAAGTACATTCTCGGCTATTATGAGTGCTTTGTCTGCCTGCATACTTCTCACCATGATGGTCATGGTGAGAACTCCACCTGGAACTGCAGGCAAGTCCCCAATTAAATGCTTTCTTCTCTAAGCGGCTTTGGTCATGGTGCTTTGTCACAGCAGTAAAAAAGTAACTAAGACACTGACATATACCAAGTATCTATGGATCATCTAGACAATTTTTATTCTGTGGATCTGTCTTAAGACACATTTAAGCTTGCAAATAAGCTTATCTGTTTTCACAATTACTGAAAATTGTGCCAATGTATATTTCTCCACGATGTCAATATTAAAGGTCATCATTTATTAAACTTAGGCTACTTGGGGTCTGACAGTATTGCAAAGGCTGTCTTAATCATAAGTTTCTCTGAATACAGTAATGGCTGTTTTTAAGAAAACAGCCTTCTCATATCTTGGATTTTGTTGTATTTCTTGGATCATAAGGTTCTTAATTTAGAAGTTTCTTACAAGAAAACAATTATCAGCAGGGACATATAAATGTATTCCTATATTATACAGCTTTGGATTATGGAAATGTGATACACATGGGAAAATACTGACATGATATAAATAAAAACTGTATGTTCCAATTAAAGTTCTAGCAACATAAATAATCTCTTAAAATGGCCCCATCTATACAATGGGCAGTATCTGTCCTGCCCACTCTACAGACTACCCAAGTAATAAAATGCAACAATGTATAGGAAAGCAAAGTAGGAGCCATATTGACCAAGGCAGCACAGCTATGCTTGCAGTCTGGACACAGACTAACAGGTTAAGTATCAGAAAGTATGCTCAGACCAAAACTCTATCTCTAACAACCTAGGACACCTCCTTTGATATCTTGAAATTAAAAATATAATCTATACATTTTGAGAAATTCAACTCTATCCTAACTTTAGATAAAGGAAGAAAAGACTCACATAGTAAAATCTGCATTTTGATGTATAGTACACCAATGAGAAAATGCAAATATAGAAGTTAAGGGCCCAGAATGTAACTCAGCAGAATACTTTTATCATTGGTTAAACTCTGGAACCCAATTTTTTAAAAAGGAGTTAAGATGCTTGTACTTTATGCAGCCTCATAAACATGATGGCTGCATATCCAGACTTTTAAGACAAGTATTATGTTGGCACAGTTGGTAACAATGGTTTTTCTCAAATGGTGAACAAATAAAGCTCCAAAGGAAAAAAGCTTCAATTAAGAAAAATGTAATTGCTAGAAATGGACTAAATACTAATTATGTTTTCCTATGTGAGAGATGCTAAGATAACTCTTCACTGCCTGTTCAAGGATGCTGTTCCTTAGACCCCACCTGCAAGGACCTCTCACGGAAGTCTCTACAACAAAAACCAAGGACACTGGCTGGCTGGAGCGGTACACACCAATGAGTGGCCCCAGCTAAGACAGGAAACCACCTGCCCATAGTTCCTCAACTGTAAATTATGAACCTATCTGGGGGGGGGGGGCTGTAATTAAATATAAAGGTCACAAAAACAAGCAACAGTAGTAAGAAATTTCTGAACCCACAAAAAATAAGTAATAAACCCAAGGTGTTTCTGGTGGTGCGTCGTTCCCCATACTCAAAGTGACCTCACTGCAGCGATTCCAGATTTCTGTGTTATACACTATGGTGTTCTTACTGCAAGTCTCTAGTTCTTGCTAAAAGGTTTAATTACAGAGGACAAAATTTAAGGTTTTCCTACCAGCATTCTTCAGCATGTATCAAGTTAGTGTAACTTTGGATTATCTTATATTAGAATGTCTGATTTTAAGAACTGTCATTTGAGTGGCTGACCTGAATTTCATTTTCTTTTACTTGCTTAATGAATTTGGGTTTGGAATTAGAACTAAATTTCCAACAATTTTGAAATACTTCTTCCACCTTGTACTGTGTATGCATGGGATGTTCATGTAGTGTGTATGCACAGCATGTAATGTGTATACACAGGATGTAATGTGTATGCACGGGATATAGTGTGTATGCACGGGATGTACATATACTGTGTATGCATGGGATGTACTATGTATGCATGGGAAGCAGGGTTCTCAGCACTGATGATGACAAAATGAAAACCCTGACCAATTATGGAAAACACTGAAGATGTTCTATACCAGGCAGCATCGAATATTCAGCAAAGATTTCATTCTTTATGTAAAAATCAACAAATACATTCATCCTATTAGTGCTAATTTACTTTGATCTTCAATAAATGATAAAATTTTATCTACAGCAAAGAATTTTTAGATATTATTATACTTATTATCAGCAAATGTTTTACTTGAATACCTATTTTTTTATATGCTTATACATAAGTCAAATAAAAATGTCAGTAATACAAAAAGTTTAAAAAAACCTGACCTGGGCAACACAGCATGATTTCAACTCAGAAAATATTTTTAAGGCTATTTTTGTTTGTCTTTTTGTTTCGTTTTGGTTTCATTTGTTTTTTTTTTTTTTTTTTTTTTTTTTTTTTGGTTTTTCGAGACAGGGTTTCCCTGTAGTTCCTAGAGGCTGTCCTGGAACTAGCTCTTGTAGACCAGGCTGGCCTCGAACTCAGAGATCCGCCTGCCTCTGCCTCCCGAGTGCTGGGATTAAAGGCGTGCGCCACCACCGCCCGGCCTCATTTGGTTTTTAAGACAAATTTCTTTTAGTTGTCCTGGAAATCATTCTGCATACTAGGTTGGCCTTGAACTCAAGAGACTGGCCTGTCTCTGCCTCCTGAGGGCTGGAATCTACAGTTTGAGGCAGTGGTGAAATATGTATCTGTGTTGTATGAAGGCAATTTCTAAAGCATGTGTATGCATAACACATCTAGAAAACCCAAGCATATTACCAAACTATTAAGAACTAAAAAGAGGTAAAAAAAAAAAAAAAAAGTGAACGGAACAACACAGAAAGGTCCTATCTTGACATAATGTGTAAATCAAGTTAGGTTGGGCTGTGTCACATTTATAACCAACTCCCCAAATACCTACAGTTATAGGCTGATTTTGTTTAAGTTCTTCACTCATCACAGATCATCTGGCACTATCCACTGCTCCACTACTTTAGAGACTGACAGAAGAACTATCTTCCCATGTTAAGAAGAAGGAGCAAAGAGAAGACAGCTCACACATTATCTTTTAAAGGTTATTACTTATCCTTGCCTTTGATTGGCCAAATTCACATGGCCATACCTGTGGTTTCCAACAGGGAATTAGTCTCATAAGGGATGTTTGGCAATGTCTACAAAAATGTTTGGCTTCTGATCATCACACCCTAAATGTGCCTGATATCTGATATCAAAAGCCGAGCAGGGACAGGTCTGGTGAGTATTAGCTGGTAGTAATTTTTGATGAAAAGAGCAAAACTACCCAATCCAAAATGACAGGTGTCTGAGCTAAGACCCCTAGGCTACCACAAATTTCAAGGAGGGGGATAACAAAAAAGGACAAAGAGGCTAATTCTACCACATGCCAGGTGAGCCATCAGAATACTTGGTAGAACAGTGCAGTCTGCACACATCAAAATGGAATTGCAAGGCTAAATGGGAATGGGGGAACACAGGAATAGGGCAAAGAAATAAGTCAAATATTTTGTCTAGAGTAGGCTTATATTAGGAAAGAGGAGGAACGGCAGCAACAGACTGTAAAAAAAAAAGACTGTGTATGCAGGTCCATGGAAGCATCAGACCAGGTTTGGGAGGAGAGGCAAGAAGGAAGAAAGGAAACTGTATTACATATGTCAAGCATATAATTTTCTAGAAGTTATGTGTTTTGGTAAGTGATTATAAAACTAATACTTAGTATGAAAGTATTTTTTTTAAAGATCAAGAGGTTTGTTTTTTTTTTCCAGAGGAATGGTGCTAGCTTAGTGAGTTGGGACTAGGAAGAAATTCTAACATAAGCTTCACAATTGTTCAGGCTTATCTTCCTGTAACAAGCGGCAGTCCAGATGCTACACTGACGGCTGCAATACCTCTGAGGGTAGCTAGAGGACATCCAAAAGCATAAAGTATTACGAATGCAACCAATGCAACAAAAAGTATTTGTATAGTAACTTCTAGGGTGAACTATAAGAGACAATAGGGACATGTGCTTCTGCTTACTCAAATGCTTTTCATGAACTAGTATTAAATAACCTTAGTTTAAAAACTAGCATGTTTTGAAGCTAGGCATAATGAATCATACATATATGTAATCTCAGTATTTGGGACATTGAGGAAGAAGGATTGCCATAAATTCAAAGCCAGTCTGGGCTACAAAATAAGCTCTTATCTCCAAAATTAAATAAAAATTTTAAAAAAGAAACACCTTCTGTTTAGTAAGTTAAAGTTGTAGTTCAACATGGTGGTCCACACCTATAATCCTATCCCTCAGGAGTTAAAGGCAAAAGCACTGCAGTTCACAACCCAACCTGGGCTACACAGAGAGAACCTGTTTAAATACACTGTTTGAAAAGGATCAATAGAGCCGGGCGGTGGTGGCGCACGCCTTTAATCCCAGCACTAGGGAGGCAGAGGCAGGCGGATCTCTGTGAGTTCGAGACCAGCCTGGTCTACAAGAGCTAGCTCCAGGACAGGCTCTAAAGCTGCAGAGAAACCCTGTCTTGAAAAACCAAAAAAAAAAAAAAAAAAAAAAGAAAGAAAAAGAAAAGGATCAATAAATACTATAGCTGGCATCTACTTCATCTGCCAGCATATATTCTCCTTTTGCAACAACAGTCTGGTTTCCCAGGAAAAAATCTTATTTAGGCAGTCAAGACAATTCCCAGCCAGAGTCCATAGAACCAAACCCTGGCCACACTGTCACCCAAGAGATGAAAGAACCCTAGCCAGTGGCATAACTTCTGACAGACAATGGGGGGGGGGGGTATTACAAAAGAAACCGAGTCCTTGTGAAGGCTAGGGATGAGCTTCGTCGATAGACTGCCTGCCTAGCAAGATGCCCGGACCACATAAGCCAGGTATTGTAGCACGTGCCCAAAATCCTAACTCTGGCAAGCTGGAGACAAGTCACAAACCTGAAATCCATCTCTAAAAAATAGGAAGGGGAGTTCCTTTTATGCTGGACCTAAGCTGAAAATAATTAACCTGAGAATTTAACAGAAAAGAACAGGAAATCAAACCTAAAAGGCAATGCTGACAACACTGGTTGAGATTCTGAAACCAGCAATCTAGGGTCAAGTCAATGAAGTACCTGAATATTGACTGTTATATGTTTCTGAAAAACACTTACTGAACTTACTGAAACACTTACTGAAAAAAACTTAAAGAACTGAAAAAAAATTACATGAGTTACCATCTCAGATAAGCCCAAACA
Source organism: Arvicola amphibius (assembly GCF_903992535.2). NCBI lineage: Eukaryota > Metazoa > Chordata > Mammalia > Rodentia > Cricetidae > Arvicola > Arvicola amphibius. Next base: position 147,078,377 of record NC_052051.1, read on the forward strand.
TATTAATAATATATCCCATTGGTAATCTAGTAAAAATACAGAACTAGCTATTTTAAAACTAGGGGGCTGGAGAGATGGCTCAGTGGTTAAGAGCATTGCCTGCTCTTCCAAAGGTCCTGAGTTCAATTCCCAGCAACCACATGGTGGCTCACAACCATCTGAGATGAGGTCTGGTGCCCTCTTCTGACCTGCAGACATACACACAGACTGAATATTGTATACATAATAATAAATATTTAAAAAAAAAATAAAACTGTACCTGTCAAACTGTTTTCTGATTCCCTTTATTTATATATTTGACTATTTTCTGAAACTAATTTTAAAATATGGATTATATCAATATTTATCATATTACAAATTAAAACAAGTAAAACTTTAAGGAAATTTTAATTCACTTTCAACAGGCCTATTAATATTAACCTAAATAACTTTTATGAAAAATAACCTTTCCTAGAACAACACAAAAGTCAGTAAGAGTGACACTGCTCTACATCTGTGCAAGTTTCTTTACTGTCTGATTAACACAAGACAGCTGGACTCTCCTACTTTCCTTAGCATTCAATCTGCTGGAGATCTGAAAGTACAGGAAGGAAATGTGACACAGAAATCTGTATAGTTGGAAAGAATATTTTAACAGTCTTCTCAGATAATAATGGGTACTCACCTTTTATTCAATGCCAAAACGCAACAAATGGAGACTAGTGCAGGTTACTAAGTTGAATCTAAATTCCAGGTTTGTTGCATAAAAATCCACTGGGCTGGGGTTAGGGAGGTAGCTCAGTCACTAACAAGCATGAGGACATGAGTTTGAGCCCCAAACCCATACAAAAAAAAAAACCCCAAAAAAACCAAAAAACAAACAACAACAACAACAACAACAAAAAAAAAAAAGCTGGGCATGGTAGCCATGCTTCTAACTCAATGTTGGGAAGTAAAAACAGACAGATCTCTGGAGCATACAATACACAGCAGCACCTGCACATGAGCGCGTGCACGCACATACAAATCTATCTACATCTTTCTCTGGAAAAAATTTATAACATTAAGAATTGATCATTTAGGAAAAAACACGTTTGGTGAGTTATTCCTATTTTCCAAATGCTGAAGCAGTTATCTTCTTGTCTCCGTCTCCCACATGCTAAGATTACAGGCACAACACCATGTTCAGGTAGAACACATGTATTTAAAAGAAAAGATTGATGGGGCTGGAGAGATGGCTCAGTGGTTAAGAGCACTGACTGCTCTTCCAAAGGATCTGGGTTCAATTCCCAGCATCCACATGGCAGCTCACAACTCTCTGTGACGATCCAGTCGCAGGGGATCTGACACCTTCACACCAATGCACATTAAATAAACCATAAAAAATACAAAAAAAAAAAAAAAAAAGAGATTCATTCCTTGAAAATCACCAACAATCTCACCAGAAACACATACTGGGAAACTAGCAAATTCATGCTGACTGACTCTGGTTTTCCAAAACCCTAACTTCCATTTGAAAGATTCGACTTTTTATCACTGACAAATAAGTTACTTTCCTTTAAGTGGCGGGTTCATTTCACTCATTTTCACCAAATACGTAGGTCTAAATGACAGGCGTGTAGCTACAGGCATTCTGCGAGGTGAAAATAAAAATGACACCACATTTCAAAAGCAGCTCAGTCACATAAGTGGTTTTCCTAGACACGAGCAGTTCACCTGAACATGCAAAAATGCTTCGTACACACTTCGCATTTAATCACACAAAATAAAGACTATTTAAAAGCGACCACTGGCTGGGCAGTGGTGGCACACGCCTTTAATCCCAGCACTTAGAAGGCAGAGGCAGGTAGATTTCTATGAGTTTGAGGCCACCCTGGTCTACAGAGCTTGTCCCAGGCCAGGCTCCAAAGCTTCAGAGAAACCCTGTCTTGAAAAAACTGAAAAAAACAAAACAAAACAAAACACACAAAAAACTGTTTACTTAGACCCTCACCAAGGGCACTCTTAAGTGAAACTGGAGTTTTCTTTCAAATGCTGAACATATATCTGGATGTGAAAAACACAAAGACACTGTCTTAATTAATACATGCCAAGGAGTCACCAGTCTGTACCACAGCACAACTGGACATAGGGAAAGAACAAATAATGTCTCCCCCTACAATGAAAATTATTTTGAGCTCATGACCTCTTTAATAAAAGGACTGTGGGGATCCCAGAAGTCCATAGAGCATATTTTGGGAACCACCGTTTCAAAAGGTTAGAAAGGAAGTTGAATTTTAATACCTGGCCACTGGGAAGAGGACTGTATTGGAATTCCACGGGAGCATGGGAGCGCAAAGTAGCTCCAGTATGTGAAGGCTAACCTTTAAAAGTATAAGTCTGAAATGCTATCGATTCCACAAAGCACTGGTTTAATTTACAGATTACCAAAAATACAGAAAATAAATTAAAGTACCATGAATACACCTAATTGAAAAGTCTAATAACAAAGTGGGTTTTTAATATAATTATCAGCATCATTTCAATACCTACATCCATAAAATTATTCTTTCAACTACGTTTATTGTTTTTGTTTTTGGGTTTTTTTTTGTTTGTTTGTTTGTTTGAAAAAGAATTTCACTATGCAGCCTTGGCTGGCCTGAAACTCAGAGCTACCCGCCTCCTGCCTCTCAAATGCTGATTTTCAAGACTGCCACCATGCCAGTCTTCAACTGATCTTAACAGGGTCTTTAACGCATTTAGTGTCCTAACAATTCCTAGCTTCTCTCAGCTCATTACGCTTTGTCAATCTTTCCCCCCAAATGATTAACTGATACAATGACTGTCCACCATATTACCTTCTCTAGAGTTAACTAGTCAGCCAATTACCACTAATAAATACCCTTAATTCAGTTCCAAATTTATGACTATATTTTGAAGCAAGGTGTGGGGCACAAATGTGTAATCCACGAGACTGAGGGAAGATGTCCTGAAATTGAAGGCTACATGACAAGGCCTTGTCTGAAAACACACACATGCACACAAATATGTAAGCACAAGCACATGTATATATACACATTTAATCTGAGAAAGTCCAAACTGTATAGATTCATCCATATGTATAGAAATCATACTATTAGGAGAGCAATTATTTATCAGTAATCCTTTCTGTTTAATCATAAGAACTCCATTCAAAACATGTAAATTAGGATTTGATAGGTTCTAAATAAAACACTCCAAAGTACTGATGGTCAAAAGGTATAAACAAATACAGAAATAATAGGCAGTATAAATAACCAAAAACAGGGCTTTTTTCCCTATAGTTACTCCCATGCCTCCTTCATTCTATTCCCATCCTGAATTGAATGTGTGTGTGTGTGTGTGTGTGTGTGTGTGTGATGTGCGTGCGCACACGCTACAGTTAGAGAACAAAACAGTTTTACTTTTATAAATAGTTCTTCCAAAGACAAGAGATGCAGCTAACTTTACAGCCCAGCTCTGGAGCAATTTCAGGAGGAGTACCTAAGTAGAGGGGCTGGGGAGCTCCGTGGCACAGCACTAGTCTAATTAACCAAACTGAGGCCCTAAATTCATCACCAGCGCAGGGAAAATTAGGAAAAAGATAACATGTGTGACCAAATGATCTCTCTACAGAACTGCCAACTAGTTGGGCTAGTTGAGCAACTTTCTCACAATGCAAAAGTTAAACCAAACCCCCAACTGTACAGGTTTAATCAATGCAACTTTCCTCTTTAGGCCCAGAGAAGTCATGGTTAGAAAACTGTATCGATTCCAAGCACATTAACCCCTGAAGATGACTAAATTCCAGGGCTGAAGAAATGGTTACCCAGTTAAGAGAACGTACTGTTTCTTCTAGCACCCACTCTGGGCATGTGGTCTTAGTCACCTACAGAGAAGTACACACATATGTGTATAGTTAAAAATTATTAAGGGGGCTGGAGATGTGGCCCAGCAGTTAAAAGCACTGGTTGTTCTTCCAGAGGACCTAGATTAAATTCCCAGCACCCAGACAGTGACTCACCACCATCTGTAACTCCCATTTCGGAAGATCTAGTACCCTCTTCTTGGCCTCCACAGACACCAGGTATGCAAGTGGTGCTGGCATGGAAGTAGGTAAAACACCCATACATAGAAATATATTTTATAATTAATAAAAATAAATATTTAAAAAAGAAATAAAATTTCATTGGGTGTTTAGATGCTAATTTAGAGACCAATTTCATGATCATAAGAAATGTAGCTTCTTAAAACTTGTCACTAAACAATATAAATAAACTGAAAAAAATAAAACTGGGGGACAGAAAGAAGGGGGTTGGGAAGAGGAAGGCAGAGATTTAAAAGCAAAACAAACGTGGCAATACCTTCAAAAGACACATTAAATTAAATGTGCAATGGACCTTCTGCATGAATGTATCACTGCACTACAAAGAACGTAAAGCAGAACTGAGTATGGGATCACAGGCCTGTAACCATACTGCTCAGTATGGGGGGGGGGGCGCGGGCGGGCGAAGGGGGTTAACCAAAGTTCAAGGTCAGCCATATGTACATAGTGAGACCCTGTCCCCAAAACAAACAAAAATGAGAGGGGGAGTTAAAATCAACAATGAAACAGGTTAAAAGGACCCTAAGGTTCAACTACTGCATTTTTCTGAGCTGGCTACACAGACCAGCACAAACCAAAACTTCTGTGGTATTAGTCAGGCATCAATGTTTCGTAAAGCTCTCCAAGAAATCTCAATGTTCAAGTAAGACTGAAAATCACTGTCCCAATCCTTGGGATTAAAAAAAGCAGTGAAAAGAGATAGGAGGGCACAGCGCGGTGGCAAGACACTTGCCCCGCACTCATGAGGTCTAAGCTCTACCCCCACAACAGTGGAGGCCTAGAGCAATAAGTTTTCCAAACTGGGAAAAAGAGAATCTTATTTAAGGTATGAATTGTATTGAAAGAGATTTAGAATCAGCTTCAAATACAATCATCTCTAGTAACTGTCTGACCTATGGACTTTATCAATTATTACACTAAGCATCTGATCACCTACCATTCCAGTTTTACAGAAGTAAGTACCACCTAGTCCTTAACCATCCTAGTCCTCATTCACTTCCATATCGAAAATAAATCTTCCTTGATGCCAATTACACCATGTAACAGTGTCAAGGTGACACAATCTAAAATACCTTGTTTCTGAGAAGCTGATATTCAGCCAAAATTTCCATTACCAAAATTACACAATTTAAAATACAAGGGAAAAACTCCAACAATTCTAAATATGACTCATTAGCATAAGCTGAGGATATTAAGATGCCCACAGCATCATAACCAAAGTAGCTCATATGCACAGTATCTATACATATTTATCAGTTATCTGAAGTTTCATCTTAAACAAGTGAATCGTCATTTAACTAATGAACAAAAACAAAACAAAAAAATCTAAATAATTTGAGAAAGCTATACTGAATGTGACATTCTAGTCTAAGACCCTTAACTTTCACTTAGCACAGAAAACAATGAAACCATTTAGTCAGCTTAGTTTTATACATGATTAAGGGTTCACCTGAGTCACTCTTCCTCATGGCTTGAACAAAATACAGTGGAAGGTGGGAGGTATACAACCATACAATGAAGCACTGAAAAAGTTATTACAAGATGTTTAAAGAGCTATCCACTCTGGAAGAATGAGAAATGAAAAGAAAAACAAAAACCTTGGCATTAACTAGATGGGGACAAAACAGAACTGAAATAAATTAATATTTTAACACCAGAAAAAGAATGTATGTTCACACCAAAAGAGGCAAAATTTTCAACAAGCCCAAATATGCAATTAACTCTATAGAGTTAATTGCCCTAGTAGTGACCCCAGTCAAGAACAGCTCAATTAGAATAGTGAATGTCAATATTACTATAACTCTGGCTCAATCAGGAAGATAAATAGGTTCTAAATGAGCTGGGGTGTGACAGGGCTACATAAATTAGTTTAATACTTCTTAATTCTCTCTCTCTCTCTCTCTCTCTCTCTCTCTCTCTCTCTCTCTCTCTCTCTCTCTCTCTCTCTCTCTCTCCCTCTCTCTGTGTGTGTGTGTAAGCAAAGGGGAATTCAGATACAAAATTCACCAACAGAAATACTTCAACTAACATATAGAATAAACAAAACAGTGACTTTGGAAAAAACAAGATCCTAACCCAGTATAAGCAGAACTGTTTCAAGGGCAAAGCCATAGGAAAGTGCAGGTCCATATAGAACATATTCCAAACTACTTTCACTGACTTGCTTAGTACAAATTTTCATTTACTCTGAAAACACAATTTTAATTCTTCCCCCAACTTAAGATTTCCAACAGAAGCATTTAATCAGAACTATGAATTACTTTTCAAACAAACAAACAAAAGTACATATAATACGTCTTTAAGGCAAACTCACTCAAAAGCCTAGAAAGCAAAGTCACTTATATTACTGCAGTCAACATTGTTAATTCTCTTCAGAAAGGTTTCGTTTAAATTCCAGCAATTTAAGCCTACGAAATTCATCACATCAAGATCTGAAGCTACTTGGAGTCGTGGGTATTAGTTCACCGAAGAAAACAGAAGCCTGGGCCTGGGGCACCTTGTCCCAGTCCTGTACTCCAGCACTTGAGAGACCGAAAAGGATGGTGAGGAGAGTACGAAGCCATGCAAACTCTTGACAGTATTAAGGATGAAGCATTAGGGAGAAACTGTATTCTTAAAATTAGTATACCAATCATTTTCACCTCGAAATAGCATGTACTAATCCTATCAGGTCTTTCCAATACAGACAAAAGCCCCCAATACTAGAGCAAAGTTACTTTAGAACATCCTAAGCTACGTTTCAACTGCAAATACTTCAGGTCCTAAAGACAAGGTCAATCAGGAGACCTATAATAATAATAATAATAATAATAATTCAAATGCAGTGCTTAAAATCTAACTACTTTGTGGAATTTATACATTTCCGTACTTTCAAGTAAGATTCCACACGGTTTTGCCTTTCAGCATAAAATCCTGAACTTAATTCTTAAAACGTTCAAATAATCAAGATGCTACTTTGAGGAAAAGGACGCTAAATCCGGCAGAAGTCAAAGATGGTTTAAAAAAATTACCCGAGATTACAAGCCTGCAGAACACGAATTCAGGGCGTTTTCAATAACTCCTCTTTTATCTTGATACTTTATTTCTAAGGAAGTGACAATCCCACCTTAAATTTCTTAAATTATCAAAACCTGATGGCACTTTAAAAAGTAATTTAAAAATGAATTACCTAGAAAAAAAATCAACTTTAAAAATTTTAAAGTTTACTCCAGCTTTCGTGGGGGTAGTTGGGAGGAGCTATCAATCAACAGGGCTTTTTAAAGCCTCCCTCCTCGCAAAGGAACCTTTCAAGTTAACTAAACACGCCCATGTCTTTGAAAAATCTGGCTTGAGAAATCATAACAGCAGTTTGGGGTGCTGAAGCCAACGCCCTCCACCCTCCACCAATTTCACGCTCTGTGCATGTAGCCCTAACAATAAAATAAACTACGCCTTTTATTAGAAGACACGTTTTATTAGGGGAGGGAGGTGGTGCAGTTAGGCGCTAAGAATGTTTCCCGCAAGCCGCCATCACCCACAATACCCAAAAAGTAAACAAATCAAAGCTACAAGCGTAAACTGAAAGGACACAACCAGGAAGAGAAAGTGGGGATAAAGAGAAGAAAAAAAAAACCAAACACTTGCTGCTGGGGGGGGGGGGGGGGGAGGACTGACGGAACCGGGGCACCCCGAACACAACGCACTCCCGAGCTGCCCGACGCCACGGCCCGGGCCGCGGCCAAACTCCTCCCGAACAACAAAGAGCGGCGGCGCGAACAGTGCTCGACTTCCAGGGACTGCGCGCCTCACCGCGAGTGGAGTTGGGGCCCTGGGACCCATGGGCGAGCACGCGGAGCTGGGGCGCGCGGGGGACGACCCACCCGAGCCTCGCCGGGCCCGCGGGAGCCCCAGGGGACGACCCGCGCGTTTACCTGGGCTCCGCACCGCCGAGCCGTAGCTTCCCGGGTCCCGCCCGCGGCGTCCGGGCCCAGGCGGCCCCTCTTCCCCGCCGCGCGCGCCGCGGACTGCGCGGGCCGGGCCGCTGGAGCTCCGGAGCCGCCCCGCCGCGGGGGGCCTCGCTCGCGGGCCGCCGGCTCCCGTCACGCGTTCCCGCCCCCCGGGGGACGGCCGCGGAGCCGAGCGCGACGCGGGAAGGGCCTCCCGAGGACGGCCGGACCGACGGACGGAAGGCGGGCGGGCGGGCGGGCACACGTACGGGCTCCGCCACCCGAGCCGCTCCGTTACCGCAGCGGCGACGACGACCAGGGCCGTGTTGTTGCTGCCAACTTGTCGGAAGGACACTGAGCATGCGCGCGCGGGGACCACATCCGGGTAATTTCAGGGTTTGGCCCTTTTCCCCCCCGCAGTGCTCCTTTCTCCCGGCTGCCCCCGCCTCCCGCCCAGATCCGGGAGGGTCCCAGTGCGCAGGCGCCCGCAGTAGCGGGCTGCGCGCAGCCCTAGTCCCGGCAGGGCCGGCCCAGGCTAAGTGCGCGGAGCCGAGTGGCGGCGGTGGAGGCGAGTTGCAGTTTCGCAGGGACAGTTTAAAGAGTACGCCAGCAGCGCGGAACAGCTCAGGATGTGCGATGGGCAGGGCTGCCGGGTCGGGTTGGGATTTTGAAGACCTTGGTGGACTCGGCCGCGCTAACTGCAGGTGTTTGTAGTAGTTCACTTTGGTGGGGGGATGGGGGAAGCATCTGTCCCTTTCTTCCCACCGACCCGGAATCGAGCCCGACTTGAGGGCGCGCAGTCAAAGGAATCATGATCAGGGGCCTTGGCCCATGTTGCCAAATGTGAGCAGTTGGAATTTCGAGTTGGAGGCGACCTCCACACCTACTGTACACCTGCTGGGTAGGTTGTGCAAGCAGGGACATATAGCTCAGTTTCAAACTTAACACCTTACAGAGCAAAGTCAAAATTTTCTCCCATTCCCTGGGTGGCCGAATGGCCGGATATCTAAAACATCCAGGGCAACCTCAAGGGAAATTCAAAATTTGATGTCTATTTACAAAGCCTGTTTCCTTTGCAGCGCCACGCTGCAAAAGTCTGGTCAGTTGGTGGCAAAAGACCCACTCTTGATTTTAACTTCATAATTATTTTCTTTTCTAATTTTATAACTTTTGTACTCAGTGATTAGAACACAGGCCTACCACATGCTCCCTGGGTTAGATTCATAGCACACGCATGTAATCCTATTACTTGGGAGGCAGAGGCAGGGGGATCGCCAGCCTGCTAGGTTTACATAGGGAATTTAAGGCCAAGAACTAAAGAGTGAAACCCTATCTCTAAAATAATTAATTTAGACGTCCCAGAAAACAAATTATTGGTGTCTTTTTTCATTTTTCACCAACCTGGAAATGCTTCCATCAGGATTCCTTTAAGACAAGCTATTAGACCATTTAAGTCATTTCTTAATTACTTTACACACGTCCTTCCACGGTCTGACCATCCCAGCCTGGTCTAAACTTCTTCAACAAGAAAGCCCTGAGGTTTTCAGCTGAAATTGATCTACTCCTGAGGTGTAGGAAGGCTTTTCAAGACTATGCAGAGAATTCATGTCCAGACCCTACTAATTACCGAGTGTGTACTGTTTCTAAAGTTCCTCACCTCGACAAGGCAGCTGAGGGCAGTGTTTCAAGACTCCTCATACCTTACAAAAGAAAGTCAAGCCGGGCGGTGGTGGCGCACGCCTTTAATCCCAGCACTCGGGAGGCAGAGGCAGGCGGATCTCTGTGAGTTCGAGACCAGCCTGGTCTACAAGAGCTAGTTCCAGGACAGGCTCTAAAGCTACAGAGAAACCCTGTCTCGAAAAACAAAAAAAAAAAAAAGTCAAAATTCTCTCCCACTATTAAGGTGGCCCAATATGTAAAACCCCCAGGGCAAGCTGTAGGTACTTGGGATTTTTTATCCACAGGGATCCAAAAATTGGTATCTGTGATGAGAAAATGCATTACTTAAATAAATCGATATTAAATTCCTTTGCAAATCCAATACTTTGTTGTCATCAAAATTGAAGGGTACAGCACTGATGGACTCAGTGGGTTCTAAAAAGAGGAAGAGATGGAACTGGGAGAGGATATGAGGGTTGGGGGAATTCAGTAGCTACTGTAGGGAAGGTCAGGGTGGAAAAGGTCTATACACAGTGTATACACGTATGGAACCCCACAAAGAATACAATTGAAAGATGGAAGATCTGTCAGCTGGCAGATCATTAAAATTGATTGGTTGTGGATCAATCCATGAGTCCTTGGGAATTTGCTTCTGAAAGAAGTCTGTTAAAGTGGAATTATCGTTGCTACCATCGAACTTTTATATCAGGTATCTGTGTCTGTCTAATGCGTTACTATAAGTTAGAGGATTAAAGCAGTCCGCTCTTACTGTCTGTTCCTGAGTCCAGGCACAGCTCAGCTAGTGCCTCTACAGGGCAATGCTCCCTACATCCCGGTCTCTTGGCTCCTTGGCCTTTTCCCTAGCTCAACCATGCATTCCTATGGTGTTATTTATGGGAGTCGTATCAAACTCTACACCTTCATAATCAAAGTTTCAAACAGCTGATACACAGATCACTACCTCCTTTTTCCAGATCACTCTGTCAACTACTCCAAATTCTTAAGGAGTTCAACTCTCACCTCTGCCTTCTCAAATCCTTGCCTAGCTCTAGCTTCTGCCCAGCCGTGATAGTCACTCTTGCACATATCCTCGGCCCCTTGGTTTTCTCCCCTTTTTTGTTGAGTTCAGCAAAAACACAATCCTGATTCAAGCTGGCTACTGGACATCAGGACCCAAGCATCTGAATATAGCTATAGGAAAACAATTCTTGCTTTCATTTTATCACTGTGGATCTCAGGTTCCTTCCCCCCCCCCCCCCTCCATTCTTTCTAGATTTCATTCTTCCAACCTATGCATCTTCCTCTTCAAGGAATTACCTTGCTTTCTGTTTCATTGAGGGCATTAAAGCAGTGAGACACAAATCACATCTACCCTCATCTACACACTGGCTCTGTCTCCACCTTGCCCCTCATGACAGTTAGATTTCCGTGTGCCCAGCTATTGTGTGAGAGACTTTTTCTGGGGAGAAATGACATACTTATCTACTCATTCCAGAAAGGGAACCCAGGAATGACCAAAGTAACTGTTGCACATAACCAACATGGTGAAGCAATGAGTTTGTTACTAACTGGAGTGTGGATGAAAGGTTACTTACAGGAGCAGGGATGACTCAAAAAAGCAGCTGCTTCTGGGAAAGTCCACCCCCGACACTGGTGATGGCTCATGAAAGCTACAACCCTGGAACTCTGCACAGGCGTCTCCCCCAAATTTCCTCTCTGCATCTCGGCTGGTCAGAGTATCCTCCTCCGGTACTTGGATTCTTCTTCAAGAAGCTGGGGAGGGACCTTCAAGAATAACCAGTGAGGAAAGTTAAACATGACTGTGGGAAGCACTAGCGAAGGGAAGAGCAGGATTTGTGTGATTTGAAGAAGGAGACTGGAGAAAGAGGGGCAGGGCATTAATTGAGGAGGAAGGAAGGAAGTCAAGACAGAGAGGAAAGAGGGCAAAATAACACTAAGGGGGGCTGAAAGAGCCATAAGGAATCACTATTATTTATCTAAACATAAATATACATGTAAGTTTATGTGTATATATATATAATGAAATTTTCCCACTTGAGTTGACAATACTCCTCCCTGCCACTAAGAATCTTAAACTAACAAAAACTCTTAATGCCAGGTGTATGAAACCTCTCAAGTTGTTGGTCCAACAGCTTCCCAAAGCAACATAGACAATTGCTGCCGCCATTGGTTACCTCCCAGAGGTTGAAGGTTAGTCCCTAAGTTATCACACACTTCAGGCACCAGAGGATCCAGGCTGGATGAGATCAGGTCTTCCCGGAGGTCTAATTTTCATAGAACCAGGAGGTGCTGTGCAAGCTTCCAAGGGTGGGAAGCAACCAGGAGTTCTACGCAACTGTGACTTCTATGAAGCGGCAACACCAACCAGCATGGCACTACAAGTCAAGAGTGCAATAGTGGCTGGCATTCATGCCCTGGAGGTAAGTTACAGTTGTCTACTGTCCCTAAGTCCTGATCAACAGGAGAGAAACCATGGCTGAGACTGGAAACCCAGCCAATTACCCAGGGCCAGTGAGCTCATGGATCTTAGAGGAGAACCTCATATCAACAGTTTACCAAACCCTACCTACCATTCTAATATTTACTCTGATAACCAAAATAAATGTAGCTCCACCCTTCATCAGAAACAAACAAACAACACCCTCTTTGTAACAAAGACCATTACAGAAACCACAATCAATCAAAATGCAGAAAACAAGTGATCATAGAATACTAGCCCCATTTGACATATCTATGACACAATTCCTGAACCTAACACTCAGGGAACATCAGGAAAGATGGGGCAGAAAAACTACAAGTGCCAGAGGACCAGGAAGTCTGCTGTGAGATGGTGTCTCCTAAAAGTGGCAGGAAAGCTTCACCCATGATACCTCAATAATATGGCTGCCTAAACAAGACCCAAACAAATGCAACGCCAGAAGAGAGCATCTCACTGGGCCCCACCCCTAAAGAAAGAAGTACAAGCAACTAACGGATGGTGAGGCCAGGGAAATAGCCTTCCCCAGGGATGAGTATCTTAACTGGTTATTCAATACCAAGTGGTTAGCCCTGAAATCACAACATTCAAGGAATACTAAATACTAAGTAAATCTGACCAAGTTGTATTTCTTTATTTAAGCTTATATATGTATATAATTTTTTAAAAAACCATGAATTCAAGAGGGAACAAGAAAGGGTGTGTGAGAATAGTGGGAAGAAGAAAAGAAAAGGACTAAATGATGTAATTTTATTTTAATTTTTTTAAAAAAGCAAAAAAAAAGTCTTCCAAGTTTCTACTTTCCCAGGCATGTGACCTTTATTTAACCAACTGAGTCTCATGAGCCCCTCCTCCCTCCCAGAGGAAGTGTTTGAATTCAGAGGAAGCTGCTACGAGCTGGCTGCTGCTAGCTCTCCACTAAAGGTGGCAGGCAGGTCCTAATCCCTCTTACCTTCACTCTGACCATTCCCTGTTTTCTGTGTTATCAGTGTTTCTGTCTCTGCTGCTCACTCCAGATGCCTATCAACAGCCGTTATTTTCCCACTCCTACAAAGCCTTCTCTTGGCCCCATTTGTTCTGCCAGCTACTTTCTCTGCTTCCTCTGCAGCAAAACTCCAAGAGTGTTCTACATAACAATACTTTGTTCCTAGTTCTCCCATGCTAGGAACATGCATAGAATATCATACTGTTCCTAAAAAGTCCAAAAAGAAGTAACATGTGTTCAGATGAACACCTATAAGCTGGGGAGACTCCTGAGAACCCAGCACCTACATAAAAAGCCAGTTGGTTGTATCTTCTTGATACATCCTGAGGAAGGGGGTGACAAAAATATCCCTAGGGCTGCTGATCAGCCAAACTAGTTTAATTGTTGATCCCCAGTCCCAGTCGAGAGACCCGTTCTTCAAACATAAGGAGGGCACTTCCTGAGGAAAGTCACCAAGATTGACCTCTGGCCGCCACATACATACATGTTCACAAAGTGTACACATTTCTATATACACATAACATCTGCAAACACGTGAATACACAGAAGACTGACTGCACACATGAAGTCATAGATGCACCTTATCTTTGTCAGCCGAAGCGGCAGGTCCTCCACTTCCCTTCAGCTCCTCCCATCATGCTTCACTCCCTTACTACTTTACCCAAACGACTTTGGGCAAGGTTAACAATGAGCTTCATTTTGCTTACATCCGATGGTTAAGTCCCATCTTGACATGTTTTTTTTTTTATGACAGCTGACGCAGCTAATCACTGGGTTGGGAGACCTGTTTGGGGTTGTTGTTTGTTTTGGGTTTTCCAACCTATTGATTTCCCCTGTCCCTCTTTCCCTGTTATTTTGCTTGTTCCACCTCTTCTTCCAAACTGTTTAACCTTGCGCTGAAGTGGCCCCAGGCTCATTCCTTAAATTTCACCTTTGTTTTTTAATCTATACATATTTTTCTCAGTGATCTCATCCAGTCCCTTGACTTTCAGTACCATCTCAGCTGTATGATGTCACCAGATGATGACGACTGTCCAATTTATATCAGCAGCTCACACTTTCATCTGAATTCCATATTGTGCTTATGTGCCACATCTCAAACTCCACACATCAGACTGAACAATATACCTCCCTGACACCATGACCTCATACCGTTCTCTCTTCTGTTCTTTCCCCTTCTCAACATAATAGCTAGAAACACATCACCACCAGCCAAACATCCTGACACGCTCCCTATGGTCCCACCAGACAGGAGGCTGGAAGCTTCAGCCCAGCCTGAGTTACATAGTGAGACAGTCACAGAGAGAACAGGGCTGCTTCTGGGTGGGCAGCTCTGTGGTGAGGCACTTGCCTACCGTACACAGGCCCCATAAGTTTGATCCTCGGTACCAAAATAAATAACAGAACCTCAACTCATTTCTTCATTAATATTCCTCAGTTTGATCCAAGTAAAAATCTATACCCTTCTAACAGAGTTCCGTAGGATCGGCACGACCACACCTGATCGTTGTCTCCTTCCCCTCCCCTTTCATTCATCCATCAGTCTCCTCCACCTGCCTTGTGGACGACACCATACTTGCTCCCTCTGAGCAGGCTCTGTCCTCTGCCTGGTACACATTTCCCCCAGAGACCTACATTTCTAGCTCCTTCCCTCCTTTGGTCAGTCACCTTCTCAGTGGGGCCACCATAACCTTTCTAAAATTCGCAACCCATTCTTTTCCTTTATATTTTTCTGGCAAGCTGGGGGTCAGGCCCAGAGCTTTGCAAATGCTAGGCAGGCACTTTATGGACCTATATCCCCAACCTCAATCCTGCTGTCACCCCGCTCTCTCGTCACACATAGCGTTTACCTTGTTGGTTGGTCGTCTATCATCCCTCCACACTGGAGTATAAGCTCCACAAGAGCAGAGACTTACAGTAGTACTTGCTAGTGTTTGCCAAGTGTCGGGTTTGTTTCAGGGATATGCATGCTCACTGCATGAGTATAGAAGTCGAAGAGAGTTCAGGCTGTTAGGACTGGTGGTGAGTGTGCTAAATCACTGATCAATATCTCCAGGAACTCTATACTTAAAATTTAAGGGTATGTCAAAATTTATTCATCATGCATTGTAGCAGATGCCTGTAATCCTAGAATTCGGGAGGCTGACTCAGAAGTATTGTAAGTTCAAGGCCATCTTGAGCTACATAGTTAGTTCCATATTACACAGAGAAACCCTGTTTTGTTTTTCAGTAGTATTTTACATTGTTTATATCAATTAGCTTCAATTAGCTATTAGTGGTGATTTGAATGATGTGTGCCCCGGAGACTTATGTATTTGAACATTCCCTCTGGTCTGTGATGCTGTTTAGTGTTGGTGCTTTAGTTGATACAGCCTTGATGAAGGGAGTACATTACAGTGGGCAAACTCTGTAGCCTCATCCCAGTTCCAGCTCATTCTGCTTCCTGTGTGGTTAAAGGTGTGATCTCTCAGCTTCCTGCTCTGGCACTTGCTGCCATGCCTACCCTGCCATTGAGAACATAACCCATTCCCGAAAAGCTCTCTTCTGTAAGTTGCTTTTCATGGTGGCATTTACCACTGCAACAGAAAAGTAACATTGTACTCATTATACAATCAAGGTAAATTTTCTTTCTGGGCAGAAAAGTAACATTGTACTTATTATACAACCAAGATAGGTTTCCTTTCTGGGTGCAGTGGGGCATGCCTTTGATCCCAGCACTTGACTAAAACACATTGTACTCGTTATACCTGCTATTGTAGTAGCCCATGCCTCTGGATCCCAGCACTTGGAAGACAGAGATGAGTGGGTCTCTGAGTTCCAGGCCAACCTGATCTGCATTAGTTCCAGGCCAGCTGGGGGCTACAACTAGAGTCCCTGTCTCAGAAAGAAACAACAACAAAAGGACAGGTTTCCTTGCTCTTAAGAGACACTGAGACTCCATTTTATAAATATTTTTTAAATCATAGAGAAATATTATAGGTGGATCAATAAAAACTTTCCAGCCTAAAATATTACATTAAAATTCTCAGAAACAAATGTAATGGAAAAACAAGATCAGAGACTAGAGAGTGATATAAAGTTTCTTTTAAAGAAAAGCTTGTTCGTGTATTTTTTTGATGGATGAGAGATGCGTTATGATATGTAGATTCCCCTAGATATACTTAAGGAATGACGTAACAATCTTATTTTAAAATACCAATAATTACAATATGACAGAAATAATAAAGCTTGCCATCATTTAAAGTTACAAGGAAACACTTTAAATATGACCTTTAAAAGTACCAGGAACACGGTTACTCAAATTCCTTTTATGAGTCAAGTAAGAAGTCATTTTGAGGACCACAGTCCCAGAGCACAGGGAGCCAAGCCGCCCCTTTGCAGGGCTCTCCTGGGTGAGCCATCTCTGTTCTCACCCGCATCTCTGACCTGTGCAGATAGAGGCTTCAAAGCCTGTGTTTCTGCTGTCACTTAAGGGGCCCTCACCTCCTAGGTGGAGATTTCCCAGGAGAGAAGACTGTGAACCTCCAGGCCCTCTATGAAGATAGAGACAAAGCCTTAGTAGTGTCACCCGGCAGGGAAAGGAACAGAAGTGAACTATGCCACAGAAACAACGTAGCAATTGCCAGCTTCAAGCACATCACTGACATAGTTTAATGTTAGCTCAATTTTTTTTTTTGAGACGGGCATGTTTGTAGCCCAGGCTGGCCCTGAGCTTAAGATCCTCCTGTCTCACCCTCACACATGCTGGGATGATGAAACTGTACTACCAAGCCCAGTCCTTTAACCCGATGTCTTTTTAAAAATTCAGCCTTTCTGTGCCCTTCAGTGAATTACCAGTGATTAGCCTAAATGGCAAGTGTTTTAGTAATCTTTGGCTTCGTGACCAGGGAAAGATTTTTGACCACCAAGCTATTGTTCTTTTTTAGTTGGAGATGAGAAAAGAAACAAAGAAACGGATGGAGCAAAGGGTCCATCTTTACTGTTTTCAAAAGTCAGGAATGGCTGCTGCCCAAACTGGATCCACCAGAACCTTCACAGGCAGCTGCGGACAGAATCCCAAGGGGGGAAAGAGGTGGAGCAGGAAGGAAGGAATTAGGAGGGGAGGGGAAAACCCACAGTCCATCTTTGTCTGGCAGCAACCCTCAAAATTCCCAAGAGGCCACTGACAGAGCTGACAGAGAGAGGTGGCCTCACAACTCTGAGTTAGGGGATCCAGGTCCCTCACCAGTTCTTTGAATGTTGTACTTGTTGTCTACTATGTGTCAAATATTGGTGCCTGCTATGTGTCAAATAACTGAGTGATTCAGAGATAAATCTGCCAACAAGCATTCTGGAAGAGCTCCCAGGCTGGGGGTGACGGTGGGATGTCGGATGATTCTGAAGGTGAGGTGGGACAGAACTTGTAGAAGGCTTCAGAAAAAGCAATTCTTCTGCTGAGTTTTGTGAAGTGGTCACTGGCTGACAGGACAGAGTGGAGGTTTTCAAAGCAAAGGGAACCAACTTAGAAACATGAAATTTGTTGGTATGTTTGTGTGGAATGGTTTTTAAAAAATCAGTATGTAGCGACATATACTCATCCATGTTAAAAAAAAAAAAAGCCAGAAAACTTTATAAAAGACTACACAATGGATCGTTTGTTATGGTAAATAGATACTAATGTTCATCAAAAAGAAATGTTTGAATAAATTATGGTACATCCAATAGAAAATGTCAGACTGTATATCCCAGGGGACTGATGCCCCCTAACGGAGGGCTGATAATGAGAATATTGTGGTGGGATTTAGGTTTTAAAGGAGAAATAAGATAGTTACCACGTTGTGGTGGTACCACATGGAATAAGAACAGGGATGACGTTCAGTTGGGTAGGAGGACATTTTTCACTGTGGGAACAGCAGAAAGAAAAGAAACACAAGAAGATTTAGGAAGTCATCCACAGTCACCCATCTATCCACTCCAAATGCTGTCCCGTAAACTCGAGCTGGTTTTCTTTCAAGCATGCTTTCCCTCATAGAACATGCAGAGTGTACCTACCGGATGCTACATTTTGGAATTCAGAGCTGGACGAGTGAACATTAACAGAAACAGTTATCCTTCATCCATTCCATTCTCCTAGGTGACACCAAATCAGCCTCAAGTCGAAGCAGTGCTGAGTCCGACAGGTAAACTTCATATCTAAGTCTCAATGCCACAGGCACAAGAGAGGATCTTTCAGGAAAGGAGTTCCAGAAATGACAAGTTTACCAAAAGCAGGGGGAAAAAATAAACCAAGACTTGGCAGTCGTGCTGTGGTATCATTGGAGTGATAGAAGTCACTTCTAATTAATGTTTGTGTTATATATTTTTAGCTTCTGATCTTAAGGGGGTAGCTGTACTAGCTAAACAATGCCAAATTCTTTTCATACTTAACATTTTCATTTTCAATAACTTCGTGTGTGTGTGTGTGTGTGAGAGAGAGAGAGAGAGAGAGAGAGAGAGAGAGAAAGAGAGAGAGAGAACATGAGCCGGAGGCACTGAACACCTCTGGAGCTGGAGTTGTAGGTGGTTGTGAACTCTGACATAGGTGCTGTTGGTGTTCAAACTTGGGTCCTCTCCAGGCGCAGTACACGTCCTTATCTACTTACCCATCTTTCCAGCCCTATTCGACTCTTATTTTCCAAACATCATTCTTTGAATTAAATACTCAGTGAAAATAGTCTGTTTTGCACGGACCCAAGTCAGTTACTGTTTTTCAAGGTCCCAGGTTAATGTGATGTCACTTTCGGAGGTGGGAATTCAGCTCAGTAGACAGGTGCTGGAGAGGAGATGCTCAGAACATTTGAGCAGACGGCGCCTTCATCTCCTCGTGAAAGATGTGGGGGAGATGACGAATGCATCTAGGGCTCAGCCTCCTTCAAAGAGGTCACCTGCCAAACCCTCGCCTCCCTGAGGCCTCCTGGACACAACCACCCCTCCCGAGATTTTCCTGTCCCTTTATCTTTGCAAGTGCTGGCTGTCGCCTGTCCACCTTTACCTCTTCTCTTTCCCATGGCTGACTTTGGTTTCCCTGGCACTTCCAACCAGTTTCAATCCAGTGACTGCCTGGGAACTACCCCCCCCCCTTTTCTTCCTTGCCTCTGGTTGCTACTGCCCTCCCCATCCAGGCAGCTTCCTAGGCAGGTTGCACATCTTCGAGACAGAAGGAGACTCCTCCAGACACCCTCTGGCAGCAGCCTGAAAGCTGGTCCCCAGGTCATCTCCTACCTTCTTCAACAGTATCATCAATGATCCTCTTTTTAAAAGATGCCCTTAGGGTCTGGGGAGATGGCTTAGTGGGTAAGGCACTTGGGCATGAGGCCCATGTAATGCCAGATACAATAACACACCTCTGCAGTCCCAGTACCCTACAGTGATATGGAGGTGGATGGAAGAATCTACAGAGAAGCTCATGGACCATTTAGCCTACCTGTAAAGTGATAAACAAGAGACCATCTCTCAAACAGGATAGAAGGCGAGACACCTACGGTTGTACTGTCTCTGCAATCACCGTGACATATGTACTCTGACTCATGCACATGAAAACACACGTACAACACACATTACCCCACCCCAACCCCTGTTTTGTTTTGTTTTTTAAGAAGGAACTACGCTGTAGGCAAAGTCTTGTCTGAGGCCTGGACCTCCTTGCTCAGCAGTCAGGCAAGTAGCATTGCCTGAGAATTGTGAAGTTCATTTGAACTTGCTTGAACTTGTCCAAAGCTAGACCAGTTGGTTAGAATGCGGTCAAGACTACAGTTAACCACAGTCCACTAAAGCTTTTTGGAAAATGTTCTCCCCTCAATGCTGTCCTGGGAAGGGAAACTTCAAACAGGATTCTTCAGCCAAGGCCAAGAACACAGCGGACAGTCTTTAGCCTGTGAGGGTCTGGGGTGAGGCAGTGTGCCTCCCTCCCTAACTCCCCTCCTCATCTCTCCAAGTAGCCTTTGTTCACAAGGCCTGGCCTGTCTCCTGCCAATGACTCCATCTCCACTGATCTCATCCAAACAGCCACCAGCCACTCCTCCTGTGACTTTTACTGTCCTCTGTGTTTAGATCCTGCTTAATTAGGCGATAGCAGCACAACATCTTTGGGTTATAAATGATCTTTCAAATGGGCAAGGCATGAAAAATCCTTGCTCTGTACAGCCCTTTGCTCCTGGGCAAGTTGCTAGGCATAACCGAACCTCAGTTAAATCATCTACACAAGAAGTATTGTAACACTGTTTAATCTTTTCTCCTGAGAATGTAGTGAAAGCTTACATCCAGTAACAATCTACCCAGAGTTCACCATTTGTCAGGTACGGATGTGGGATTCCCCTCTGTATTCTGTCAATATGTTTTATTACCATTGATTAATGAATAAAGCTGTTTCAGCCAATTGCTTAGCAGAACAAAGCCAGGCAGGAAATCTGAGCAGAGCTATAGAGAGAGAGGCAGAGTCAAAGAGATGCCATGTAGCTGCCAAAAGAGACAAATGCCGGATCCTTACCAGTAAGCCACAGCCTCATGCCAATACACAGATTAAGAGAAATGGGTTACTTTAAGATGTAAGAGTTAGTTAATAAGAAGGCTGAGCTAATAGGCCAAGCAGTGTTGCAATTAATAAAGTTTCTGTGTGATTATTCAGGTCTGGACAGCCGGGAAACCAAAGAGCAGTCTCCTTTTACAAGGTATTGCACTAGATGGGAACATACTGGTGTCCAAGGCAAATTCTGTGCCCTCAAAGAGCTTGCGTACTAATGAGTGATACACGTGATTAGCATGTAACTGAAAGGGCGTTTAATTAAGGTGCTTTTTTTTTTTCTTCAAAAGATCACAGTGTATAATGAGATTGGGAGAAATCTAGTGTCAGGAGATTCTCCAAGGGGCTGGCATTAGAGCAGGGACCTGAATGACGTCAAGCAGTGTGCTATAAACCGGGCACGGTGGTGCATGTCTTTATTCCCAGCACTTGGTGGATGAAGGGAGGCGGACCTGTGGGAGCTCAAGGCTAGTCTAGCCCATGTATTAAGTTCCAGGCTAAGGTTACATAGTGAGGCCCTGTCTCAAAACAAGACCAAACAGAAACTGAACAAAAAACAGTAGTACTAAAACAAGAAGTGAGCGGTGTGCAAATGTGAGAAGAGCAGGTATAAAGATCCTGAAGCAGAAGGAAGCTCTGTGTTTTCACAAAACAGCCAAAAAGTCAACCCAGGGCAAGGCAAGAAAGTTGGGACTCTTCAAATGAAACCAGAGGGATGGTGTTTGAAGAGGCTTGGAATGCAGTCAGAGTACCAGAAAGGACAGCTCTGAGAGGGTCTCCACTTTCCTGCTGAAGCTTCAGACTCTTGCTTTGACTCATTTGTTTGTTTGTTTCCTTTGAGAAAATGTCTCCTTTGTTGCCTACACAGACCTTGAACTTCCAATGACCCTCCTGCCACAGCCTCCCAAGCAGCTGGGATGACAGACACATGCCCCTGGGACTGACCGAATGTTCTCTGAGTTCGTCCATCTATTGAACAAATATGTACCGAGTGCCACCAGGTGCTAGGCATCATGCTCCAAGGTAAATATGTCGTAGTGAATAACATGGGTGTGAGAGAAGCTGAGTAGGGTGAGGCAACACGTTGGTGACTGCTAAGGCCATCTGTGGCAACTTTATGAGCTGGACCTTGTGGTCCCCTGATACTTGCTATTCTGTAGCAGAGCATTGCCTCCAGATGTGCCCCGTGAGTCATTGCTTGAACGTTAGGAGATGGGAAGTTGACAAGCAGGATGTGAAGGTGAGTTCTCAGAGTTAACTGGACTGGATTCAGAATCAGCTAAGAGACACACCTCGGGGCTTGTCTGTGAGGCTGTCTCCAGAGAGGTTAACTGAGTGGAAAGAAAACCCACCCTGAATATGGCGGGGGGTTGGGGGGCACCATCCTATGGGCTGGAGTCCCCAGTCTGAATGAAAAGGAAGGAGAAAGGGGTGGAGCGCTGGTCTTCCTCTCCATGCTTCCTGATTGGCAGACAAGCGCGAGCGCCCGGTGGCACCCACACTGGCACCCGTGCTGCCGCAGTGAGCCAGTCTCACTGCTACTTCTTTCTCTCTGGCTGTCGTGAACTATACCTCCAGCGCAGGAGCCAAATAAACCACTCCGTCGGTGGCTTTTGTCAAACATTTTGTCACAGCACTGTGGAAAGCAAGCAATGCACCGGGTAATTGCAGACCTACGCAACCCCAGGAGATACATCTCAGCGTCATTTAGAATGGACTTTAACACAGAAAAACGCCTGATAGCGAAAACATCATTAGACAACGTTGGTTCAAAAGGCTTAAGGAATGCAAGTTATCACCTAATAGTACAGCTCTAAAATATAAACCAACAGTAGGATTGTCATTAGTTTAAGATAGTCTCTTGGAAAACTGGTACACCATTAGTTCTAATGGCAGAATTGATTGCGGCGGTCACACAGAATGTGATAGGCACTTTGGTGTGGGACTGGGTGTCATTCTTCAAGATGTAGGCTCATGATGTAACAGAGGCTGGCTTTAAACTCAACCATTCTGCCTTAGTCCCCCAAGAGCTAAGATTACAGGTATGTGTCACCCAACAGTCTTTGTAAATAATGTAGATAATAATAACTAATTTCAGTCTCATAGTGAACTTTATGCTCCCCAAATGAATACATCCCCTCTTTTCAAGAACACATGGAACAGGGGCTGGGGGATGTGGCTCAATTGGTAGAGTCCTTGTTTTGACAGCCAGGAGGCCCTGGGTTGGATCTCCAGCACCACAGAAAACTAGTTATGTTGTAATCCTAGCACTTGGGAGGTGGAGACAGGAGGATCAGGAGTTCAAAGGAGCCGAGCCTGGAATACAAGAGGCTCAAACACAAGCAAACAAGAACACATGGTCCTCCAGGTGGTGGTGGTACACACCTTTAATCCCAGCACTTGGGAGGGAGAGGCAGGCAGATCTCTGTGAGCTTGAGGTCAGCCAGGTTTATAGAACGAGTTCCAAGACAGCCAAGGCTACACAGAGAAACCCTATCTCTAAAAAAACAACAAAAAATAATTAATTAATTAAAAAATAAAGACAAAAGAACACATGAGCCAACCACAGCCAGTTACATCTTGTCATTTAGCTCAATAAATTTCAAAGCATTTATATCTTATAGCTTATATTCACTGACCACAATGCAATAAATTTGAAAAACAAAAAATGGTAGTTTAAATAAAAGGATAGTTAAAATTTTCTTGATGCTTAGGAATGTAAGGATGTAAGGAATACTATTTTTTTTTAGGTTTTCTTTTTATTTGTGTGTGTATGTGTGCATATGACTGGGGTGCCAGTGGAGGACAGAACTGAGTGTGTGTGTGTGTGTGTGTGTGTGTGCGTGCATGAGAGAGAGAGAGAGAGAGAGAGAGAGAGAGAGAGAGAGAGAGAGAGAGACTGTGTGTGCCTGTGGAGGATGGAAGAGAACTGTCAGGTCCACTGGGGGCTGGGAACCAAGATCTGCAAGAGCACTAAGTGCTCTCAACTGTCCTGAGCCATCTCTCTAGCCCTACTATTTAGTTCTGAAGTAAGTTGTGAGCTGAGGACATAGCTCAGTGGTAGAGCACTTGCTTAGCATGTGTGCG
The DNA here is from genome assembly GCF_903992535.2 of Arvicola amphibius. NCBI lineage: Eukaryota > Metazoa > Chordata > Mammalia > Rodentia > Cricetidae > Arvicola > Arvicola amphibius. The sequence goes on from NC_052051.1 coordinate 147,102,149, forward strand.
AGGCCATAGGTTCAAATCTCAGCCCTGGGGAAAATGAGAAAGGGAGGGAGGGAGGAAAGGAAGGAAATGAATAAATTGTGGCTGGCCAATGGTGGTGCACAACTGTAATCCCAACTCTCAGAAAGCTGAGGCTGGAGCATCAAAAGTCAGTCTGAATTTCATAACGAGATAAGGTGGTGATGATGGTGATCACTGAATTACAATAAGAAAAAAAATCTTACTGTGAAAACTCTGTGTGTTTAAAGATTTATCGTGTCATATTCTCTTATAGTGTTATTTACTTAACAAGAAGTATTAAAAATCAAATGGGAAAGTATTCAGCACAAAAACCAAGAATAAAAAATTAGAAAATAAATAATAAAGAAGAGAGTAGAGGAAAACCAATAAATAAGAACAAAATCAAAGACTTAGTGAACTACTGAAATATTGATGGTGTCTAGAAGATAAAGAAGACATACACATAAACAGTACAAAGTAAAAGAAAAATTTATAGACAAAATTTCCATTTTTATTGATTTTAGTGAGCTCTGCATTTTTCTCTGCTCCCCTCCGTTTTTCTCCCCTCCCCTTCTACTCTCTCCCATGGTCCCCATGCTCCCAATTTACTCAAGAAATCTTGTCTTTTTCTACTACACATGTAGATTAGATCTATGTATGTCTCTCTTAGGGTCCTCATTGTTGTCTAGGTTCTCTGGGATTGTGGTTTGTAGGCTGGTTTTCTTTGCTTTATGTTTAAAAACCACTTATGAGTAAGGACATATGATATTTGTCTTTCTGTGTCTAGGTTACATCACTCAATATGATGTTTTCTGGCTTCATTCATTTGCCTACAAATTTCAAGATGTCGTTATTTTTTTCTGCTAGGTACTATTCCATTGTGTAAATGTACCACATTTTCCTCATCCATTCTTCAGTCGAGGGGCATTTAGGTTGTTTCTAGGTTCTGGCTATGACAAACAATGCTGCTGTGAACGTATTTGAGCATATGTCCTTGTGGTATGATTGAGCATCCTTATATACCCAAGTGTATATACCCAAGTATATATACCCAAGTATTTTTGGGTTTTGAGGAAAGTTATTTCCTAATTTGCTGAGAAATCGCCACACTGACATCCAAAGGGGTTGTACCAGTTGCATTCCCACCAGCAATGCAGAAGTGTTCCTTTTACCCCACAACCTCTCCAGCATGAGCTGTCATCAGTGTTTTTGATCTTGGCCATTCTGACAGGCCTAAGATGGAATCTAAGAGTTGTTTTGATTTGCATTTCTCTCATGGCTAAGGATGTCGAGCATTTCCTTAAGTATCTTTCAGACATTTTAGATTCCTCTGTTGAGCGTTCTCTGTTTAGGTCTGTTTCTGCCTCCCTAGGACTGGGTTTACAGACCCGTGCTAATACACATAGTTTTTTGGGGGGAGAGGGGGGGAGGAAGCCTGGGTAGCACAGAGCCAACCTCAGGTCCTCAAGCTTGTGTGGCAGGCACTTTAACTACTGAGCCATCGCCCCCAGTCAGTCCTGATTGTCATCTTGATGGGATTTGGCATCACTTAGGAGATACACTTCTGGGCTTGTGTGGGAGTCCAGTTTTAGGAAGGTTTAACTGGGGCGGAAAGACCCACTCTGCTGTTGGCTGCATCTTTCAGGCTGAACCTTAAGGTCCCAGACTAAATTTAAGGAAGGAAGTGGGCTGAGCACCAGCTCCAGGGAGGAGCCACAAGCCGAGGAATAGAGGCAGCCTTGCAAAGAAATGGGCTCTCCTCGGGAGGAAGTCAGCCTTAGCAACACCCTGACTTTAGCGCAGCGAAACTTCTTTGGACTTCTGGTCTACGGAACAATAAGATCATGAATTAAATAAATTCGTGGCAGGGGCAATAGGAAACTGATATGCTAGAGATGGCTGTTACTGCTTCCACAGGCCTGAGTTGGGAGCTTTTTTTTTTTTTTTTTAACTCCAATCAAATTCCTCAGCACCAATTTTCTGATAGGACACTACTATTCCCCCCGTCTGTGTCAAGTGTAGAGACTTAAGGGAGGGTTGACCAACCCTAGAAATCCATTGCCCCAGTGTTTGAGCTTAGGTGAACTTGGGCCCATGCTGGCCAATCACAATCCATCTCTGGGAATTTATACATGAAAGCCAGAAGAGTGTTGATCCTTTGCGCTGGGGTTTGGTTGAAGATTCAAAGTTGAAAACCAAGCTGGAGGGAGCATAAGCCTGCGTGGCTAGCTGACATCTCAGAGTGGATGGAGCAGGAGAAAATAGAACAGAGTTGACCCCCAGAAGAGACGGAGCCAGGTTTCTTTGAGCTTCTGGATTGGGTTGCTTCTGATGCTCGCGTCACCTGTGAAAAAAAATCAATAAATCTTGTTATTGTTCACACTCATTGAGCAGGCTCCCAGCTCCTTGAAATACAAATGCTTTTATAATTATCCATTTGAGCTGTCACCTGCAATGACTGGAGAATGGATTCTTTTGTCACCTGTCTTTTCGTTTCTATGTCCAACTCTTGGCTGTTTTGCCTTGTCTATATGATCTTATCTAAGTCATATGATAGCATATGCAGAGTATGTAGGGGCTTTAGTCATTCTGTGTTCCCACCTTCCACTAAGTCCTTTACGAAATAATCAGTCCTTACTTCAAACACATGGAGCCAGTTCCCAAAATTCTGTTCTGGCCAAATCTTCTATTTATTTGTTTGTTCGTTTGTTTGTGTCAAACTTTTTATTCTTACTTTGACAAGTTCACATACACACACACACACACACACACACACACGTCCCCTTCTCCCTCAAACATGTCCCCTTCTCCTGCCACTTTAGTGACCTGTTCATTTTTTTTTAATAACCCGTGGACTGCAATTAGTGCTGCTTGCATGAGTCTGAACCTATAAGACTTTCCCTTTCCTGGTCCCTGACCCTCCCCTCTATTTAATGACAAAGAATTCTAATGAAAATTGCATCCAGTCCGAATACCCCGCAGAACTGCTTTTCTTCAAATTTCCACCCAGGGAATTGTTTCTGCTTTACCTCATGTGGGATTTCTTTCTCTGAGACAGGGTCTCACTACGCAGCCCCCCCAGCTGGCCTGAAATCCACAGGGATCTGCCTGCCTCTGCCTTCAGAGTGCTGAGATCCAAGCCATACAATACCATGTCTGATTTTATAGCCACCTTCAACTTGAAGGAATGGAGTGGTTGAGTATTAACATGAAGGTTCTCCACCACTATTCCAGTTACTTCAGCGGTGACTCTCCATTTTTATTTATTTATTTTGTTTGGGGAATGTGTGTATGTGTGTTAGCTTGCGTGTGGAGATTAGAGAACAGTCTGTGAAAACTGGTCCTCTCCTTCCACTGTGTGGGGCTGGGAATCGAACTTTGGCTCAGTAGTTAATAGTTTACCAGAGCAGCCATCTCACCCACCCCCAGCCATGATTCTTGTTTGCCTTTCAGTTCTCAAGTTTCTCAGTTCCAGAATATGCAGTTAAACGCTACTATTGAAAAACATGCACACACTATAAATCCTCATGGCTGCGGGGGATGGGACTATCACATTTACAAGGTGAGACCAACCACACACTTTGCTAAAGGATGCCAACAGACGGCCATTGACAAGTACTTCCCAGTCTTTCCTAGAAAGCTTATTAAACATGGTGAGAAGGTTGTGGGTGTTGCTTAGCGGTATGGAGTTTGTCTGGTGTACATGTGGCCTTGGGTTCAATTTCCAGCTTTCCCCAAATTAAACAATTAGGGCTGTCAAGGTGGTTCTGTTGGCGAAGGTGCCTAACTTGATGACCTGAGTTCAATCCCCAGGACCCACTCAATGGAAGGTGAAAACTGACTCATAAAATCGTTCTCAGAGTTCCACATAGGCACCCCCAACACACACACACACACACGCACACGCACACGTACACACACACATACAGACACGCAGACATACATACACACAAAATTAAACATAATTTAAATTAATATTAAACAAAAATGATAGAAAAAGGGGAACTTCTTGTCATTAATCTCTATTAACAAGGTGGAGCAGGCGCTGGCAAGCAGCTGGAGACTGAGTGTGGTGTTAGCTGCACCATTTATTAGCTTTTAAGAAACTCAGGTGATTCAGCTAACACCGCTTTTTCACATATCTTCATCCGTACAGAGAAGCCCATGGTACACACCTTCCTGTCTCATTGGCTGAGCGCTTGGAAGAATTAAGCAAAATGGACACAGGCAAGGTTTTGTCATGCACAGTACAGATTGTCAGGTGAAGTTAGGACTGGAGATCTTTATTCAAACCAGAGATTGGGGGAATCACAGCTATTCTACTTACCGTGGTCGAGAAAGAGGACTGCAACGGATAAACTAACTTCTTCAATATCTGTTAGGTGTTGAGAATCATACAAGCCCACATACAGAGTAGTATCAAATTTGGAATGTAAGTAAGGATGCTACTATATGCAGATGGTTAAAGATTCAGCGTATGAATGCACATAACGATGGGAACAGATGCTGCCGATTTCTGCAAAGCATGCCTACACTGATCTTCAGCAGATGCTTCCAGACTCTGCCTGAATTACAGCATTTGCACAAGACAAAAAAGCCCAATGGATTTGTACCAGAGATGGCCAACTTCCTCCACCCCCACAACTGTCTTTACTTAGTACTAAGTTTAGAGCAGATGGAGAAACCAGCAAATAAGACAATGCCTACATCTGCTAATAAATTAATACTGCGGAACCCAGCGAGGGGAAAGCTTCGAGCGCTCTGTACATGTCAGCAGGGCTCTGAATAATGCATGCAAGGGTTCCTGCTTTTGAGGAATTCAACATTTACATAATTTAGACATGACACTTCTTGGTCACACTTACTAGGTACTGACTGTGTGCCTGGTACTCTGGTAAGTGCTTCAGTCTTGTCAGCTCTTGTCAGCTCATTTGCTCTTTTTAATGGTCCCGTGAAACAGAAATTATCTAGTTTTCACAGAGGTCAGTGACTTGGTCCACGGGCACGTGGCTAAGCAGCTGAGTAGGGATTTCAAAGTCCATGTTACTAAATGCGATGCTAAACTACTCTTCTAGAAAGACACAGAAAAGAACAGAATACCTTCTGACTCAAGTCACACTATATTTGTGGGTTTTGAAGATTTATTTTTAATTATGTGTATATGCGTGTCTGTGTACATGTGTACATGTGTGTGCAGGTACACCCATGGAGGCCAGAAGAGGGCACTGGATCCCTTGAGCTGGTGTTAAAGAGCAGTTGTGAGCCACCCCACCCCATTACCCTCTCTCACACCCTGCCTCCCCGTGACCAGAACTTTTCTTTCCCACAAATTCGCTCACTTTCATGTCTGCTGTGTGTGCATGACCAACCAAGTTTTCATTAGGGCTGTTTGCATGAACATTGAGGGGACATGGGCAACTTATTAGTGGCTAGACCACCCAAGAATGGGAGACCCACCCCCACAGCAACCACTAATGTTCAATAGCCCCCTAGGGAGCCAATCTTGTGCAGGTCTTGTATGACTACTGACAGCTGTAGTGACTTCATGAAGACGAGGAACATGTCATATGCCGAGGACGTTGTTGTAGTTTATCCCTTTGTCCTCTGGCTATTACGTTCTCTTCTCTCCTTCTTCTTTCTACATTCCCCACGCCTCAGAGGTGGTGATGTATAGGTCCCATTTAGGACCAAACACTCTACCATCACTTATTCTCAGTTTGCCAATCTACGTGTTTCTGCATTAACTACTACACCCGTTGCAACAAAGAACCTTCTCTATAACCGTTGAGCACAGCCCCAATCTATGAGTATAAACGCGAGTATTTAGAAGGTAGTTTGGCAACATGTCCATATATAAAACAGTACTAATAGATTACCCATCTTCCCCAACCAGGGCCTGTGATTTTTCTAGCCAAGGGCTTTCTTTCGACGAGGTTTTCAGAACCAGGCATGAGTTTCTCCCTGTGGAGTAGGCCTCAGAGTCAACCATGAAGTTGTTGGTGAGCCCCACATCAGCTATGTCACCGTTGCACCGATGGGCTCATCTTGATTGACAGCTCATTACTGTAGCCCTCAGAGTTCACAGGGAAGATTGTTGAAGGTGAAACCCATTTTCAAAGGGTGAAACCCAAACTGGTTTTTTGTTTGTTTGTTTGTTTGTTTTGTTTTGTTTTGTTTTTCAAGACAGGGTTTCTCTGTAGCTTTAGAACCTGTCCTGGAACTAGCTCTGGTAGACCAGGCTGGCCTCAAACTCACAGAGATCCACCTGCCTCTGCCTCCCAAGTGTTGGGATTAAAGGCGTGCGCCACCACCACCCAGCAAAACCCAAACTCTTGATAACATATTTCTGATAACAATTCTTGATAACATATAAATAGATCCATAACAAAAAAAATAAAGATTGTTGATGACTTTTCTCTGCCTTCTACCATGTGGGTCTCAGATACCAAAATCAGATCACACTGATTGTGGACACACTTCACTTCTTTATCAGCTGAGCCATCTCACCAGCCCTTGAACGTTTTAGTCCAGGAAAGAGACAATGGAAAACTCTACGTGTGCTCTGTATACTGCTTGCTGCTGAGAAGAGCAGGGAGGGGAAAGGGACTAGGGGTGGAGGTTGTTGCCCAGTGGTAGTGCATATTTAGGAGGCTCTAGATTCAAGCTCTAGCACCCCATTGGTGGGAAGGAAAGGGAGAAGTAGCGATAGACAGTGAGGTCCAAGCAGACAAATTCAAGGAAGCTTCAGGAGCTACCAGAGACTGGGTCAAAGCTCATGAGAGCATTATTGAGATGAGAGAACTTGTTTCTCCATCAGGATGTCTGGTTGGTTGCCTCAAGACACATCAGAAGGCCAGAACCTAAATTTTGAAGAGTCCAGAAAACTATTGTGACTTATTTTCTCCATTAATTTGTTCAAGTTCATCACAGTCTGTATTGGTTGTAGATGGGGGAGTTTAATCACTCACGCAAGATCTAGTCAAGATTGTTTTTCTCTGGTGAGTACAGTGTGTATCGGTGGAGAATTCTAAATAGAGTAGCGGCATGACCTGAACCATGTCTTTCAAGGACTCCATTCTCATCTATATGGTGTAAAGTAGCATTGTCCTTTTGAGATTCAAATGGTAATTGTGAATTTTCTTGTAGATACACTAGCACCTAAAAAGATGGGTGTAGTATTCAATGATCCAAACACTTGGGAGGCCGAGGCATGATAATTGAAAGTTAAAGACAAGCCCCGCATCTATAGTGAGACCCTGCCGCAAATACAGCAAAACTATACTAACACAGGTGAACTCAATAGCGTGTGTGTGTGTGTGTGTGTGTGTGTGTTTGAATGAGGAAGCCAGGGGACATTAAGTGTCTTCCTTCCTCTGTCACTTTACACCTTATTCCCTTGAGACGGTGTCTCAGAGAATTCGAGAAGCTCACCATTCCCACTGTCAGAGAGCTCCCAGGATCTACTTGTCTCTACCCGCAACAGACAGCCTGTCTTGTACACGGGTGCTGGAGGACGGCAAACATCCGTACCCACTGAACCATCTTCCTAAGCACAAAGCCAACATCAATACTATAACATAACCTAATATGGCTAAAATACCATTTTAACATATAGTCAATATAAAAATTGGATCATGTTACTTCCAAATGTCTTCGAAACCCTGTGAGTATTGTCTGCTCCCAGCATATTTTGATTTGGGCCAGCTATAGCTCAGGCACTCAGTAGTCACATGTGGCTGGGGACTTCAACACCGACGGGAAGCAATATGTCCTTCACCTACCTCCTGAGAGCTGTTTGTGCCATGGTTCCTAGGGTTGGCAGTAGGCAGTACTGAGCATGTCTACAGGCCCAGTGGCAGAGCTGCGGGGTTGTAGGTGCTGTCTCCCCGATACTCCAGGCCAGTGGAACTCTCCAAGGCCGCTTCCAGAACTCCCGGAGAATGACCGGATAATACCTCAGGCTCCAAGGTGACAACGTTAGCTCTGTGTGCAGCACTTCCTGTCCTAAGCACTTGCCACCACTCAGGCAGCGTGACAACACACTCTTTAGAATCCTGCTGCTGCCCCACAATGATAGACAAAGGAGCTGAGCCACAGGAGAGATGAAGTAATTGCTCCACAGCCACCCCCCAGACTTGTGTCAGAGTCTATGATTTCATCTGCTATACCGGTGACCCTTCAGATTTTTGTTCATATGCCCTCTGAAAGCTTTTGTAAATGCATCACTTTCTACTCTAAGTCACGGTTGTTGCAAAGGGGGCTATCCCCCTGTACATTATAAATAAGCTTTATTTTCTACATGTTAACTATGTTCATCAACCTGGCTAAATTAATTTATTAATCCTTCCCAGTTATCTGCTTAATTCTTTTGGACTTCCTACCCAGGCAATTACATTACCTGCTAACAAAGGCCATTTTATCTCTTTCTTTTTAATTTTCACTTATTTGTTTGTTTGCTTGTTTATATGTCTTGCTTTATTGTACTGCTATGACATTTAAGGAAATATATTAAGGTGTGCACCCAGGACCACGCAGCCACCAAAAGAAGAAAGCTACCCCACGAACCGCGTGGGGCTCCTGAGAGCTGTTTGTGCCATGGTTTCTAGGGTTGGCAGTAGGCGGTACTGCGCATGTCTACAGGCCCAGTGGCGGAGTGTGTGCCATGGGGTTTTCTGCAGACCCTGTCTCGGAGTCCTTTGTGCAACGTTTACACCAGTCTTTCCTTATCACTTGCGATGGACACTGAGCTCGCGGCACCCGCTGGACCATCTACCAGGCTTTCATCCCCATAGCCCTGGGCCGACTCCCACCAGGCCTTGCTATAGCTGCTGCTCTGGTTGGAAGAGGACCAGCGGGCTCCCTGGGGCTCTGTAGAGCTGCAACATGGCAGCCTCCTTGTGCAAATGGAGGGAGTTGCATCCTCCTAGGCTACTGCTGCTGCCGTGTGTGATGGCAGGGAGACACTTGCCAGACAGATGTGGATGAATGCAGTATTGAAGAGGCCAGTCGTTTCCAGCGCTGTGTCAATGCTGTGGGCAGTGGTGCCAGTGTTGGGAGTGGCAAAGCCCATCTGCAGATGGGATGCTCTGTTTGCTCAAGGAGAGAGGACCTCGCTAGTGGCCCCAAACCCCACAGCAGGAGCAGATAGCATGGTGAGGGAGCAGATGCACAGGCTGCAGTCCCGGGTTGACGTGTTGGAGCATAAACTGCAGTTACTGCTGTTACCACTGCAGAACCTGGCCTCTCGGGCCACAGAGTATGGACTGCGAGACCCTAGCGCACACCAAACAAAGCAATTCCTTTCAACAGCAGGTTCATGGAGTGAGCAGGGTCTCCTTGGAGTAGCAGCTGGGGTCCTATGCTTGCAGAAAAGACCTGTGAGAGCGTCTCCCATCCCTCAGGTCGGTCTAAGCTGTCGCCCCATACATTCCTTCCAGCAAGAGTTCAGGTGCTCTCTGGTGGTGCCTGTGAGCAGAAGACCCTGCTTGTCTATCCCTCTCTCTCAGGAGGTTCCTAGGACTTGAGCATGGGGAGTGGGGTTGTGTGTGACTCTCTAAATGGGGTTTTCAAGGAAAGGTACAAGAGCTCCCTGTCCAGAGGTGAGGTGGGGATTGTCCCCATCTTTGTCATAATAAAGCTGGGCCAAAAAAAAAAAACCCTTTATTATTAATATGGTACTAAGTGGACATTCTTAAATGTTTCTTAGAGACAAAACTTTTATTACAAAAAAATTACTAGGTGTAACATTTACTGTATTTTTTAGATATTACTTGTTAGAATAAAGGCATCTCCTTAATATGATCAGAATTCTTCTTATTATAAAAGAGCGTTACGTTTTGTACAAATGCCCCTGTCTGGGAGAGTGTCTTGCCATTCTTCTCCCATCTTTGTTGATGTGAACAGCAATGCTTTTCCCAGTGTTAAAAAGCTTTGCGTTCCTGGAATGAACTTCCCTCGTAAAGATGTCTTTTGTAATATATGTCACTGGATTCAATTAGCTAATTACTTTCTTCAGGGTTTTATGGGAGAGATTAGCATGTAACTGTCAGTTCTTTTTCTGTCCTTCCATTTCGACATCATCTAGATTATACTGGCCTCATAAAAGGCTGGGAAAATTCCCTTTTCTCAGCCTTCTAGAAGTGTCTGTGGAAGGAAGGTGTTTCTGGAGAATAATTCACTAATGGAAACCAAGGAAAAAGTGCAAAATTTTTAGCCATAAATTAAACTTTTTAAAAATAATAGTCTTAAGAATGCTCTGAAAAGTTCATACTATGTATTTTCAAGTATTTTCAAAAGTACTGTATAAGTTCTGACAAACTGTGTTTTGGGTTGTTCTCTCTCTCTCTCTCTCTCTCTCTCTCTCTCTCTCTCTCTCTCTCTCTCTCTCTCTCTCTCTCTCTCTCCTTTGTAATCTTTGACTTTGAGACAGAGTCTAACTATGTTGGCATAGGCAGCCTCAAACTCCCGGGTTCCAGACCGTCCCCAAGCACTGATACTGTAGACAAACAAAACCACATCTGTCCAATGGTTGAGGAGGGGAGGGGTTTGTTTTGGTCCTTTTTGTTGATGGTTTGAGGTTTTTGTTTTGTTTTTTGAGACTGGATTTGACTGTGCAGCCCAAGACGGCCTGCTTCAGCTTCTTAAATGCCAGGAGGGCAGAGATGCTCTACCATGCTCAGCTCGTAGGTTTTGCTTTCTTAAAAAGTTGCTTTAGTAGTTTCACCTAATATTAACACTATTTATGGCATTATTTTTATCATATTAATGCTGATATGTGTACCAATATCTCCTTTCATATCCCTAATATAGATATTTTATAAAAAATATTTTAAAATAATCTATCCAATCTACTGAAGAATGGATAAATAAAATCAAGTATATCCATATAGTACTTAGCCATAAAAGGACAATTACTGATGGGACATATATTGAAAATATGCTGAGTGGAAGAAGTCATTTACGAAGAAACTCATGCTGTACAATCTTATTCGGACACAATGCTCAGAACTGAAAACAGATTCCAGGCTCCCCAGGCTAGGGGGCTGGAATGAGTGGAAAGGAGTGGGTTGGGAATGACTAGCTGCCGGCAGTGTGGGGTTTCTCTGGGGGATAATAAAAACACCCTAAAACCGGTAATAGTGATAGTTGCACATTGAATTGTAAACTATGTGAATTCGAGCTCAATAAAGTTTTTTTTCTTTTTTTTTTTGGTTTTTCGAGACAGGGTTTCTCTGTAGCTTTTTTAAAGCCTGTCCTGGAACTAGCTCTTGTAGACCAGGCTGGCCTCGAACTCACAGAGATCCGCCTGCCTCTGCCTCCCAAGTGCTGGGATTAAAGACGTGTGCCACCACCGCCCGGCTCAATAAAGTTTTTATCTTTAAAATGTCACTATGAGTTTAATACCCAGCAAAAGCAAAACCAACTAACCAACCAAAAAGAAAAAAAACAAAACAAAAACCCACACCTTATACTGTTAACAAATGACATCCTCCCTCAGTTTTTTCTAAACAACAAAGTGGAAACTAGACCTGAGAAAGAATGTGTTAGCTAATCATTTATCATTGAGCCTTGACCAGTATGTCCGTCTTCCTTGTCTTCGGTAACTTGGAGGGTCTTCATCCTGACACCACCCTGAGCACTAACGTGGCACTGGCTCTCCTAGGTTTCAGGAAGACCAAATGCTAGAAGTGTTTCATTAAAAAGTAGCCCGTACGTCTCAGGAAAGTCAGCTAGTTCCAAGACTGTTGTCCTAGGTGACGATGCCTCACAGGCTAGGCGTGCGCGGGAGAAAGGGACTGTGCTCTAGTCCTGCTAGCTGTGTGCCCATGTCCTATGGGGGCGAGGGTTAGCCCTTGGGTTGCTGGCCCAGACCTGGACGTTGAGAAGGTCAGTTCCAGTCCAGACGTGGGAAAGAGAGAGAGTCAGACTAACTCATCGTCTCCGGAAGTCACAACAATGTAGAAAACCTGGACACGATGACCTTGTTTGGCTGGGTGACACAGAACTAAATGCTGCTTAGTTCTGCTTGTGCTGTCTGAACAGCCCTGCCAGTTACAGAGATTTATACTGCTGAAAAACCTGATCCCTCGCTTTTCCCTTACACTTTTTTTTTTTGTGGGTGAATTTAATCTTTGTACCTGCCATGTCTGCTGAGTATATAATTAGCAGGCTGACATCTGAGCAGGGCTTCTCGGCTAGCTTTATTTAGGGGTGGATTTTTTTTTGCTTTGGGAAAACTTAGGCCCCCCAACTTCCTTATTAATCAGGATAATAAGAACAGCCTTATCCAACCCTCAGAATGCATCAAGAACATAGAAATATCTGCGTCTAGGTGTCAATTAATCTTGTCCTTTAGATGTGACTGAAAATGGCTCCATAAAAGTCTGTGCCTCCTTCTAGGCTTCTGGTCATTTCTTGGAGGCAGTTCTGTGGTCACTTCTGACTACAGCGTCTGGAACTGTTCCCCATGAGGGATTGTTCACTGTCTGCATGCTGCTGTCCCCCTTCCCCACAGGAGACTGTCACAACATTCAGGACTTGTTCTCCATTAGTGCTGTGTAGCGCACAGAAAGACTCCTCTAAGCATGGATCTCGCAGACCTCCACGTTTAGGACTACGCAGGGACTCACTTCCGGACAACAAGGCCAGGAATAAAACACATCATTCAAGGGAACCTGTATCAGCATCAGGTCACAGCTTCTCTTAATTGGCTCACAATAAACTATTTTTTATTTCCTTTAGAAAAAAAAGTTGAATAAAGCAGGGCGGTGGATTAATCCCAGGAGGCTGGTGGATCTCTGTGAGTTCAAGGTCAGCCTGGTCTACAAAGCAAGTTCTTGGAGAGCTAGAGAAACCTTTGTCTTGAAAAAACATTAAAAAAGGAGGTCCCCATGCCATTTTCTACACGTGTAAATCTCCAGACTACTGCCCAAGGCTCAGCCTCCCTGCTCCTTTCTTGCTTTGCTCTAACATCCTTACACGGCCAAAGCTGGTATCCAACTTAAGTAGAGAAAAGCTTTCTCTAAACTTTTCCCCCCACTCTAGGGTTTTGCCTGCATATCTTAAAACACCAAACTAAACTTTCAGAATACTATTTGTAAGGATTTTCCCACTAACACCAAGCAAGAGTTCTGTTCCTCTTCCTCTGTGTCAGAGACTTGGTCTGTGCATTGTGTGTGTTTAACATGAATCAGGAGGAAAAATCCATTGGATAACAAAGTACTAAACACTAACAAAATAACAGGACAAGAACATTTGATCCAGTCAACACTATTTATTGAGTGCCTTTGATGTTCTAGGCACTGAGTTAGTCAGTCATAAAGGGGAACAGAAGCAGACAGAGCTCTGCCCTTGTGTGGCTTACAGAGCTGGTGTGAGAGAAACGTCACATACAGAGGCGAAGGGAAGCTGAGTGACAACTGCGGGAAGATGGCGTAGGCGCTGGGAAAAACACACACACCACCTAGCGGGAGCTGGGCAGGCCAAGTCCATGAGGCTGCAGAGCTGTGGCCTGCAGGTTCTCTAGGTTGATTTGGGGTTGGCAACAACATTTCAGGTGAAGGAAGCAGACCACAGGAAGGCTCTGGAACACCAGGAAGCCTTGTTGGAGGACGGAGAGGAGGCCCACATGGCTGGGACTGCAAACTTGAGTAGCACTGAGAAGTGAGATTAAGTTAGAGAGAGATGAGTGAACCAGACCACTACGAAGTTTCACGTTAGGGAGAGATAGCAAAACTTTACATTTTGGGGGAAGAACCACTCCTCTAGCTACAGTACAGATGACAAACAGGAACATTACAAGCACTGGTGCTGAACTGTCTCTGGAGTGCCCGTGTGGGGCAGCTAATTATTCAGAGAAGTGGTTAATCTCTATGGGTGCTGTGATTCAATGCTATACTAAATGGATATATACATACAAACAGCCACAATATCCTTCATACCAGTGACTCAAAAGTCACCAACAAAAGTGGTCGTTGCTCCCCAGACTTCCTGCCCCTCTGCCACGGCGGCTTTCTCCACTTAGAAAAGTTATTAGCACATACTAATCATGCAAAACAGTGTATTTATTACATTTTCATAATTCTTATACGTTTAACCATTTATATTCCCTTCACTACTCCCTTGTTTTTCTTCAGGGAGGTGGTAAAGTGGGGGCACTGGGGATCAAACCCAATACCTTATTCAGGCTAACCACTTTCTACCCAAGCTATATTTGCAGACACTTTTCTTGCTTTTTAAAACATGATATCCTTAAATAGTTGTTTTTCATTTTTGTACACTGAAGGAAAAGAAGAAAAACCACACACTATAAACCCATAGCACCTCCTTAAACTTAGCTCTTCTCTGTCAAGAGAGAATATTCAAAGTCACAACCAGTGCTTCCTTTTAATATTCTCCTAAAAAACAAAATAAACAAAAACTTTATGTATTTGGGCTTTGGGATGTAGCTCAGTTGGTAGAGTATTTGCTTTGCAGACACAAAGTCCTGGGTTCGATCCTCAGTACTACACAAGCCTGGTATGATGGCATCTAACTGTTACCCCAGCATTCTGACGGTGAAGCAAAAACATCAGAAACTCAAGGTCATCCCTGGCTACATAGCAAGTTCAAGGTTATCCTTGGCTACATAAGACCCCATCTCAAAGGAAAAAAGAAGAAAGAGAAAGATGGGATGGCAATGCTCCCACTAATCACTTCCTTAGCTCATCAGCTCTCAAATGTGCCAGTAAGGACGGATCTTGTAGACTTCACTATGAGCATACACCTCTGTAAGATGAAGGTGTCACCCCGTCTATCTGTGACAAACACACTGAAGAAGGATTTCTATTTTATTAATAAAGGGAAAAGTAGCAAAACTTCAAGCTTGCATCAGAATATGCAAAGAAATAAGGGTTGAATTATATGTATTAACTTAAAGGCATAATAAAGATATTTGCACTAGGAGGCAAAAATCTTCTTTCCTTTTTATACTACAGAATTAAACCCAGTGCCTCAGACATTCTATGCAAGTGTTCTAACCACCAAGTTACACTCGCAGCCTAAAAATTACAAACCTTAGTAAAGAAATATTCAAAACATTATAGTCAGATTACAAATGCATACTTAATAACGACAGCTCTCAAGCAGGAGAACACAGTGAGACTTGTTAAAAAAGGAGAGAGAAGACAGGAAGAGGGTGGGACTTGAGAGAGGGCTTTTAAATTGATGAAGTTGTATTTTCAATAGACTAATAAAACAGGCCACTCCTGTGTGGGTTTAGGAACATGAATGAATATGAAAATATGTTATGTCAGATGTATTTCTGTCCTTGTTCTTTCCTTCCTTCCTTCCTTCCTTCCTTCCTTCCTTCCTTCCTTCCTTCCTTCCTTCCTTCCTTCCTTCCTTTTTAGATTAAAGTCTTACTATGTAAGCCAGGCTCTCCTGGATCTTGAATTCTCCTGCCTTACCTTCACAAATGCAAAAGAAACAGGTTTGTGCCACCATGCCTGACAGAGAGATCAACTAGAAAGAAGGAATGACTTGGAGATACATAAAGACCCCATGTTAGCTTTATTTCTACTAACAGAAAACAACTTCAGTGCTCCAAGACACAACTCTAAAATGAAATAAAATCACTAAGCTCATATTTTCAGAGACCACTTGATGCTACAGAAACGCTCATGAGAAGAGCAGTTGAAGACTCGTCTGTCAGCCAGCGCTTTGTCTTGAAGCCCCTACAGTCAGTGTTTCTCCACATCACTAGCTACTTGCCCCTTTATGGCTTTCATTATTTTTATTGTGCCAAAAATAATGCCTCAGAGTTTCTTACAGAGGATTTTTTGATAATAAACTCCTAGTTTTTGTTTGTCCAATAAAATATCTTTATTTAAGAAAATAGTGGAGGGAGACCAGCCTTCACGTAAAAATATGCATGAATAAACTATGCACATACGCAAGCACATGTATAAGAATCTATAAAACATCTCTGTATATGCACCCTCAATTTAAGCACTGAGAGAAAAGACGGCCTTTTTCTCCGAGGCAGTGCAGCACTTGTGTCTTCTAGCTCAGTGCTGCAGCGGCAGGCTCCACTCTGACTCCTGACGTCGTCCATGGGTCCACCTGCACATTCAGCTCACAGCCCAGCTCCAGGGCCGCTGGCCCGGAAGGAGATCCTCTCCCTGGGTGGGGGATTCGGGGATACTTCTCCCCACAGTTACAAGCTTCACTCGATGGCTCATTTTTTTCCAAATAATACTTGATGTGGCATTTTCATTCGACCACGCTCATCCTTTACCATCTATTGGAAGACTGAGCTTGTCTACTAATTCAATCCATTACATCACTAATTTTGGCAAAGTATATTCACATTGGGAGTAAAGTTTTGTGTCTCTGAACAGGCCTAGAATATCAAGGTGATTGTTATGCAGAACCGTGCACTACACACGGCATTCCTGACCCCCTTGACTGGGCCACTGTGGAGCCACCATCTTCCTCAGTCACTGCTACAAGAGAACCAACTCCATGGCATCTAATTCCCGGTAAACTACCCAGGACCATGTGTTGAAAGAAACTGGGATGTTGAATAAAATGCTAAGATGAACCCTAGTCCAAGCCGCACTGACTATTCCAGTGAACGCTCACCATGTCACCATCAATATGGCCTCTACATTTATCTCCATGTTAGGACAAATTCTATACAAACTGACAAAATATCATTTTGTAGCCAAGAGGACCCAGTCCTAGACACTTTGCCAATAATGGCAGTTAAGCTGGGCAGAGCTAACTCCAACACTGCGTGGAGAACTGGCTTCTGTCTGTGGTGAGAGACACAGAGCAATACCCCTGAAAAATCTATGATTCTATCCCATCTGCACTTTAAGAAGGATGCTGGGTATTTTTATCATTTAAAAATGATTTATTGTTCCCTCTCACTACTGAGTCAGCTCAGCAATCCAGCTCCATCTTAAGGATTATTAGGGACAAAATAATTTTAAGGAAAAAATCCAAAACATAAAGAAAAAAAATCACTCACGACCAACAACAGAAGCCTGCAGTGCAGGTCTGGGGACCCAGCTACAGCGCGCCCATGTCTGTGCCTTCCGGAGCACTGCTCTCATTTCTTGATGGGAATGCCAATAACCATAAAGTCTTCCGCCAGCGTCACTTCTTGGAGATCTAACACTGACTCAGCTTGCCTTTTCAGCTCTGCAATGCCATCTGTCTCTCCCTCTCTAGCCAAGGCAATCGGTTTGTACCGCTGGCTGAAGTGAGTCAGGACCAGCCTCTTTGCACGGCACAGCTTCGCGAATGTCGCTGCCATCTGGGGTGTGCTGTGGCCATGCTCTTTTGCTTTGTCCATCTGAGAATCATCCAGAGTCGCCTCGTGGATCAACAGGTCTGCTTCAAAGCACAGCTTCACTCCTCCATCACCCACAACCCCGCAACAGTCACCCAGTATGCAGATTTTTCTTCCAACCATAGGCTTTTTTAAGACATCTTGGGGAGAAATTGTAACTCCATTATCCAAAACAACCGAAATTCCATTTTTCAGCTTTCCATAGGCAGGACCTGGGGGCACACCTGATGATGCAGAGAGAGATAACATCACATCAAGGACGTGGAGTTATGATTTATAAAGAAACAGCTTCAACAGCACAGCAAACAGCAAACAGCAAAGGCATCAAGGGCTCTTAACTCAGCAGTTAAGAGCATTTGCTGCCCTTCCAAAGGACCTGAAGTCAATTCCTAGCACCCACATGACAGTTCACAAATGTCTGTACCTCCAGTACCAGGGCCTCTGAGGATGAAAGACAGGTATATGGTACACACATAATGCAGACAAAACATCCATACACATAAAATTAAAAAATTAAAGACACCTGATCATTTCCAAAACTGCAAGAGGTGTTTTCCTACTAGTAGACAACTGGGATAGTTAAACATTTTAAAAGTTCAGTGTTGCGATTAACAATGGCTTTATGCTTTTCTTTCTTTCTTTTTATTTATTTATTTATTTTTTACGCTTTTCCTAGCACATGTGTGAGCTGACTTTTAAGCTCTGAAGTATCACTTAGGCCTTACTATACTCGAGATACCAGCTTTGATTTTCTGCTTTGCATGGGATAACAGTTTGGGGGATCCTTTATTTACTACAACATCAAAGAGTACATCTAAATAATCATATAATCAATATCTCCAGTCAGAATAAGTGTCTGCAAACAGTCTAACTGAATAAAAAACTTAGTAGAGAGGACTATTGGGATCCTAAGTTTGAGCTAGGGACCTTTGCAGCCAAGCCTAATGACCTCAGTTTGTTTCCTGAGACCCACATGGTGGAAGGAGAGAATCGACTCTCAAAAGTTATCCTCTGACCCCTGCCTGCACACCACGGCAAACACACATGCACACACACACCAAGCAAAACCACCAAAAATAAGGTTGAGGGGTATTTCAGGCAATCATACATGATTATTAATCTTCTTGGTAGATGGTAGTAGTTCCAGATTTCAAGCTTTAGTGTTATTTAATACAGACTAACACAGAGGATAACACAAACAAATATATGGTCAATATTTCCAACAGTGATCATGTTTAAAGTTTCCAAATATAACTATTTACACAGAATTTTGTCACAGAATGACAAAAATACCTTTGACCTACATCACTTTCCTCATTATCTAGTATATTATTTCAGTTGGGGAAGGTAACTAAAATTTAGATGAATCACTACCGTTCTTTCAACAGGAATATCCATGTCATGCCAGGTGTAGTGGTAAGGCTGGGCATAGGATGGACCTGACCTCCATTTCTTAAGGTCTCATCACTTGTGCATCATGGCCTCACAGGGAGAAAAGACAACTTCTTCAAGGCCCTTTTCCCATCTTTGTGTGTTTCCTTCCCACTATGGTGACCATGGTATATGTAGAACCAGTTAAGGTGCAGTGTCCTGAATGCCAAATTAATTTACTCAGGATGGAATGAGCAGGCAAGGTAGACAGAAAAGAAGTCTTGAGGAAGTTGGCTGCTGTTGTAAAGACCCATGGCAAAAATCCTTGCACTGAAGATGGCATTGAAGGGCCAAGGAGATGCCTCAGTGGGTAAAGTGCTTGGGGGACCTGAGCTCAGATTCCAGCACCCATGTAAAAGCCAGGTGCAACCTTAGCATCAGGGTCTCTCTGGGGAGCCAATCTAGCCAAAATAATGACCTCTAGGTGCAGTGAGAGAGCCTGCATCAAAAAGGTAGACAGTAATTGAGGACTCTTCATGTTGACCTCTGACCTCTGCATGCACATGCGTGAATGAGAGCACACACACACACACACACAGCTCACACACCTCACACAAAGATGTCATCAAAAACATACCTGAGGACTGTGCACATTTCCAATTCCAAACAATCTTGAGGCAGAGGCTGGAGGATCATGAGTTTGAATTTAAGCTACATAGTGAGTTGTAGGCCAGGCTGGGCTACAGAGTGAAAATCCTGTATCAAACAAGAATAAAAATAGAAACATTTAAAAAACGAAAATACAACTTCAAAAATAAAACATAGAGATTACAAGTATAGGTTAGTGGCAGAGCACATGGGCTTGAACCCTAGCATGACCAAAATAAAAAAAGGAAAGTACAAGGAAATAAAAATAAATCATGGACTTACCAGCCCAATTCAAACCACCTTGCCAACCAAGTCAGAGCTGGGCCTGGTCATACAGGCTGTATCCCAGCTTCTCAGAATGATCTCACATTCAAAGCCACCATGAGCAACTTAGTGAAACCCTGGCTCAGGTAAAAAATAATAAACGAATTGGAGATAGAGCTCAGTGCTTGTTTAGCTTGTGTCCTAGATTCAATCCCCAATGCAGTCAAAAAGGAAGAAAAACGAATGTGAATCCAGTAAACTAATGAGAAAAGATTAAAATATATTAAATATTCTAGTTTTGTTCTGAATAGTATGTTTAGACACCAAAGATTTTCCTTAATAAGCAAATTTTGGGCAAAGGAAGTGAGTGCTTACAGTGACCACACAGGAAACAGGCTACCCTGGCACTCCCAGTGGCTTCCAGTAAGACAGCTCAGATAAAGAAGGAAAGGCATACTTACCGAGGTCTTTCAGCTTCTGTGCATTGAGTTTACCTGCACGTTTCTTTTCCACAATTGAAAAACCAAAGGATGGAATTCTGTGAAAGAGGCGAAATGCTTTTACAACAAACTGCTCATCATCAACCAGACAGTAGGAGTTTTCTTCTGTGTCTAACAAGATGGTTCGTCCCTGTCCTTTGGGAGGGCTGTCTGCTTCGTTCACATGTGGAAGTTCTCTTACTTCTTCCACAGGACACTGACCCGCTGTGGGCACTATCTCATGGACCACATAAGGGAAGACCAGCTCTGTATGGGAGAGCTCCATGGTTCTCCAGATGAAGTCCCGAAGCCCTACAGGGCCATAGATTTCAATAGGCTGCCTTGTGACCACAGAGCCACTCTGTAGGCTGATCGTACAGAGGAGGCCCGGAAGGCCGAAGAAGTGGTCTCCATGAAGATGTGTGATGAAGATCTTGGTAATTCTCCCTTTTGATTGAGACAGAGAAAAACATTAGGATAATTTTCAGAAATAAAAACCAAAACAAAACTATTTGACTCAATATCCCCAGCCCTCAGCGTGATGCTGGAGGGTAGCCTTGTGTACACAAAACAGTTGCTCTGCCACTGCACTGCCATTAGGAATACCCTCAGTTCCACAGACAAAGCAATTTAAAACAAGACTAAGAACTTATGTAAAAAGCAGTAAGCTGAAATTGGACGTTCTGCATGTTACCATCCACTTACTTATTCCTTTCATCTTGCTGTGTGACTCCAGAGAAAAGAGAGATAGGTTTTATTATGCTCTATGCTCTTATTAGTTGGCTGGTTTTCTGTATGTTTTCTGTATGTTTGTGGGGTGTGCATGTGGTGTTGTGTGTGTAGTCTGTGCACATGAATATGTAGCTATACATGCACGTAGAGACCAGAGGAGGTGTTTGGGTGACTTCTTCTACTGCTCCCTACTTTCATCTTCAGACAGGCTCTCTTATAAACCAGAAGCTCACCATTTTGACCAGGCTGGATGACCAGTGAGTTCCCAGGCTCTGCTTCCCTGACTACCCACTAATGCTGGGGTTAAAGGCACCAGATATGCCCAGCTCTTTACACAGATGTGGGGATTTGAACTCAGGACCTCGAGCTGGACAGCAAACACTCTTACCCTTGAGACATCTACCCAGCATTACTTGGTTGCTTTCTGAGATCTCACCCTGTAGCCCATGCTAACCTGGAACTCACCACGTAATTCAGGCAGCCTTGAACTTGTGGCAATTCTCCTGCCTTAGCCTCCCAAGTGATAGGATTATAGGTGTAAACTACCAAGCCCAGTTCCACCAGATGGTTTAAACAGGATATTATTTTTTCTATGAAAATATTCAAATTACAATGCTTTACAGCTTTCCAAGTGTTTTCCTGTGTATCCTCATTTTCCAAAGTGAAATATAAAAGTTCATCAAGAGGGCTGGAGAGATGGCTCAGAGGTTAGGAGCACTGATTGCTCTTTCAGAGGTCCTGAGTTCAATTCCCAGTAACCACATGATGGCTCACAACCATCTATAATGAGATCTGGTGCCCTCTTCTGGTGTGCAAACATACATGGAGGCAGAATGTTGTATGTGTAATAAATAAATCTCAAAATCAAAACACTTGTAGGTCAACTGTTCACTTTAGATAAAAAAAAAAGTTTATCAAGATAACTAACTAGGCCTCAAGTGTCAAAGTATCTTTCGGCTACACTGTCTGCTGTCAGTCCTCTGAGACGCACCACTACAGCAAAGTGGAATGTGCTATGGTTCTAACTGACTGCCTCAGGCCTAACCCCAAAACTGCCTTTTAAGGTCTCCTTCCTGAATAGGGATTCAGCCATGAAGACTGAACTATGTGTCCCAGTGAGGATGTGGAAGAAGGACAAACAGAACAAGGACTGAGGAAGAAAGAAGAAGGAGGAAGAGTAAGATAACTAGAAGAGGAACAGGTGAGAGAAGAGGTGGGTCATGAACACCAGATGCCAGGCTGCAGACTGAAGGCAGATCCCTGATCATTTTACACGAGGGCACATGGGCCCAGCTCTTGCTTCCAGTCTGAATCTACATAACAGCTTTTTCAGTGCACACTGGCTTAGTCATAACTTGATTTAGCTAATGGTAAACTGAATTTACTGCTGGTAATTGGCAGGATGCCACATCAGCATTTTCTGAGATGTACCATGGGCATTTTGAAAGTAACAATCACAAACAGCATATTTCCAGTAGAACAGGCTCAAGGGCCACCTATCTGAAGTATATGATACCATAAAAGTACAGGAGCAGTTTATTGACACCATAAAAGAACAGGAACAGTTTATCACACCATGACTTGTTCTGACAGCAATGCTCTCAAAGCAAGACTTCCCAGAAGGACCAGGCCGAGGCTGCCGAGGCTACAGTGGCCTAGAACAACAGCTGGCTCAGAGGCCGACTGGGTCCTCGAGGACCCCCTGCCCTCCCCTCCCCCCCCCCTCGTCTTCCACATGCTGCCTTTGCTCTTCTGTTCTTCAGGTCTGATTTATAATTTTGTGTGGTGCTGGGGATTGAATCTAGGGCGCCACACACACACTTAGCGAGTGCTCACTGAGCTACACTCCTGGGCCCTTTAGCCTTCATAGTTTACTGCTTTTTCTTTTTAAAAAAACTTCAAATGAAAGGATAATCCTTAAATTTCCCATTTTCCCTTTCCAGGCTGTCTCTTAATGTGACCCAAGGACTCTAGAAACAAAAGAACTGCAGCAGTTACCGAATCCAGATCCCATGTTGGCCTCAACACTGCCAACATCAGGCTTTCTAAGTCTTCTCACTATCTATTGCAAAACAAAGCCAGCACTGAACACAAAACAGCCTGGGAACCCAGAACAAGCATGGGAAACAAAGTAAGAGAAAAACTGCTTCCCACAGTTATCAGTTTCAAGAAGGCCAGGCATTTCATTTTCGGGAAATGTGATTTCTGAGAGACAAGGAATGGCGACCACAGTTATGAAAGGTATGAGGAAGCCGACAGGTGAAGAGTGGAGGTCACACCCGATTCCCTTCCCCTAGGCACAAGGAAGTGGTGGGGAAACACTGCCCACAGAGAAGCAGAACACAGAGCATCCTTAGGTGGACATGACGGTGCAATTAAATCTGCTGTTCTACAGTATGTGATAAACACACCGCTCAGCTAAAAACATCCAAAGTAGTTAATGTCGAGTACAGTGTGGCTCCAGTTAGGCAAATTACACATACTTCTATACATATTCACACCATCACCACATCTGTATTTTTAGAATGTACCTGTGGGAGCTAGGAACGTAACTCAGTTGGTAGAGTGTTTGTCTATCATTCATCAAGTCCTGAATTCACTCCCCAGTACCACAGGAAAAAAAAGGCAGGAGGGTTGATATTCAAAGTCATGGGCTACATAACAAGCTCAAAGCCTCATGATTACACAAAACCCTGCCTACAAGAAAAGAGAGAGAGGTTTTGAGGGTGTCTATGTGAGGAAGACTTGGGCTTTTCTTATTTACACCTTTTAGTTTTATTTTATTTGAATTTCTTCAATGAAAATATGTATTCAAAAATGTTATAACTAAGAAGTTTTGTTCCTTTGAAACAAGGTCTCATGTAGCTCAGGCTTTACAAAAACAGAGGATAACCATGAATTCCTAATCCTCCTGCTTCTACCACCTAAGTACCGGGCTGACAGGAATGTGTCACTAGAGCAGCTTCAGCAACATGGTTTTCTTCCTTCCCTTCCTCCCTCCAGCTCCAGCTTACACACACACACACACACACACACACACACACACACACACACAATTAGCCAGACCTGGTAGCACAAGCCTACTGTTCCAACTACTGGGAAAGCTGAATCAGGAAGACCACAAATTCAAGGCCTTCCTGACTACTGAGTGAATTCAAGGACAGTCAATGGGTAACATAGCAAATTCTTACCTCAAAATAAAAAGTACTAGGATATGTCTCAGTGGTAGAGCACTCAATGGCCAGTTCTCTCTCTCTCTCTCTGAATCAGGGCCTTGCAAATGGACCACGCACCACGCTGTCATCTGTGCTGTCGCCGTGCTGTTGCTGGTGTACTGCTCTAGGGACCGCCTAATACTCATTTCCTCCGCTCTGCTGGCTTTGGTTTCAATAATGGGGACTGGAACACGGTGGTATATATACTAAGCATGCATTCTACCATAATTAGTACTCCCTCTTTCATGCTGCAAGTATTTAAAAACCTCCCTTTTTTCTGTATTTACATGATTGATGGCTGCTGGTCCCTGGACACTAGAAGTATGTTTCTTTAAAGACCAAGTGCACACCCTCTGATGATCTGTGGCAACTATGATTTATCAAGACCTCAAGAGTGGGACCCTAAATGCCCACCTGTTCACCATGAACAGGAGCCTATTAGGCATTTACCAAGCACACAAGTGTCAATAAACCTACCTAACTCCACATCAATATGCAAGCACAAAAACTACTTAAATAGCACAGTTCCAGACACTAATGACGCTAAGAAGTTAATAAACTATATAAAATAAAGAAATGACTGGAGTAGGGGAAGGTACTTAACCCAGGAGGTTCAGGAAATCCTGAGGAAATAGCCTTTGAGAAGAGATTTAAATGATGAAAACCTGATAATTGATGAGCTATTAGAAATTATTTTTAAAGATTTAAATGATGAGATGGAAGCAACCACGGAAGAGATGAATTACTTAATATATATAATTCCCTTAATTTTTTCTGAGACAAGGGCTCACTGTGTAGCTCAGGCTATCCTGTCTACCTCCTGAGTTCTAGGATTCCAAGCAAGTGCTACACACTGGTTTATAGCATTTCTTTTAGGCAGTTCGTATCCCTGTCCTGATTAAGCCCTCTGCTCTGCTAAGGTCAAACCGGAGATACAACTGGGCCTAACACCCAGGTCTGCTGTTTCCAGGCTGAGAGCTTTCACCACTGGAATCCTCTGCTCCAGGTGCTGGTCTGGGCTCACTACTCCATTCCCTCAAGCTGGACTTCCATTCTCCCCAGGCCAGGGAGTTTTCCTCTCTCAGCAATTCATAGATAAACCTGTCAGATGGCTACCATGACAGCAAGGGGAGCATCCTCCGTCTGCCCTCCGACTGCCTGCCCTTTGCATTCTCCCAGAATGCTATCTTCTGCAGGAGACCAGTCTGGCCACCAGCCCTCTGTCAGGGCAGGGTTCATCTGCTACACCTCTTGTGTCTCTCGCTATCCTGAATGCCCAGGCCTTCATAAATCCTTCTCTCAACACTTGCAGGATGAGTGAGAAGCAAGTAAAGGCATATATGACATTCAGCAGGCACTGCTGGATGCCGGATGCTCTTCCAAGTCTTGCCAGACAGAGCCCTAGCTCTGAAGTGGATGCTACCTCAGGGCTGTTACACAAGAGCTCCCGAGAGCCTAGACAATGCAAGAGGCTGGGTGCACTAACCTGCTTTAAGTTGGCTTTTCATAAGTTGTGTCTGTGTTCCCTCCCCACAGTCAAAGAGCCAGCACTCGCCCTCACACCGAAGAACCACAGCGGAGGCACCCCGGGTTGGGGATGGATATGCTGCTCCTGTCCCAAGAAAGGTCACATCCATAGACATCTTCCAACCTGCAACAGAAATATTACCTGGGGGTTATTTTTAAAAAATCACCGCACCAAAACACATTCCTCTGAGCTTTACTGACTGATGACTGATTAGTTGATTTTGGTGCAGGAACTGAGCCTAGATCTCCATACTGGCTGAACATGAGTTCTCCGTGGAGCTATCCCTTGTTTGGTGGTTTAAGATGGTGCTGGTACTCTAACACTGAGCTATACTCCAGTTCTGATTATATCTTAACTGGCTGAAACTAAAAGCCATCAAACCTTATACAACTGCAGGCACATGTGCACATGCATGTGTATGCACACACACAAAGCACTAAAGTTAAGCCACTTGCCACCACATCTGACAACCTTAGTGTGACCCCTGGAATCCACATGGTGGAGGGAACCTGTTCCTAGTTCTCCTCTTACCTCCACACTCCCTCCATACACAGATAAATCAATAAATATATATTTTTTAAAAACCTATAGTTGAAGGGTCGGGGCTTAGTTCAATGGTAGAGCTCTTGCTTGGCACGTACTAGGCTCTGGGCTTGGTACTTGGCACTGTAAGTAAAACACTGCGACTGAATTCCAACCCTATGATAATCTCAAAAAGACAAACTACAGAGACAGTAAAAAGATGGGGGTTTGCTGGTGATACCAGTGAAAGGATTAATAGGGGATGTGCATTTCTAAGGAAACAAAACCATTCTATATGATGCAATCAAGTCAGCAATGTCGTTATATTGGAAATGGGGATGTAACTGGGGTAGAGTATGTACAAAGCTCTGGATTTGACCCCAGTACCACATATACAGACAAGGAAATGTTGTTCTGTGTGAGTGCACACAGTGCACAACACAAAAATTCAAGTAACATTTGTTAATAATTGACTATACTGGCTCATGAACTTACCAGACTCATGTTAGTACAGAAGTGGGGAATAGAGGATGAGAAGGCCGATGAGAAGGCATCATACTTGTAATAGTTCATGTTTTTTAAGTCCTAATAAAACTTGGATCTGGCTAAGGTTCTAAACAAGGGATAGTATTTGACCATGCTCACCAAGTGGCGGCCGTGGAGACCAGCCCTTTTCCGGGAATATCGGGGACACCTGCAGATCTTTCGCAGCAGTGCGGATGGTGTCCTTCCCTCAAGGGCAGAGTTCATGGTTGGTTTAGAGCACACCTTTGACTTCTCCCCCAAGTCCTGAGGCTCAAGCACAGGGCCTGGTGCACAGAGGAGCTGCCGCAAGTGTGCCTCTAGCCAGGACTCTAGCTACTCTTCTCAGTGATCTGCGGCCCAGTGGATTTCTGCCAGCTCCTGGCACTATTCTCACTGGATCTAGGCACTGTGCCACCTTTGATCTCTGTCTGTGATGGGATGTGTCACACACAATATATGAGGGCTAGCTGAAACTTATGAATGACCAGTTCCACATGAGTTGGATATGCTTTAAGATTAGGAGGGTGCTGGGGATATAGTTCAATAGGTTAGCCTTTGCCTCATGTGGAAGAAACTCTGGTTCCAGCCCCAACACTCAGGTAGGGGTGGGGGAGCAGAAGAATATGTAACTTTGGGGAGTAGAAAAGTCTTTCCAGCATAGGCAAGAAGCTCTGAAATTTTAAAAAACAATATTACAGCATTTTGTAACATCTGTGTCTCAGAAACTCGGTCAAATGACAGGAAAAAGGTAAACATCCACAAAATCTCAGGCTAAGGCAAATCTAAGAAGCAGCAGAAAGATTTTGTAAGGGCCAGCTGACCAGGATGCCTGCTGCTAGATAGTGCCTTCTAAATATGACCGGGAAGCAACACACGTGAAGCCTCAACAGCATGGCTGCCTAGGCATGGGCTGCAAATGATAATACCAGTCCATGTGGCCACCTGGATGGTGGAAATTTCCAAAGGTCCCACACTAGAGGAAGAGCTAAAATCAATGGGTGTTTAGGGAGGGAGAATTAGTTTTTTTCCAGGGACCAGCCAGTCACATGACAGGTTATCTGCTGTATCCACCCAGCCAGTCACTTGACAGGTTATCTGCTGTGTCCTGCATGGATCCAGGGACAGATGTGACTGTGGTGGCAAGGGAACGAAGAAAATACAAACATACATACACATACACAGACAGCTGGAGTTGGATGGGCTGGGCTATCTGATGGAGCAACCCAACATTCCAGAAGCTCAGTGCTTTTATTCTAGAGAGTTGAACAGAGAGGACTACTGCACATAGCTGAATAAGGAGGCAGGGCTACTATTAAAAAGGAAGGCAGGGCTAGCTAACGTCAGCAGGAGCAGTCTCTGATAGGCTTTGCCTTTTTCCCATGGGTCTGAGGCTGAGGTCCATGACATGGCTGTGTCAACAGCACACATTCACTCAGGGCTTCCTCCACTTCCTAGTTATCCAATCCCAGCTGGTCAGCCCTAAACATATGCACACGTGAGCAACACCATTATTTCGTAGGTCATATATATATATATATATATATATATATATACATACATATATATGAATATATGTGTGGAACAGTAGAAACTAAGGAAGAGGCCATGAATTTGAAAGTGGTTATCTACAGCCAAGCATTAACGTTACTGTTAGCATCCCTTCATGAGTTACTCCGCATTTTTTTTTTTTTTTGGTTTTTTTCGAGACAGGGTTTCCCTGTAGTTTCTAGAGCCTGTCCTGGAACTAGCTCTTGTAGACCAGGCTGGCCTCGAACTCAGAGATCCGCCTGCCTCTGCCTCCTGAGTGCTGGGATTAAAGGCGTGCGCCACCACCGCCCGGCGTTTATTCCGCATTTTTGCCTCTAAGACCAAGCTCACCTTTTGACAACTAAGTAATTTAGTGTCTGCAGGCTTATGCACCCCTTCCTTGTTGCACTGCACTTTTCAGGAAGTGAGGGCTAATGTAAAAAGCTAACTTAAACACAGAAAGAAGAACAGGATGCTAACTGTTGCTGGCATTCATGTTGTTTGCCACTGAGAAACTGGGAGACAGAACTGATGGAAGGAACAGTTTCTTTACAGTTCTGGCCAGAACTGTGGAAAGAGAAGTTCCAATGTGTCTCCTCCTTACCAAGAGCAGTGCTAGAGTTTATAGAAAAAGATGTATCAGAAGCCAGATGATATGTACATGTGAATTTAGCTGAGTCCAAATCATCAAAACTAAGAAGAGTTTCCATTCAGGGCTCTCAGGGATGGGCATTTTCACGTCCTAGCAGAATTTCCTAATCTCCTATCTGCGGCTCCTATCCCTACTTTACATAATTGGTTTGCAATCCCTAACAAAGAATGGATCTAGACAAGGGGTTGGAAAACTAAAAACACATCATAGTTACTCAGGGAGCTGTAAAACACCCATGATTAGGGCCCATCCCAGAACAATTAACCAGGAAATTCTCTAAGGCACCTGTTTAACATTGTTTTTGAGAGGGTAGAGGGTTGTTTCCCAGAATTCTAATACCGAGTCACACTTAGAAGTGTTTAGTGAAACAGGCTAGGTGGTGCACACCTGTGATCCAAGCACTCAGACAGTGGAGCTAAGAGGATCTGGGAGAACAAAATCCCCAGCTTAAGCAACACAGCAACTTTAAGGTCAGACTGAGCTACAAGAGATACTTTCAAACCAGCCCAGGAAACAAACAAACAAAACTATATCCCAAGGATCATAGCCTGAAATCATCAGTCAACATTAAAAATATGGTTTATTAAAAAAATATTCAGGTGGGGCATGGTGGCACATGCCTTTAATACCAATTCTCAGAAGAGAGGCAGGCAGATCTCTCTCTAAATAGTCTACGCAGCAAGCTCTAGGCCACCTAAGGCTACACAGTAAGGACTTATCTCAAAACAACAAAAACAAACCCAAGTTGAAACTTTTCAGAGGCTAGAGAAATATCTCAGCCAAGTAAAGTGCCAGACACACAGCATGAGGGTCTGCGTACAGATCCCCAGCACCCACATAAAAATCTAGGTCTGGCAGGGGTGTCTGTAACCCCAGGGCTGGGGAAGTAGACAAGCACATCCCTGGAACTCACTGGCCAGCCAGTCTAGACAACCTGTGAGTCAAAGACCTTAGTCTACCTCAAAAAACTAAGGTAGAGGGTGATCTGGAAGACATGCAACATTGACTTCTGGCCTCCACATGCATTGGCACACATCAACACAAATTCCAACTGGGTGTGTTGGTGAACACCTCGGACCCTAGCATGACGAGGCTTAAGTAGAGGGATTGAGAGTTTGAGGTCAACCTGGCCTAGAGAAACCCTATCTTGAGACAAAAATCAAAGAAAAGGAGAGATTTGAAACACACACAGAATTAGACATGTCAGTTCAATACATTGCCATAGAGTATTCATGGAGCTTCAAATTCTCCTGGGCAACCTGGATTCCTCTCCAACCCAGCTGGGTAGGAGGGGCTTCCAACAGGAAGGACACAGTGTTAGAAATGCCTCCTTTTCTGCTGTTAATGTCTACAGATGATCACTGGCAAGACCCATTATTTCATTAGGGGTTGCCACAAGGTGAGTAGCCCTTAGTTGTTCCTTACTCAATTATCTGCTTACCCTGAGGTGCGCTTTACATATTAAAGATCCATGAAGAGAGGCAAGATCTTATCTAAGATGGTGCAGTATGAAATGAACGGTAGGCCTCCATGAGGTTTTCTTGCCGAAAATAGAACCAGAACCAGAACCAGAAAAGGCTAAATATCACTTTACTAAGGAATTCCATGTATATGTATGTATATATATGTACATACATATATATATATATATAACAATATGCAGGTGGTAGGAAAATACACATAGGACACATGGCTTGGTTTTTCAGCTAGTACAAGATAAACTGGCAAAGGAAGAGACAGGAGGGAAAATGTAAACACTAATTGGAGCCGGGCGGTGGTGGCGCACGCCTTTAATCCCAGCACTCGGGAGGCAGAGGCAGGCGGATCTCTGTGAGTTCGAGACCAGCCTGGTCTACAAGAGCTAGTTCCAGGACAGGCTCCAAAGCTACAGAGAAACCCTGTCTCGAAAAACCAAAAAAAAAAAAAAAAAAAAAAAAAAAAAAAAAAAAAAAAAAAACACTAATTGGATAATAGATGATAGTATGAAATGCTAACTAGATGGATGATGACTTTATGTTCAAAAACATAAATGCTTATCGACAAGCATTTAGCAGATGGAATGGGTACATTTCAGAATGGCTTTAAAACAACCGCGGGAAAGAGGGTAATGGGTGAAAGAAGCTTGATCATGAATTGGGAATTTTTTTTTCCATGTATGCTTGAAAATTTCTCCAATACAAAGTTTAAAAATATACTCAACAATCAAAACCCTCCCAGCAGGTCAGGTGGCAAACAGCAACTATTTAAGCAATGGTGGTTTGATGACATGCATCTCTCTAGGTTATTAGGAATTAAATGCTAGCAAACCACATTTGGTCCCTGTCTTCTTGGACAAAAAGCAGCTGCTGGCTTTCCCAAGACTGTCATCCACGTTCGAGAGCGTGCGTAGTAATTTCTGCCTTGACAATGCTGTCACTTGTCACAGTGGGCCTGACTGCAGATCACAATCTCTGCTAACCGTGGCCTCCCACAGCCCCTGGGTTACTAGTGGAGCCCAGCAGCTCCTCAGTTTCCAGGAAGGCAGTGTCAAGGCCTGGGGAGCAGGAGGGTGATGACGCCGCCCATCATTCTGAAGATGAAGGAGCTGTGTGGGCCTGAGAGTGAGTGGCCAGGCCTGTGGCCACCGCCAGCTCCGGGCACCACTCGGCGCGTCCTCGCCGTCAGGCGCTCCCGGGACCTCTGCGCCCGCCCCCCTCGGGCGTCCGGCCCCACTCACCCTCTCTCCGAGGCCCGCCGGAGGCGAGGGAGGCACAGGCCGGCTCCGAGGCCCAGCAGAGCACGAGCAGAGACGCGCGGCCGGAAGTGCGCCGCCCCGCGGTCCGCCGCTGCCGCTCTAGGCGCGTGGGAGGTGCGCGGGAGGTCCGCGCTCGGTGGCCCCCGCCCGCTCGCCCGCTCGGCCTGGCTGCGTAGCCTGAAGAGGGTCGCGGCTCCCTAACTTCCAAGTCTCTAATGTGGTGGCTGCGACGCGTGACGGCTGGAGCTGCTGACCTCGAAGGGAAAACGTTTACTCTTCCGCGTTTGGTTTGATTTTCATGCCGTTTTCCCAGACAACAATGTTTCTCCTGATTTTTTTTTTTTTTTTTTTTTTTTTTTTTTGGTGGTGGGGTATGTTTCCATGGAACAAATTGGTTTATAAATTATTTTTTCATGTAAAGCAAAATGGTTAAATTAGAGTTGACAGATACCTTTTACTGGATCAAACAAAATAGAAAATCTCTAGCAGACTTGTACACGCCACAATACTATATTTGTGTTAATGCAGATATGTATGTTACCTTTAACGCACATACCATATTTGTGTTAATGCAGATATATATGTTACCTTTAAAAGTTTCTGTTTTCAGAACAAAAGGACCAGACACCAATGAAGACAAGTAGCCCAGGTGACCCAGCCTCTCAGGATGCCTCTCTTGCAGTTTCCTCAAAATTCTGGATCCTAAACAACTTCCAAGTGGCGGGCTGAGATGGTCCAGCCTTATGTACGACTCCACCCAAGACTCTAGATAAGCCCTGCACTTACACAGAGAATGGACAACAAAAGATACAGCTAGCTCTCCCAGGATTTGACCATTATCACAATTTTCTTAGGGTCCCCTGAAGATGCTGTCACCCCCAGACAACAGGAAGCAGTCTAGAGAACATGATGCCCACATTCCTAAGAGGTGGGGTAGGTGATTTTTGGTCATTCAATGCATTATGGATGCTTATCATTATTTATGGGGGCTGATTGTTGGTCATGGTCAGGAAAAAAAGCTAAACAAAGGAGATAAGAGTCAGGGATTTCTTTCTGAAAAGAAAAGGGGGAGGGATATAGTACAGAAATGATGTGATAAAAGGGTTGATTATCTACTTTTGAACAACCACTAGACTCAAATATTTTGCATTGGTATGGATTTCAGTATATTGATATAAATTTAAGGTTATTTTTGTTAATACACACACACATATATGTGTTTAAAGTATGGTGCCTATGCAGCTCATTTTAAAATGTAATGTAAATTTCTAGTTCTTGAAAGCTATTTAGGATAATAAAGACAGGTTAGTAGTTATCTATAACAGTCAAACTTGTTACGTGTCTTTTCAAGATCAAACAGAGATATATTTTAACTAGATAGGTGGCCTTTAAACACTTCGGAGACCTACAGAATATGGTATTTAAAACAGAAGAGGAATGAATTGAGAGGATTGAGTCAGATTTTTCCTTGGGCTGCCAATTCACAAGTACTGACACAGAGACTTAATTATGAAAGCTCAGTCTTAGCTTAGCCTTGATTTATAACTCTTATAACTTAACCTGTTTTTATTAATCTACATTTACCATTTGGTTTTTCTTTTACCTTTCTTTCATTTTGTATGTCCAACTCCCTCCTCTTTTGTTTCTCTTTAGAAAGGACTAGGTCTCTTATGGGTATAAAAATATTAAATACTTCATTAATTTGCATATCATCCTTATACAAGAACCATGCTAGTCTTCTCTGTATTGTTCCAATTTTAGTATATGTGCTGCCAAAGTGAGCATGCTTAATAACTTTTTAAAAAATTATCTTATGGGTATGTGTAACATGAAGACCTGCTTGTTGGGGTTTATGTCCTGACCAGTTCCCACAGCCGCTAAGCCCCCAAAGAAAATCACACATAGGTCTACATAAGTTACAAACGGATTGGCCCATTAGCTCAGGCTTCGTATTAGCTCTTATAACTTATATTAACCCATTATTCTTATCTATGTTAACCACATGGTTCAGTACCTTTTCCAGTGGGGCAGGTCATATCCTGCTTCTTTGGTGTCTGAATATGACTGGGAAGGAAGCTTCCTTCTTCCCAGAATATTCCTGTTCTCATTTCCCCGCCTCTACTTCCTGTCTGGTTGTCCTGCCTATACTTCCTTCCTGGCTACTGGCCAATCAGCATTTATTTAAAACATAATTGACAGAATATAGACAATTCTCCCGCACCAGGTATGGGTGTTTTATTTGCATGAATGCCTGTGTGCCACTTACATGCAGTACCTTGGTGTCTAGAAGTTACAGAGAGCTCTGAGCTACCATGTAGGTCCTGGGAACTGAACCCAGCTCTTCTGGAATGACAGCCAGTGATCTTAACTGCTGAGCCATCTCTCAGGCTCCTCTTAATAACCTCTTAAGATATAACCTGAAAGCCGGGCGGTGGTGGCGCACGCCTTTAATCCCAGCAGAGGCAGGTGGATCTCTGAGTTCGAGGCCAGCCTGGTCTACAAGAGCTAGATCCAGGACAGGCTCTAGAAACTACAGGGAAACCCTGTCTCGAAAAACCAAAAAAAAAAAAAAAAAAAGATATAACCTGAAAGCCACCAAAATGGAACACATATCTAACACTAACACAGTAATAGCAGCTCTCCCTTGAGCTCACTTGACATCTGAGTATGGTATATGCTCTTTCTGATCACCGCTTTCTCTTAGCCCTCATCGCATGCTTAAAACCTGTATTAAAATTCTTTCTTTCTTTCTTCTTTCCTTCCTTTCTTCCTTCTTTTCTTTTTGAAACAGGATTTCTCTATATAGCCCTGGCTGTTCTGGAATGTGCTATGTAGACCAAGCTGGCTGAGAATTCACAGAGATCTACCTACCTCTGCCTTTTGAGTATTGAGATTAAGGTGTACACCATCATACCCATACTGTATTAAAGTATCTAATAAAATCTCCAATTCTGTTTCATACTGATGGGTTCTTAAATTCTTTTCTGTACTGAAGCTATAACTCTCTGTTTGGCCTGAGTTGAGGCTCGTAACAGATTATGGAAACTCTTCAGGCTTCTAACGGAAACAACTTAGAGCTCAGCTCCATCATCTAACTTCTGACAATGTCCAGCATCCCCTTTGGGCCTTGGATTGTCTTCTAAGGATAGGGGAGCTACTGTAAAAGCCGGGAGGAGGACCCTCACCAGAAACCAACCAAGATGGTTTAGCTTTAGCCTTTAAACTATGAGAAAACAAATTCCTATTGTTTAATCATTCATCTCTGGTATTTTGCTATGACAACCCTGTAAAACCAAGGCAGACAAGTAATATAAGTCTGCTTGTAATAGAATATTTGCCTATTGAGTGTTTACATATAATTGTTTTAAGACTTATTTTCATTAATTCCTCGTCATAATGAAGTAGAGGGTAGCTGAACCTTCTCACCTACAATTGTTTTGGTATTGTCATTAAATTTTAAGTGCCTAATTAAGAGCATGTTTGCAAACTGGCTGAGGTTATTTCATAGTATTGGCTGAAGTTGGGACATTAAATCTGGGGGAAAATGGTATGTATTAAGAATGCAGAATTCTGGGCTGGAGAGATGGCTCAGAGGTTAAGAGAACTGACTGCTATTCCGGAGGTCCTGAGTTCAATTCCCAGCAACCACATGATGGCTCACACCCATCTATAATGAGATCTGGTGCCTAGAACACTATATACATAATAAATTTAAAAAAAAAGAATGCAGAATTCTAATTACCTCATCAATAATTCCCATCATTTTAGTATTTATCTGCAGACACATTTCCAGAATCATCTCCTGTGCTAGCCTTGGCCTTCCAAGAAACACACAAGATAAAATTAAACATGCAAGTAACATATTAGGAAAAATGTTTGTTCAAAGTGGGGAGGGAGCCGGCAAGGCTTTGATAACCTTCAAAATGTGATGGAGATGTGATCCAACGTGAAGGAGACAGGTAGGGAAGAAATGTTTCAATAAGAAAGCACATTAGGTGGAGATATAGTTTTGTTCTGCAAGACCACTGGGAGGCCATGAACTGATGTTGCCCTTTAGAAGAGCCAGTCCTCGACTCTCAGGAAAGGGCCTGCAGTCCATATGCTGCATGCTGCCGTAAGTTGTTGGCTGAGAGAGTCCAAAGGCAGCCCATCTTCCAAGTTCAAAGGGAAGGCGATTTCAAAGTGTAGTGCTTGTGGCTCATAATCCGACATGATGAAAGCATTCTCATGGTTGCCACACCCAAGTCTCCAGGTAGACAGTGAAAGAAAAACTGAGATCCTGAGGGCTGCACCATCGCTTGCTGGGGATGAAGGGAAATCCACACACACCAGAGGTCAGGAGTTTGCCGGGAGAGTGCTGTGGGAGAAACTCGGGTGTTTTTGAAAACATGAAAGAAAAAAAGCCCGGTTTTCATAGCATTCTTATTCAGGAGGGGAGAGACAAACACATGAAATAAGTATTATCACTGTATCAGATAGCGGAGACAATTAGAGAGAGGTGCTGGGGAGTCTCAGCTGCAGTTATTAGAGGGTGAGTCAGAGAAAGTCTTTGTGAAGTGATGTGGGCGAAAACCGAAGGAGGTGCAGATGCTGTGAACTCAAGAGTTCCAGGCAGAGGGTGCAGGGAGCGTGGAGGCCGCTCTGGAGATCCAACATCATGCCTGCAACCCACTCCCAATCATTCAGAAAATAACCTTTCTGTGTACAGAGCGACAGAGGAGGAGGAGGGAAGGAACGATGAGGCCAAATGTAAGCAAATGTGTCCCTGGGTCAAGGCTGGCAGTCCTTGCCTTCCTTTCTGCACCTGCTCTGTTACTTGGACTTAACCATTTTCCTGCCCTCCCCCCACCCCGGCCAAAACAAATAGAAAAGCCAGAAGAAATTACCTGTAGGCATGCATATGGGATTATGAGGATTTAAATTTGCCTTTGGTTAGCAGCGGAAGGATCTCTGAGCGTGGGATGGGTGTGAGGGCCTGGATGGGGTGAGCCAAGACAGCAGCCGAAGAATGGCGCTGTAGCTGGGTGGCAAAGCATTTGCTTAGCATGCGTGACGTCAGGACTGCCAGAGCCTGGAAGGTGAGAACTGAGGCCAGGAAGAAGTTAGTTCAAAATTTCTCTGCTAGCTTTTGTTTGGGGGCCATGGCCTGAGAGGGAGAGGATCCAAGAGCCCTCCCAACACTACTTTCAGAATGAGGACAGTAGAAGTGAGTTTGCATCCTGGTGCGAGCGAACTGCGGAGGGAGGACCGAGGGCCAGCGAGACAGCAGACCCAACAGCACTGAACTCTTGAACTGAGCAGAAACGAGCTCAGAGCCTAAAGAGCACACGGTCCTGGTGGAGGTGTTTGTTTGTTTTCAGGTGTGTGTGGATGAAGGTTGTCAGTGTCTTCTAGTCAAAGGCCCCGAGGATGCATATGTAGCTCACCGAGTTGGGTCATTGCTTAGTTTTGTGAAGGAGTATGTATACTGCTGGAAAGTAGGGGCCGTCTTAATAAGTTATTGCTATGAGCTGAACTCAGATACTTACCTCACATGCATGAGGGTTTGATCCCCAGACTCCATTAACAAATTTTTAAAAATGAGTAACTATACCTCTTGCAAGCTGGGGATCAGGTTAGGTAAACTTGTAGGACCACTGAAGTTGGGGTTCGCTCAGGATTGGAGGTGTCAGGAAGCAGAGAAATTTCTAGGACAGCTAGTCTCAACAAACCATCTGCCAAGAATCAGCACTTGACCATTCTGACTAGGTGTGCTGGGTAGGGGTGGGGTGGGGGTGGATTGATCGTTTTTTTGTTTTTTTGTGGTCTCAGCAACCAATGCCTGTGTTTTATCTAGGTACAGACAAGGTTACAAAGTGCTTCTGTTTTTATCTGGTTCCATCCTGATCAGCGTGGCCTTGTCTGGGGTTGATGTTCTGTGTAATGATTTCTACGCAACAGAACACAAGCCTAGATGAGTTGTTAGCAGTGAGAACAATGGCGAGAGAGCCCCAGGGTGCCCTCTTCTGAGCCTTCTCTGTGAGATGGACGCCAGGCATCTGCATAGCACGAAGATGCAGGAGGATGTCAGAGATTGGAGAGAACGGGTACCAGAAATCCACTGGCAGGGACACGCCAGACAACAGCAATGGCTTCTTGAAGTTGGTGATTTTTTTTTTCACCCCTAAGTGTTCTGAAGTCTAAGTGAGCTATTTTGCCAGACACCTAGAACAGTGCTGATACGGTGAACACTCAGTGTGTGCTGTCCATTACAGCACACACCTGCTCATCATCACGTCCGCATTCTCTTCTAAAAGTGTTGGCATGGGGTTCGGTTTCCCTTTACTATTGCAATTTGGCTAAATGGGGAGGTACAAAGAGTGGGACCCAGAACACGAGAAAATAAAGGGCAAAGATGAGGAGCCTAAGTAATGTTCTATGTGTGAATTTAAATCTAACAAATGCCCAAGGGGTCAAGGGAAGAGGAGGAGGAGAGGAGGAACTCACAATAATACCAAGTTTTAAAGGTATCCTGTGTTCTTTAAAAACAAGGCACCCAGTTGTGTAGCTCGGTCTACTTGTGGGACTCCCAGCAGCTGGAGCAGGGGCTGTCCCCAATGCTCTGGCTGGCTTCTGGGAATCTATTCCACATACTGGGTTGCCTATCCAGCTATAAACAGTGGGAGGAGCTTAGTCCTACAACAACTAGATATGCCATGGTTTTTGATACCCATGCGAAGCCTGAACAGAAGCAGGGGAGAGGTAGTAGGGGGCAATGTGTGTGAGGGAATAGAAGGAGAGGAGGGAGGGGAAACTGCAGTCAGGATGTAAAAGAATTGAATACATTTAATTAATAAAAAGGTCACCAGCCATTTTTATGCATAAGAAAAATTTTAATAAGAAAATATAAGAACACATCTCATTACAAGTAATAATATGTCACAAAAAGGGAAAAATAGTTCACATAATTATTAAGTTTTTATACCAGTCTCAGGACTGTGTCTGATACGCTCTCCACAGAGCATCCCCTTGGTCTTCCCGCCGGGGAATCACCACAAGCCTTAGCCCATTATTTTACCATAACGCAGTGGTGAGAAAGGCTAAGCGATGACGTGCAATGTGTGGTTTCTCCCAGTCAGCGACTGATGCTGGGGAAGAGTACTGAGCGGGTACAACAACATCACGCTTTACTTCCTGCTGATCTTAAAGCGTATCAGGCAAAGTACAATAAAAACACCAGGTAGAAATGTTGTCAGATGTTGAGCAAATATGGTTTCCTCCACATGGATCCCTCCTTTATGGAAGCTGTGTGTGCGCATGTGATACACCAGGCACACGCCGATAGGAATAGATTCGCAGAGTGAATGACAGGTGCCACCGACTCTGGTTTGCAGAAGAGTGGAGCAGCTGATGGGTCTATGAGTATTACCAAATCAAGAGCTGCTAGTGAACCAGCTATTGAGAATCTTTTGTGTAACCCATCAAATTCGAAGCAAAACAAAATTTAAAAACCTTAATAGACACATCCAATACTTAATAAAGAGGTTTGTAGTGCATTTGAATTGTTAAGTAGGGACAAAGGAAAAATCACAGGAACTGGTAAAATGCACTCAAGAGGACTCAAAACTAATCTGGTACAAATAGTTGGAGAATTCTCACTCAGGTAAAATTGGCTGCAGAGGCTGGCCCTTCACTGACAGGGGTTGGAGCCAAGTTCCAACTCAGCTGCTCACCATGGTCTCTTCAACGTCCCTATGACTCTGTCCTTGTTTGTAATACGGGGCCGGAAACACAGTGCTCCGGTATAAATGGCAAGATGCTTTGAAGGCCTGACACAGAGCAGGCACAGCCACGAGTTAGTGTGTCAAGACTTGCCAAATCTACCACAGCCACATGTTAGTCTGTCGTGATTTGCCAAGGGTATATGAAATGCACTGGTGACAATTCAATGGTCACATGAGAATCAAAGATTTTCTAGAAGTACTTGGGAAAGGGAAGATAATGTTTCTAGAATGTGTGCAAACTCTTCAGGCATGCACGGGGGGCGGCTCAGTCACAAGTGTAAGGTTTGACTAGGGCTACAATGGTCCAGCCCCTAGAACAAATAAAAACAGAAATAAAAAAGTCAAGTGAAAGCAAACAAAGGTCTTGAAAACAGAGGAATACAGAAACATGTCTCAGAGTCTAAGACTAAATAGGGTATGGAATGTAGGAATAATGTCTAAAGCAGCAAAACTGCACATACATTTTTAATTGAAGAAAAAATAGAGTTCAGTTATTGGGGAAATATCAATTAGCCAAAGATACACTTACTTGACATATTTCCTTCCTGGAAACATAGAATATAAAATTAAACATGCATGCAACACAAATCAACTACATATGCCATTTCCTTTTCTCTCTGAAGGACACAATTACTTTAAAACCTAAGCACTACTTTAAGTCCCAATAAAGATTCGAGAGTTCCACAAGGCATATCCTCCTTTGGACCATCTGAATGTCTTGAAATTTGAAAGGAAAAACAAAAACCCATCCACTGTCTTTCTTCTACCCCATATTAAGATATCTGACTTCAGATGGGGTGGTTTTCTATAGCTGAATTATCTTGAATATTTAAAATGTTTAGTTCATCTCCTCGTTAGTTCATCTTTAGAGGTTTTGGCTTTTGAGGCTGGGTCTCATGGAACCCAGGCTGGCCTTGACATCCATTTCTTGTTGAAGCTGGCCCTTTAACTCCTGACCCTTCACTCCTACTTCCCAAGTGTGGGGATTAGAGGCTCGCAGCACACCTGGCTAGTGAGTCTCATTTTAACACCGCGTACAAAGGGCAAGTCACATTGGTTGATAACAAACACATCCCACGTGTGCAGTCAGCAACTGCAGTGCATCTTGAGTGGGAATGGGTTGCTGCTGCTGTTCCCTGCAGGACTTCTCTGAAAATGCAACCCCAGTAAGGTGTTCTGAGATTTGGATTGATGTTCTCAAGTATGGCAAATGCTCTCCAGGATTGATTCTGTTTAGGCGAACTGGAGAACACAAGAAAGCCCCAAACACAAAGCTACAGGGACATTTGTACTTCCCCTAAAGGCAAGGCTCTGTGCACTCTGTCACCATCCCCCGTAGGTGCAATGAGGAATGCTCCACTCTGAACTCCTGAACACATCAGTCCGAATCCCATCAGTAACTCTTCTCCAGAAGTCGGTAACTTAAGAGAAAAACCAAAGGGCCATTAAGTCCTTTGACAAGAGAATAAAGAAAACTGCCCATGTAACCATTGGACAGTTGCTGTTCCACACATACACACTGGCCACTAGATTTTATGAGCTTAATAAAGTATTCTAGATTATATTTTTATAGAACAAACTATATCCAAAGTTTTCTTATTAGCTTAAAAAATATCCTGTATCAATTAAATAAAATTAGATGAAGGCTATTCTGTATCAGAATTTTAGTTGACCCTTTTCATTTATATCGAAGCACACAGTGTCTGGGCACTAAAGAGCATGCGACAGGCAGTACTCATATGCAAAACCACCAGCCAGTTCTCTATACCAACAACATGGGCACCATCAGTGAGATCATTAGAAACATGAGATCTCAACAGCCAAAGAGGAAGACAAAACAAAACAAAACAAAACAAAACAAAAAGAAAAAAAAACGAAAACCATGAGTCTGTGTTGTGTTGGACATAGTCCTCGGCCTGGGGACTGCCCTGGAGGGTGTCAACACACCCGGTGACACGGCCCTGCTCCTTTCTGTCCAGGAAGAAGCAGAAACAGAGGGAGAGAACACGAAGCAGGTAAGGAGGTGGAATCTGGGAGAATCTGGGGGAGGAGAAATAAGATCAAAATATGTTGTGTGGAAACTAATAAAAAATAAGTTAA
Source organism: Arvicola amphibius (assembly GCF_903992535.2). Taxonomy (NCBI): domain Eukaryota; kingdom Metazoa; phylum Chordata; class Mammalia; order Rodentia; family Cricetidae; genus Arvicola; species Arvicola amphibius. The sequence continues at coordinate 147,143,544 of NC_052051.1, forward strand.
AAAAAGAAATGCAAGGTTGTGAATGCCACCCAGAACTGCACCAGCAGCAACAGTGGCGGGGTCAACCATCCCGATGACCCTGATGCCCCACAGTGCGGTGGTGACTGTGAGGACCCTGGGGTGCGGCTGAAAGGACACCTTCCCCGGGTTCTCTCCCTCGGAGGTCACTGAGAGGGTGGGGAGGGGACAGTCTCCACTGAAAAGAGTCACATTGGTTTGGAGGCAAACTTGTAGTTTAGGAGCCACCCTTGGAAAATGGGTTTAACGCGACCTTTAGAATTTAATATTTATGTATCAGCTTCCCTCACCAAGTTACCCACTCTGTAAACTTAAGAGAGAAAACAGTGCCCTTTTCCTACTGGTGACTGGGAACGCGTCTACTCCACAGAGCAAGGGCCCATTCATTACCACTCTTCCAAGTAATTACCTTCTTGCTTGGCAAAATTCCCCATGGAAGGCCCAAATACTTCTTCCTCAATTTGATGCCTCCCATTCTTAGATTAAAAACATCTAAATTAACATCCAATAATTGACTTTTATAAGTGATGGAGGAGTGTCTATGTGTTACTTTCATTATTAATAAAGAAAACTGCCTTGGCCCTTTAAGAGAACAGAAAATTAGGTAGGCAGAGTAGACAGAACAGAATGCTGGGTAGCAGGAGTGGGGAGACGCTTCAGGCGTCTCCTTAAATTTATTTATGGTGTGTATGTGTGTTAGAGGACCATTTTTGGAAGTTGGTTTTCCATGAGTCCTGGAACTAAATTTAAATGTCAAGGTTCGGGGACAAAGGCCTTAACAACCACGGAACGATCTTGCTTTCACTTTGTGGGCTCATTTTTGTAGACCAGATGATATGCTGCCCAGTCTGGCTTTGAATTTGAGGTCCTCCTGCCTCAGTGCTGGATCCAGGGTTGTATACGCTTTCATCTTCAAAGGCATCAAACTATGACGTATTTTGCTAAACATACGTCTGACTACTCATACGTTAAATTAGCCACCAATCTATCCATACTTAAAATGCCAAAGCCATTTCAAGTCTGCTTCTTTTTTGGTGTGGTCCTGTGGAGTGACCCCAAGGTCTGGTATACACTAAGCAGTCTTGATATCAGAATTTTAAATCCATCTCTTTAAGCGGGAAGCTGAAAAGATCCTTTTCACCAACAGAGAGCATAAAGTATTTCCTGTGATATGTAACTATGAACTGCTTTGTACCGCTACCATTCCAGGTGAGCATCTTTAAGTTCCGGTCCTGAGCAGGGCATGGTGGTTTGTAACTATGATCTCAGGATTTGGAAGCAAGCCAGGGACACACAGTGAGTTCCAGGCCACCTTGCTTCAGTCTCATAACAAAAGCGAGCTTTGTCCCCCAAAGCATCTAGACAGGCAAACATCACCGCCACACTGCTACTTCTCAAAACACTTCAGAGAGGCCCTTCAGCATCCCCCATATGTGACCTGTGAACACTGATGCCTTTATATAGCGTTTGCCATCTTCCTGGGATAAAAGCGGTACTTCCTGCCAGGTGGAGTGGTGCATACCTTTAGTCCTAGCACTCTGCAGGTGGATCTCTTGTGAGTTCTAGGTCAGCCTGGTCTACAGAGTTAGTTCTAGGACAGCCAGGGTTACACAAGGAGACCTTGCCTCGAGAAAACAAAAGGCATTTCCTGGTCTAATTCTACTTTATTTATATCCACTGAGTTTGGAAACCTACTACTCATTCTCAGCAGAGAAAGATGCCACTACCAATACTCAAAGGAATGAGTCATAGGAGAATCCCAAATGACTGCAAAGAACATGGCGGGAAGAAAAAGATGTAGGTTGTATGTAGTCAAGTCCTTCAGATACGATTTCCAAGTCACATGACACGAGTCGTAAGCTGCTAGTTGGTGACGCTCCCTCAACTAGACGTGAAGACAATCAAACTGTTTTCAGCATCAACAAACCTAGGTTTGTTTGATCAATAAGATAATGTAACTGAAACAATCAAATGTAAGGTATTACTTTTATTAAATAAGTAGTATTTATTTTTGTACAGTGTTGCAAGTGACTCTTCAGCTTGTCTAAAGGCAGCACGGGCTCCTCCCACTCGTCTATAATGTTAGTTAGCCTTGATTTAGGTCCAGGAAATTGGGGAGTTTTCTTCTTATTTCCCCAGATCTGTACACTACAAATGGATTTCAGAGCACGAAAGTAAAATGAAGTACATATAAAAGAACAGTTCTAAGTACTGACAAGTTTTCTTTGGAATTAGGTAAAATTTGGCTTCTTCTCAATACTCTGTACCCAGATCCACAGCCCTGGAAGAGCTGAGTGGAGGTGGAGGATACATTCATGTAACAGCAAGATGACCGTGGCCAGCTCCAACAAGGGCACAATGGCGACAATCGTTAGAACTGACGCGGTCTCAGTACTGGACTGTGGGCACTGGTGGGCATTAGCAGTATAGTCAACACATCTGTCCCCAAGGAGAGAGAGATTCACAGAAAGAGATGCCAAGCAAGTGGTGTGGAGGAATAAAGCACAGGCGACACCGCAACTCTGAGAAGATGATCTTTTTGTCTAAAAATAGTGGTTCTCTGAAGCATGGAATGTCTTAATGGGGCAGCTTCTATTCGGTCATCTGAGGAGGCTTCAGTGAAGACTCTGGCCAATCGTACACGTCCGGGAGCAGGGACACATAATCACTCCGCCATATTCTTTCTTTAACGTACTTGGCCTTGTCCTCGGGCTCTGGGTATCGGAAAGCCATTTTATTAGCATACAGGTATTCTGTAACCTGGAAAATAAACACCATTACTGTTTAGGCTCTGAATGTTAACCTATCAGAGAAATAAATAGCATTAGAACACACAGACACAAATACAGAAGAATGGCACTTTTCTTTTTCCAAAATATAAAATAATATTACTTTGTTTCAAATTATTTTAAAACTATGTAAAGTTTGAAAGATATAATAAAAATTATCTGTCATCTCAAGATAACTCAGATGTTCTGGTCACTTTTTTTTTAAATTTTTTTTATTTATTTATTATGTATACAACATTCTGCCTCCATGTATGCTTGCACGCCAGAAGAGGGCGACAGATATCCATTACAGATGGTTGCTGGGAATTGAACTCAGGACCTCTGGAAAAACAGCCAGCGCTCTTAACCTCTGAGCCATCTCTCCAGCCCTCTGGTCACCTTTCTTTTTTTTTTTTTTTTTTTTTTTTTTTTTTTTTGGTTTTTCGAGACAGGGTTTCTCTGTGGCTTTGGAGCCTGTCCTGGAACTAGCTCTTGTAGACCAGGCTGGTCTCGAACTCACAGAGATCCGCCTGCCTCTGCCTCCCGAGTGCTGGGATTAAAGGCGTGCGCCACCACCGCCCGGCTTTCACCTTTCTTGATGTAGGAAAGAATTATGAGTATTTCTTTAAATTCAACAAGCAAATCAAAGTCTCGGTGGCTAATCTCCATGCAGGTGATGTTCCAGTCACCATTCCCACAGCCCTGCTGAAAGGCTGTGTGTGTTGTTTAGGTGACTCTACCTCCTAATCAGAACGGCCTCAAAGAGCAATCACAACTTTAAATACGACTGTGCCAAACAAGAATTGGACTGACAAAGAAGCAGACACACCCAGAAGCACAGCTGCATCAACCACTGTCCTGAAGTATGTGAGGCCGACTCCACCTTCAGGGGCTATCTGCTGCCTTCAGAGCGAATCCTGACCCCCAAAAAGCTTTTCTGCAAATCTTTGTGTATGCAAGTCGCCCTGCTTGAAGCTTCCTGTTCTTGGCTCTGGACAGTTCCTCCTTCCTACACCACATGAGGTACTGATAGGACACACAGTCCTCAGACCAGGAGCACCAGCACCATAGGTGAACTTGAAAAGCAAATTCTGGGCTCCACCACAAATCTATAAAGCCTCGCATGACCAAAGCCTGGTCCTTCGGCCTGGACTCTGTCAACAAGAGTTTTCCCATTCGAAACAGGCTGTCTAGTGCAATAAGCCGGTTCCTTGTAAACTCTAAATGTTTGTCTTGTATTTTTAGTGCCGTTCTTTTAAAGGGAGGAAAATGTTCACTTTTGATTGAAATGTAAAACTGTGGGAAAAAAATCATAACAATAGTTAAATAAAAGTCCTTCAATTTCTTAGGCCCATCCACTGAGATAACAATACATGGTAACACAGAAACTTGAAATTCTGGGGCTCAGTAGTTAGGAGCGCTTGATGCTCTCACCAAGTATGGGGGCTTCAGTTCCCAGCACCCATACGGTGACTCATGACTGCCTGTAATTTCAGTTCTAGGGGATCTGATGCCCTCTACTGGCCTTCTTGGGCACCACAACCATGTGGTACATTTAATATACATGTAGACAAAACACCCATAACCATAAAATAAAAGTAACCTTAAAAGAAAAAGAAAAAAACTCCCATCAACAGGGGACAAGACTCTTGAAGGGAAGGCGGGACGCTGTCTCGAAGTACAGGTAACAAATAGGCAGCTAAAACCTTAAGGGAAAGTGGGACAGTTTCTAGACTGCAGGGAACAGTGCGCGGCTAAAACATCAGGGTGCCAGGGAACGGAAGCTTATGCTTTACCCTGAGCTAAAAGGCCCGGGCATAGGAGTTCACATTGGCATTTCCCCCATATCCTGCTGACAAAATGACTAAAAGTCAGCCTTTTTAGGTAAGAGCCCCAGCTGGTCATGCACGGATGCAGGGGTTACTGGCGGCAAACTGGGGAACACGCAATAGCCCTGACCTGATATAGAACTCTCTGGCCACTGGGCTATAAGGAGATGGTCAGGGGTTGCAGGTTCCTATGGCTACAAAGCCATGCGTATTTTCCTGATTTTTTTTTTCTCTTAAAAAGGAAAGTCTGAAGTGGCAACAGATTCCCTTCCTTCCCAGGAGTGCAACCAGCCTGGGCTCAGTCTTGCAGTGATTCACAGTGGTCTCCTTCACTGTCATACTGGACATAGCAGACGAGGCTACAACACCTCTTCTTTAACAAAAACATCAGAACATGGATCACATAAAATTTCCTTCTAAATATTAGGAACTTATGTACTTGTATGACTTGGACAAGAAAATGTCATTAGAGTTTATGTAAGATGGACAGATGACTTACTTTAATAGCGATGTTAACAGAAACTTCCTGGATGTTAGCAAGTGATGGGTACAGCCTCCCTTGGGCTAGCTCTGCATCGGTCAACTGACTTGTCAGTGCCTGAAAGAAAAACCAGTATCATATTTTTGTTTAAACAGAAGACTCTAGTAAAATGAAAAAAGCATTGGAAAACCAAAAAAGACAACAGAATTTTTAATTCTTATAAGATTACACTAAACCAATGTAGAAATTAAAACTGCTCATCACAGCTGGGCATGGTGGGACACACTGATCTCAGCACCCAGAGGCAGAAGCAAGTGACCTGTGAGTTGGAGGCCAGCCTTGTTTACACTGTGAGTTTTAGGCTAGCTAGGACTACACAGCGAGAGACTGTCTTAAAAAATAAATAAAAAAGCCCCATTCAAACACAACAGAACCGAAACAACTCTGTTCACCACTACGCAATCAATAAATAACCAGATCTAAAGACTTCATGGTATACTCTGCTTCTGCACACAAAGCTGCACGCAGTAACAGCTAGGAAAAGACACCAGCACGAGCATTAATGCGAGGTCTTCAGAATTCCCGCTCGAGTGTGGTGCTCCATGAAGAATGCGGGAGGAGTGACAGTTTGTCTCCACTGTCACAGCATCACCTTCAGATGCCAGACCACATGAGACACAGGGCAGAGCAGAGGGAGTGCCATGTCACCTTCATATATATACACACACGAGACACAGGCACAAGTATTATAAATATGAACTGATTCACAGCTTATGATCAGACATATGAACAGTTATGATTTTAACAAGTAAACATAATACAAAAGTAGAAAAATAAAAAGTAATGGATTGCTAACTTCCTTTTCATCATAGGATACTTAACCCACTGTGGTTCTAAGATCCATTCACCTCTATAACCCATACTTTATACATCAGCAATATTTAAAACATTACCTTTGCAGCTTCCAAGAAAACACTGTCACTGATGTGCCGGGTCTGACACAGAATAACAGCTAACGCCACACCTAGAATATACATTACACAGCTGATTTAATATGGTCACTTTTCAGATTATGAAGGGTTCAATTCCTAAACTGAGAAAAATAAACAGTAATCAACTCCTAACCGAAACAGTCCAAGAGAAAGCAAAACCAAACTAAAATGAAAGTAAATGATCTTTGGTCATGTCTATTTCTTATTTGTTAACAAAATCACCTTAGAATTAAGTGGCCTTCTCAATTTTTTTTTTTGCCTTTATTAACATAGCAAATACTTCCAGGTTTGAGTCAGGGCCTACCTCAAACCCTAGTGCCAAAATATGAGAGCAAGCAAAAGAGAGGCAGGGAAACAGACACAAGGGGGAGGAGGGTCGGGAGACTGGGCAGACAAGCCCAGAAAAACACCAATGTCACACAAAACTACACACTCTCTAACATTTAAGGACAGCAGCAAACAACAAAGCAGGCCCAGGCCACCTTGGCCCCGACTTCACAGGAGCAGCTGCTGCCAGCTCCTTCAGCTGATTACCTCAGTATTTCTGAGCTTTAAAAACAGGCTTTACTTTCTTTAGGTTTTTTGAGCTTCAGAGAGCTGTGATTCCTCCTGACCAAACACAAGCATCCTGCCCTCTCCTGTTTCTAAGCTTCTCTCTCTTCCCAATATGGATAAACCCTAATTTGGGTCCGGTCTACACTCGCGGTCTACACTATGATTTTTTAAGTGCTGTTCAGTACCGGCCATGTTCATGTCATACTGGGGCTACTTCCTCTTGGTATAAATTTTCCTTTCCCCAAGTTTACTGTTCTGTTTTCCCTGTTACCGTGATCTTTAGTAATTAACACTATTTTACCTTGGACCTCTTCCTTAACTGTCTGATCTTGTATTCTAGCATCCCGTTTATTTTCTGCACAAATCTTCGCAGCAGCCCTCTTAGCTCAGCTGATTCTTCACCCCATCATTTAGGGACTGTGTTTCTTTGAGTCCATTTACTCAACCCCCTTTCCTAGTCTTTTGTTACTCTTCCTTTGAGCAGGACAGATTTTCCCCAGTTGTTCTGAGAAACAACTGATGGGAAATACATTTTTTTTTATTTTTGAAACTCCACATTACTGAAAATATATGTGTTGACCTATTTCCACTCCTCTGGGCTCGGTTTGAAAATAGCTCTGCACCTCCTAGCTTCCAGCTTTGGCCCAGGGTCTGTCTGGGGGGCTTTGTAACTGTGTCTCGGGTATGTTTCCAAACCCACCGTGTCTGGCACTCCTTGGTGAGCCCCTCTGAGCCCCTGCCTTTCCACTCGGAGAAATGTTTGTCTCTGATGCCACACTCCCCACCCCTACCCTGGGGGCTTTTTTTTCTTTCGTTCTGAAATTTCTGTTTTCTGAACTTGTACCTCTAGAGATGACACCTAACTTTATTTGCTATCTCCTGTTCCAAATTCATTTTAAACTGTCTCCCTCAACTTTTTTATTATAATTTTTCTGCTATCAACTTATTTTCAAGAATTTGTTGTTTTCTAATTTGAAATTTTATCTTGTTTTGAAATATAATCTTTCTATGAGGATATTTATAGTTTTTTCAAAAACTTTCCCCACAGACCTGTTTTCTTTCAAGATGTCCATTTTTGTTTAAACACTGCTTTGGTCTCTTATGACAGCAATCATTTTTTTTTTAAAATTTTTTTTTAAATTTTTTTTTACGAGAGACTTTTCTTAGATGACTCTGGAAGAGCAGCTGCTGTGAGCCATCTCTAGGCCCCAAAGTTTAATGCCCTTCTCTCCCCCTTCCCTGTTAGCGGTCCAGCTCACTGTAATGTAGACATTTAAGGGTCTGAGGCTAAAGCTAGTGCTTTGTCTTGTGTTTGTCTTGCTCAGTCTATGATTTCTTTTTTCCCCCACTGCTTTTTGTTCTGTTCTTTAACTGTTGCATTTTACCCCCACTATTTCCTGTCTGGAAATGGCAGGTTTCCTAGCATCTTGGTGACCATCCTCAAATTCACAGCGTGTGTCCTCACCACAAGTTCCCATTAGTTTAAAATTTATCTTCCTGCCAGATAAGGAAAATCCCTGACAGGTCAGGTTTATTTCACTGGACAAGCACCGTTGTCCACTACGTCTACACATCTTCTGGAGTACTGTGTCCCCGTCCTGCTGTCTGTCTGTCCATGCGCAGCACGCTTTGTTCTTCTTCCTCCTAGATCTCCGAGTTCCTGGGACAGTTCCCCATTGGTCTAAGGAACAAGACTTTCTGTCTTTTTGTTTCATACAAATAAGCAGGCAGTGAGTTCTCTGTACTACTGTAATGTCTCCATTTTGCCCTAATTCTTGTGAGAAACTGTCACTGTGTAATGAATTCTAGGCTGGCAAGTATTTCCAACAAGCAGCAAGTAGAGATCACTCCTGTCCTCTTGGCCCTCGGCGATACTGAGAAATCAAATGTTGCTCCCACAGCTGCGCCAGCTGCTGTCATGATTTCTCTTTCTTGGGCCTTTCCGACCCTTTACAGTGAGGGTCTTAGATATGGACATCTTGTCTAACCCACGGAGGCTTTCCGGAGCTGCGCTGGAAGGCATCCTTGGCCATGCAGCCTGCAATGCTGCCTCTGCTCCACTCCACTCTCACTCTCTTCCAGGGTTTAATAATGACAAAGGTCTAGCCCTTACTTTTCCGTATTTTCCCTTTTGCCTGCTTCATTCATAGTTTCTTCTGCGGTGCCCTCCAGTTATTTGCTTTGGTCTAATCTTCATGCATCCATTAGATTATTACTGTCACTCAATTCGAGAAGTGAATGATTTTGACTAAATTCAGAAGCTTTGCCTTTATTGCTATGAAGTAACACACGTTTGTGTTTAGCACTTGTCTTCCTGTGGGCCCAAACATGTCATCTTGTCCTGTGGCATCTGCTGGTGTTTTAGGGATTTGCACAGGTCTCTCTTTTCCTTCCAAACAAGAGCTGCATTTGTTCATTTCTTTAGAAAAACAACTTGAGGACTGATGTGCTTTCAGAGACATCTGTTTGCTTCTGCCAGGCACTGACAGTGCAGAGCAAAGGCTCAAGTTTTCTAGGCCACCCATGATTATAAACCACAATCGACTCCCAGGGCCAGTCCTGTAATGTAGGGTTTCAGCCCAGTGTGGGTGGCCATTCAGAAGGGGAGTCATACCTGGACAAGATGTCATTATTGTCCTTTCTCTAGTATTGGGGGATATCCAATCACACTGTAAACCCCAAGTCTGCACTTGTGTTAATTGAATATTAACTTTGGGTCAGAAAGCTGCATTAGCAATAGTTGACAGGAAGTAATTATATGATATAGATATGAATAATTTGCATTGGTATGAATCTTGGTTTATTGATACAAGTTTAAGGTCAATTTTGTTATATGTATATGTATTTCTGATCTTGATTACGGTATTGTAATTGTGTAGTTCATTTAAAAATGTAATGTATAATTATGAAATATAGGTTGTTAATGGATTATCATCAATAATAGTCAAATTTGTAGTCATGTTAGATTTTCTAGATATGTAGAGATATATTTCAGTTAAATAGGCATTCTTCATATCTTTCAAAGACTACAGAATATGGCATTTAATGTTTTAATAACTTAGGGTTTTTCATGACAATGAGACACATCTGCTCCTGGCAGCACCAGCTACTTCCAGAGGAGGATGGGCATCAAAGAGGCTCCTTATGGACTTTGATAGCCATTTGGGCAAGAAACTCCTCTTGCCTGGACTGTTGCATAAACTGGACATGAAGAACCCGCAGAGAGAGGACTGCTGAACTTGCCTAAAGGTGAGATGGTCTCTCAAGAAACTGAAAGAGGCAAGGGGCGTTGTACCTGATATAGAAAAATGCAATGACAATGAATTCCGCACCTAACAAATCACACTCTAGTTGCTGAATACTAATTATGTAATCAAGAGTTTTATAATCGTGATTTTGAAGACTCAAACTCAATCCAGACAAAACATGGACACTAACAAACACCACACACTTGCTGAAAAACTTTGCACAATGTACAGTAGCCACTAACCAACACTGCGGTGGAATATGATAAAAGCTAAACATTTGCTGATAACTGTCTCTGAAGACACAGCTCGGTGATTCAGAGGGCTTGTTGTACAGCCATGAGGACCAGAGTTTGGGCCCCAGTACCCAAAAAAAAAAAGGCCAGTAAAAAGGCCAGGCATGGCCCTGTGCTCTTGTAACCCCAGCACTGGTTTGCGGGCACAGAGACAGGATGCTGGGGTTGTCAGCTGGAACTCCAGGTGCAGGAAGAGATCACGTCTCAGAGGAATAAGGCAGAGAGCAGTAAAGGATACTGATGTCATCCTCCTGCCTCTGTGCACACACACCCATACACATACGCGCATACACCACAGACACAAACTGTAACCTTCTAATACACCCCTTTGCTGTGTAAGGTAAAGGTAATGACTCAGGAGAAGAAGACACACTGGACAGTAGGAAGGTAAGAATCCGAAGGAACGTGTGTGGTATTGCCGATGGCTCAGAGGAAGTTCACATCTACAGACGGTTTAGGAGAACCACGCCAATGGGATACACTTGATTGTATCCACCAGAAAAAGGGCAAACCCAACAGCAGTTACAATCAGAGCGTGCTGAAAGTACCAACAGAGCTGAACACAGTAACCTCTGCTCCTCTGTGCTTTCATGACACATGTACGACTTCATCTCTGTAATAAAGTCTAACCGTATGAATCATAGAAAACAGAGCAAGTTAGAATTACCGAATTCCTTGTTTCCCGGTAAATATCATATTTCTGTGAATACTATTGGTTATGTCAACCTTAAATTTTTTTTTTTTTTTCTTTTTTTTTTTTTTTTTTTTTGGTTTTTCGAGACAGGGTTTCTCTGCAGCTTTTTTAGAGCCTGTCCTGGAGCTAGCTCTTGTAGACCAGGCTGGCCTCGAACTCACAGAGATCCGCCTGCCTCTAATTCTAAATAATTCCATGAAAATGTTTATCATCATCATCATCATCATCATTATTATTTCATGTGTCTGGATATTTTGTCTGCATGTATGTCTCTGCACCACTTTCAAGCAATGCTGGCAAAAGTCAGGTAAGGCCATCAGAACCCCGGAGCTGGATCTACAAATAACCTTGAGTTTCTATATGGGTGCTGGGAATTGAACTAGGGTTCTCTGAAAATCAGTCAGTGCTATTAGCCAGCTCCCTGAATTTTGTTTTAGGAAATTAACGATGGATCTATAACATCAGTCATGAGAGCATTTACCTGGGAAAATATAGGCATTGTTTCCTTGCCCCGGGGTGAAGACTCGTCCATCCTGAAGTTGCACCGGCTCAAACGGGCTGCCACTGGCAAACAAACACCTGCCCTGTTAAGATGACATAATCTCAATTTTTCTGGCAAATTCATGAAAGATTAAGTCTTACATTTAAGTGAGAGTACTAAATTACCTGGAAACAAGAAATCATTTACTACATAATATAATCCTTTAACCTAAATTCTTTAATTAGAACGAGACTTGTTTTGTACATAGCATATAGGCAAATAAAGTTGAAAAAATTCATTTAATTCTTTAAACCCTAACACTCTACTTCCTTTATAAAATTAAAACCGGTAATAAACAGCATCTCGGATAATAAAGACTGACGTGCTCCTCATAATGAAGAGGCAAATAGCAGAATTAATTTGCTACCACTCGCGGCCCATCAGTTCAGCTAGCTCTGAGGTTGGTGCCTTATGCACTGCTTAGTTTCTTTACCTTTACCTGAAAACCTGGTTTGCCTGCTACCATCTTCCACTCATTGATTAAAAGAACAAACAAAGCAAAGCAGAAATTAAGGATTTGCCATTTTCAAGACTTTGTAAAGACTGTGTATAAAATTTGTAGCAATTAAACTTGAATCCAAATTTTTATAAATATAAATCCAATGTTTTTTCTATTATGGCATGATAGCCCCCTCCAAGTTTATAATGTGGGCGAATGATATAATCACAATACTGTAAGAGCGCAAACTTGCATGCTGCCTCGTTAAGGAAAAGTAAGCCTCCCCCACTCTTTCTCTATCCGATATTAGCGCCATGTCTATAGAGACAAGAGATGCTGGTGGAGCTCTCTGCATCTCCAAGGTCAAGCAGATGCTCATATGATCGAAAGGGGCATACATTTAATTCACAAAAACTGTTTACAGTATTATTCCCTTTGTCCCACCAAAATCAAAGAGCAAAAGCCGCACAATAGCACTCATACAGGGCAACCTATCTTGGAATGTTCAAGAACAGCTAATGTTGTCATGTTTAAACACCCAGTTAGGTTAGGTTAAAGCATGATCCACAGAAAACTGAAATAGCACTCAACAGCTGTCTCCATCTTTAGAGTGGTAGGATTATAGGCACATATCACAACTCCTGGCTACGGCAATACTGGGGATCTAGCCAGCCGTTTCATGCATGTTAGGTAAGCACTGTACCAACTGGGCTATGCTCCCAAGCCCTAATACTAAGTCTTTATAGTAAATGTTGGTCAATATGAAGGGCTATGTTATATTGTTTTACTTTAGTGACACAATTTCAAAATGGTACAAATTCAAAATTTCATTACATGATAGAAAGTTTAAGTGTGAGAGCACGCTAACTACGATAAGGGCACAGGTCAGCATCTCGGATGTTCAATTTCATATGCTAAGTCATTTCCACTTATTCTTCAGTTACTGATGTTCCTCATGCACAGCATAATATGGTCAGATTTCACAACAGCCGCGGTCCAGTTTTAACTAGCTATTAAAGCATGAAGACACGGTTCAGACGATTTCCTCCTGTAATCCCAATGGCTTAGGAGGCAGATGAGAAGGTAACAGCGCTGGAGGGCAGCCCAGACAACACTGAAGCCCCATCTGCACAGAAAAGGAAGGATTCTTCTCTCTGAGCCGCAGACAGCCTTTCTCCCCTAAGAGGAGGAGCACTAAAAACTTAAGAGGCAAATACAAAACTTTAACACCACTGTTTTGTTTGACAATGAAAAAGAATTTATATAAGCTATGACTCATTCTCTTCAATGTCAAGTTTTTTTCACACGTGTGTGGTGGTGCTTGTTTACATGATAAGGTAAGCGGATGATGTGTGAAAGTTTGTTCTCTCCATCCACATGGGATATGCGAACTGAATTCGAAACACTAGTCTTGGTGGTAAGTGCCTTTACCTGCTAAACCATCTCCCTGACCTATAATCTGCATCTTAAAACTGACTGATTATAGTTTATCAAACTATTCTCTTTGGAGAATTTTGGTTCTTTCCAAAAATGTGTATTAAGTTCATTAATATTATTCAAAAATAAAATTCTCAAATTTTTATTAATTTGGTACTTTGTAAAACATTATATATATGTACATGTACACAACACACACATATATATAATGTTGTATATTTCTTTATTTTGAAAATGTCAGAGCTAATGCTATATTAGATCTGAGCCTAATATTCATTGTGTAAGAATGGCTTACTTTGGGGAACAACAGTCATCAATTTAATTCAAAACTGATAGATAAGCAAACAAGCTAACAATAATACTATATTTTGGTAAAAGATTAAGGAGAATAATTTTTTTAAAAATTTAAAATTTTATGTGTATAGGTGTTTTGCCTGCTTGTATGTCTGTGTACCGTGTGCATGCCTGGTGCTTGTGGAGGACAGAAAAGGGAGACCATAAAAAAAAAAAAAAAAAAAAAAACAAAAAACAAAAAACAAAAAAAAAAAACTCTTTACGTTGATTTATGACTGACTTGAAAAGAAAGGATTCAATCAATATTATAGGTTTAAAATCATTCTACCTACTAGAAACGGATGTCACAAGAACTATTTATTTTTATTTCTTCTAACCGAATAGTGACACCAGCAGGAGCTGAGAGGACAGCCCCTGTAACAGTAAGTAGAAGGGACACTGGGTCCATCTGCAATGAAACTGAGCCCAAACAACTCTGTAACTTCTGCTTTGGCAGTGACATTCTGGGTCGTGCCAGGGTCGAGTGACAGCGAAGAAGCACGTCTTATAGAGATTTAAAAGAAGCAGAGTAACCACAGCCACCAGTGGGAGGAAGAAGGCTCCGAGACCCACAGTGCCTTCAAGGCAACTGCTGAACTCAACAGCAGAGCTCTCCCGCCAACACAGGACAGCTGCGCCACATCAGGGAGCACAAAGACAAAGGCTCTAAGCAAACACCTCAGGGCCCAGTTTATACCCGAAGAGCTGCCCCGCAGAGGACAGGACAGAAACCTAGTCCTGACTGTGCCAGTGATGATGTTCACAAAGCCCAGCCTAGCAGCCACTAGAGAAGGGGAAAAGGAGCCCGAACCTCAAGTGACCGTCACAGCCTGTCATCCATGCTACCCAGCACTCAGACACACAGCAAACAGCTAAACTTACAAGAGAACTAAAAACTAATTACCAATGGGGGCTGATAAAAATGAATTTATAGAAAGGGAAATTTTGTTACAATCAGAAACTTTAACTATAATTTACAAATTCAAGAAATGAAACGCAAAGACAGAAAACTTCATCAGCTGGAAGTGGCCGTGCAGTCCTGGAGTCCAGGCACGGGGCGGTACAGCAGGAGGGCATTAAGTTCCAAGCCTGAGCTACATAAGCCAGAGTCTGCTTTAAAAATAACAAAAAGAAAAAAATCACAAAGGGAGAAGATACTCGGTAGAAAGCTAAGATACGCCAGAGGAAGGAGTAAGGACTAAGATGACAACCGAGGCCAGTAGGATGGCGGCCAAGCCTGACGATCCCAGAAACTGACCACCGAGCTGTCCTCTGACCAACACACACGATGTGGCATATGTGTGCCCACACATACAAACACAAATAATTATGCTTCTAAATTTTTGAGATGGTACAGTACTATTTATAATGTGGAACATTTATTTGTTTCCTAGAGGGGTGTGCAAGCCCCTGGCTGGGCTCACAGAGAGGCCAGAGGACCACTCGGGGGAGTCGATTCTCTCCTTCCACCCTGTGGTCTGGAAACCGAACTCAGGTGGTCAGGGCCAGCAGCAAAGCCTTCAGCCACTGAGCCATCCTGTATCATTATTTTTAAAAGACTCTACTTCTGAGAGATATGATGCTTACAATTGATATCTAAGGTCTCTATAATCTGGGAAGATATGAAATAAACAAAATTACCAGTGAGTTATTAGCAATGAGAATGATAAAGACATATTACAGTCTTTATTAAGTGTATAACCTAGCCAGGTAGTGGTAATGCACGCCTTTAATCTCAGCACTCAGGAGGGAGAAGCAGGTGGTTTCTATGAGTTCAAGGCCAGCCTGGTCTACGTGAAAATTCCACAACAGCCAAGGCTACACAGAGAAAGCTTGTCTTGAAAAGCCACCGCCACCACCACCACCACCACCACCCTGCCCATCATCACCAAAAAAAACCACCCAACTATAACATAACAATTATATTAATGAACATTCATATATTGAAGAAATTAAGTAAGAATTCGGCATCTCAAGGCACAGAGAACTATAAAGTGCACTCCTAGGGCCGAGGAAGACAGCATAGAGGTAGCTTGCTGACCTAAATATACACATCTGCAAAGGCTATAGGTTCATAAGACAAAAGAGAAAGAAAACAAAAACAAAAGCTCCACTTCCTGGCCTCACTCTGATCTACAAGAGTGAAAGAAGTGATTACTTGGTGGAGATTAAAACACCATCCCACAAAACACCAGGGGAAGTCCACTAATACATGCATATATACATACACAACATACATGTACACACACATACGTACCTATGTACACACACATCCATCCATCCATCCATACATACATGTGCTGTAACTGACACACAGTACAGCAACAGTGCCAAAGGCCCCAAAGTACAGACTCACTATCAGTCTGGGTGAGAGGGAGAAACCCAGCCCAGACAGCCATCAGTTTATAGAAAAGTAAAAGCCAGTCCCAGTAAAAAAGAAAACCACACCCAGGGGTCCATGTTCAAACCCAGAGCAATGATGTCAAAAAAAAAATTCAGAAAATAACAAAATAAAAACAGAAAAAAACTTGCTTTTAAAGCACTGAGATGCAGCAACTACCAACTGTTAATTCCATGTGGGGTGAAGATACCCTTCAAAAGTTCTTCTGGGAGGAGGAAAATGATCCCAGATAGACGCAGACAGGCAGGAAGATGGCTATAGGACAAAAAAACCTTAAGTGAAGGCAAATCAAAATGGATAGTTTCTATATAAGAAGAAAAAAATCAAGAAAAAAGCAGCATATTTGGTTTCAGAATATCCAGAAGTACAAGACACACAGCAGGTGGGCGAGCTGAACGGTAGGCAGAGTTATGACGTCACTGCTCTCAGAACTGAGTCAGACTTGGTGACCCATTGCAATCGCCACTTAAATACTGATGAACCATACGTGTACAAATGTATAACTAATAAGCTAATGAAACATAAGCAACTTGTGTGCTTTTCATTGACAGTACCTCTGTAAGTGTATATGCTTCTTCAGCTGTGCACTCAGCCTGTGCTGTTGGATTACTTAATGCAAATATTATAGGCCTTTCATTGATAGAGGCCATGGCCTTGATTACGCCAGTAGTAAAAAGCCGGCCAGCACCTGCCACTCCTGCAATAAATAAAGGAAAAGAGCCATCAGCACAGGCATAACAAACCGGTCCTTGCTAAGTTCCTATAGTACATTTACCATAACAAAACCACAGATATCAGTACAAAGATTCTGTATAATGATGAGAGAATACTACGGGGACAGTTTCAGATATGAAAAACAACGAAATGCTGGCTGAAAATTTCACTTAAATATTTATTCTTTGGCATTCATAGTGAGCTCTAGGAAAAACTGTTAAACGTATGACTGTGTCCTCCATTCTGACAGCACAGGAGACAGTGCTGTGAGAGTCTACACCACTGAGGGCCCAGAAACAGACCCTCGGAGGTCAGACAGTAGCTGCCAGGGCCTGGGGAAATGCAACGTCATTCAGTGGGCATAGTTTCAGCTTCAGGGGTCCTGACCCACAGGTTGAGAACCACTGCTCTAGAGAGAAACAATGAGTGGATACATTCTGGTTTCCATATTGGGTTTTGAGAGAAGTGAAGTAGAGAACCTTTTAAGATTTCTTCTCAATCTTAAAAATAATAAGGGTTCTTATTAATAAAAAAACACAGACATGGTTAGGGTTAGGGTTAGGGTTATTTCTGAGCACAGGAACTCATTGTGAAGGTTTTACTTTTCAACATTAAACAGCATTCCTAAATGAAAACTAGTAAACGCAGGACCGTGAACTCCAATCTACAGTTATACAGGGAACAGCCCGTGTCTGTGCTGAGGATCCCGTCTGTGTCAGCACAGAGTCCGCTACGTGAGCTTCACAAAACACCTGCAAAGTTTCACTTTGTTGCCAATGAAATGTCCACTCTGCACTGGATTTTCCTGGTACAGGCTGTCAAATGACCTTGGCCTTTTAAGGCTGCATTCAACAGTCAGCAACAACCCTGAAAGTAAAACACTGTAAAGGGCCAGGCATGCAGTCCCAGTGCCTTGGGAGGCCCAGGCAGGACAATCACTGAAGCCCAGGAGTTCAAAGTCAGCCTACAGGAGAGAAAAACAGCTTCGGTTTTGTTTTCAGTTGAAGTTAAAATGTAAACTTAAAATTACATTTATCTATTTTGTGTCTATATGTGCACTGAGGGGGCACCATGCCATGGTCCTCTCCTTCTAGGTAGATCCTGGGGGCACAACACACACTAAGAGGTGAGTAGCAAGCATTTACCTGCTGAGTCACCTTGCTGGCCCCCTTTCTAGATTTTAGATAATGTTTCAATATGCTGCCTAAATTGGCCTTGAACTCATAATCTTGCCTTAGTCTCTATAGAGTGTTTAGAGTACAAATGTGTATCACCATAACTAGCCTGAGCTTCTGTCTCTTAAAATTTTTATGCCCTGGCAGTGGTAGCACATGCCTTTAATCCTAACACCTGGGAGCTAGAGGTAGGCAGATCTCTGTGAGTTCAAGGCCAGCATGGTCTACAGAGTGAGTTCCAGGACAGCCAAAGCTATACAGTGAAACCCTGTCTCAAATGAAAAAAAATAAAATAAAATAAAGTAAAATAAAATTTTTATGCAGTCACCAAAAATATTACTTTGAGTCGGCCTTTTTTATGTGCGGGGTTCTGCATACACAGATTCAATTAATGTACATTTTCAGTATAGGCTGGAAATGCCGAAGGAAACAGACTGAGCATGTGCTGAGCATGTGCAGACCTTTCTGTCTCACTATACAGCTGAAGACCTCTTACACGGCATTTACACGGTTTAAGAAGCCACCTACAGTGTACAGTAGGGTGTGTACAAGTTATGAACAAGTCCTGCACCTCTTAACATGGGGGACATAGGTGCAGCAGGATTGGGTTTGTCCAGTGGGCCTTGACCCCAGTCCCCTAACCCACTAAGAGACCACCTGCATATGCTAAAAACAAAGTAAAATACATTGACTTACTTTAGCAATCGTATGTGACAGTTATGGCAGGCAGCTAAATAACAGGATTGTTTATCAACAGCTTCACTTACCAATTATAACTGAAGGCTTAAGTTCATTTACTGCATCTTCAAAAGTTCCAGGTATGTTCCCTGGGACACAGTGAGCAAATGGTTCCTGGTTACTATCTATGCTAGCAGCCCGCCCCTGAATCAAAGGATAAAACACAATATCAGTAAGTGCATATTGAAGATAATCTGGACATGAGCTATCAATTAGATAAATTTTGTCATTTTTATTTATTTTTCTCTTCAACCTTTATTTTCTTATGTTAACTTCAGAGTCCAAAAACACAGCCCATCAAATTACATTAGAACATAAGCTTTGCTGTCTCTCTCAAAACCTCATTCCTTCTGTGAAGTCCTCCTAAATTCAATATTCACAATGAAGAATCTTTAGTATTTCAGAAATGTAATATAGCAATATAGCAAATATTGCAAATTTGCCCACCAAAAGGGGACACCACAGCCTATTAAATTTATAAACAGTCACACCAAAAGAGTTTATTTTGGGTAGTAGGAGCTTTGAACCCAGGGCTTTGAACACACTACTCAAATGCTCTACTGCTGGGGCAAACTCCCCAACTCCCCTCTCCCTTTAAGACAGGGTCTTGTATGGCCTAGCTTTGGCTGGTCTCACTCACTACATAGCTTAAGCACTGCCCAGCCATCTCTAAGTAGCAAGCTGAAGAGTTCTGGAGAGTGGGATTTAGCAGGGAACACACAGCGTAGCCGCATGGACGACAGGGTTAGGACCACTGGAAGAGACTGAAAACCCAAGACCCACAGGCCAAGCTACTTTAACCACACATTCTAAAAAGCAAAACCAAAACAACAACAAAACACACATGAGGGTACAGGTGAGCAGGGAGTCTCTCCTGTGTGGAGGGAGCGTTGTTCTACCAACACCACGGTCACTTTAGACTCGGTCCCTTGACGAAAACCAGTACTACAGAGTGAAGCACCGAACCGTATACCTGAAGAAGTGTACTCCGCTCCAGGTAGAAATGTCATGTTCACAACATCCACTCTACATGGACCAGCAAACACTGCAGCTACAGCCCTTTGTAACCACAGTTAAATAATTCAGAGTCTGAGCTGTATACTCAGGGTGCACTCTTCAGTATGGATTCTGTCTCCATCTTTTAGAAACTGATGGCTTTGAAAAACAACAAAAATCTTATTTTTTTTTTAAATTTTTTTTTGAGACAGGGTATCTCTGTCGCTTTGGAGCCTGTCCTGGAACTAGCCCTTGTACCACACTGGCCTTGAACTCACAGAGATCCGTCTGCCTCTGTCTCCTGAGTGCTGGGATTAAAGCTTGCACCAACACCGCCTGGCAGCAAAATCTTTGATTATTAAAAAAAATTAGTCTTCTTAGTCGGGCGGTGGTGGCGCACGCCTTTAATCCCAGCACTCGGGAGGCAGAGGCAGGCGGATCTCTGAGTTCGAGGCCAGCCTGGTCTACAAGAGCTAGTTCCAGGACAGGCTCTAGAAACTACAGGGAAACCCTGTCTCTAAAAAAAAAAAAAAAAAAAAAAAAAAAAAAAAAAAAATTAGTCTTCTCAAGAGCAGCAAATACTCATAACTGCTGAGCCCTCTATGATCATTTTAAACTTGTTTCTATGATTATAAAATTTCATAAGGAAAACAAACCAAACCAACTTCCTCTCCCCAAAAAGGGACAGGATTTTTGAGAGGACTAAAGACAACAGCACGATACAGTGTTACCCTGATATCTGGTTACTGACACCAGTGAAGGAAAGAGGACCAGGATGAGAGCCATGCACATGTCCTACGCATGTAAATGTATGCAAAGATAGCATGTTAGCACATGTAAATGGGAAAGAACTGTCCTGCCACTAGATTATGATGAAAACATGGGAAAATAAAGTGGTATTGCATACTGGACAAGATGAAAATATGTCACACAATGTAAGACATATGGTATCTGTAGCTGATTAAAAACAGTAACCAATGTGAAGGAATGCTGGCAAGCAGGCTCAAAGGTCTAATATACAGGGAAGACCCTTACTACACATGAACTGATGCAGGGGATTATGACTTAAACGACATTACAACAAAAGAGTTTCTGCTCAAATATTAGATGTACTGCTAATAGTTTAAACAGAATATTGGGTTCCAACTCAAAACTGAGCTTTAGTGTTAGGGGTGTAGGCCAATGACAGAATGCTTATGCTTGCCTGGCATGCTTAAGGCCTTGGGATCAATCCCCAGCACCACAAACATTTAGTTTAAGAGAGTCAAATAGAATCAGATAAAGTAACTATTCCATCTCTTAAGAGCTTGAGAACACAGCAAGAGAGAGCAAGTCTGGTACCAGCAGACAGATTATGATTTAAGTATGAAATAAGAGTCTTTATAGAAGACAGTGTCCGGTTAGCTGGAACTGCCAACTTCACACAGCAGCCCAGAATCACTCGAGAAGAGGTTAAGTGAAGAGTATAAAGACCTCATTGGGCTTTGGACATGCCTGGCAGGAGTTAGATGTGTGTGAAGGGTGTGTGTCTGCATGGATTATCCAGACTGCCTTGAGGAAGGACGGAAACCTACCCTGAGTGTGGATGACTCCATGTTGTGGGCTGGGCCTTGACAGTGCAGGGGTAAGGGAAGCTAGCCGACAGCAAGCAAGCATGCATGCGTTTATTCTCTGCTCTCAAATGTGGCTATGACACTTGACGTTTCTGCCTTGACTTCCTCACAGTAATGGATTCTAACCTGCAACTGTCAGCCAACGCTTCCCTATGTTGCTCTTCATCAGGGTTATTTTATTACAGCCACAAAAATAAAACCACAGCAGACAGCAGATGGGACGGTCTCTGCTGACAACACAGCAGAGGCCAGCTCCTGCACACTGCAGTAGGTAGTAAGATACAAGACAACACCCCAGCCAATGCCCTGTTGGTCCTCCAAGTCCTTCATCCTTACCTTAACTAGTAAGCCGTTCTTGTCGAACATCCAGACCTTTCTCCGTGCCTCCTCTTCTGAGAGGCCACTTTCCACCATAGACATGACTATAAGATTTGCAATTCCAAGGGCGGCCTGTCAGGGAAGCACATGTTTGAAAGTCAAGCCTGGAGAATGAGGTGACACTCAGCTGCTCTGTATGTAGGGATCACATTATTGGCCGTATCTGCGCTACCTTCCCTTAGAAATCACAAGTCTCCCTGACACAAATGACTTATGAGAGATCACGATTCACACCATTTCCGCAAGCTCTAAACTCACTGTGATTGCTGTGACCATCAATAAGCACCAACATGCTGTCTTACTTTCCTGTTTTCCTTGAGACCGTCTCTGTATATAGTTCTAGCTCCCTGGAATACACTCTGTAGACCAGGCTGGCCTCAAACTCAGAGATCTACCTGCTTTCTGACTCCCAAGTGCAATGGGATTAAAGGCGTGCGTCACCACCTCTGGTCAGTCTTACTTTACAGAAGGAAACAGAATACTGGTTTTAAATTATAAAAGCTTTAAAAACTTACCTCTCCTGCTCCAAGAAATAAGATTTTGTGTTCTGAGACTGGTTTATTAATAACTTTTTGGGTCGCAAGAAGACCCGACAAAGCAACTGCAGCTGTCCCTGTGGGAAAACCCATGAGTTTTACAATGAAACAAAAGACATATTATAAACACTTAAAAAGTTGGGGGAAAATCATTTCATTTTTTATTTACCTTGAATGTCATCATTGAAAGTACAGTATTTTTCTCGATATTTTCTTAAGAACCTGAAGGCATTATGATTTCCAAAGTCTTCAAACTGGATGAGTGTGTTCCGTCCATATCTAGAAACAGTAAACCCTTTGATAACTGTGTTGAAAGCACCATGATTAGACAGACTTCCTGCTCACTAGCTCTACAATTAGTATCTGAAAGTAAGATATTATACTAGCCCAAGGCCATGACTTTCAGAGCTTGTGAAAGCCTAGAGCCAAATTGCAGACATCCTTTACTTAATGAACACGGAGGCACAAAGGGGCCTATGGCCATTCTCTGTGTAAATACTTATTAAAGGCCCAGGAGGGTGTCCAGTGCATAGGAGCACTAAATGACCCCCACAAAGCGGTTCTTTCTTGCATTTCAGAGTAGACCTTCAAAATGGATGAGCCTCCTTAAATAGCAATGACTGACAGCGCAGGAAGGTACACTGAGTAAGCACTAGGAAAGTATGGTCAGGCGAGTTCATTTTGGTGAACAGGAGTAAGAAGGGAAGGCTGTGCAGGATATATACGTGTATCCTGCACCAGAGAAGCTAAGGCAGGAAGATCACAAGTTTAAGGCCTGTCTAGAAAACACAGGGAGACCGACTCAAACAAATAAACCAAGGAAAGAAAAAGGCAGAAAAGACTGGAAAGGGAGCTGCACTGGGTCTTCATCTCAGAAATAACTAATAAGAAGAGAAAAGTTAAACAAGGTACATTCTGGTGACCCTGAATTTTCAATAGCCAGGGTATATGTTTCAGGGTTCACACTGCAGGACGAGGAGAAGCTGGCTCATGTTGGAGGAGGAAGAACTCACCAAAGCCTCCGGCTAGCAAAGGGAACTACCAGAGGTGTGCGGCATGCATGAGTGTGGGGACATGAGAAAGACAGCAGCAGCTAGAAGTCCACAAAGACTCAGGAACCATGAAACAGATGCCATGGAAAACCAGAACAAACTGGAAAGTATCAGGCAGCTAGTGCCAAGGCAGTCTGGATATTTAAGAAGACACTGCAGCACAGTGTTGTACAAGGAAGGAAAGAGAAGGAAGAAGGAACAGAGGGCAGGCTGTGGGCCGATCAGCAGTTCAGCTCGAAGTCTGTCATTATCTCTGCCTCTGGGAAGGAATCCGAGTATCTCCACGTGCCAGGAATGTAAATGCTTAGCTAGAGTTTGGAAGATGGCTCCATGGGTAAAAGTGCTTGCCCAGCAAGTGTGAAGTCCTGAGTTCAAATACCAAGAACCCTCAAAAGAGGTGGACTCAGGGCTGGAGAGATGGCTCAGTGGTTAAGAGCACCGACTGCTCTTCCAGAGGTCCTGAGTTCAATTCCCAGCACCCACATGGCAGCTTACAACTGTCTGTAATTCCTGTTCCAGGGGATCCAACACTTCACACAGACATACATGCAAACAAAAACACCAATGTACATAAAATACAAATAAATAAATTATTTAAGAAAAAGAGGTGGACTCAGTGTGAGCATAAATAATCCAATACTTTACATGGAGGCAGAAAGCAGAGGCAGGAGGGTCTCTGGGAGCCTGTGAACCGGCCACAGCATAAAAAGGGGACCATATGAGAGATTGTGTAGTAGAAAAACGAGAGACCCTGTTTTAAGGCTGAGGGTGAAGACAGACGCCAGAGGTTGTCTTCTGATCTCCACATATGCTTGCCATGGTACCAGCATGTATGTGCACACACACACACACACACACACACACACACACACACACACACACACAGAGAGAGAGAGAGAGAGAGAGAGAGAGAGAGAGAGAGAGAGAGAGAGAGCGCTAGACCACAAAGTTGAAGAATTTGGGTTCTAAGCTGTGGTAATAGAAAACCATTGAGAAATTTTCAGCAATAAAATATGTAAGGCAATACACATTTTTACAAGATTAATCCTAATGTTAGACGGGCATGAACTAGAGAGAAACCTGCCGGAGAAGGATTTAGAGGAATCCAGGAGAGGCAAGAGAAGGCTGGGGCAACAAGAGAGAGAGAGACACACTTATGAGGCATGCTGAATCTGAGGAAGCTCTGATGGAATGGCTGGTTGACGGAGGAGAGCCACAAACGGCACCAAGATTAAAGGTCTGGCAATGGGGCGAACATTACTGCCATCGTTAGCAGTTAGGAACAGAGATAGCAGGCTGTTTGCAAAGGGAGAATTCAATCTGAGATAGGATTTCTCAAGACAGGGTCCCCCAGCAGTTCGACATGCAGGGCCACACAGGTGGCTTCGTGAGTCACATGTATGGAGGACACAATTAACTGTACATGCAAGAACTGAGAGTCTAGCTCGGTCACACAGTGCTTGTCTGGTATGTTGTGAAGCCCTGAACTCATTCCCAGGACAGCAGTCCACAAGTATATGTGTGAACAGAGGATCCATTCAGGTGTAGCGCTTGCTAAGCGGCCTGCAACCTGAGTTTAACCCTCAGAAAGGTAAATGAGAGACTCCTCAAAGGTGACCTCTGACCTCCACATGCACACAAAACCACATATGCACACATCCAGAAACAAACAAATTCCACAACTGAGCCCAAATAAGATGTCAAAGCTGAAGGAGAGCTCTGGCGGAGGGGTGGGAATGAGCCTGGCCACGGAAGGCTGAGGGAGGAACGCGCTGTGAGAGCTTAGGGGAGGCGGAAGCAGACAGACTTCCAAATGTCAGGTAATCCCAGCCAGCAATGCAGAACAGAGGTCCCATCTGTGCCAGCACATGTCAGTGAGCATGAAAGAGTTCCCACAACTTAACCATTCCCTTACAAGCTTCCAGGACATAAAAGGAAAAAGCAGAATGCTGCTCCCCCCACCCCCGCAATAAGAGGTTCTTTCATATCCACTAGCTTCACAGGATACCTGTCAGTAATCGCCTTCATAAACTCATCAATCAGGTCGTCATATAGTTGGGAACGATCTCGTTTCTGATACAAGCCCATATAAAAGGGATCTTTTAATAGTGCCTATATAAGAAAGCGAAGATTATAAAGTCTTTTATTATAATATCTATTTACTTAAGCATCTAAAACGTTAATCGTTTAAGAAACTTAATAGACTTGATCTACTCTTATTTATATAAATATTAAAAGTCAAGTTTAAGACAAAGACTAACACCTAAAACGACAGGATCTCACCCCTTCAACAAACCATCTTCAAAGATGGCTGCAGTTTTTTGTTTCTTTTAGAATTGGGGAGGATGGGCGGGGGGTGCTACTCACTTTGTTATCAGTTCCCACGTCGATACACACAGGCAGGCATTTCTCGGGCTGTATTCCTGCACATGCTGTGTACAAACAGAGCTTCCCAACGGGGATCCCCATCCCATAGACACCCAGATCTCCAAGACCCAGAATTCTTTCCCCGTCAGTCACCACGACAGCCTTTGTCAGAAATAAAACAAAAAGCACATCAGAAGCTGCCAAAGTGGGGCACGGAAGAAGTTCATCCTCAAAGAGGGTGGGCTCTTCTGCTCTATTCCACTCCCACTTTCAGAAGCAGAATCGTTTCTATCTAATTCCAAACCGGACCCCATGGAGCAGGCCTGAGCTAGGACTTCTGCCTGTTAGGAGGGATTAGAGGAGAGTTCCTAGAAATGCTTCCCATCTGACTTTGTCCTGGGACCAGAAGGAGGGGACAGGGGGATCAAGTATTCTTTGCATAGATTTAAGTATTCTTTCCATAGACTGAAACATGGGAAAAGCAAATTAAAGTTCAAGATTACCAAAATAAAAAGTTTAAAAAATAAACAGCATGATCTATCAACCTACGGCAATCAAGAAAAACCTTTGCAAAGTAAAGGAGAAAACAATCTAGATTTTTAAAAAGCATATATAATATATATATTATGAATGTAAATCACATATATACATATACCTACATATAAGTGTGTAGGTTGATATTGTAAATTTAGTTATTTTACCAAATTTTTCCTAAATTATCTCAACTAATGATTTTGGAAGGATGGGGGAGGGGGAGGCAGTGTCAAATTTAGCACAAGCTGGCCTAGAATTCCCTATGTAGTGAAGGATGATCCAGTTCTACTTTCATCTTGAAAGTGCAGAGACTGTGCAAGGCTGAACTCACAATTCGTCAGCGTTTACTCTGGTAAAGGAGACATTCACAATGAAGGCAGGGAGATGACCGAGATGACCGCAGTGACAAGCACAGTGCCACTCATAGGCCTTTAAAGAAGCTGTCCAATTTGCTTCGTGAAAGAGTTACACTGACCATGGCTCGTATTTGCTACATTTTAAAACTCTTTTGACAGTGCAGTATTTGCCAAGGATCTAAATCTACCTTAGTCAAAAAAGAGAAGGACAGACAGAGATACACATAGAGAGAGAACACAACTGCCCCTCTCCCAAAGCCAACGTTCCTATGCTGTTGCCTTTCCTTTTCTGAGCCAGGCTCTCATAGGTCTGCCTGCCTTTCCCTTCTAGTGTAGGGATTACAGGATTACAGGTCTGCACCACCACACTTGGGTGAGCATTCGCTTTTCTCTACCAAGAAACTAAAGCTATGACCAAGCTCGCTGTTACACTGTGCCAATGTCTCGCTCAGAGCCAAGTACTGTCTCAGTGCTCCATCTCAGGACGATTACGACCAGCACCTCCTCAGACACAGAGCAGACATCTGCACGTACATATGTGTAAACAACTCAGAGCGACAAGGGGAACTTGTTCTTGGCAATCTAGAGTTAACTTACAAGGAAGAGAAGACATTGTGAGAAGGAGGGTGTGCTCTTAGTACCTTAACGTGGTTTTCTGGCCAGTTATCCACAATCGATCTGACATGACCTCTGTCTGAGATTGAAATAAACAACCCCCTGCAATAGGAAAATACATGACAGTTTTCTACGTTTTGTCCATGGGATAAAGACATTTTAATAGAGTGCCAAGATATGGTTTAATTTCCAAGCGCTGATTCACTGTGAACATTCCAACTCTTTCAAATGATAATTATGTTACTTATAGAATAGCTGGAACAAAGATTACTGTTAACTGATGTGATCTTTTTCCCAAAATGAAACATGTCCTTATTGCATGGTCTAACCATCAAAGTGAAAAATAAAGTAAAAATTCCTACATAGGCTACAATGAATTAGTGATACAGCAGCATGGAAAAGTCCCGCTCTGTGTTGTGATGTCTCCCGTCAGTTCTCACCTGTGATGCACACGACAAGCACATAGGAGCTTTTATGAACTAGCTGAACCATGGGGTGAGGTCTGTCTAGGCAGTACACCTTCCAAACTTTTCTCCTTTAACCTGAGTTGAGAAACACTCTTCTAATAAGAAACCACACATGTGACCAACCACTGGGTTATCTCCTAGAAATGTTTTAGATACTTTGGTAAAAGCACCATACAGGTTAGATTAAACTGGGTGGTGCACGCCTTTAACCCCAGGGGTGCATGCCTTTAATCCCAGCCCTAGAGAGGATTATAAAATGGGAGGAGACAGCTCTCAGTCACAGTCTCATTCTGAGATTCCTGGAGGCAGGATTGCCATTTTGAACTGAGGCTAAGGTAAGAGCCAGGGGCTGGGTGCTATTCTTTTCTGATCTTCAGATTGAACCTCAATTTCTGTCTTTGAGTTTATATTAATCATGCTTCAGTCTGCCAGGGAATTTCTGTCACATAAGCACAGAGGGTGCTTGCTAAGTTCAGGCTGCCAGATCTTCTTCCTCATCAGAAGCTTGTGGGGGGAGAGAGAGAAAAGAAGAGGAGAGAGAGAGAGAGAGAGAGAGAGAGAGAGAGAGAGAGAGAGAGAGAGAGAGAGAGAGAGAGAGATCTGGCATGATTCAACCTTTTAAATAATTCAACAGGTGTTTCTTATAGACTCAAATCTGAGAAAAACCTTCAGACTAGATGCAGGGGTGAGGGAGTAGCCGAGAGATGCTCTCATTCCTGGTCTAAACGCCTACAGGGATATCAGTATGTGAGCTGGGGGGGGGGGGGGAGGGGACAAAGATTAAGGTAAACAATGGATCAGACGGGATAGAAAACCTCAAATAAAAATAGTCTCAGACAGATCCAGCACATCGGTTTCCTCTCAGCAAGTCTTAACAGGTTCTTTCCCCATTAGCTGACAGGCGCCATGTGCTCACGCAAGGACTTGAGGCAATGGCACATAGAGGGACTAACTCTTCCTACTAAAATGTTTGATGGTGGTAGAACGGTCTGAAATTAAAATTCATCACAGCTAATTTTCGTTTTAAAGGGAAGACAAGTATCAGAAATTAAAGCTGATAAGTGAGGACACCAGCCCCAACCTGGCAGTCTGCCAACAGCCTTAATAGTAATTACGGTCTGGGGAGGGGAGAGAAAGGCACAGTGACTACACAACCCCTCTAATAACAGCAATTATTATTAGGAGCTAGCCAGTTCTACAAGGACAAAAGATATGAACATGTTGAACTTGTATTAATATCAGTTAGGCTTTTAATACAAATCAGAATTCTGTGAGGTGAGAAACCTTATAGGGATAAGACCACAGTAACACACAGAAATCTAATTAGATGTTACAGAATGATACTTTCTTATACAATAATCAATTATATATTTATGTGTAAAAACAAGCCTTACTTAGGTCTTCTAAAAATGTGTCCATACTGGGAGCAGGCAAGACCAACTGTTGGTGTATATACAATTGGCATCAGACTTTCAATATCATCTTGCAGTATTCTATAAAACAATTTCTCATTTCTTTCTTGTATGCCCATTATATAGATGTATCTGAAATTAAGCACACCAAATAATGTTTGAGTTAGCTTGCATCACACTGAAAAACTTTTGATTTTCAAATGTCTAAAACAGGGCCCTTCACATACATACATAAATGCACTCTCTCTCTCTCTCTCTCTCTCTCTCTCTCTCTCTCTCTCTCTCTCTCTCACACACACACACACACACACACACACGACGCACGCACGCACGCACGCACTCATGCACACACACCTTATAGCCAAACACAAATGTACTCAATTGGGAGATGATAACAAGAGATACAACAGCTAATTATTTGAACAAAGGCCTGGAAATGCTAAGGGATCAACAGGACACCCACATGTAAAGGAAGAAGCTGAAGGAAGTGGTAGGCATCCAAATGCTCACCAAACACTGAAAGCTCCACACACTGCTCTCAAGTCTAGGGACAAGGAAGCCACCAATGCTGAAGAGTTTATAATCCAGTTGTGTTTTAAGCATTATGAGGTACAAGAAGAGAAACAACACCAAGAAAACAAGGTTCGAACTACAGGCCATTCTTAACTTCTGCTTTATTTCTCTGACACAGTCTAGTAGATCACCGAGGCCCAACGTGAACACCTAACAAGCATCCTTCAAATATGTCCACTTCTTCTCCCCACATCCGATCTAAATCACTAACTAGTCTTCATACAATTTTCCTTTCTTGCTCCAACCCATTCTTTTAAAACACATTATCTGGGACCATTTCTAATTGTCTTTAAATGGACTCTAAATGCCAATAAAGTAAGGCGCAAACCCCCATGTACTTTCCAGCCTCATTTCCTCTACACTGACTTACTTCATCTGCTCACCTGATGCACCTGATGGCCCATCTCACCATCTGCTAGGGACAGTTCCTTACTCAGACCTCCTACTGTAGCTGAGGCCATTCCCCTCTCCGAGTGCACACATATACTGGACTTTTCTGTGTTCTGCCCCCACTATATGGTGTGGGAAGTTCTTCTGTATATGCATTGCTTTTATTGGTTAATGAATAAAGAAGCTGCTTTGACTATGATAGGACAGACTAGAGCTAGGCAAGAAAACTAAACTGAATGCTGGGAGAAAATTAGGCAGAGTCAGTGAGATGCCATGAAGCCACCAGAGGAGGAAGATGCAAGCTGTTAGCTGGAACCTTGCCAGTAGGCCACAAGCCTTGTGGTAAAATATAAAATAATATAAATGGGTTAAGATATAAGAGCTAGCTAGAAATACACTTACACTATTGCCTAACCAGTATTGCAATTAAAACAGACTTCTGTGTGATTAGTTTGAGAGTCGGGGCAGCCGGGGAACGAACAAATGGCCTCCTCCAACAGCTATACCCTATTATTTCTTCTGTATTCAACTTCACATTGCTTTTGCACTGTTAAGGGTGTGATCATCTGTAAAAGGGAGGGTATATGTGGAAATTACATGCAAATACTCTCATGCTGGGCTGCTTCCAGGCAGACATACAATCAAAGCTCAGTAATTTGCTCTGAAATGGACTGTATTGTTGAGCTATGGTATTTGGTAGGTTGGATGTACTAAACACACCTTCACCTTATAATAGTTTCACTGTAAAAATGGTTTGTTAGACCTCCATCTCAGGCTGAGACTTCTCTATTTCTATATTTTATTTGGTGAATATGTAAGAAAACTATATGAATGGACTATATTTTCTATATAGCTACAGGGATAGAAATGACATCAACTGATAGAAATTAAAGAGACGATTTCTCCTCACTCTAGGGAAATAATCAAAAGCAATCGGGCCATAAAATGGCAAGAGACAACAAGCGTGTTAAGAAACAGGCGACCCCTCAGGCATGCGTGCGGGGAGCTCCTCAGCCCCATCACTCCATCTTCATTTTGCTTTGGTCACTTCTGTTTGCCTCACATTGATCTGGTTCTCACCCAGGTCTCTTAAAACAAAGCGGTGACAAATGCCCCGAATTCCACACTGATCACAACCCTATCATCTTCCCTAACTACCACCATTTGCGAAGTCACGGGTACACACATCTTTCCCACTGCAAAACCCAACCAAAGTGTGTATGTCCCCGCCCGCCAATCAGACAGTCAAGTGCAGACAAACAGGCTGGACTTAACTTCAACGTGAGAAGCCTAGAACAATGCCCCCAATCCTGAACCGATGCGACACATCTCCTTCTCTGCAGAAACTAACACTGTCCGTGTAGAACAGCAGCACTACAAACGAGACCATCCCACAAGGCTCCCATACATTTGCTGTGCTTAGACAGGGTCTTACCATGTAGCCCAGGCTAGTC
Organism: Arvicola amphibius; assembly: GCF_903992535.2. Lineage (NCBI taxonomy): Eukaryota > Metazoa > Chordata > Mammalia > Rodentia > Cricetidae > Arvicola > Arvicola amphibius. The sequence goes on from NC_052051.1 coordinate 147,174,943, forward strand.
TTCAATTTATGAACCTGCTCCTCTTCTGCGCCACCACAATGCCAGGGTTGCTCTTTTTGGCCCATCTAACTTTGAGGGGCTTCACTTCATAACTGAGTGCCTCTTCCTAGCTGAACAGGCTTTCTCTGTCTGACCTTAGCCCTTCTATACTTTACCTGGGACATTCAAATCCTGTTTCATAAAGAAAACCCAAGTCACCAGGCATGAGTCCAGAGCCATCACTAGCACACCTACCCTTACCAATATCTGTATCATTATGTGCCTCTGGATCAACAGTCTTACAGCTCTGCGTTGGGCCCGAGGCCTTCCGCTGGAACCCTGCTGTAGCGGTTTCTCCTGAGTCTGCTCTGTTGACTATGAACACACTCAACTTGTTCCCCAGCCGAGAATTCTTAAACCAGTGTTCTTTATTTATGGCTCAAAGGCTTTCTTCCCCTCTTCCTTGAACTTCAGAGCAGGTTACACTTTCTTCCTACCACTCACTTCCCAATACAACTATCTATCTTTCTGTCCCATCGCATCAACGGAACTGCTTCCACAGGTCAGCCATGTTTCTATTTATTTACCCTGACAGACAGCCAGTCCTGAACTCAGACTACTCCCTGTGAGAACTTCCTTTCTCATTCTGCTGCAACTCATTAGTTGCAACCCACTTTAAATTTCAGCTCAGAGAGGAAGTTTTATCTGATTCCCTAAGCTGAGCTACATGCTCTCAGAATAGACCCCCTCATGCGCAATTTTTCTACCACAACACACACCGAAGCAGACAGAGCCCAGTCTAGCTATCGGCTGCTAAACTCCTAGAAGGCGGGCTGTATGTTACTGGGTTGGTCCCTGGACCATCATGGGAGCAAGTTAGCTATCAGCACATGCAACCTACTTATAAAAACCAGTTAGCTCCCTCAATATTTGATGTTCCATGCAACCACAAGGACCTACAGTTTCTACCAGCATGAAAGGGCTCCCCTGGATTCTTGCACTTCCAAATCTAGCAGCAGAATGTCACCCACAAAGTGAGAGAGCAGTAAAAGCCGTGGGACAGAATGTGAGCAAATTAGACGGCATCTCCCCTGACCAATGCTCTAAAATCACATGTGGACTATGACTGCAAGTAATCCTCACTGCCAAACTCTACAACAGTGAGCACTGGCAAGTGTGCCCTAAAGCGAAGAAGGCACAATCATCGTAGGAGGAGTTAACTGATGAAGAACAAATTTGATTATGAAAGTGTTCTCATGCCATAAATAATCACACCGTAATTCTAAAAATGACTGCCAACATGAAAACTAAACACCCAACCAACTCTTACTTTTCTAAAGGGCTAGTCATTTTTTTCAAGTTTCTATGGAATCGTAAGGCTTGAATATCTTGTGTCTCTATTTTGGGAGGCAAAAGTCCTTGAAGACCAAGCATTTGTCGTTCTTGTAACGTAAACGCCATCCCCTAAAAAAAAAAAAAAACAATAAAAATAAATAATTAAAATTAGTACTAACTGCAGTAGCAACAGCACCGTCCTTTAAAATACAAATTAAGTGAAAATTCTAAAAAGTAAAATACACATTCCAGAAACTTTGAAATGTTTCAAGATTGATGACATCAGGCATTGCTGGCTGCGTGGGAAGGGCTACTCTCAGAGGAGTGCTGCTGGGCACGGAGGACAGCCTAAAGCACACCTAAACATCTTGGGTTTGCCTTTCTTTCGATGCAGGGTTTCCGTGTGGCCCTGGCTGTCCTGAAACTTGCTCTACAGACCTGGCAGGCCTCTTGCTTCCCTAGTGCTAGGATTAAAGGTGTGTGCTGCCACACCTCGCTACATTTACAAACCTTAATGCGCACATCTTCTAATTAAGCACTATGACCTGCACATAGCCATTCCAGAGAAGTATCTCTAAAGAGGGAGCACAGAGGTATGTAACAGGGATCAGATCTAACAGTGCTCCTAGATCTCTTGGCTGTTACAAACTGAAGTTCATCATCTGTGCTATAAGTAATTTATGGTATATCCATACAGTGTACACCAGAGTTGCCTATCAAAGCACACTGTTAACCTATTTATGCTTAGAAAATGCACACAAAACTTCATATTATATAGATGCACGTAACGTATAAATGAAATCAACAAAATAGAACTAAAAATTAATCTATGTCAACATATTTAATTTCCAGTTTTTAGCTGTGGGATAAATTATACTAAAATGAGCCCAGCACAAATGCTTAAGTATGGATTTCTGAAAATTTTTTCCTCCATAAAAGAGGTAAGGGGTAAAAGCACTGGCCAAATGTTCAGAATCACATTTCTTAGTTCTGCAAAGTTCTGAAGGCTTACAATGATCAGGGAGCATTAGTCCTAGAAAAGCAGCTGAGCTTAGTTTCAGAGAGCTGATTGAAACTTTGTATAACACCCACAGTAAACAACAGGCTGAACAAAAAGCTGCGTAGGAAAAGGCTTAGGGAATAAGGCATCCATACGAGTGAGACATTGAAAAGCTCTGAGGTATTTGGGGAATACAACATCCAGAAAAGCCTTGAAAGAGCCAGAAGATAACTGGCAGGTTCTGAGAGCATTTATAACTCCAGATCCAGAAGGTTCTGACACCTCTGCAGGCACAGACACACACACACACACACACACACACACACACACACACACACACAGTTTGTAGGGGAAAAAAAGTAAATCCAATATATTTACAAAATGGCTACTATGAGACATTAGAAAAGATACAAAGTAGATGAATAGTATTGGCCAAAGAAACAGGAAATAGACTCAGAAAGATAAACTCAGGGAATCTTGATCTTAAGACAGGAAAAGCAGCAGAAAGAGACAAAAGCTGGCATGGCATAAGAACCACGCTGAACTGCTGCAGAGTTTCAGAGGCGGAGCAACCACCCTGCTCTGGTGGTGTGGAAAGGCCACTGGCTCTGCTTTGTTTTGCTCTGTAATGTTCCTAGGGTTTGAACCGGGTCTCCAAACTCGCCATGGTGGTCTCTTTCATCACACCATGTCACCAGCCCTGGATTAGGAATGAGGTACAGGTTAAGGAGCACATAAGATCTGGAGGCAGATGAAAACCAAGAAGGGGTCTTCTTCTTTAAGCATCTTTTAACCGCAGCTGACATGCTGAGATGTGGGAAATTCAGGGCACCTGCTATTCAGGCCTCAAACCCCTGTAAACATTACCATGCTAACCAGCTCATAGTTTTTTTTCTTATAATCGAAAAAAAATCAGATTGGCAAAATTTTTATGGCAAGTTTCTTTCTTTTTTTAAAACATGACTAACTTTTTTTTAAGATTTATTTATTTGTTATATACAGCATGTTCTTCCTGCACACCAGAAGAGGGCACCAGACCTCATTACAGATGGTTGTGAGCCACCATGTGGTTGCCGGGAATTGAACTCAGGACCTCTGGAAAAGCAGTCAGTGCTCTTAACCTCTGAGCCATCTCTCCAGCCCCCGGCAAGTTTCTTTTAAAAAACAGATCACACCTTTAATCTCAACACAGCATTCCCCAAAAGACATACTTCATAAACTCTATGGACTTATCCTCTGGCAAGCTTTCTCTAAGTACTGTCTTATCAGAATTGCATTTTTAAAATATTTCATTGTCTTAGTTAGGGTTTCTATGGCTGCAAAAAAACATCATGACCAAAAAGCAAGCTGGGGAGGAAAGGGTTCATTTGGCTTACACTTCCAGATTAGAGTCCATTATTGGAGGAAGTCAGGACAGGAACTCAAGCAGGGCTGGAACTTGGAGTCACAAGCTGATGCAGAGGTCATGGAGGGGTGCTGCTTACTAGCTTGTCCCCCATGGCTTGCTCAGCCTGCTATCTTACAGAACCCAGGACCACCAGACTAGGGGTGGCACCACCTACCATGAGCTGGGCCCTACCCCATTGATCACTAACTGAGAAAACACCTAGCTGGATCTCATAGAGATATTTCCTTAACTGAGTCTCCTTCCTCTCTGATGACTCTAGCTTGGGTCAAGTTGACACACAAAACTAGATATATTTACCCAGAGTTACATTTCATTAATGCCTTTTTATGGTGCTGAGGTCTGAACCTAGGAACATGGTAAGCATGCCCTCTACCATGGAACTATTCCCCAACCGCTACTGACACATGTCTTAACCACATGCCAGGCACTATGCAAAGCCATGTCAAAGCTTGACTCATCCCCTTAACAGAAAGCATCAGCAAGCAGGAGCTACTCTTCTGCCATTTTTTTCAGATGACATCAGGTGAGTTGCCAAGGGGTCTTACTCAGATGCCAGTGTCATACAGTAAATAGGGTGAGACCACGTCAAAACCTGAATGTTTTCTCAGGAGCACTCGGGAGGCAGAGGCAGGTGGATCTCTGAGTTTGAGGCCAGTCTGGTCTACAGAGTGAGTTCTAGGACAGGCAGGGCTACACAGAGAAACCCAGTCTCAAAACACAAAATCAACCAACCATACAAAGAAACAAAACCCAGCTGAATGAGAAGACTGGTACAGAAAAAGCAACTCTCCCCAAATGACCTTCGTTCTACAGCATAGAGCTATCAGACACAAAACTTTCACGTCTTATCGGTCTAACAGCACACCTCCACCAGGAAGATAAATCGCATTGGCATTAATGTCACTAACCTTGTTTGTTCGTGGATTCAACATGAGTGGCTTGCCTTTCTCCTTCAGGTGCAAATGACGACATGTCGAAGTACAAGGGGCGACAACGGTTCTTACCCGGGAAAACATCTTCTCTCTCACCTGGGAAAAACAAAGTGCTCGTAAGAAACACACTGCACCAAAAGCATCGCCTCATTTATTCCAAAGGCAGACATGGACGCTCACTGCACACTGGAAAATGCTTTAGTTTAAAGGGTAAACTGAGGCGGCTGACGGGGAAGGAGATACACTACTGATGTTACATTTCCTGACCTTGGCCACTGAGCTACACCCGACTGGAACTAGAATCACCCAGGAGACACACTCCGGGTGTTGGTGAGCGCATTTCCAGAATGGTTTAGTGGGAAAGACCTACCCTGAGTATGGGTGACACCAGGCACGGGCAAGGGTCCTGGACTGAATGAAAAGGGGAAAAGAGCCATCATGTCCCTCTACCCCTGTGGTCCCAGCCATGAGTTCTTGCTGCTGTCATGAACTCTGACATTTTTTTTTGGGGGGGGGGGGGGGGAAGGGGTTCAGGTTTTGATCAAAGCAACCAAAAAGTAAATATATAACAACCAGAGGTTAAGATATTCCACTTTGAATCATGTACAAAGTTGCCCTGGAAAGGGGATGCTATATGTGTAAAATGCATCTTTTGAAATTATTTTAAAAAGAAATCTATGCAGTGGTGTTAAGTGTGCCAGCAAATGCTGGAACAATCATTTAATTTATTATAAGACTCAAGGAGGACTGCAGTGGCGTTCCATATAAAGCTGGACTATACAGCTACCTAGAATGCTGAAACGTGCAGCTTCTGGTTGTCTACCTGCAGATGTTATGGACAGTCTTTTGGCTTCTCCACTTCTCTTTTCAACTTCCGGGTAAGCGGGAAGAACCTCTGCTAAGTAGAATTTCAAAGCCAAAGGACTGCTAACTAAGCAATAAAGCAAAAGGCACAGCTTGACTGTTAAGTTGGGAGCAAAGCCCCAGCCTCTGGCTGGGAGTTGCTTTACTCTGGACTCCAAATTCTAGCATGCCAGGCCTGACCCCTCCTGGAGGAGGGGGGGTCAGGACCACTCCCCCAGGGTATTTACATGAACTCCCAAAGGAGAAACACTGGGTTTTCGGGTCTGCTTGGGCTCCCTACTGTTCCGTCTTCCCGCCATGCACTCAGCCACCCCAGAGCAGCGTCATTCTTAATGAAACGATGGGCATTTTGATTTGGTTTGATTTGACCTAATTGGATTTTTTGTGCCGGTGGAGCTGTCATATTCTTATCGTTGAGCAACCAAAAACTTCCTGAAGAGCAACCATAAAATATGACTTTTAAGTAAGTGCTTGTTCCAGCTTCCACGGAAGTTACAGACAGTATGGACTTCTCAGATTGACTTCCTCTCTCAGTTTTTAGTTTCTCCTCAGCTTCCCCCGGCAGACAACACTGGAACAATGGCAATTCTCTAGAAAACTGTGCACCACATTTTAAATTTTACCATCAAACAAGACACTAGTTTCAAAGTGTCTCAAGACTATACTGTTTTATGGGCAAGCAATACTGTTTTATGACAGTGCAGGTTAGCAATCAAAGAAACGGGTGTGTTTTTCTAAAAGCAACAGGCTATGGCCTATTTGTACGTGGTCCTTGACCTAAAAGTGGTTTTCAAATTTTTTTATAGGGTCACAAAAACACATATGTGAAATAAAAACACAGAAGACAAAGAAAACACATGTGGCTCAGAGTGCCTAAACTATTTACTCATTAGTTCTTTACCTGAAAAAATGCTGCTGGCCTCTAATCCCTGCCATCTGAAGGACAGAAAATCTCCTACCCATGCTGCACCTGCACACACACCCTATGGGCCTGAAGTTAGCACTATTTCTGAATTCTTTTCTGCAAATATTTCAATCCAGAGATCAGCAAATTCAAATAAGGCTAGTTTTCTTTTTTTTTCAAGACAGGGTTTCTCTATGTAGCTTTGGAGCCTGTCCTGGAACTTGTTCTGTAGATCAGGGTGGCCTCGAATTCACAGAGATCCACCTGCCTCTGTCTTCCCAGTGCTGGCATTAAAAGCGTGTGCCACCATGACCCCAAAAGGCTACTTTTCAAAGTATTGCTGATCACATAGTCATAGACACTGAAATACTGCAGTCTACAAGTAAGTCTACTGAAGCTGTTTTCTGCCACCCACCAGACATCAGAACAAAGGTGGGATACACTGTTTCAAAGGCATTTGCATAAGGCTTGGAGCCCCACCAACACCCCCTGGAGGGTGATGCAGACGCTAGATGTAACGCAGAGCTGAAGACTGGCAACACTGTCACAGATGTCCCACCCAGCTTAGATAGCTATGGACACAAGTAACTTTAAAATAAAGCATGAAGGAGAACGCAGTGACAGAAACAGGAATGAGAGGTTTTCTACTCTTGAGGAGGGTAAAAATCAGTGCACAAAAAGGGCCAAGACAGAGATGAATCTAACCAAAAATTTTAGAGCAGGAATTTAAGCATTAAGTGTGTGCCTTAAGAAAAGCTGACAAAGAAAGCGGGATGTGCTGAGAAGGAAAAGAAGACTAAGGGAAAACTAACTAAGTCCTCACCAGCAACCTGCTCTAATCTATGGTCCACTTCTAGCCCGCAATTAGAATGTAGCTGTGATTTCTTTTAAGAAAAAAAGATGGCAAAAATCTTTAGACAGAAGCAGAGTTCTGTGTTTAGTGAAGATTGTACACATAAAACACTAATAACACAATAAACCAAGTTGCCATCATAAATAAATACATACATGCAGATCTGGAGAGCTGAAAGGGCAGAAGTGAATTTGGCTTTCAATTTTTACTTCACGCAATTTTTTGCTGTTCCTAGAATTTTTACTTATATACAACCTGAATATCCATAAAGATACCCAAATTTACTTTGGTGATCACAAAACCAGGAGATCTAAAAATCACACAGCCTAATTTCTTCAGATTTACATTTAACTTCCATTTACATGTTGGAAACTTAAGACACAATATCAAGGGACTAGAGGGTTCTGTTTCCCCTGCCATACAGCTCCCCATTCCTCTAGAAACAAGTACTAGAACTTATTTCCGGACCTAGTAAGTGATCTACTGCCTACAGAACAAGGAAGGAACAAAACTATTTATGTGTAAAGAGAAAGCTTTTTACTCTCCTTCCAAATTTCAGTCACCAATTCTGCAAGCTCAGCACCTCCCTCCTATGAGTTACAGCAACCACCTGACCAGAACACCGGGCTCACTCCACACATCGGAACAGCAGACAGCAAGAATGCCCTGATTCCCCTCAGCTGCGACACTACCCAGACGGTGTTAGACCAATAGGTTAAGGACCCACACTCACCGGACTGGCCTTGCTCTGGTTGCCGACTCTAAGTAATAGATTGTCACCTATACTTCTCATCAAGCAGCTTCCTCATGGGCGTGACAGTTTGCTAGAATGGGTCACAGTACTTAGAGAAAGATTTACTGTATTTACTGTTCAATTGCAAAAGATATAGAAAGGACGCAGATGACCTACAGATAGAGAGATATGCTGGGCAAAGTGCGAGGGAACGGGGTACACTGCCTCCCCTGCTCTTCCGCGTGATTAGCAACCCAGAAGCACATGAACTCCTCTAATTCTGGAGGCTTTATAGAGCTTAATGTCCAGTCCCACCCTTCCCAGAGCTCACGGGTGAGGCCGAGCCTCCAGTCCTCTGGTCCCTGCAGTGCCCAGCCCCATCCTGCAGCTATCCAGGAGCTTTACCCAGTTACCTCCTTAGCAAAGACTGATCAAAAAGTCTTATCAAGAACAAATGACATTCCTATTACTCAAGAAACTCTGAAACTTGTAGCTCTCAGCAAAGAACAGGACAAAGACCAAATACATTTCATATTCATAGAAAAATGTAACTATGAGCCTGATTTTTTTGTTTTGTTTTGTTTTGTTTTTCGAGACAGGGTTTCTCTGTGGCTTTGGAGCCTGTCCTGGAACTAGCTCTGTAGACCAGGCTGGCCTCAACTTCACAGAGATCCACCTGCCTCTGCCTCCCGAGTGCTGGGATTAAAGGCGTGCGCCACCATCGCCCGGCTGAGCCTGATATTTTTTCCTTACTTTTGGTCTTTATAAAAAAAAGACTCTGTCATCCTATACATGTATATAATATGTATAGAATACATTCCCATAACATGCACACAACCCTTCCTCCTCCCATCCTGTGGCAGTCTCTTGACCTGTTGGATTTATTCCCCACTATCAAGTCTTCTGGGTAGGAGTTTGTTTTGTTTGGTAATCCTTTTCCCCATGGGGGTGGGAGGTAGGGATGCATTCCATAGCCCCAAATCAAGTAAATCTTCCTGCCTCAGCATCTGAGTCATGGGACTACAGGAATGAACCCCCACACCTAGCTCCTTGAGAAGCCTGTGTAAAGCAGAAGATTACAGCTACTTAGACTAACTCCATAGCCCTAACGTTAACTATGCTCTCATTAGTGGATTTCCAGACTTAAGCAGATTTTCCTTGAATCACACCTACAGTTCCACCTACCTTAAACTTCTTAATTTGTTAAAAGCCATGAAAGCTCAGTGACAGGAACTGGCATGTGGTATTTCACCCAGCTTAGCAGCTGCTCCCTGGGCTCCTGCTCTGCTCTTCCTTTCATGTTTCAAAGTACGGCCCTTGAAACTTTCATTCGGTTTTTTCCTTCAGTTTTTTAATGCAGTTATTTCTTTCCTCTCTAAATCCCATATTTCCAACTAAAACTACTAATGAAACAACTCTATCCTAAATTCTCATAGCTCTTTAGCGATCCCTTCCTTTCTCTTTTTGAGACAAACCTCGTATCTCAGGCCTTGAGCCTCCCATCTTCCTGCCTCCACTGTGCAGCCACGCGCCACTGTGCAGCCGCGCACCACTACCTGGCTAGTTCTCCTGCAGAGCTAGACAGCAATCCCAGGGCATTGTGCACACTAGGCAAGCACTCTCTCAACTAAACCACATCCCCAGCCCTACTTACCTATGTCTCATTGGCATTGTTTTCCACTTTATTTGTCTATATTTCTATCTGAACTTGTTCAAATAATTTAAAATTCTGGTTTCATTATATATTTCAAAGACCTTTCCAAGACCTTCTAAATCCCTCTAATGTCTTTGGTGCTCATGTATAAATTTTCGTTTCTTTCATGGCGTAATTTTTATCTGAGGTAATTTTCTTTCAGAAACAGTGGAGATCTTTGACAGTGGGCCCTGACATGTTTTATGCTCTCCAGAAGCCAACTTTTGGAGGCCACTGAGAGTTTGCTTCAGTGAGATCCAGGGTTTATGGCCTAAAACCAAGTCTTAAATTAGTTCATATTCTAAATGGATGCATATCTCCAAACCCAGATTCAGGTGAGAGGTCTATGATCATACTTAGGATGTGGGGTGACTAGCTTGACATACCTCCATCCTAGGCAGGACAGACTCTCCAGTCCCGCCTATGGGAAGGTCACTGCTCTCCTACTTCTCACTCAGTACATAAAATTCTGGCTCCTAAGGGTAAATGGGGCCTAGGAAAACAATTTCCAGCTCCTGCAGAGCAATAAATACTTCACTTGTCCTTAATTCCCTGCCTACCCAGGAGTCTTCAACTACAGGCCACTGCGGGGAGGGCCTTTCTTCATTCCTGCACGTGAAGATTTCAAACTTGCCTCTGTGTTCGTTTCTACTTCTTTAACCTCACTGTGAAGGAAGGGGAGGGTGTTTCTATCTGCACGAACGTCTGTGTACCATGCCTAAGGAAGCCAAACACGGGTGTCAGATCCCGTGGAACCAGAGTTACAGATGGCTGTTGGCCGCCATGTGGCTATTGGCAACCACACCCCAATCTGTGCAAGGACAAGTGCTCTTAACTGCTGTACCATCTCCCCAGCCCCTACCATGCAGTACCCTTTATATTCTACCATCCCTGAAGTCCACAGCTCTCCTTTGCAGTGCCCTACTCCCAAGTTTCTCGGATCCTGGTTCTCTGCTGGCATGGCCACTGCCACTCTCCCTGTCCCCTTTCAAGAGTAAGCAACAATAGAAAGGAGTTGAACTCTGAGGCCGTGGAACTCTCTGGGTGTTGTTTACAAACAGGGCTTCGAGTGTACTTCCAACAGGAACTTCAACTGTAGAGTCACTGCATGCCCTGGGGACAGAAATGAGATGGATACCATCTGGAAAGGTTATCTACTGGAGACCAGCGCCGCCATCAACACTATTCAGAAGAGGAGAGGTCATGACTTGAGGTAATGAGTCAACTTGGCAGTTACAGACCTGAACTTGAATCTGGAATCAAATCATTACCAGTTTAGAAAGAGATTCCAAATGGTCTTTGGATTGGCACGGGGGTTAGTCAGGTTTTCACTGGCCTGTGACCACCTAAGGAGAGACTTGGACAGTATAGCAGTATTATTCATAATAATAAATGTATACTTTATTATGTTATTACTTATGACCTTCCCTTTTTGGCAGTTAAATCCTATCTTTTAGGACAGGACAGGGACAGTGGGCTTTGGAGGGTACTTCTGATGTGGTCTTAAAGGTACTGTTTTGTTATGCTCCAAAGGCTGGTCTTGAAGTCACTAATTAGAACAGGCTGCCCTCAATATTACATACAGCAGCCCTCCTGCCTTACAAACAGCAGCATTCGCAGTTGGTTTTAGAAAGGTTCTTAACTTAGAAGTTGGCAATTTCCTCTCTGGTCCCAAATACTCTCTACATATACACTTACAAAAAACAAAACGAAACAATGAGTACAGTGCTTGCTTCACAACCATTAGGACCTGAGTTTAATCCTTAACACCCACACATAAAAAGCCAGTTACGTGGGTGTAACCGCAGAGCTGAGGGTGGGGGGTATTGAGATGGGCAAATCGTGCCAGCCAGTCTAGACAAAGGTCATCTCTAAGCTTAGTGAGAGAGCCTGTCTCTGAAGAAGACAGCTGAGGACATCCGTGACTTCTGCATTAAGTGCACACAGGTGCAGCACACACAAAAGGAAAGGCAAACCCAAGTGACAAACTTACAGAACGGTGGCGTATATGATGGCGTATATGCACACACAGCATCATAATCTTGTCACAGGCTTCACTGCCAGACTTGAAGGTTTTTCCAAGACAAAAGAGAGACCTAAGGGCAAGCTATACAGCCAAACTGCCCGGACTTAAACCCTTGTTTCCCCACTTGCTGGATCAACTAATTCACAGTTAAGTCACACCCTCGCTGAGTTTCAGTTCTCGTAGCTCACAGCAAGAACTACTCAGAGGGCTTTCTATGCTCCCTCAAGCTTTAAATTCAAACAGCTTAAATTTAAATCAGACTCCAAATGCTTACTGCAGGCTGTACAAATGCTTCTGATACAGCACTTCTGCTGCTGGCTACCATGGCCAGAAGCTGATGGTCAGAACCTGCATTCTAAACACGCACCTGGGAGTTTCTGCATCAACATTTTTTAATGATTAAATTTAGAGGCTATGAGGGTAATCGAGATTAACACTTAAAATACTTCCTTCTCTAGGTTGAGAAGGAGACCATGAACAATAGCACAGAGATCCAGATGACAGAAAATACTCTACAATATCTACAGAAATAATATGTTCTTCGCTTTGAAATTTGTAAACATTGATCAGCTTCAGCTGTATAAGCAAAATGATCACCTTCAAATAAACTAGTTAATGTTCCATAAAATAATTAAATTTTATTAAACCAAAAATAACTTTGAACCCACCTTTTTCCCCTAAGATTAACAGATCTTAGTGGAGTTTTGTGTGTGTGTCAAAATATAACCAGTTTGCTTCAAGTTCAATGAGTTATAATTTCAGTTTAACACAATATAATATTTAGTATAGGTAAGAATTTTAAAAATGAATTAAATACAAATTAGGCATAATAGCATCACAAAAGCTTTTAATTTAAAAACTACCACCTCCAAAATGAGCAGGGTATGGAGGCTTGGGTGTGCATTTGGAATCAAGGCAGGAGAATTCCAAATTCCACGTCAGCTGGGGCTATGTTGGACCCTTTCTAAAAACCAGCCAACCAAATAAAAGCACAACAACCCTGAAATGGTGAGCCCTTTATGACTCTGAAATGTACTTTCAAAAGTACACTGAATTCCTTAGAAGGATGTGACTCAGCTGCTTCTTCATTAGCAACTTTTGAGGAGAATGAATGAAAATCTAATTAAAGCAAGGTCCAACAAGCTTGAGACCATAAAGCAGCATAGCAGCGTTTCTAGCCAGCTAACTTCCAAGCTTTCATAGCAGCACAAAAAGAGCCAGTTTCAGCTTATAATCAATGCTCCAGGCTGACTCCTTAAAATCCAGTATTCAAAAAGTTAAACTGTTGTATTTTTGGAAACCGTGTAGCAGATGTATAACCAGCTAACTGCAGCGGTTATACACAAGATACATTGATTTTTTTTTAATTTATTCAGGGGATGCGACCGACAGTTTCTTCTCTAACTTCCAGAATATTTGGAAACTACAAATAAAACTTTGCATTACTTCGTTATCGCTTAACAACATAAACAAAGCTTAAGGAGTATGCACCGTTAAGTGAAGAAGAGCTATGACCATAGCTTGAATTTGAATCCATTCCCTCGCTTACTTAAAGACCCAGGTCTTGAAATAGTTACTTAACCTTCCAAGGCATTTACTGGGCGATAAGAGCACTAACCTGAAAGGGTTATTCTGGGGTAACCTGTTCAGAGAACAGCGCCCAGCCCATTTCTAACAACAGTGCTGCTACTGTTACCAACAATGCCTACACCAACAGAAATAACAACGTTATTAACTGCTTTGCTTAAAGTGACTGCCACAAGCATTTAAGAGGATAATTCCAGTGATCCAGCGTTACTAGGGGTGCACTTCTGTTGAGGTCAGCTATTTTGATCATGCTTATCACCACAAGCAACACACATTTTCTAGAATGATCATTAGTCCCCTCCAAAATAAGGTCGAACCTAAAGCCACAAACGCAACACCACACTCTGGGTTGGTTGTGAAGAGAGTCAGAGTCTTCGGCCAACCCCGGTGCACAGGTGCCATTACAGATGAATGGACGGAACCACGCCAATCTTAGAACTTTCTAGCTTGCAACAACTCTTTCTTTTAAAATGAGGAACACACACACAGCCTAACTCCTGTGTCTCCCTGAGCTCTGTAGAGAAAGAAAATCTTGCCAAAGGGGTTTCGAACCACAAAGTATGTCTTTCCCCCAGCGCAGGAGGAAAAAGAGACCGGGATGCTCGAGATCCAGAAGCCACCAAGCTGGATTCCTGGGAGGAAAGCGGGGTGTCCTGGCACCAGCGAGCCGGACCCCAACAGAGTACGGCGCCCCTCCCTCCGCCCGGCTACCCACCCGCCAGGAGGGCCGCACGCGCGGCTCCCGGGGCGGAAAGGCCCGCGCCCACCCCGCCCCACACCAGGCCGCCCGCTCCGCGCCTTACCGGATCCTGGCTCGCGCCAGGTGGTGCTGCAGGCAGAGAGGCCGCGGCGCTACAGACCGTGATGCTCGACCCTGGCGCCGCCCCGCCCGGCCTCCCGTAAGCTCCCGGCAGCCGGCGCCAGCTCCGGCTTGCTCTGCCGGGGGGACCGCCCCACACGCGCAGAGGTAGCGGAGAAAGAGGCGCGGGCCAGTGCCGGGCGAACGGACAGGCACACGGGCCAATGCGAGTACTGGATCTGGCGCGGGGCGGGGCTCCGGCCTAGTCCCACCCCCCCGGCTCGGTTCCTCCGGGCGGCACCTTCCTGCGCCGGGTTCCTGGGTGTTAACTGTTGTGAGGTGGCGCGCACCGGTTCCTGGGCGGCCCCGACGGCGGGAGGAGGGATGTGCTTCGGGAGAGCAGGGTGGTACCCGGTTCCATGAGGACGCGGAGGGTGGCTTATGCCGGCCACCGGCCAGGCACTCCGGATGGGCAGGGAGTCGGCGGCCACCGCAGGGCGTTCACGCGAGAAGACGCTGTGCGCAGGCGCGGCGCGTGGTCTGCGGGTACCAAATCTCCTAGTCCACCCGACACGAGGAAATTATGATGTGGGTTCTCGTGGAGGAGGGAAGAGATGAGCAACTCAGGAGAATGGCGAGTAGGGAGCACAAGAAACGCGAGCTCTGGCTGGCGCTTTGATGGTGGTGTATTTTTCTGAGCTGTATTTATTGGCGTATATAGGTCTGCAAAATTCTGTGCCGTCCTGCATGGCTGCTGGCCCAGTTACTGACCTACCGGGAATTTACTCATCATTAGTGCTACCACCGTCACCATGAATTCAGTGTTCTTGGGAAAGCGCTGAAACTCTTCGTATCCTGGAAAGCAGCAAGGAACACACACACACACTTTCCTGCATCTGTTCCCGCCCACAGCTAGGATTTTGGACGATATTTTCAGAAGCTATAATCGCTAGAAATTATTCACTATAATGGAATCTTTATACTCTTAAGGGATAAAAATAGTAATGTTTAAAAGATAAAAGGGTAAATAAGAGGCAACAAAGAGATGATTTTAAACAATTTTAAAGACGATAGGAAAACTTTGAGAAACCAGTGAGAGAAAAGTAAATTGTTCCCCTCAAAGGCAGGCAGTTCCACAGCCCTAAACACTGAAGGGTGGGACACTTGAGGGAAAACTACAGTTAGCCGACAAATAATAGGTATGGCTGTTACAGTCACCACCGCAGTAAAGAGGAACTATAAATAAGTGTGGCCTGGCATAACCCTGCCTGCCAGAAACTCAAGGTGTGGCAAGCTGGATGAAAGACGCTGCAAAGAGCAGGTGTCATGGATTCTTCATCAGTGAAGCTCTGTTGTCCTTGAAAGCTTGCCCTTGTTTGCATTATTCCAGGTGGAAGGGTTGCAAAGAGCCATCGAGGTGGGATTTAGTTTGCTTGAGGTCAATAGAGTCCTCATTAAATGCAGTATCTGCTAATGTCAAGAAGACAGGCACCCATTTGCCTGATTACTGATTTGTAGATTCTCCCAGTGAAAAGTAAACACGTCGTTATTAGAAAAAAACGAGCTCGTGTTTGTGCTGCTGCTCCTCTTCCTACTGTTGTTCTCCCCCTGCTTCCCTCACACACACACACACGCACACACACACACACACACACGCACGCACAGAGTCACCAGTGAATACTTCAGGCCTGGTTTTAAAATGTGTGTCAGCCACCTATGGTTCCATGACATGTCTCTGTGTCCTGAGATGATGGGCGAGGATGAAGGCTGATCCCTGAGCACCGAGAGTGTGAGGAGCTGTGCTTTCACTCCTATTGCACACAGGTGCATATGGGAAAAGCAAACATGGCAACTCGGCTGTGCGCCTTTTGAGAAAGCACAGGAGAAAGCCTGATGTTTCTGCAAAATATGGGTAATCGCTAATGGTGACTTAATGCTTAAAATCCTCATTTCTGCTTTTTGTACTCAAGAATTACATCAAAAGCTTTAACTCCTGAAATAGTAAAGTGGTCATTGCTTTGCAACTGACCAAGAGTGAAACAAATACACAAGCTTTAGAAAATTCTGTACTCTTCTGAATTTACTGATTAGCAAGTGCCTAATCTGTTCAGAATTGCTAGGATCAAGCAATTTCGTCTTCAAATGGTACTATTTTTGATTCAATAGTAGTTATAGCAAGACAACAATATACCTTTTTAATATTTGTATTTATTTGTGAATCTGGAAAGCATGGGCACACATGCATATGGAAGGCAGAGGGCAACCCATGGGGGAGTCAGTTTTTACCTTCCACAATGGGGAATTGAACTCAAGGAATTAGGTTTTGCAGCAAGTGCCTTTACCTACTGAGCCATCTCTCCAGCCCTCATTAGTTAATACTTAAAAGGCAGAAGATTATTCAGTCTGGAGAGAACTAGAATATTAATATTTAAAAGGCCAAAGGAATCATAGTCCTTCTTTTACTTTTCATTCAAGACAAGGATCTCACAGGGATGCCCAGGCTGGCCTTGAACTCACTGTTGTGTGGCAATTTCCTCTGAGATACACCCTTCCATGTTAGAGAGAAGCTCTGTCAAAATGTGCTGGTCTAAAGCAGTGGTTCTCAACCTGTGGGTCATGACCCCTTTAACAAATCTCTAGCTCCAAAAATACTTGCATTATACTTTTTACAGTAGCAAAAATATAGTTATGAAGTAGCAATGAAAATAATTTTAGGGTTGAGGATCACCCTAAAATGTATTAAAGGGTCTTAGCATTAGAAAGGTTGAGAACCACTGTTCTAAAGGGAGGCAAAATATCCTGTCCTGCAGGGAAGCTCATTAAAACCAGGAAATAAACAACTCAAAAGGCTCAGGAAATCTCTAAAGCAGAATAGCTACACTAGGTCCTTTCCTCCCCAAGTATATATAAGCAGTAAAGACTGCTGAGAGAAACTCTCAGATAAGCCCATCTGACTAGAAAACTCTCCAATAAACTTGACTGCTTAGAAGAGCCTCAGACCAACTGAGCTGCCTGAAAAAAAAAATTCCTCCAACCTGTTGGGCTACCTGCAGGTTTTGTGGTATACCCCAGGTCTCCAGCTGTCATGACTTGTCATTTTTGCTGGTTGGGCTTGTGGTGACTCAACTCTCTGAGTCATTCTGTGCCTGTAGTAACCCTTCACTTATACTCTTGTAAGTAACCCTAATAAAACTCATAGGTTCACCAAGATGGATTTGGTAGTATCAGCAGTGGCATGAATGAGAATCGTCCCCATAGGCTCATAGATCTGAATGCATGGTTACCAGGGAGTAGTACTGTTTGAAAGGATTAGGAGATGTGGCCTTGTTGGAGGAAGTGTGACACTGGGGGGTGGGTTTTGAGATTTCAAAATCCCATTCCAAGTCCCGAGTCTCTCTTTCTACCTGCTGCCCGTAGATTCAAATGTAGAACTCCAGCACCATGTCTGCCTGCATGGTACCATGGTCCCTGCAATGATGAAAATGAAGTAAACCTCTGAAACTGTAAGCAAGTTCCAATTAAAGGCTTTCTTTTATAAGTTGCCTTGGTTATGGTGTCTCTTCACAGCAAGAGAAAAGTAACCAAGCAGAAGTGTGGATTTCGTGGTATCCTTACTTAGGTCAGTCGTGAGTTCTCTGTCTGGAGTAAGTAGACATTTGTGCACGTCTAGAAACAGTGTCGCATGCACCTCCCCTGAAGCCAGTATAGAATTCTAAAAATATTAATTAATTAAAAAGCCTGCTGCCTGGCACAGTGGGTCAGAGGCACACAGAACAAAGCATGGTTATTATTATGATTATTATATTCCTGCTACAAATAACTCGAATAGCCTCAATTTTATCTAGTATTATGATATATTCTATGGAAAGAATGATAATTATGGTGATAGGAGCAAGATTTTTTTTGTACATTTAATCAGTGACTGTTAGAAATGTTTTTTTTTAGATCTAAAACCAGAAAATCTTATTATAATTGATTTATACAAATAGAGTATTATTTTTTAAAATAAGAAATTTAGAAGTAGGGTTTAAGGCTGCATATGGCTTAATCACTTTTTGAACGGTCCCTAAAAGAATGAAAGATTTTTTCCAATGGAGGAGATTCCTTGGTAGAGCTAGATGCTGTTTACCCTGGACCAGAAAGAAGCATGGTTCAACTCTAAGCAGAGTGTAGATGGAGATCCCATCACACATGTCCTAGGAAAGAGTCATTTGGATTCCTGTGTGTCTGAACGTTGGGGTACGTGTGCAAATTTTCCTGGAACATGCTTTGATTGAGAGGTTTTCTTTTTTGATTGAGAGGTTTTCTTTTAATTGCCTGCTTGCTTATGACCAAAGGAAAGGGCATACTTTGGGAGTTTAGATATTTAAGTTCAGACGCCCTCTCTCCCATGCAGTTTTTAAAACTGGCACCTAGAGTACCTCTTTGTCTTGGAGGTAGGTGTGGCTACACTTTTCCTACATATCCCCAAAGGGCATTGGCAGCAGGAATTGGGTAAATCCTTCACGGAAATACAAATGCAAACGCAGAATTCTCACTTAGGCTCCCCACCTGACACATGGGTGGTATTTAGTAAATAGTAATTACTAACTATTATTTCATCAGGCAGTTCATTTTTGCTACACATTGCTTTTTAAACCTCATTTACATATTAAAACTAGTTCACTAACTTGGTAAACACTATGAGGTTGGCATAGCTATTATTGTAGTTTGCTTATGGGAAAACTGGAAACTTGAAGAGTACCATGAATAGGAGAAAAGAGGGCACAAACTATACTGTAAAGCATTGGTTTTAGTATTTTTATAATTTAGTAATTTATAGTAAACATGTAATTCCATGTGTCAAACCCAGAAAGCATTTGGTGTATTTACCCCCTTCCCTACCTGGGAAGGCCCCGCTCATCCTCAACAAGTACAGAAGAGAGTTCTATACTTTGTTAGAGAAATTAAATTTTCTGGGCCCCACCCTGTACCTACTGAGTAAGAAACCAAGTCTGGGGACAGAACCCCGGGCTCCAGGCATGCCAGATAAGCCATCTACCACAGAGCTCCTGCCCTGGCAGGTAAGTGGAGTACAAGCTCAAGTTCGCTTTGTATCCATCAGGTACCATTTTCTGCTCGGAAGAGCTAAGTGGGAAAGAGTCATTATAAACACAGTCCTTCCCTCAAGGCGTTCCTGACATAACACAAAGAGAAAGCATTTACTCATGATGGAGGAGAGTTATCTGTCTATGTTTCTTTCATTGGTTAATTAATAAAGAAAACTGCCTTGGCCCTTTAAGAACAGAAAATTAGGTAGGTGGAGTAGACAGAACAGAATTGTGGGAACAAGGAAGTAGAGTTGGGGAGACGCTTCAGGCATTCGCCATAGTGAGTCTCCATGCTGCTCCTCTCCGAGATGGACGCAGGTTAAGATCTCTCCTGGTAAGCCACACCTCGTGGTGCTACCCAGATTACTAAATATGGGTTAAAGGAAGATGTGAGAATTAACCAATAAGAGGCTGAAACTATGGGCCAGGCAGTGTTTTAAAAGAATACAGTTTCCGTGTAATTATTTCGGGTGTAAAGCTAGCCGGCGGCGGGTGGCGGGACGCAGCCCCGCCGCTTCACACTACATACTCACGCAGGCATCCCGAGACAGTGTGTTGTTGAATGCATCTTCTCATATGCATATTATAAAGAGCAGTGTGGTGAGAAATATTTGCAGGAGACTTATAGGATGGCAGTGTTGCACTCTGGGGAAAATGGAGACGGACAAAATGACATTGTCAAGGTTGGTTGACATTTTTATGAGGGATTATTATACTTGAATTTCTCCTTTTGTGTGTAATTGAATATTTTATTTTGAACAGGTGTTTTCATAAGGTGAAGAGAAAGTTCCAAGTGCGTCCGTCGTTGTTCAAACAGGGCTAACCTGAGAAAGCTCTGTGGGGACACGGCACGAGGGTGAGCCTCGATCACTAGATTCCTTATACGGCGTCCTGTCTGCTAAGGCTCCCCAGAATGTTATAGACAATCCTCAAGTCCAGATGTTTCAAAAACCTTTGGTAGTTTAGGAGTCTGTGACAATCAGAATGTGTCACAAGGTTCTCTGTAGTCCTTGTTTTCCCAGCATAATCTAAATAGTCACACATTTCTCTTCAGAAACGTGAGTGTTCGGTTGGTGAGAGGCCTCAGTAGGTAAAGCACTTGCTACCCCAGCTGACGACCTGTGCTCAGTTGCTGGGACCCACATGGTGGAAAGAGAGCATGGATTACCCCAAATTGTCCTCTGACATACGCATGAGCACTGTGGCATGCTCCCATGCGCGCGCGCACACACACACACACACACCCCACACAAACACAATAAATACATGTAATAAAAATTATTAAAAATATGAATGCATTTCTGAGTCACAGGCCCAGATCCCACTGTGAATATTGCATAACATGCACGACACACACACATTATAATATTTTTTTCTGTATCCAGCAGTTCCCAAATCCTCAATCCCAAGGCCTTGTCTATTAGTTTGATTAAAAAAAAAAAAAAAAGAATTTTCTCCCAGTGCTAGTAAGCGAGAAAAGGCTATGAGCAATTTTTCCTATTTATTAAGATGAAGCAGACAATATATTATATTTTAATTGCTTCTTTGCTTAGTGTTTATGTGCATGTGCACAGGTAGAAGTCAGAGGAAGACTGAGTCCAAGACTGCACTATCTTGCCAGCCCCAGACTGTCTGTTATAAGGCTTTAAAGGCTAAGTTTACTGAGAATGAGAATCAATTATTTTGACATCTTACATGTTTTTCCAAGGGCAGAAATACCCTAGCTCATTGAGTTATAAAATTTAGCGTCAATACTACGATGCTAGATGTCAGTACTGTGGTGTTAGTCTTTTTTTTTTTTTTTTTTTTTTTTTGGTTTTTCGAGACAGGGTGTGGTGTTAGTCTTAATGGGGTTCACTGAAAGGAGATGGAAAAGAAGCTTGTGGTGGCCAAAATCATTCCGTAGCTCATGATGGTCGATGGTTACACAGGTGTGGACTTCCTGAAATGTGTCTCCTGTACACACCTCTGTGCATGACTTTTATATCTATACCCCGATATTTACATAAGATGACTCACATTAATGAACTTTTTCTTGTAGAATAAGCTAAGCTCCCTTTGGTACTCTGGTGTAGATGTCCTGTCTTCCTTACCTGTTTCCTCATTGTACTCTGTTGGTCCCTCCAATAGAATGGAGAGAGCACTCTTGGCATGTTCATAGCTAACGGGAGTGCAATTCACCTGGCCTTGTCAGAGTTCTCAAATGACCTTGCAGGCAAATACAGTTAACACTGGGCCCAGAAAAAAAGGCACAGGTTCCTCTTGTAAGAATCATGGATTACGAGACGCTAGGGTAAGGAGAAAAGGTGGCAAGACCCAAATCAACAGGAAGCCTGAAGGAGGAAACCAGTGTGAGATTGGCCGTTGATCAAACAGAAAAGGCTGTAGGTCCTGCTCAGTGAGTGTGAGCTCTGAACTGTTGTAGGTTAGCCAGCTACCCACAGCTGATTACATATCTGGTCACGTGATTCCCTGTAAAACTTTTCTTTTTTCTTTTTCTCTCACTCTCTCTCTCTGGTGTTTTTTTTTTGTTGTTGTTGTTGTTGTTGTTGTTGTTGTTGTTGTTGTTTTTTGTTTTTGTTTTTTGACAGGGTTTCTCTGTAGCTTTGGAACCTGTCCTGGAACTAGCTTTTGTAGACCAGGTTGGCCTCAAAGTCACAAAAATCTGCCTGCCTGTGCCTACTGAGTGCTGGGATTAAAGGCGTGTGCCACCACCGCCCGGCCCCTGTAAAACTTTTCAATCAGCAAAGTTTAAAGTGGAAGACCTGTATGACAAGAACTTCAAATCTTTGAAGAAAGAAATTGAAGAAGAGATCAGAAGACGGAAAGATCTCCTATGCTCGTGGATCAGTAGAAACAACACAGTAAAAAAAAAAATCAATGCATTCCTCATTAAAATCCCAGCAGAATTCTTTACAGACTTTAAAAAGCAATACTCAAAACCATATGAAAAACAAAAAAACCAAGGATAGCTAAACAATCCTAAACAATAAAAGATTTCAAACTCTACTACAGAGCTATACTAATAAAAAAACCTCGTGCTATTGGCATAAAAACAGGCAGGTGGAATAATAGAATCAAATCAAAGACCCAGGCATAAATCTACACACTATGGTCACTGATTTTCAACAAAGAAGTCAAAATTATACAATGAAAAAAGACAGGATCTTTAGCAAATGGTGCTGGTCCAACTGGATGTCAGCATGTAGAAGAATGCAAATAGAGCCATATCATCGCCCTGCACAAAACTCCAGTCCATGAAGCTCAAAGGCCTCAACATAAATCTAGATACACTGAACCCGACAGAAGAGCAAGTGGGAAATAATCTCAAACGCATTGGCACAGGAGACAACTTCCTGAACAGTGTACCAATAGCACAGGCACTAAGACTGACAATTAATAAATGGGGCTTCATGAAATTGAAACGTTTCTGTAAGGCAAAAGGACACCATTAATAGGACACAAAAGCAGCCTATGGAATGGGAAAAGATCTTCATCAACCCTATATCCAACAAAGGGCTGATATCCAAAATTTATAAGAACTCAAGAAACTAGATATCAACAAGCCAAATAATCCAGCTAAAAATGGGGTACAGATCTAAACAGAGAATTCTCAACAGAAGAATATCAGATGGCCAAGAAACATTTAAGGAGACCATCAGGGAAATGCAAATCAAAACGACTCAGAGATTCCATCTTACACCTGTCAGAGTCGCCAAAAACACAAGTGACAACTCATGCTGGAGAGAATGTGGAGCAAGGGGAACACTCCTCCATTGCTGGTAGGAGTGCAAACTTGTACAATCACTTTGGAAGTCAGTGTGGTGGTTTCTCAGAAAACTGGGAATCAATCTACCTCAAGACCCAGCTATACCACTCCTGGGCATATACCCAAAGGACACTCAATCATACCACAAGGACACTTGTTCAACTATGTTCATAGCAGCTTTATTTGTAACAACAAGAACCTGGAAACAATTTAGATGTCCTGCATCCAAGGAATGGATAAAGAAAAAGTGGTACATTTACACACTGGAGTATTATTTAGCTGTTAAAAAACAAGGACTCCTGTTGTAGAAGGCCTCTTGTTCATTCCCAGCTGCCCAGACTTGGAATAACCATGCAGAAACTGTATTATTAAATCACTGCTTGGCCTATTAGCTCTAGCTTCTTATTGGCTAACTCTTACATCTTAATTTAACCCATTTCTATTAATCTATGTATTGCCATTTGGCTATGGCTTATTATAAGGTTCAGGCTTGTCTGTTCCTGGTGGCTACCTGGAGTCTCATGGCTCCACCTTCTTTCTCCCAGCATTCAGTTTAGTTTTCCCTGCCTATCTCTATTCTGCCATGTGCAGGCCCAAGACAGTTTCTTTATTCACTAACCAATAAAAGCAACACATAGACAGAAGGACTTCCCACACCAGACATCAGGAAATTTGAAGGCAAATGGATGGAACTAGAAAAATATCCTGAGAGAGGTGACCCAGACTGAGAAAGACAAACATGGTACGTACTCACTCGTAAGTGGTTATTAGCTGTAAGATAAAGGATAACTATGCAACAAATTACAGACCCAGAGAGACTAGGTAACAAGGAGGGCTCACAGGGGAATGCCCAGGTCTCCCTGGGAAGGGGAAATAGAGGAGAGATTTTGCGAGTGGACTGAGTGTGGGTGGCGATGGAGGCATGAGTGGTCAGGCTGTGGAAGGCAAGAGGGAGAGCACTGCAGAAGAGGGGAGAGAGGATTGTAGCAGCCAGAGGGGCCAAGGACACCACATGAAAACTCACTGAGGGGCTGGAGAGATGGCTCAGCGGTTAAGAGCACCGCCTGCTCTTCCAAAGGTCCTGAGTTCAATTCCCAGCAACCACATGGTGGCTCACAACCATCCGTAATGGGGTCTGGCGCCCTCTTCTGGCCTTCAGGCATACACGCAGACAGAATATTGTATACATAATAAATAAATAAAATAAATATTGAAAAAAAGAAAAAACAAACATAAAAAAAAAGAAAACTCACTGAATCAACAAACCTGGACTCATAGGAGCTCACAAAGACTGAACTGGCAACCAGAGAGCCTCCATGGGACTGACCTAGGCACTTTGCATATATGTAACAGTTAAATAGCTTGGTCTTCTTGTTGGACTCCTAACAGCAGGTTGGCTTTTGGGACCTTGCTCCTCATACTGGGTTGCCTTGCCCAGCCTTTATATGGGGAGGTACTTAGTCCTACTGCAACTTGATACA
Organism: Arvicola amphibius; assembly: GCF_903992535.2. Taxonomy (NCBI): domain Eukaryota; kingdom Metazoa; phylum Chordata; class Mammalia; order Rodentia; family Cricetidae; genus Arvicola; species Arvicola amphibius. Next base: position 147,199,396 of record NC_052051.1, read on the forward strand.
CCATGTTTTGTTGATACTCATGGGAGACCTGCCCCTTCCTAAACAGAAACTGAGGAGTGGGTTAGGGGGTGGGAACAGAAGGGGTGGAGTTGGGGGAGGGACTGGGAGGAAAAGAGGGAGGGGAATCTGCAGCTGGATGTAAAATACATACATACATATATACATTTATCTAAAAAGAAAGGAAGGTAGGAAGGAAGGAAGGGAGAGAGAGAGAGAGAGAGAGAGAGAGAGAGAGAGAGAGAGAGAGAGAGAGAGAGAGAGAGAGAAAGTGCTGTATTAATAGACATGGAGAAGCATGCCTGTGATTCCAGCATTTAGGAGACAGAGGCAGAAGGACGGTGAGTTTAAAGCCAGCCTGGACTAAGTTACAAAACCTGCCTAAAGAGAAGCAGCAGGAGTGTGCATGTGTTCCAGTCAGCGTAGGACAGTACATGCCACCCCTCTCCCCCCTTTCAAAACTCAAGGAGAATGCCAGAGAAGGCCTTCGTATCAGTCACCATGGAAACTGAGCACCTTCACTCCATCCAAACACCCAGAAAGTGTTTCCTTAAGGAAAATTAATATTGAGTTTTCCAAGGATTCCAGGAGGTGATTTTCTTTGTAGTGGGGTTTGCATGAAGAGGGCAGTTGGTTTTATGTCCCCTACGCTCTGCAGCACCAGCAGATACAGTCAGTGTGCGGACCACATCTTGAGATTTGTCTTAGAACAGGAGGTGGTTGTAATGAGTGTTGCCTGCACCACCAGGAGTAAGTCTGCCACAGACTAGGAACAGTAAAAATAACGGAAACTCTTTAAGGATAGAAAGGAAGGACAGTCTCCAAAACTACAGAGAAACCCTGTCTGGAAAAATCAAAACAAACAAACAAATAATGGTAGAAAGTGAACAGTTCTTCTGAAGACCTTCATGTTCAAGGCTTCACAGAAACAAGTGATGTGCGAACACACTTTGCTCTATGTAGAAAGGACTTTTGTCGTTCTTGTTTTCCGAGACAGGGTTTCTCTGTACAACCCTGGCTGTCCTGAAACTCACTCTGTAGACCTAGCTGACCTCAAACTCATAGATCCATCTGCCTCTGCATCCCAAGTGCTGGGACTTATGATATGTGCATATTAGCGTTTGAGAAGGATAGAGGACCTTTGACGTGCTAGATACTGGGAATGCACATTATTATGAACACATTCTTTTTTATTGATATTTATTGAGCTCTACATTTTTCTCTGCTCCCCTCCCTGCATCTCCCTTCCCTCTTCAATCCTCTCCCAAGGTCCCCATGCTCCCAATTTACTCAGGAGATCTTGTCATTTTCTACTTTCTACTTCCCATGTAGATTATATCTATGTAAGTCTCTCAGTGTCTGCATTGTTGTCTAGTTCTTTGGGATTGTGGTTTGTAGGCTGGCTTTCTTTGCTTTATGTTTAAAAACCACCTATGAGTGAGTACATGTGACAATTGTCTTTCTGTGTCTGGGCTACCTCACTCAAAATAATGTTTTCTAGTTCCATCCATTTTCCTGCAAAATTCAAGCTGTCGTTATTTTTTCTGCTGTGTAGTACTCCATTGTGTAAATGTGCCACATTTTCCTTCTCCATTCTTCTGTTGAGGGGCGTTTCAGTTGTTTCCAGGTTCTGGCTGTGACAAACATAGCTGCTATGAACAGAGTTGAGCACATGCTCTTGTAGCACGATTGAGCATCTTTTGGATATATACCAAAGGTGGTATGACTGGGCTTAAGGAAGGTTGCTTCCTAATTTTCTGAGAAATTGCCACACAGACATCCAAAGGGGCTGTACCAGCTTACATTCCCACGAGCAATGCAGAAGTGTTCCCTTTACACCACAACCTCTCCAGCATAAGTTGTCATCAGTGTTTTTGATCTTGGCCATTCTTTCAGGTGTAAGATAGAATCTCAGAGTTGTTTTGATTTGCCCCGCACCACACCCCCGTGTCTGCGCTCGGTGCGCTTGAACCCAGTTACCAAGCTTCGGGCAAGGGGGCTGGATGTTAAAATACAGACACACACAGACAGACAGTGACACGGGTCATCCTTGAATTCCCCAAGAATGTCCCCTTTATTGTGTTCAGGGGCAGATTATATAGAGATAGCCACGCCCCAGCCAAACCCACCAGAAACCACTCTCTTGACATCAGGAACTCCTGAAAGTCTCGTGCTCAGAGCAGCTGTAGGCACTCAGATCAGGGGATTACAAGAAATTCAGGATCTGGAGTCTCACTGCTCCCAACATTGATTTGAATTTCTCTGATGACTAAGGACGTTGAACATTTCCTTAAGTGTCTTTCAGCCATTTTAGATTCTTCTGTTGAGAGTTCTCTGTTTAGGTCTGTATTCCATTTTTTTTTTTGGGGGGGGGGGGGATTATATGTATGAACAGATTCTTATTTCTGGATACTGTATAATGTAAAACCCATTAATATATATTAAAATATATACATATATTATAGAATACCTTCAAGGGATGTTGGTAGAGTGCTTGTTTAGCATGCAAAAGGCCCTGGATTTCATCTTTAGCGCTGTCTAAGCTGGGTATTGTGGTGCCCAGAGGCAGGAGGACCAGAAGTTCAAGGTCATCTTCAGATATATAGTGAATTCAAAGCAACCCTGGGAAATGTAAAAATTCTTTGTTGCGAGACAAACGCATCTGCTCTTTTTCTTCCACGCACTAGGAATGTGTTATGCTTAAACCACAGTCTTTTTCCTGTTTGTTCACTGTGTGCAGTGAGTCACATTTCCTGGGAGAAAGTTTGCACCAAACACAATGGTTGCAAAGTCACTGGCTGATAGCTGAGGGGAAAAAATCCAAAGAATGTTTGCCTTGATCATCCAAATAATGTTCTTGGCAGTTCAAATGCTTCTCTGTGTGAATCTGCAGCAGACCCAGCAGGTGTTGGAGCTCTTCAGTAACACTATAAGCTTTGAAATTCTATCTTTTGGGGGCAGCACAATATAAAATATTCAAGACCGTTGGCCAAGAAACCACAGCAACAGCTCTAGTAGCTTAAGGGCACCGAAATGCACAATTGGGCTTGATTGCCTAATCCCTCTTCCTTCTAAGCAGCAAGCGGTGGATCCTGTGCTGTGTGGGATGTCAGAAGCCAACAAAACTCTTCCGACCTAGTTACACCGACAAGATGGATTCAGATCACAGTAAAAACCTCCTAGATGTAATTTTCCTCCCGATACTTTTGCTTGGGTTTTCAGATAGGGTTGCACTATGGGTCCCAGGCTGGCCTTAAGCACACGCTTCTCCTGCTTTGGCCTCCTGAGTACTAGGACTATAGGAGAGTACTAGGACTATAGGTGGGCGCCACCACATTCAGCCCCCAGGAGGTTTTGATTTGAGATTTGCTGGAAGTCAAAACTACTTTCCGAAGCAAGCAACCCTTCATGTGTCAGCGTTCTCCCAGGCTGGGAATTTCTTTCAGAGTTTCTCTCTATGAATAGTGGCTTCCTTCGGAATATTTAGAAGACTTCAAAGTTTTCCCTGAGATCTGGCTGAATTCAGTGGCTCATTTTAGAAAATCATTTTGGGGGCCTGACTAGGCCCAATGAGTAACAGAAGGATTCTGAGTATCCAAAAGGAAGTAGAATAGGTAGGTTCCCTTTCTTACATTTGAACCAATACCATACTTACACTGCACAGGAAATGATTAAGTGATTATTCCTATGAACATTTCTTTGTAGAAGGGGCAGTTAGTGCAAGATGCTGCAGAATGTGTGGCCGAGCAAGCGAGCTCATGTCATATAGGCTGTGATGCTGAGAATGGAGAATGGTCATGTTGTTAGCTGTCTGCTTTCTTTCCCCCCATCTCTGGGTTGCTTGCCCCTGAGATGGCACCACTCACATTCAGGGTGGCCCATCCTCCCTCAACCCTTTGTGAAAATCCCTTCATAGACCTACCTAGAATTGTATCTCACTATCTTCTAGTTGTTTCTAAATCTAATCAATCGGGCTCTTAAGATGAACCATCAGAGCTGGGAGTCTATCTCCATGGTAGAGCACTTGCCTAATATTCATGAGGCCCTAGGTTCAATACTTGGTACCATAAGAAGAAAGAGTGGTGTTGAGGATGGGCAATGTGTGTTAGGATGCTGTTTGGGCGAGGGAAGCAACATATGACCTGGTGAAGGATTGGGCCATTATTATTGCTATTGCTCTGTTCTGTTTATTTGTTTATTTGAGACAGAACTTACTGTGTAGCCAGGCTGTTCTTGAACTCACAATCCTTTACCTCCCCAGTACTGGAATTACAGGTATGTGCCATGATCCCCACCTACAACTGGGTCATTATGTGGTCCAATGGTGACTGGCAGCAGAGAAGCCTGGAGACCAGGGTCTTCAAGGTTGTTGACACCTTTGAATGCTCGTCACACTCTGTGACTTGAGTACCCTTTTTCTGAGTCCTGGGAATGGCTTTGTGGGCACATCTGACCTGAAAGAAGGGGTACATGGAATAGCATCAAAGCGGCTTAGAAGAGGAACAGTTTCCTACCCTGATGAAACACTGTAAGAAACAGTTTAGCCCAAGCCATTCAGAACTGCTGGAACAGGGAACAGGGTAGAAGCAAGAAGTGATGCTGGGGAGGAGGGAAGGATGGGACAGTGAGAAATACCAACGGGGTCCAAGCAGATGAGGGGGGGGTGCCGCCACTCTTGGATTTGAGAGTGATTCCTGGGGTGGCAGGGTGAGTTCGAGAGGAGTCCGCATTGGATAGAGGGGTTTGGATGGTGTGGGCACGTGAATGGTTTCTAGCAAACACACCCAAGAAGTGTGTTTACGGAGACTAGTGGGGCAAGGATGAGACTCAGGTTGCTTATCTGTGTGATCTTTCAGACCCACATCTAGACCTGGCTCCTTGAGGAAAAACCACCACAAATCTTGTGTCTGTCCAGAAGGGGATCTGGAATTAATCCCCATCAAGACGTGTGCGGGGAGGCTTTTTACTCATTCCCAGTAAGATATTTCTGCTGGGAGCCTGAAATAGCTCACTCCCGGGTAGGTTGTACTTCTCATCATTCTTGGCTTATACAGCGGGGCTGGGATGAGAGAGGAACACATTGTTTCTCCTTCTCCCCACTCCCTTTCCAGGCCTGCCATACTCCCTGTCCGCCTTCCCTCCGTTAAGGTCAGAGCTTACAGCCTGACTAACTCTCCAAGGAGGGATTCGATGAAGGGTCAACTCTTTTCACCCACCAGGCTGATGACAATCATCTATCCACAGAGACCTGTCCTCAGTGTCCTACGTGGGATGCTGGTCAGGTTTCACCGCTTGTCAGCCTGCCTGCTGTCTGCACCGGATGACTCACTCTGAGGGCCCAACACAAACATTCTCCAAGCCTTGCCAAACTGTAATCTAATCTCTGCCTTCGGTTGCTGAGACCTTGAATGTGTTGCTTAACCTTCTGAATGCCTTTCCTTCTCTAACTCCCAGGAAAGACAAAAAGAATTGATTCTCACAGGACACACCGTGCAGATAATCCCTGCAGGTTTATCTGAAATCCAATTCACTTGAACTAATAATTAAAGCTCATCTCCGCATAGATTAACCTCTGGACTGAAAGATAACACAAGAAATCAGTAACACCACTTCTTGACACAACGTACCTACATTTTAAAAGTCTGAAGTTGAAGCAATTTAACTACGCTTTTAAATGATGAATAACTGCACCACTGGAGGGTAAATGAATTGACTCATAATGTAAGAGACTATGCGAGGCACTCAAAGGGTTAGACAAGTCATTTCCTCGATTTTGTGGAGTTTGCAACTTGGAAGAGCTAGGGTGTGTACGGGAGTTACTGATCTCCAAAGAGGTGTTGGGTACACTAGGGACATTTCGCCGAAGTGCATGTGATAAACAGCTCAGCCTTTCAGGTAGAGGAAATAAAAAAAGCTGTATTAGTCACTGTGATCAAACAACTTACAGGCATTTATCTTGGCCCATGGTTTCAGAAGGTCCCAGTTCAGGCTAGCAGGGGAGGCACCGAAGACTTGTTTAGTATGGAACATTGGAACAGTGTGGCAGCTGCTCATATTGGGCAGGAAGCAGTGACCTGAATGAGGAACTGAGCTAAAACCTTCATTGGTCCAGCCCCGCTGACTTACATCCATCAGTCCGGTCATACCACCTACATGTTCCACAGTCTTCCCCAAGTAGCACTGACATGTGGGGAACAAGCCGTCAGAACATGGGCCTGATGGGGCCGTTGCACATTCGCATTGCAACTGAAGACTTGCACAAAGCTGTCCTTTTTAGCTCAGCCTTGGAAGATAGAGTTCTTCTTTATCTTCAGTTTTATTTTTTGTCTTTTAAAATTACCTGTATGTGTGCACGGCACAGATGCTTGTGAAGGTCTCCCTGGAGCTGCAGTTACAGGCAGTTGTCGGCCTCTAGGCATGGATACTGGCAACCAACACTGGGTCCTCTGCTAGAGCAGTATATGAGCTTTTAACTGCCATGCCGTTTCTCCAGCCCCATGCCTAAGTTCTGGAAAGTGGAAATAATTTGTGGATCAAAAGTTAAATGTTGACTCTTAGGACGTAGTCCATTAGAGGAACATAGAGTTGGAGACTGTAAGACTAGACCGGCAGGTTGGGGGGTCAGATGACAGAATTGCCTGACGGCTGTGGAATAATTTTGGGTTCTGTTCCGTGAGCAATGTAGTCCCTGAAAGGTTTGTCAGGGGGACAAGATGACAATAGTGACAGGATGAAAACGTAACTCCAAGGCACTCTGGAGTGATCGGGTAACAGATGACCACTTGAGAAGATACAGACATGCTCTAGACCAGTAAAATCACGAAAACGTCTAAACCAGGAGAACAGGAATGGGAGGAAGGGTGAGGGATTAAGGCTTTCCAAATTTAAGAGACTTTCCCCCCTAGTTTTAAGACCCATGTGATGAGTCTCCACTGTCAGCTCTACTGGATTTAGAATCATGCAGGAGACACAGCACTGCTGGTGAAGGCTCCCGAGAGAGGCTAACCGGAGGCGGGAAGACACATCTGGAATGTGGACTGCACAGTCCCAGAGACTGCAGTCCCACACTGGATCAAAAGAGAGAATGAAAAGTGAGCCTGAGCACCAGTCTCTCTCTCTCTCTCTCTCTCTCTCTCTCTCTCTCTCTCTCTCTCTCTCTCTCTCTCTCTCTCTCTCTCTCTCTCTCCTCTCTCTGCTTTGTTACTGCAGATGCAATGTAACCTGCCTCTCATGTTCCCACTGCCATTCCTTACCCACAATGATGGACTTTACCCCTCAAACTGTAAGCCAAAGGAAACCCTTCCTTACTTAAATCCCTTTTATTAAGTATTTCATCACCGCAGTGAGAAAAGTAACTGATACATACCAAAACTGATACTGAGGCCTCGGATCACTGCAGTGATAAAGACCATTTATCTTTATTGGACCATGCAGGCCATGGGCTTGTGGGACTCGTTGATGGGAGGAATGGAGAAGAGTTTGGATCTTCGGGCGAGCAGAGTCTTAGAGCTCTGTAAGCAGAGCCTAATGAGCCATTCCGGAGAGGGTGTGATGGACCCAAGTGTCAGCAGAGGGAAGATGATAAAGACTGGATTCGTGAAGCTTCAGAGGGGACCTGGACTTTTATCAGGAACTGGGGTAAAGGCTGTTTGTGATAGATATATTCTGACAAAAAAAAAAAAAAAGACTATTTATGTGCTGGCATCTTTTGTTGTTGTTTTGGTTTGGTTTGTTTTTCGAGACAGGGTTTCTCTGTAGCTTTGGAAATGTCCTGGAACTCTCTCTGTAGACCAGGCTGGCCTCAGACTCACAGAGATCCATCTGCCTCTGACTCCTGAGTGCTGGGACTAAAGGCTACTGCTTATATAGTGAAAAGCTGAACGAGACTCCATTATAAGATAAGACTGGGCCAGAGAGATGGCTTAGTGGTTAAGAGCTCCAGCTGGTCTTCCAGAAGACCCGGGTTCAGTTCTCAGCACCTATATGGTAACTCACAGCTGTCTGTAACTTCAGTTCTAGGAGGTCCAATGCCCTCTCTGGCCCCTGCCAGCCCCAGGCATACATGTAGTACACACACACACACACACACACACACACACACACACACACACACACACACACACACGTGTAGGGCAAAACACTCATACACATAAAAATAAGTAAATAAAATTTTTTATTAGACCGGCAATGGGCTAGGCTGTTTAGTGGAGAAAAGTTGAAGTCACAGCATTCAAACTGAGGCATATTTACTGCTTATTGCATTCAGTCAGGCTTTTAGTGACAAAAAGGAGAGATTTTTTTTTAATTTGTAGTTTGGCAAGGAAAGGAGCATAGGCAGGGTTGAAGTTGCAGATGTGGAAAGAGCGTAGCTGTAATTGTTAAATAAGTGATTTATTAAAGCGAAACCTTGTGCTCTTCAGACCAACAGTAAAGGAACTACAAAGGAGAGAACCTGAGCTGGGAATCCCACCACGGGGGCTCTGCACAGATCAACGGCCTGCAGAAGGGTTGTCCTAGGTGTCTTAGTTACTTTCTCATGGCCTTGGAAAAATAGCCCATCAAAGCCAGTTAAGGAACAGAGTTCATTTTGGGCCGACACTTCTTGTAGGATAGAGTCCATCATGATAAGGAAGGCGTGTTATGGGCGGAAAAACATGGTGGTCGGAGCAGGAGGCTGATGGGCTAAGGGAGAGCGAGAAAATAAAAGTAATGGGGCTGGAGAGCTGGCTCAGTGGTTAAGAGCACTTGTTTGTGCAAAGGACTCGGGATTTGAGTCCCAGCGCCCTCACGGAGGCTCACCATGTCCTCAGGCACCTGACACACATGTTGCACAGACGTACGTGCAGGCAACACATTCAAACACCCAAAATAAAACAAATCTAAAAAAATTAAAATATTTTAAGAGAGAAGAAAAATAAAAGGTGAGTTTGACATGGTCCCAAGTCATTTAGAACTTTAAGTCTGGGGGCTGTGACTATGGTGTCTGTGTGCTACAACACGTGCTGGCATGGCGGTGGTCAGAGGACAGCCTCCAGTGCTGGACGACCCACCCAGGAGCTTCCAGGGATTTTCCTGTCTCCACCTCCCATCTCTCTTAGAGGCAGTAGGATTATAAATGTTTGCATTATGCATCTGACCATTACACAAGTTCTGAGGATTTGAACTCAGGTCCTCATGTTTGTACGGAGAATGATTTTGTGTACTGAGCTATCTTCACAACCAACATTTCACGGTTGAATTAATTTGCTGATTAAATCAGATGGCTTTCCCCAGTATAAGTGGCCACCATCCCCTTTGGGGACACATGTATAATAAAAAGGGAGTAGAAAGCTGAATTCACTCTCTGACTGCTTCAACTGGAGCATCTACTTTCCATCCTTGATGCTTTTGGTTCTTGGGGCGTCAAGGCCTTAACTGGAATCTAGACCATCAGCTGTCCCGTGTTGAGGACTCAGATTGGATCATGAAGTCGCCTAAGTCTCAAGGGAACCTCTCAGTCTCCACATTTATGAAAGTAAATGTGGTGTGTGTGTGTGTGTGTATTGTAGAATATTATTTTAAGATGTGTTACTTTTGTTTATGCTGTGGAACGTTTGTTTAATAATGTAAAGATGTGTTGCTTTTGTTTGTACTGCATTTGTTTAACTCTGTGAAGCTGTGATTCTTTGTCTGTCTAAAACACCTGATGATCTAATAAAGCACTGAATGGCCTATAGCAAGGCAGGAGAAAGAATAGGTGGGGTTGGCAGGCAGAGAGAATAAACAGAAGGAGAAACCTGGGTGAGAGGAAGGAGCAAGAACAAGGAGAGGAAGATGCTAGGGGCCAACCAGCCAGCCACACAGCCAGCCACAGAGTAAGAGTGAAAGTAGGGTATATAGAAATCAGAAAAGGAAAAAACCCAGAGGCAAAAAGGAGATAATTTAAGAAAAACTGGCAAGAAACAAGCCAAGCTAAGACTGGGCATTTATAAGTAATAATAATCCTTTGTGTGTGTGTATTTGGGAGCTGGATAGTAGGCTTCCAAAAGAGTAAAGAGTAAAAAGCAAACAATAACAAATATATAAAATTATAATTAAATAGGAATAAGCACTATATGACCATATCTCTATTATACCTGAATATGTAATATACTGTATGGATGTTGTCTTAGTTACAGGTCTATTGCTGTAAAGAGACACCATTCCCATGACAACTCTTATAAGAGAAAGCATTTAATTGGAGGCCTGCTTATAGTTCCATAAGTTTAGTCAGTCATCATGGTGGAGAACATGGCAGCATACAGGTAGACCTGGCACTGGAGAAGGAACTAGAGTTCTACATCAGGATCTACAGGAAGCAGGGTGAGAGGGAGTCTCGGTGTGCTGGACAGCTTTCTGTCAGCTTGACATAAGCTGATGTCATCTGAGAGGAGGGAATCTCAGTTAAGAAAATGTCTTCATAAGGTCCGGGTGTAGGCAAGCCTGTGGGGCATTTTCTTAGTGATTGATGGGGAGGGCCCAGCCTACTATGGGTGGGGCCCCTGGGTTCTAAAGAAAGCAGGTTGAGAAAGCTATGAGGATCAAGCCAGTACGCAGTACTCCATCATGACCTCTGCATCAGCTCCAGGTTCCTGCCCTGTTTGAGTTCTTGTCCTGAACATCCTTTGGTGATCTACAGTGATAAGGAAGTATAAGCCATATAAACCCTGTCCTCCCTGACTTGCCTTTTGGTCATAGTGTTTCATCACAGCAATAGAAACCTTAACTAAGACACAGGACCTGGGTTGGCCTTTGAAACCTCAAAGCCCACCCCCAGTTACACACTTCCTCCAACAAGGCCACACCTCCTAATCTTTCTCAAATAGTGCCACTCCCTGATGACTAAGCATCCAAATATATGAGCCTATGGAGGTCATTCTTATTCAACCACCATAGATGTACAGTATAAACAAATATTATCAATACATGTGAAATAGAAATCAACCGACTATATGGCTATATATTCTAGTGTAACCCTTTCTGCTCTTCTGTATCTCTCTCTCCACATGCATATACACACCCATATGTAGGTGATTTCCAGGTTCTTGGCCTCTTATTCAAGAAATCAAAAATAGGACCGAGTGTGGTAGCTCTCAGGAGACAGTCAGGTGGATCTCTGTGAGTTAAGACCAGTCTTGTTCATATGTAGCAAATTTTAGGTCTGTTAGGGGCACAGTGAGACCTTTCCTCAAGAAATATTGAGCCTGATTCTAAAACTGGGTCCTGTAGAATACTCAGAGCCAAGTATGTGTCTGTAAGCCTTTCTCACCAATAGGCATTTGACTCTGGTAATTGGGCTATATTTACCTTCGAAACCACAGGCAAGTCTGAGTTTACCATGTAATTCTGCAGCCCTGTAATCTTAGGGTTCCTCCATAGTTAAAGAGATGACTACACACAGCCATGTTTATCACAGTGAAGGATCTTGTTATTAGCTTTTGAGGCCCATAAAAGATCTAGAAAACAAGGGTACACCCAAACCCAGCAGCGTACTTGAAAGTAACCAGTTTCCCTTTTTACCACATCTACCGTGCCACACCAAACGGCTAAGTAACTTTTTCCTGGTTAATTTTTGTCTCTTACCATTTATGTGCGTTAGGGAAAACCCACCACCTAAGAATAACTTTTTTGTTCCCTTTCATCTGAAAGCATCCTGGGTGGTGAGCATCTTTTCAAACCAGGCAGCTCTGTTTGGAAACTGCAAGCTGCGGCATGGCTTCCCAGTGCTGTGCCTGAGATCACCTTAGCAAGTGTGTGAAAGAGGAGGCCAGCCAGGAGGGTTGCCGCCCACTGGAGAGGAAGCCCTTCCTCCCTGCTCTCCGTTCTCAAGTCTCCAAACCACAGAACTTGGTACATAATTTGTTTCAACTTTTCACACTGCCCTTTTAAATAAAATAAAAAAAAATCGTCTCTTCTAAATGGAGATAATGCTGTAGCATTTATGAGCAGTATCTTGCCTTTTCCTCCCCCTTGAAGTTCACGTTGTGAGCTAGGCCTGGGGAGAGAGTGCAGCAGAGTGGCCCCTTCACAGCGGAGCAAACACAGCTGCCTGGAGTTAAGACCCAGGTGCTGATGAACCAGGCTGGCGGCGGGACCCTCATGGCTATGGGGTGTGCATGGGAAAAAGCCTCACTTCATACTTTCACCCATGTACCTGGGTACTGAATTCTTATATTGGAACTTTAAACAAGACTTTAAACTTGCAGTACACAAAGCCTGTCTGTGTTCTATGCGCTACCATACAGTTCGCGAGCTTCCGAGCTTCGGGCAAGGGGCTGGAGGTTGAAACACACAAAGATTCAGACAGAGACAGAGAGATAGAGAGACAGAGACACGGACTTCTAGTCACTGGTAAGAAGCCCCTTGTTCAATAGCAACACGGAGGCTTGTATTCCCAACAGTCAGGTGGGACAACAGGTGAAAACCTCACCCTCTGATCCTCAAGGCCAAGGCAACATGCGCTCTTGAAACAGAGCTGGTAAACAACTTTGACACAGCTTTCAATAACTCAAATCAGAAGGAAAGTAAAGATCTCTAGCAGGGAAGAGCAGCTGGAGGCCAGGACTCCAAATGGTCTCAACACAACTGAGAGACTTCTAGTTCTCCTCAGATGCCTCCTTGTAGGATCCATCTTCAGACAGGGGATTCCCAGGTTCTTGGAATCAAGGAATCAAAAATTGAGCTGGTTGTGGTGGCTGTCAGGAGGCAGAGGCAAGTGGATTTCTGTGAATTCAAGACCAATCTGGTCTGTATCTACATAGCAAACTTCACACCAGCTGGGGCTTCGTAGTGAGACCCTCACTTAGAAGAGAGAGAGAGAGAGAGAGAAAGAGAGAGAGAGAGAGAGAGAGGCAGAGAGATAGACAAACAGACACTGCAAGGGAACAGAAGCCATAGGCAATGTTCTAGGGCCCCAGGTCTGAGGTCTCTTTTTAAGTGGTTTAAAGGAAAGGGAAACTAGTTTCTAAGGGCCTGCTTTTAAAAAAAAGTCATCGAGTGTTCAATGCTTGGTGAATTCTTCCGTGGGAACTTGGAAGATAAGAATATTGAGAACAAGGCAGAATATGCAGGTCTAGTTTATGAAGTTTCAGAGGGAAGTTTAAAGACTATCTGGGCCATTTGTTCTGAGTTAAGGTTCTGTGGTTCTGGTTAGCTGAGGCTGAAGAATCAGCTGTGATCAACAAGACACCAGAACTACTGAAGGGAAACCTTTGCTTTGCTGGGTCACTCAATGCTGGTCGGCTGGAGCTGAGACATTAGCAATGAATAAGAGACCAGCAAGGCTGAGGTGAAATCTGGAAGTGTTTCCTGAGGGTCAGCACACAGAAGCTGTTCCAGAGGTGACTAAGGTTGTACCTTGCGCTGACGACTGAACTTGGTAGCATAAGTATCATCAGGTGGCACTAGTTTGGAAGGCATGAAGGGGTCATGGAGAGGAGCTGAGGCTTGGCACTGTGGGAGGTCAGGAGAAGCCATTGGTGAAGATGCAGCCTCAGTGGCAGTTGAAGGCCCAGGACTGCAGGGGTCATGCTGAGAAGTTGAGGCTTGGCACCATGAAGAGAGCTCATGGGAGGCTGTTGGTGACGGTGCAGCCCAGTTTCAGCAGCGACCCCAGCATTGTAGAGATGCCAGAGCCACGGCATGACCACTGAGCACATGGCAGGTGTGGAGAAGAGCCAGTCAAAGCCTAGAGGACGAGCCGTGTGTGCTGCAGAAGGCAGAGCTGGAAAAATGACCCAAGTCCCTTGGAGGAGCCCAGAACATGGTGAGTGCATTCCAGACATTGGACACGTGTTGTTTGTGCATTGAGAGTCTGATTTAGCTTTGATTGTGACTCTTCCCTTCTTTGTCCCTCTTGAAGTAAGGATATATTTATTTTTGACTTCGCAGGAACTCACAGTTTAGAGACTGAATTTTCAAAGAGATTTTAGGTTTTAAGAGACTTTGAATTAGCCTGGTGGTGGTGGCACACACCTTTGATCAGCATTTGGGAAGAAGATGCAGGTGAATCTGAGTTTGAGGCCAGCCTGGTCTTCACAGAGAGTTCCAGGATAGCCAAAGCTACACAGAGAAACCCTGTCTTGATAAGTGGAATAGTGAGAAAGAGAGAGACTTTGAGTTAAAAAATACTGAATTTTAAAGTGTTTGTAAAGACTGTGGAACTTTTTTATTTTGTTTTTGTGTTTTTGAGATGGGACTGTTTAAGTTTGTAAAATGTCTTATGTTGTGATATTGATCTTAATGTGTCATCTTGGGGATGAAAGAAAAGGTGTGGATTAACAGTGATGTGTTTATGTGACAAGTTGACAAGGGATCAGTTTGCTGGACAGTTTTACGTCAACTTGACATGGCTAAAATCACCTGAGAGGAGGGAACCTCAGATGAGAAAATGCCTCCATAAGATCTAACTGTAGGAACGCCTGTAGGGCATTTTCTTAATTAGTGGTTGATGCGGGAGGGCCCAGCCTATTGTGGGTGGGGCCGTCTCTAGACTGGTGTCCAGGTTCCAGCTCTGTTTTGAGTTCCTGCCCTGACTTCTTTCGGTGATGTGGAAGTATGAGCAGAATAAGCCCTCTCCTTCCCCACATGCTTCTTGGTCATGGTTTTTCATGACAGCAACAGAAACCCTAAGAGAGGGTGGTCCTCTGCTTTTGATTGGTAGGTTAGGCCATATATTCATTTTCCTGTTGCTCACGTCCCTCCCCACAATGCATCTGATTTTAATGGTTGCGCACCCAATTATGCATAGGCATAAGAATGTAAACAAAGGATTCTTCGTAAAATTCACTTGAGGACACAGTTTTACTTATTGTCCATGTGCCCCATACCAGTCAGGCTGTATCGACTTTCTCATTCTTTGTACCCAGGTATATTCGAATTTATTTGAATAGAATTTGTATAAATGTTATGGTCCTGGGGTGGGGGGAGGAAAACAGTAGTGTTCAGAGATGAATGTCCATGAAGCCTGACGCAGCTGGGGTTGGAGAGTGGGGAGGCTGACATTACTAGAACCATTGTTTAGAGAGCAGTGTGTGTTCATAACACAAAGAGGTAAGGGAGTTAAGCTGCCATGCACATTATTTAGAAATGGAGGGAGATGGCTCAGCAGGTAAGGGTACTTGTTGCCTATGCAGAGGACCTAGGTTGGTGTCAAGCACCCACATAAGACAGTTTTCACAATTCTCTGGACTCCAGTTTCACAGTAGCCAATGCCCTATCTGGGCCTCTGAATTCATCTGCACGCATGTGGTATACACACACGCCTTTAAGAATACACATATGCACATAAAATTAAATAAATAAATCTTTACAAAAAGAAAAGGGTTGAGTGCACCTATGCTGTAGCCAGTAAAGTCCCAGACTGCTAAACTGTTATTCTTTACATCGCCTGCCTCAAAATCTGGGGATTTTTCTCAGCTGGACTCTTAAGTGCACAGCCTCGGACTAATTTCTGGGCCTGGTGCTTCAGTCTTTTTTTTTAAGATTTATTTATTTATTATGTATACAACATTCCTTCCATGTATGCTTGCATGCCAGAAGAGGGCACCAGATCTCATTATAGATGGTTGTCAGCCACCATGTGGTTGCTGGGAATTGAACTCGGGATCTTTGGAAGAGCAGTCAGTGCTCTTAACCTCTGAGCCATCTCTCCAGCCCTGGTGCTTCAGTCTTGAAGAGAGGTGCAGATCTCCCCCTCTCATTTGAATTGTTCATAAATAACTAAATAAATTCCATAATAGTTATGATAAGCTGCATGGTATGAAATATGCTCCCCCGGAATTCATAACCAAAAGTTGCACTTCCTTCAGAGTGCAGCTGAGTTTCAAAGCCAGGTCTATAAAGAGGCAATTGAACTACAATGAAGTCGTCAGGGTCTTATTCAAATACGACTGGTGCCTTTATGAAAAAGGGGAAGTTTGGGCACAGATGGACATAGACCATTTAAAGACATGGGGAGGAAGAGGTCACCTGTAAACTGAGGAGAGAAGCTTCAGATGAGCCCAGCCCTGCTAACACCATGACTGGACTGTCTACACTCTTGATGATAACAGTCTGTTGTTGGAACCCCCTGTCTGTGTTAGCTGGTTATAGCAGCCCATCATGGCTAGTGTTATATATCTACTTTTCTGCCCGAGGGCATCAAGACATTTGGCCAAACCTTATTTGGGATGAGTCTGTAAATATGTCTTTTTATGAGATTCATGTTTAATCAATGAAATTTGGCTCAGGAAGGTTCCCACTTAAGTGGATGTTAGCTAGTCGGTTGAAGGCTTGAGTAGAATAAACAATAACCTGCCTTGCGCAAGAAGAAACTTGGGGGCAGTTTGTGGGGCCACTGGCAGTGGAACCAGTATTTATTCCTAGTGCATGAACTAACTGGCTTTTTGGAGTCTATTCCCTATGGAGGGATACCTTGCTCAACCTAGATACATGGGGGAGGGCTTGGTCCTACCTAAGCGATGTGACAGACAGATTTACCCAATCTTCAGTAGAGGGCAGAGATATGCACAGAACTTGCTCTGGGAACAATGGCATGTTGCAGAGGAGACTGTGAACACTGGACACTGGGACGCTGGTTCCTTGCTAATGGGGAGGGTGTCTCCTGTGGAGAAGGGAGGCTGAGACAGGAAAAGGGCCCCAGGGAGCTTTGCCCTCTTCACCCCAACGTCTTCAAAGCAGCACGGCAGGTGACTGACAGCAGGACAAGGATGAGGTTTAGTCATTGCTGAATTCCTCAGCTGATGGACCTGTCCCCACTTGGGCGGCAGGCAGAGAACGCTGCAGGAGAAATGGGATGAGTAGATATTGAAGGGATCTATGGAGATGTCCTGGGCCCAGCCAGCTGCAGCTTCCTGGCATACGGCACAAGATCTCTGGGGTACATTTGAGCACTAAGAACAGCAGTAATGTTAGGACATGGTGGCACACACCTGTGTAATCTCAACACCTAGGAAGCTAAGACAAGGGGATTGCCACGAGTTCTAAACCAAGATGGGCTACCTCATAAGCTCCAGGCCAGCTTCAGCCATCTTATCTTTAGAAAAATCAAAAGCAAACAAAGCAAAATTCTATGGTGACTCTGGACAACAGGCAGCTCTGTCCCAGGTGGAAAGAATGTGTCTCAGGGACGGACCTAGGTACTGGGTATGGCAGTGCACCCCAAGGACATTATAAAGAAGTGCACAGGGCTCCCAGGCAGAACGACTGGAGGGGACGTCAGGACCTATGATGTCATCAATGAGGAACAGAGGGCACAGTGCCCACAGGCTCTGATTGTGAGGAAAGATCTGGATCAGCTGTGGACCATTGTTGCTGGAGTTGACAAGTGGGCTGATGGCCCACTGCACCTCATGCTTCCCTGGGGCGTTTTTGTTTTGTTTTAGATGCCTGTATGGAGACCTCAGGATCCATTCCGTGTAGCAGGTGGGGTTGAAGATGGATGGAACATTATGAAGCAGTCCTAGTAAACAAAATGACTTGTCTCTGATTATGAAGCAGTCCTAGTCAACAGGATGACTTGTCTCTCATTATGAAGCAGTCCTAGTAAACAGGATGTCTTGTCTCTGATTATGAAGCAGTCCTAGTCAACAGGATGACTTGTCTCTGCGAGAGAACGGTTGACAGCCGGTGGGTGTCCTCCATTTATAATAAACCTAAATAAGAGATTCAAGGGTCAATATTGCAGATGCAATCTTAGTGTTTATTAAGTAAATTTGCAAACACACAATTCAAACGAACAAATATTTGCCAGGTCGTTAATGAGTGCCTTTGTGGGAATTCACATTTAGTTCAGAGACTTAATCATTTAAAGTTTTGATTGACACAAAACTGTGTACATTTCTAGCAGAACATTCTGCTATTTTCTCTGTTCTTAAGAGACTGAGTCACACTGTGCTGTCCAGGCTGGCATCGAACTCCTGGGCTCATGTGATCCTCTCAGCCCCCGAGAAGCTGGGACTGCACGTGCATTGCGTTACATCCACCAGGGGATCTTCTGTCCTGTCCTGTTTCTGTTCATCAAGAGAACAACCAAAGCTGGCAAGAACAGAGGGGGTAAAGGAACTCCTATGACCCTTGGTAGGAAAGCAAGTTGCTGATTTACTATGAGACTCAATGTAACACTGCAATAGGCCAGCACGATGACCTAGCTACCCCACTGCTGGAATCCGTCCCAAGGGTTGAGCTTAGCACAGATGTCCTTCCACACCTGTGTTTATTAAAGCATTGGCGCAACACTTAGGAATCAGCCTAGATGGCCGTCAACAGGTGAATGGATAAAGAAAATATGGCTTACGTACATAATGTCATCTTTTTATTTATGCATCTGTATTTCACATGGGTGTAGGTGCCCACAGAGGCCAGAGAGGGCATTAGAATTAGATCCCCTGAAGCTGGAGTTTCAGATAGTTGTGAGCTGCCTGATGTGAGTGCAGGGACCCAAACTCAAATCCTCTTCAAGAGCAGCAAGTGTTCTTAGGATAACTGAGCCATATATCCTACCTCCATCTCTCCCACTTCTGTAATGGAGTTTTATTCAGTCACTAATGAAGAATGAAATTATGTCATTTTCAGGAAACTGGATGAGGCTGAAGCTTGTTATAGTAAGTTAAATAAGACCCATCCAGAAATATTACATTTTAATTTTCATGTATTGTGGTGGCACAACTTAGAGAGAGCATTGGAGGAACCAGAACTGTTGAACACACAGGCCTTCTAAGGAAGAAAGTGACGCCTGATCACCTGCAAGGCTGGAGCAGACGGCTGCGATCCTTTTGCTATTCCTTGGAGCCAACCTTCCTGAGTTCCCCCAAAATCCTGACCTTTGTGTCTCCATTTATAAAACCCACCCTTATGAAAGAGGGCTCATGTACTTTGCATCTTCCATCAATAGACTCTGTCCTATGCTTACTATCAGTCCAAGCACAGTGCTGGACCAGTACCCTGCATCAGACCACAAACAGGAGGGAGGGAGGGAAGGAGAGAGAATGGGAGAGACAGTGTGTCTGTCATGGGCTTTTGAAACCTTAAAGCCCACCCCCAACGACACACTTTCTCCAACAAGGCCACACCTCCTAATCATTTCTAAAACAGTATTACCAACTGAGCCCTTTTCATCCAAACAACCACAACACCCAAATCCTAGATGCTCAAGTCTATAGTATGAAAAGCATTTGCACATTTCTCTGGATGAATTCTGGTAATATGTACAAATTAAATGGAATATAAATAGCTGCCATACTGTATCCTTTGGGAAACAATGATAAGAAAGTCACATGTTCATTGCAAACGCAACGTTTTTCAAATTCTTTTGATCTATGGATAAAATATAGATAAAGCGGTATGACTGGCTGGTATCAGAAGATCAATCTACAGACATTCACAAGCAATGCTTTGAGACAGATACTCATGCGGGCTCACACATATACAAATAATAAAAATAAATCTTCTTTTAAAAGTTAAGCTTGGCTGGGTGGTGGTGCCACATACCTCAGAGACAAGCAAATCTCTGTGAGTTCAAGGCCAGTCTGGTCTATGGAGTAAGTTCCAGGACAGCCAGAACTATCCAGAGAAACCCTGTCCCAAAAATAAATAAGCAAACATATAAAATCAAGCTTGAAATTAACCCTTATCTAAAAATCATAAATTATAAAAATGGATTAAGTTTCGTTGGATCAGGTTTATTCGAAAGAAGAGGAACATAACCCAAAATAGAGAGAAGGAAATTCATCAGTGCAGGCCACCCGAGGAAATCTCCCAGGTCTACTTCCTAGAAGCACCACTGTTCAAGGTTTGTTGGCTGCAACTCTGCGGTGATCTCTTACGGACAAGGACATGAGGGTGAGTTGAGCAGCTGGAACTTGTGGGATGTGGTGAAGAGCCAGAGAATGGAACCAGGGACACTAGTTTGGTTTGTAATTATCTACACATTTCTTTTCAGAAATACGGTTTATTTATTTATTTGTTTATTTATTCATTCATTCATTTATTATTTATTTAGTGTGTGTGTGTGTGTGTGTGTGTCCTGGGGATTGAACTTAAGTCATCAGGCTTGGAGGATAAATGCCTTTACCTGCTGAACCATCTTGCCAGGCCTCCCCAGGCATTTCTTAAGGGCAACAGTGTCCTCTTTCATCTATTTTCATCCTTGTATGTATGGACCATATTATATCCAAGACATACATTCAGTAAATAGCATCTCCTTGTGGTTTCCTCAACCCAGGTCAAACAAAAGGTATTTCAAAGAAACACATGCCTGAGAGAAGACTATGGAAGTTTTGCAAACCTTTCTGACTGGCAAGACAGAGAGAAGGACTAAGAGCTGAGCAGTCTGTCTTCCTCTAAGCCTTACTCAAATGAACAGTGTGTCCCTAAATCCTGGCGCTGAGACTCTTTCATAACTTTGTTCAGATCCATGGATCTTAGCCCCAAACTCAAATCCTAAACAGACTAGAAGATGATTCTCCATTTATGTTTGCTTTAAGAAAACATAACTGCCAGTTACTTAATTTTAAAACACCTGTTGGCTTCAAAGGGTGTTGATATTTACTCCTTCCAGAAGCTTGCCCACTGAACACTGTGTCCCTCTTATTTACTCCTTCCAGAAGCTTACCCACTGAAAACTGTCTCCCTCTTTATTTGCCTGTTTATTTGGCATTGTGACCACAATCTAGCTGTGTTCCAAGGTGTATCTCTCCAGAACCTATGCTCAAAACATCCAAGTTTGGTGCCATTCCTGGTTAATCTGGCCTATTTGATTATAGCAGTAAAGTCTCCATAGATGGAAAAAAGCCACTTTTCTTTCTTTCTTTTTTTGTTTTGTTTTTTTGTTTTTCAAACAAAAGCCTTGGACCCTGTCCTGGAACTCTCTCTGTAGACCAGGCTGGCCTCGAACTCACAAAGATCAGCCTGCATCTGCCTCTCAAGCACTGTGATTAAAGGTGTGCATAATCTAAAGTATATACCATGTCATATGTATGACAGTTGCAATTCTCACCCTGACTGCGAGCACAGTGTGCCTTGGTGTTGGATAGGGCCACCACCACCAGGCAAGCTGTTTTTCCCTTTAATTGGCTGTTGGGGAAGAAGAAAACATGTTTTCTTAAGCCAACCAATTGTTACAATTGTTGTTTTCCTTCTGTAGAATCAAGTGTGAGGAGTGCTTCAGACCAGATCTTACTCCATTAAAGAGGAGGAACGTGCTCAGAATGAGCTGAAGGCTGTGAAGAGTCACATGATTGGGGACCCGTTTGCTAGAGGCCATTTATGCCTCAAACACTGAGCCTAGTGTCAGAGATTTGAGACTGGGGGAGGGGGATCCAAGGAACACTAAACAGTGGGGGGGGCAGATCCATGTGGAGTAGTTGCTGTGCAGGTTGGTCGAAGTAAAGGCCTCCACATGTGTATGAGGTATGTGGAGAGAGATGGATCACCGTGAGGCCTTCCAGTGTGAGCTCTGAGCAAGGCCTGGAAAAGATAGCTAGTCAACTGGGGAGGTTCCAAGGTATTTTGCCTGATCTCGGCCGTGACAAAGGAACAAGAAGGCAGACGTTTTTGGAGAAGAAAGAGCTGCTAGCGAGGCAAGCTGTGTCTGCAGCTGTGAGAAGCAGGGTGGAGTAGACAGCGTGGGCTGACCAGGATGCCTAGTGGTCTGGTCAAAAACTTTTGTCGAGGCAGGGTTTCTCTGTACCTTTGAAGTCTGTCCTAGAACTCGCTCTGTACACCATCCTGGCCTTGAACTCACATAGATCTGCCTGTCTCTGCCCTCCGAGTGCTGGAATTAAAGGCATGTGCCACCCCCACCCCCAGTAGGTCAAACTTTTTTTTAAACATTTATTCATTTATTTATTTGATGTAGGTGTCTATGTAGATGGGGGATGGAGATGACAGAACACATGTATTGAAGTCAGAAGACAGCTTGAGGGAATTGGTTCTCTGGTTCTACCATGTGGGTTCTGAAGATGGATCTAAGGTCACAAGGCATGGCAGCAGGCATTTTACCACTCTGCCCACTCCCAGACATCTGGCTTGTTTGGTCATCTGGCTGGATGTTTCTGTGGAGGTTCTTTGGGATGAGTTCAAATGGGTTGGACTTTGAGGGGCTGAGCGTATCCTCATTAATAATGCAGATGGTCTCTCACCCGGTCAGCAGAGAGTCTGAACAGAACAGAGAAACAAAGAGTGACTTCCTCTGTGCAAGGAGAAATTCTGCCAGCAAAAGCTCTTGATCTCAGACCACAGCTCAGTTCTCGGCCTCCAGCCTGTGAACTAACTGCATGAGCTTTGGAGCTGGCCAAGTTTCAACTATGTGGACAATCTCTTAAAATCTCCCCTCTCCCTTTCTCTCTATTCTAACCTGTCTTTCTTTTCACTTATAGATAGGGTTTTGTGTACATGTATTCAATTATGGTTCAAAATTATTGATGAAAAAAGTGTGCCTGTCTGGACATCATTCCCTAATGCAATGTAACAGCCATTTACACAACAGTTACAGATGCTAAGCATTATATGGGCGGTTGTGGGTACATTGTATGTAGACAAGAGACTCTGGCATCCATGGAGCTTGGCTTCTGCAAAGATTCTGGAACCATCCCCCTTTTATAACGTTCCTCTTGGTCTTGTGTCTCTGGAGAGTGTTAATGAATATTCCATCACTAAAGAAGCTAAAAGCCCATGTCATAGGTTTAGGTCCTGGTTCTGCTACTTCACGTCTAGAAAATTCTGTTCAGGGCACACAACCACTTTGAATTATGTAAAATGACACTTAAATGATCTTCCAGTCCATGACACTGTTGTGTTCAGAACCAGGCCCAAGTTGAAACTGGAGCCCTAGAGTTCAGACTGACTCTCTGGTATGCACTCTGCAGCAAACTTGAGGGCAAAATGCCTATTCAGGATCTCTTGCCTCCCCATCCTGTCTCAGAGTAGAGAGCAAACACCAGAGCGAACATTGGACAGAAAAGTCTTTTAAGGATGGAACCATATAGTTTTAAATCTTCTCTTTCTCTTTTTATTTTTCTTGGGCTCTAGTGCTGGGGCTGAGAACCAGGGACCTAGATGATTCCCAATAAAAGTTTAATGAAGGCATCAATATTTGTTTAATGATACAGACAGGGCAGTCCAGCAAAGATGATAAGCAAATAAATACTCTAAATAATCAGTCTGCCAACAGAAATTTTGCAGACTGAAGGGATATTTGTTGCCCTGCTGTGCAGAGAGAAGAGACTGCCCTAGGAAGAGGTCAGTGAAACCTCTTTTGTAGGGTGTACAAGAATGGAACGTATGTAGTCTACAACGGACTGTTTATAACTGGTAGTCAAAGTTAAGGTCTGGCTCCTTGACATTGGAACAAATTCATGCTATAAAATGCAAAATCTTAAGAAGAAAACTGTTGTTTTTCTGACATCCATTCCAGAAAGGAAAATAATTCTAAAGATTCATTTTATTACTTTCTAGATGTGTGTGTGTATGTGTGTATCTATCACTCTGCTGTTAGATTTGGAGCATAGAAAGTGTAATAGCAAATTCACCTTTCCTTTTATTCTAATGGTGGCTTAAACTTCCGGATCACAGAGCTAGATGTCCCCTTCCTCTAGGGACCAGGTCAGAAGGGATGTGAGAGGAAGGGGACCTTGGGTGACTGGCCTGTCCAGTGGTGGGTAGGCCCTCTCATGCTGGGCTTACACTCAGCCTGGACACTTCTGAAATCAATGTGTGACTGTTTGTCACTTGTCAACTTTGTTTCCAGAAGCCTGCATCAAGGGGCAAATGGAAAGGGATCTGTCTCCCCCTTCATTGCTCAGAATGTGTACCTTTTTTCTTTTTAGAGTGTATTCTATTGGGGGATGTAGAGTATGAAAAATATAAATTTTATTTCCATGCTAAAAGATATAAAGGTGAAAAGATTTAATTTGTCATTTTCTTACTTTAACAATCTTTATTATTTTATAAAATGAAAACTACTTTTTAACAATAAAATGCAAATAACACATGATTGTGTACATTTGAACAGTTTTCTCCCTCACCCAATTGCTGCTGTCCCAAAGGTTCTTGTTAGTGATTTCTTTCATATCTTTTCAAGAAGAAAAAAGGCATTCCAGTTAATCTTTCTTCTGTTCTAAAGATTTATGTTTACTTAGGTTTATGTCCATGTGTGTGCAGGTGCAGCAGACCTGGAGGGGCAGAAGAGGACATGAAAACCCTTGAGCTGGGGTTACAGGCAGTCATAAGCCACCCAAGATGGACGAGCAGGCAGCACTGCTAACAGCTGAGCCATCTCTCCTGCCCCAGCTTATTTTGCTTTTTAAAGATACACAGAAGCTTAATTGCAACATAGTCTCTTAGGCCCCTGGATGTTTCTCCCATGATACCGCACACAGAGATCTGACAGGTCCTTTTTATAATGCATCTAGTATTATGTCATCTAACAGTATCCCAGGCTGGGCTGTCACTCAGTTGATAGAGTTCTTGCCTCCCGCGCTCGAGCTCTGGGTTCAATCCCCAGCACCAAGAAAACCAGAAGCTGCAGCTCCCGGGATGCCAGAATTTCAGAGTCTTCCTCAGCTACAAAGTGAACTCAAGGTCAGCCTGAGCGATATGAAACAGTTTCTAAGTAAATAAATACATGACGAAAGTATTCCAGCATATTTATTTAACCCGTTCCTTGCTGGCAGGCTTTTGCAGCATTTGTTTTGCTATTATAACAAATACCCTTCATTCAATAGTCTCTTATGACACGTTGTCATTATTAACGACAGGGCTAATGCATACAGAGGCAGAAGCGGTACCCTGTACACAGTGGGCACCATTCACTGTAGAGCTCATAACTTTAAGTATTTATTATGATTACTTGATGGCAGATGGACATAAAATCTTTTCTCGAAGGAGTTCCCTTTCTTAGTTTGCCAATGCACTATGGCCTTGGGTAGAGAACTCTGTAAGAACCACTGGTCTAAGGGCACTCACATGTGGACTTTTGACAGCTGTTGTCTATTTTCCCTGCTAAAAGCTAAAAGCTTGCATCAGTAGGCCTTGATGCTGCTAGGGTAGAGCTTCATTCCTAAAATCTAAATCTCAAGTTGTTTTAAGTTATAATCAACTGTCACTTCCCTGAGTTTATAAAAAGAGAGAAAGGGAGAGAACAAAAGTAGCAACCAACAACAAAGGCTACAAATCTCTCTCTCTTTCTCTCTCTCTCTCTCTCTCTCTCTCTCTGTGTGTGTCTAAAACAGTGATTAATACATTGCTATCCTCCTGTCCTTCCCGGGCAATGACCAAAAATGAACCCCTGGAAGAAGTGTACACCATCAACCGACCAAGGAGGCTGCTCTTGGTCCCAGGGTTCCTGGGATCCAGGCCGTTGGTTCATGAACACACACGTGTTGACAATGGCCTCCTTGGTTTTTTTCGGGAGATCTCAGATAACCAATCCTGGGAAAAGAGCCGCAGTGCTGTGATGGAGTTATGGAGGGAGAAGAGCATTATGGGATTGAATATGGTGAGCTCAAGAATGCCTGTTTTGAGGTGCATAGAGGAACACTGTCCTGGGGGTGTCTTCCTCTTACAGAAGGGTCCATGGTCTCAGTAAGAGGATGGATGGGCAAGGACAACAGCACACCTTGTAAAACACTCTGGGTTCCGACTTAACTGCTTTCTTGGTCAAACAGCATCCAACATGGCTCTCCTGTCTCATGATATCTACGTTTGTGCCCATTTAAATGTGAAATTGAAAGAAACAGGACAGTCCTGGGGGTGCAGGGAGGTTACTTTAAGAAGAAGGATGTGAGTTGGAGGAAGAGTCTCACCCTGGCCTTCCATAGGCCCTGGATTCAATCCCCACACTGATAAAGGAACATTGTATTTTAAGGCCAGGTGCGGTGGTGCATACTTGTAACCCCAGTGCTTAGGAGATGGAGACAGGATGATCAGGAGGGCGATCTCAGTAGCCACACGGTGAGTTTGGGGCTAGCCTCGGCTACATGAGACCCTGTCTCCAAAAAAACAAAACCAGGCATGAAAAAGAAAAGGGTGGGGGGGGTCGGTGGCTAAGAGTGGTTCACTTGCTACCAAGTGTGATGATTTAAATTCGAATCCTGGTGAAGGAGAAAACGGACTCCAAGGCTTCTGACCCGACACAGCCCCCAGTGAATAAATAAATAATGTAACTTTAAAATTTAAGAACAAAAAGGACAAGTTAAGCACTGTTCAAAATAGGCTTAATAGAGAAACAAGGAAGAAGACAGAGAAGGCTGTGAGAAAGACTCCGCCCTCCTCAGTGACCAGCTGGTCAAGGCAGAGGCCATGCTGAACCCCAAGATCCCAGCCCCATTAACCGACTTTGAAGCTTTGAGGGAGGCCACTACTCACAAAGCCTCTGCTCCCCTACTTGTCCCACAGGCAGAGAATCACCCCAACCCCCGAGGCTGGAAGGTCAAAGGGCAGAGAGGAGCGTGCACACAGACGTGGCTGCTCTTTTCTGTTGGCGCTGCTGATCTGCTTTGTGTTGATCCACACAAAAGCACAGCAGCTTGCGGCCAGCTCAGGCAGCAAGGAAAACACACCACAGGAGTCTTCCGAGTGTGCAGAGCCACATGCTGATATTGTATCTCCAGCAATTAGCAGGGGGGGGAGAGAGTCTACAGAAGGCTCCTTTGTGTATCCCTCTAATCTGCCCAGTGTTTCGTCTTCAAGGACAAAATACAGCTCCCTGTGCATTTCGGGTTTTCTTAAAGGATAGCGGTGTTTCTAGAGTTAGTGGTCCTCACCTTCATCGGGATGAGCCCAGAGGGAAAACCAGGTGCCCTGGGCTCCTCACTGCATAGCTCAGGTAAGGCCACTCCAACCAGTTTCTGGATTCCATCTGTTCTGTTTGATCTGTATGGGTTTAACCAGAAGGGCCAAAAAATGACTATGTAAATTCATGATTACTTCTGGGAACTAGGAATACCGGAGATCCTGTGGGCGTGATGAACTAGAACTCCTCCCCCCTTCCCTCCCTCCCTCCCTCCTCTTTTCCCCCTCCCTTCTCTCCTTCTGCCTTCTCTGCTATTCCTGGGGATCGAACTTAAGGCCTCCTGAACGGCGGGTAAGTACTCTACCACTTGAGCTGCGACCCCAGGACTGTCCTTTTAGGCCCGTTATTTACATTTATTATACACTGACTTTATTCCTGGGCCTCGTGTTCCTCTGGGACATCCTTTGCTTCCATGTCACCTCCTCTTCCAGCACAGGAGCAGTCTGTTCTTTTCAGAGAAGATCATCTCAATGGGGTAGCAGAGTCCACGTAGGAAAGGTCTCTGGCCACAGGCTCTGTGAGGATGGGGCACACAGTGGGGGCTTTGTTTGCCTGGCTTTGCCCAGTAGTGAAGACTTTGTAGTAGTTGGGCGTGGAGAATTCCAGGCCAGTGTGTGTCCTGAAGAGAGAGAGAGAGAGAGAGAGAGAGAGAGAGAGAGAGAGAGAGAGAGAGAGAGAGAGAGAGCGCTGTAGTAACCCTGTGAGATTGCTGTCACTCGGCATCCTTAAACAGCGACCTAGTGCTCTCTTGAGCTCCCGGAGTGCTGGGTTCTGTGCCAGCCTGGCTATCTGACCTGCTGGCCTACTGCACCTGTTCAGGGTGTTGTGATCATAGGTGACACGCTGGCTCTCAGGCATTTTGTGGATCGCCGGACACAAGTACTTTAGTGGCCTGGGCAGTTCCCCGTATTCTTAAGTGGGAGGTTTAAATTTCTCGGTACTTAGGGCTGTGCGGGGTTTTCTAGGGCAAAGGCGACGCCAGTGCAAGGACTGGGAGTTATTAACAATGGTCGTCAATCAAAGGCAGGGGAGTAGAAGGGGGATAAGGGGAACAAGGACGCAGCAGAGAGCCGCTTCCTGTTTAGTTTGCAGAACTCTGTCTGCGGGAGCCGGGGCGGGTAGAGACTCCAGGGTCACTGTGCATGCTGGGAACCGAGGGTGTAGCCCAAACATCTTTCTGTGGCCTGCATTTCACTTCAGATTGGAAGCAACGACCATCACTTTCTTACCAAAGCACATGCATACAGGGCATTGGGGAGGTGACAGAGGTCAGGTGGGCTGGGGGTGTGGAGACTAGCCACAGTTAGATACTTGCCTGGCTGGTATCGACAGGACTCCATCTTGGGCCTGCTTTTTTTTCCCCCCATGGTGCCCTCTTTCTGGTCAGTCTGGATGCAGGTGGCCTGCCTTTACGGTGGATTTTCTGAGCCACTGCCCTTTGCCTCTCATGGTTCTTAATCAGCAACGTCATGGCACTTTCCTTTGTGATTGGCAGGGACACCTTCTATCCTCTCCTGGTGGGCTCTCAGGGGGCAGAGTGAGCATTACCTTCACCTGCTGAACAGCCTGGTATAAAATAGGATCAAATAAACCCTTGATGGATGAAGCATGAATGGGTGAATGGGAAGGCAACAAAGGTTCTGCCACAGAGCTCCACCCCAACCCCTTCCCTCTTTTTAGGAGTGAAAGTCTTAGACAAGGCTTGGCCTAACGTTTCCTGAAGTAAGATGAGAGGCAGGAAACTCAATTACCTTTTAGATGCATTTCTGACTGGACACTGTACACACAGACAGGAAGATCTCCTGTCAACACTGAAAGAAAGAGAAGCCATTTTGACAGGTCGTTTGTCTCCCGATTTTACAGATCTAAATGGAAAGTGAACCGTCTATTGATCTGATTTGCCTTTATCATCAGTGACGCGGGGGAAATAATGACTTTTGGTGGCTTATTTTTCTAGTGGTGTCAGACCCTGTGTATCCCCAACAAAACGAAAATGTCAAGGGAGAACAAAGAGAGAGCTCTCAAATAATCAAATTAAATCATTATAGTGTGCTATTTCTTAAGGACAGCACGTTATCTGAATATCAATATGGGACAATCAAGTTACTAGATAGATTTTTCTGATTCCCAGAATCTTACAGTGGCATACGTCTCAGGGAGAAGAGTCCTGGGTTCTCTTGAACATTGCGTCTTGATAAACAGTCTTTACAAGTTGGCACACACTGTGTTGTGAACACACGGAGTCCTAGTCCCACCCATGTCCTTGTGACCACTGTGTATGGGTGCCAGGGCCAGACTACTGCTGGCTTTCTCGGGGCTTCCAGTAACCACTGCTAGTTTCAGCTCCGATTTCCCTGGTGGCTTTAAGCAGACAACGAAGCAATGTAGAGTAGTCTTCCCTCTGGCAAGAGAGGTGACATTATACTCTATCAAATGTCTTTAATTTGGATACAGGGTAACAGCAAAAAGAAGGGATTCTTAACAGGGTACCAGCTGGGGCTGGAGGCATGACTCAGTGGCAGAAGGCTTGCTAATCATAGGCGAGGACACTGTTCCTCTGTGTCTGAGTGCATGCAGGGGTGATTTCTTTTCTGGTCTGTAATACAGTCACAGTGCACACAGTCCAGGCTTCCCTTCACTGGCTTCCTCTGCCCCTGGTATAATTCTGTCCAGTACTAAATGTCCGGATTATGCTTTTAAAAATCTATTCCTAAACTCACAGATATCTCTGAACAGATTAAAGCTAATTTGGAAGACCTGAACTTGCAAATCCACAGGATTTCTGGTTTCATATAGACATACCTTGATTCCTGTGATTGCCTCCTAGGTTCAGGTGGGTGGGGGAGGAGGGGGCACCACTCTGCACCCCAGAGGTACCCCTCCCCCTGTGCCACCCACTCATCCCTCCACATCCCCGCTGTTTCTATCATTGCCCAATTGAAACTGCATCTCAAAGGTCAACTGTGGTATTCTCAAAGTCCAGTCCAGAGAGAGTTTTGTTTTATTTCCATTTTTCTTTACTCCGGACCATCGATTTCCTTTCTCTTCCTCTGATGTGCTTATGTGGTTTATATTTATCCCCCTATCTTAAACTGGTCCTTGGCATAGCAGCATCCCTGCTGGGACTCCAAGCCCTAGCATGGGCATGCCTGTGGTGTGGTTCTCACTCTGCCACTAACTGTATAAAAATGAGGAGAACAGGAGGTATTGTTCCCTTGGTTTGGTGTCAAAATTAAATAGAATAACTGAAGTAATATTTACTTTAAGGCTTAACATGAGGAAGTATTTGTGAACGTTACCTGTTAGCAAAACAGGCCCTCAAATCTGTGAAAACAGACTGCCTCCCTCTTACCCCTGCCCCTTTAAGGTTATTTTGCCCTCCTCATCCCACACAGGATCAGTCAATAAATATTTGTATCAATTTAGAGTCGTTCACGTGGTGGCAGAGTTCAGGGAAGGAGAAGCAACACCTAGGGAGGCTCTAGAAGGCTGCAGGAGCGGTCTAAGCCTTGTTGTTCAGTTTTTAACTAATAAATGATTTAAGTTGTTGAGTGTTTGCATCGCTCCTTTCCGGACATATGGCGTTTATTGACCAAGAGGCGGCATTAGCAGTTAAAATACTTGTTAGTGCGACAGTCAATTACAAGTTTGTAAGATTAAATTCTGCTCTAACTGGATTATGTTGGGAGAGGCGACCAGAGCCCTGGAAGCCGTGACTGAAAGAACAGCGCCATCTACTGGCGATATGGAGAAATGACGCTGGGCGGTGCGGGTCTTGGTTGGGGGTAAAAGTCCTCAGAATTGCCATTCTTTCTACAGAAACTGTGGGCGGGACTGGACAGGAGGAATTAAAAAGGGCGGGCACAGCAAGCAGCACGTAAGAGATGCTTCTGTAATGTAGAGGCGGAAAGAGCACAGCACCTTGGGCGAGCGACAACCTTGTGGGTGTCATCATTGGAGAGCAGTCCCCTCCGTGTCCGCCGCCCCCCACCCTCAAGCCTCACCACCTCGTACTCACGGATCCCCTCTCCTATTGGTTTCACTTTCCTATCCTCTGCTGGCTCCAAATTCCAAGACGACCCTTCTTCACCTTCTGGTTCCTCTATTTGTATGGAAGGAAAGTAGGGCTGGGAAAATCGCGCTGAGTCACCACATTTGGCGGCCAGTCCAGAACAGCTGGAACAGAGTGCCTCCTGAGGGGTCACAGGCCAGCCTCCACCCCTACAACAGCAAGTCCTCACGTGACAGCCACCCCAGGAGCCAGGTAAGGTGACCGCAGATGTCTCAACCCTCCCTGAGCAGATGTGCAGGTGCCCTGGTTCCCACATCCATCCTGGAATGTGCTCTAGCCGCTGGCGTTGGAGGGAACTGAATCCCAAGAATGTCGCTACCTACTGATGTTTCCTTTGGAAGATGGGAATGGATCGTAACACATCTGAAAGCCATTTATTATTTTTTTCTATTAAAAAACTATGCAAATCGGTCAGTAGCTGGGTTATAGAGCGCTGTACTTTAGCAGAGAGTTTTAGTGTAGGAAGGCCTGAGGGAAAACATGGAAGCTTCAGGCAGAAGTGTCTGCACCCTTGGTCAGCTCACAGGGAGTGTGTTGTCTAGGAGTTTTGAGGTTCTGATGGTGACTACATGCAGACTGTGAGCCAGCAGAGGTGCCGCATAGCTTTGGCCCCCACATCCTGATTGACACTGGGACAGAAGGGTTGCAAGTTCAAGGACAGTCAGGAAGTTAAAAAGCTAAAAAAAAAAAAAAAATAAAATAAAATTATTTTTTGTTTGTTTTTGAGAAAAAAGGAATAGGGGTTTCAGAATTTTGAATTCAGTTGCTGGTTGAGTTTGGATGAGCTATTTTGTAATATCCTAAGCCCCAGGGTTTTTCTTTTTTCTCTAAAAGGAAGCAAATGAAGCCTGCCTGTCAATAAAATGTGGAAATTAAATGAAATACAATAAGAATTCTTTTATTTGAGCTAGTGGGGCTGTATTTAGTTAATAAAGAAGTTGGTTAGAGACTCATGAAAGCTAATGCCGCCAATATGTCCCCCTAAGTACAAAGTTCCTACTAATTCAGGGTGTGGCCTTTTCTTTTAACATTGATCTACTAGCTGACTTTTTGAGTTGTTTTCTTATGCGGACCACACGTGTGGTCCATGCAATTCTTAGCTCTGATTTGTTTTACTCTAGCAAGAACTTAAACTTTCTAAGTTACCTGCAACATCATTTCAATTCAAAAAATCACTCCAGAAGGCACGATTTCCCTCAAACGTTGTCTGTCTGTACGCAGCAATATTTTAACCACTTCCCATCATGAAGTCGTCCTAGATCACCTAACTTAGCTTTCAGGGAGCGATTTCCTCTCCTTGTATACGCAAACGCTTTGAGGTGTTTGATCCCTTGCACACCAATAAATAATTAAGTAAACGAATTAATTTCACGGTTGCGGTAACAGGTGCAGCTGTGAACTGCTTCTTGGAAAGCATGCTCCCCGCATGGAGCAGTGTCACCCCTGCAGTGGGTGACAAAGTTCGCATGGGGCCCAGAGAATCACAGTTAAACTTCAGCTCGTGTCAAACAGATGGATTTAGGACTCCCCCGCACTTAAAGTGCTTGACCTAACTCCTCGCAAACAGAAGCTCTCCACTACCGTCAGTAGCTATCTATACCCTTATCACAGATAATGAGTTCTGAGTTCGAAGGGGAGTTTGAAATCCAGCAGTTTTCCCTATCATTTTATAGACCAGGAAGAAAAGACAACTGTTAACTGGGTCTTCATAAAATGCCTCGTGGCTTCAGTACGCGGACAGGTGTTCATCATGAAGCTAATGCTTGCCTCTCAGGGAGTTGTGCTGGTGAAGGAGTTGGAACAGTGCTGGAAAGGCTTCTAGTTCCCCATCCAGGGCTTTTCTGTATGACTAGACAGAACCACGACATGTTGATGACCTTGGGGGTAGTGAAAACCTTGACCCTGGGCATGGCGCACACTGGGGACATATCCGGAGGTGGTGGGCTGCATTAAGCCGTGTTTAAAAGGGATAAAACAAGTGTCAGCCAGACTCTTGTCTTTAGCTCGAGGTGTCTGGACCTCCTCCTCCTCGGACCCATGGCCCAGGTCTCACTACGCTCAATGGTAAAGCCTACCTCTAGTAGGCAATGGCTGTTTAGAGCCTATGGGAAGAGCAAAGTGACCAGGACTCTGTCCTGCATTCATTGGCAGTTTGTTTACCATGTTCCTTTCAGACAGCTTGTGTTGTCTCAGGTGGAGATAACTCTTGGGTTTTGATTGGGTGGGGTGTAAAGGTCACAG
Source organism: Arvicola amphibius (assembly GCF_903992535.2). Taxonomy (NCBI): domain Eukaryota; kingdom Metazoa; phylum Chordata; class Mammalia; order Rodentia; family Cricetidae; genus Arvicola; species Arvicola amphibius. The sequence goes on from NC_052051.1 coordinate 147,232,515, forward strand.
CTCCTGGAAGGAAGCCACTGGTACGGAGGGCGCTGCAGACACCAGGGCTTGTGCGATGCCTTTAACTCTGAGTTTGCTTTGCTTACTTATCTGTCTTTAGTTTTTGAGGCAAGGGGTTATTCTAGATTATTCTAGAGCCTAGACCTTTCTGGGACTCGTGACCTTTCTGCTTTTGCCATCTGAAAGCTTCGAGGGTAAGTGTGCTCCACTGCACCCTGTTTGCTGCTGCTGCTGCTGCTGCTGCTGCTGCTGCTGCTTCTTCTTCTTCTTCTTCTTCTTCTTCTTCTTCTTCTTCTTCTTCTTCTTCTTCTTCTTCTTCTTCTTCTTCTTCTTCTTCTTCTTTCTTCTTCTTCTCATTTGTTCTTATTTCATCTGTTTTGAGACAGAGTCTCTCCGTGTAGCCTGGCATGGTGCCCTGGAACTCACTATGTAGTCTAGCCTGGCCTTGAACTTGCCTTCCTCCTGCCTCTGTCTCCTGAGGGCTGGGATTACAGATGTCGTTTTGCTTTTTTTAAAAAATATTTATTTATTTATTATGTATACAATATATTGTCTGTGCATATGCCTGCAGGCCAGAAGAGGGCACCAAACCCCATTACAGATGGTTGTGAGCCACCATATGGTTGCTGGGAATTGAACTCAGGACCTTTGGAAGAACAGGCAATGCTCTTAACCTCTGAGCCATCTCTCCAGCCCTGTCGTTTTGCTTTTAAAGGAAATTTTAATAATGGCATTCTGCCTGGACAGGGTAACTCATACCATTAATCCCAGGATCAAGGAGACTGAGGCAAGGGGATCTCAAGTTTGAAGCTAGCTTGTACTACTTAGCTAGCTGAGATAGCTCGAGCTATATCTTGAGACTTGTTTTTTAAAAACAGAGGGTTGGGGCTATAGGCCAGTGGTAGAATTCTTTCTTGTCCAGCATGTACCAACCCCTGCACTTGGTCTCCAGTACTGGGAGGGGGGAAAAGCATCCTAGAATCTAAGATCACTGCATGTTAAGATCTTGCTTTTTTACTGGGCTACACCCTCAAGCCCCGGACTGATTTTAATTTTATCTTTACAGTTATCTTAGTTCATGTCTTTTGCTAATACCAAAACACCAGAGATGGGATAAGTAATAGATTTGGGCTCTTGGTTCTGGTTCACAATTAAAGGACCCCATCAGTGGATCGCTTTCTTGCTGACAGAGTCCTGAAGTATTGCGAAAACATCCCCGGTGAGAGATCAGCTCAACAAGATGGATTCTACAACAGACTCATCTTTGTGATAATATTAACCCATTGGTCCTTTGATCACATGAATGGTTTACTAGTGAGGGCAGAGGCTGGGTCGGCTCATAGTGAGCGTTAAATTTCAGTGTGAGTCTGGAGTGGCTAAGCCATGTTCAAACCATAGCAACTGTGAACTTCAATGTGCTGCACAAACACATGCTGCAATTCTTTACTTTCTACAAGGAATAACTTTCCCCTCTCTCAGAGCATGACCCAAGCCCTTCTGTGACTTCTGGAGTCTCTCCTGAGGTATGGCCTCTGTTCCAGGGAGCATGCCAATCTTGGGGTTAATTGTTAGTTCAGAGATTCGTGTACAGTAGTGTTTGTTTAGCGATACCAAGAGTCTCAGACAGAAAATGTGACACTTAGGCCCTTGGCTGGCTGCCTGAGATTCTGGCCCAGCAATTCTGAAGTGGGCCTGGGGTCTGACAAGCCCCAGAAATGCTGATGTGCAAGGCTCCCCTATCAGTGTGGAAACCACTTTTAAGCTTGAATTCAAGATCAAGACACGCTCTGGAAGGCGGTCTGCCTGCTGACAGGAGATTATGGCTCTGGTCTCATGGGGGGGAATCAGGAAATACTGGAGAGGGTGTTCTAGAACAAGGGGCAAGCTAGAGCAGCACCTGTGAGTGCGTCTCCATGCACAGGTGCTGTGTCTTCCAGGAGGGCCCACACAACTTTCCTTCACTTTGTCCTGCTGAGGAACATTCCATGACTTTGAATTCTAGTCCTGCCTGTAGGACCAAGGCTGCTGCTTGGTTTCTGAAGCTGGGGGAAGCCACCTTAGCTGGCTACCATCCTCTGTGTCCCAGTTGCTCTTGCAAAAAGAAGTTGTGCATAAGAAACAAGGAATAGCTTGTTTTCTTGCCCAGTGGAGAGTAGCCCAGTTATGCTTTATTTTGCCATGGGACACAGATGCCAACTACTCCACAATGAGGCTCATGGTCTCCTCAGTGTACGGGCCCCAGCCTATCAGATTAGTGCTTTTTCAAGTTACCAGTAACCTGTCTTCATCAGGGATCTGTTGACACTGACCCAAAGTGTCTTACCCAAGGATAAACAGGGTCTAGTCAAACAAAGTTGCCTGGAGAAAACCCCACAAACAACCACACATTTCTTTTGTTGTTTTCTGCTTGGCCTCAGTATGGGTCTGTAAGTGCTGCATTCTGCAGGGGACAGCCTTTCGATGCTGTGGTTTCTTTCTTGCAGGATGGTGGTTGTAAAGTGTGCCCCCCCCCCAGGTCAGTGGTAGCTCAGTACCACCTGGAAGTTGACTAGAAATACAGATTACTAGGCCACCTGCCTGCTCCAGTGCACAAAATCAGGAACTCTGAGGACTGGTCCTGGAATGTGTGTGTTTTAATAAGCTCCCCCAAGCAGTTCTGATGCATGCTCATGTGTGAGAACTGCTGGACAATGTGAAATCCTGTGTGTGTGTGTGTGTGTGTGTGTGTGTGTGTGTGTGGTGTGTGGTGTGTGTATGGTGTGTTGTGTGTGTATGTGTGGTGTGTGTGTGATTTGTGTGTGATTTGTGTGTGGTGTGTGCGTGGTGTGCATGCGTGTGTACGTGTGTGTACGTGTGTGTGTGTGTGTGCATGCACGCCTGCCTGCATATGAAGGTCAGAAGTTGACATTAGGGGTCTTCAGTTGCTTGCCTCCTTATATTTTGAGACAGGGCTTTTCATTAAACCTGGAACTCACAATTTGGTTAAACTGGTTAGCTAGCAAGCCCCAGGGAATCCTCTTTCTGCCTCCTGAATCCTGGGATGACAAGGGTGTTCTGCCATGCCTGGCTTTTCTGTGGGTGCTGGTATAACTAGAGGTTTCTCTCCTGCCCGTCAGTTCCTGAATAACTACTCTGAGGCTTAATATTAATTATAAACTACTTGGTTTATTAGCTCAGGCTCTTACAAATTAAGTCAACCCATTTCTATTAGTTTATATTTTAACTTGAGACTCGTGGCTTGTTACCTCACATTTTCCTTTCCCGGTGACTGCTGGTGGCAGCCTGAATCTGCCTTCTTTTTCTTTTTCTTTTTTTTTAAAATATTTTATTTATTTATTATGTATACAATATTCTGTCTGTATATATGCCTGCAGGCCAGAAGAGGGTGCCAGACCCCACTACAGATGGTTGTGAGCCACCATGTGGTTGCTGGGAATTGAACTCAGGACCTTTGGAAGAGCAGGCAATGCTCTTAACCTCTGAGCCATCTCTCCAGCCCTGCCTTCTTTTTCCATTTATCTTTTTGTTTTGTTTTGTGTTTTGATTTCCTTCCTGGCTCTATTCTGCCTGGCTATTAGCCAAGTCAGTGTCTTTATTAACCAATGGTGATAAAACATATTCACAGCAGACAGCAGGACACCCACATCATGCCAGATTCAAACGCGGCTCCTCATCTTGTGCAGCAAGCTCTTTCCTGACAGGGCCATCCCCTCATCTCCATTTTTTCTGATGTTTAATTGTAGTTCCCGTTGTAGGGATACAGGGAGATCTGTTGACCAGTGATAAAGGAGAAATGGGGCCCAGAGCCTAGGGTGTGAAGAGGTGTTTTTGAGAACTGCATGAATGAGTGTTGCGTGTCTATCTCTCCCACCCCTCTCACCCCCTAGCTCCTCAATGTCCTTCCAAAATCCATGCTCTCTTCTTTAATTATTATTGTTGCATGTATATACATGTATGTACACACATGTACAACCTACTGAGTCCACTTAGTATTGCTCATGGACATGCATCCAGGGCTGACACGTGTATTTGTGTTTTGGACATGGATTGGACAATCCAATAGTAGTGAGTCCCTGGAGGAAATAGCTTCTCCCTGATCAGAAGCATTGGGCACCGAAGCGATTACTTACATACATTGTTCTATTACTAAATAAAACTCAGGAGTCAGATATTGGGGTAAATACCTGATAGATCCAAAGAGCAACGAAGGAAGGATCAGCTGACCCTGACTCCCCACGTTTCCCCAGACTGAAAAAAAATTGCACATCTTTTTAAAGTCCTCCCAGCTACTTCCTATATCCCCATTTCTTGCTCCTCCAAAACCTCCACTGCTAATTCTGGTTAACCAACTGACTCTACTCTCTGATTCAAGATAAACTTTATTGGCAGTCTCGGAGTGTCAATGTGAACAAATATCCCACAACAGGGCACTGTGGTAGTTTGAATGTAATTGGCTCCCTATTCTCTTGGGGAGTGGTACTATTAGGAGGTGTGGCTTTGTTGGAGTGGGTGTGGCTTTGTTGGAGGAAGTGTGTCACTGCAGGGGGGTGGGCTTTGAGGTTTCCTATGTACAGGATACTGCCCAGTATCTCAGTCAACTTCCTGTTGCCTGTAAGATGGAGGACTCTCAGCTCCTCCAGCCTGCATGCCGCCATGCTCCCTGCCATGATGATAATAGACTGAACCTCTGAAGCTGTAAGCTGCATCCTCAATGAAAGGTCTTCCTTCATGGTATCCCTTGACAGCCATAGACACCATAACTAAGACAGGCACCGATCTGTAACTAGATGTGTTTTCGTGACTTCCTGTTGCCTTCTGACCAAGAAAGCATGCTCAAAAACAAAAAGACAGGGAAAACAAATCCCCACCTACCCCTATGTTCAACCCAATCTGCTTGGCCCGATGTGTTGCTGCTTAAGAGGGCTGGGATCTGTTGGGTGGGGATGTGTTCCAGTTTGCTCTGGGCCCCTTCACTTCAGGAAACTCCTCAGCCCCAGGAAAACGAAGGCAGGTAAATGTCTGGTCACCAGTCACTCCAGTTTAGTAATTGGCTATTAGATTGTATGGCTAACTTAAAAGAAAAAAACAGTTGATGCCAAGGCCACCTCCCCACCTCCAGAGATGATGCCAGCGTTGACCTGGGGCAGCCAGAGAACTGGGTTTTGGTTTTGATACATCCAGGGGTGAGAACTACCGGCAGACATTTGCCAGCCCTTTCTCCTGTCAGAACTGTAGTATGTTCCACAGCCAGTGGTCACTAAAGAAGGACTGTCCCTCACACCGTCTTCACACGGGTAGCTCAGAACACCTGGCTGAAACTGATAGCTGTGCATTCACTATCATAGTGCCAGTGCACAGCTATGCATCTGCTATCATAGTGCCAGTGCACAGCTGTGCATCCACTATCATAGTGCCAGTGCACAGCTATGCATCTGTTATCATAGTGCCAGTGCACAGCTATGATTCTAGAAGCCAGAGACTGGACGACTGCTGCAAGCTTGAGCTCAGCCAGGGTTACACAATGAAACCTTATCTCAAAAAAAACAAAGCAAAACAAAACAAAAAAAAGCCCACATATCAAACCAATGCCTCCAAATCCAATGACTTAAACTTAAGAATGTAAACTATTGAACACTTGAATTGTAACAAACTACCACTCTTGACCTTGAGTTTGGTGATGTGTTCAAAAGTTTGCTACAGCCGGGAGGTGGTGGCGCACGCCTTTAATCCCAGCACTCGGGAGGCAGAGGCAGGTAGATCTCTGAGTTCGAGGCCAGCCTGGTCTAAAAGAGCTAGTTCCAGGACAGGCTCTAGAAACTACAGGGAAACCCTGTCTAGAAAAAAGAAAAAGAAAAAAAAAATTTGCTACTTCCTCAAAAGAATTAAACATAAAATTACCTTACAATCTAGTAATTCCACTCTGGGTATATGCCCTGGAGTGGTGAAAGTACTTATACAAACGATTACTTGTACACCATTATTGACAGCAACATTTTCTCTTATGGTAGTCATGTGGAAACAAAGCAGTTGCCTTCAAGAGATGAATGGGTAAGCAAGTAGGAGTCTCTCCGTGCAATGGAGTGTTACAACCCTAAGAAATGAATGAAGTGCTCATATATGAATGTGCCTTTTGAAAAAGCCAAACCAATTTCATGCTCTGCAAAACAAATGGCTTAGTAAAGCCACCAAGATGGAAGGTGGATTCATGGTTGCTAGGGGCTGGGGAGAGAGGGGTTGGAGTAGGACGATGATCATTTAATGGGTACAGGGTCTTTTGGGGGGTATTGTTAAAGCTAGTGAATTGTGTCTTACATGGATTTCAGTTCAATTTAAAGAGTCCAACTGTGCACTTTTATCTGTAAAATGTGCTAAAAAGCAAAGCTAGAGTCCTCCACAGTGGCCTTTTGGCCTTGTTCCCTTGTCTTTGGCCATTCCCAAATTCTTTTAATAATTTTTCCAAACATGTTGACTAGGTTTGCAACCCAGCATGCCATATATTTCCATCCCCTGGCTCACCTGTGCTCTGCAGGAGGCCTCTGCCAACAGTTCCCGCCCACAGTCTTCTCCCAAAAGCTATTACTGTCACCTTTAACTGACATCCTCACTGCTCAAACCACAGTTGGCGTGTGCTAGGGATCGGAAGTGAAATGCCATTTCAAGGCTCGTGTGTTGGAAACCTTGTCCTCAAAGGCAGCAGTGCTCAGAGGTGGGGCTTTGAGGCTTTGATCCCACTGGGCGGGCTCTGATCCCATCCACGGATCAATGCATTCATCCACTGATAGGAACTCAGGAGGTCAGGCCCGATTGAAGGGACTAGATCACCAGATCTAGATCACTAGATCACCCATGATTGCTGAATCTCATCCCCAGTCTCTCCCCATCTTTCTCCTTGTTTACTCTGAAGTAAACAGCCCGCTCTACCACATGCTTTCCTGCCATGATAGTCAATTCTGCTTTGCTGGCTCCTGGCCCACGGCAGCGGAGCCAGCCTTCCCGGGTGGACAACATTGAAACTGTGAGCCAACACCGCCATTCGCTCTTGAACACGCTCGGCTCGGGTACTTTGTCATAGTGATAGGGAACTGACTGACATCGTGTCTCGTGGATGGGAAGCGGACTCTGCCGTTCCTGCCCAGACCCACTGAATTAGAACCCGTACCTGGTGAGAGTCCCGCAAGCCTGGTGCCATTCACTTTCTGGTAGCAGCCACACACAAAGGGTTTGTCAGAAACCCTTTGTCTCGTCTCTTGCTCCGTTGGCCTTCCCTCTTGCCACCAAGCTGATTTGCCCCATAGTTGCTGCTGATTCCATCACTGATAGCAAAACAAGTGTTTCCAAGCTTTTATTAGAGAACAGGGACCAGCCACTCTGCAAGAACCTTCTAGGCTTCCCGTACCAGATTCAGACTACTGGGGCACGAGGCCCTGTGGACTGAGGAACTACCTGTTGTCAGCTCAGGAGCCCATGGCAATCAGAGGCAGGCAGGCATGACAATGGGGCAGTAGCTTAGAGCTTATATACGGAGACAAAACCCATAGGGCAGAGAGAGGCACACTGGGAATGGCACAGGCTTTTACAAACTCAAAGCCCACTACCAGTGACACACCTCCTTCAGGGCCACACCTAATTCTTCCCAAGCAGTTCCACCAACTGGGGACCAAACTTTCAAATATATGAGCCCATGACAGCTATTCTCATTCAAACCACCACCACCATTGTGTGTGTGTGTGTGTGTGTGTGTGTGTGTGTCTGTGTGTGTGCATATAAAACCACTATATATATAAATGGTGGTTTTGAATGAATACACATCCTCTTCATTCTGTTCCTTAGAGAACCCCGACTAAAACAAATTATGGTAGTGGGAACTGGGTTGGGGAAACAGAACTGTAAGGCTGAGCTCTAGTGAGCTTAGTGGTCGCCAGTGAATCCTCTAGCAGGCTTAGAGAATCAGTGAAAGGGAGTCTTCACCTGGACGGATGCTACGGTCACTAACGACTCCTCACCTAGTATGGAGATCCCTGGAAGTCCCTGGTGTGCATGAATTAAAGAACTTACCAACTGTGTGCGATGATCCCGGTTCACCTACTGTGAGAGGTGTGGATTTGGTGACTCTGCGGATAAAGCCTTTGAGCAGTTCCGGAAAAATAACAGGACATAACAATGGTGGTTATTTTAACATCTTTGGAAGAATTTATAAAAGAAAACAACTGAGCTTCATAATAAACTTACCTGCTCCAGATGCACAGAAACAACCTAAAGGTCACTAAGTGTGCCCTGAACGAGAAGCTTTTCTCCTGCAGCCTTAAGAGCTCACGTTACAGAAAACCGAACCAAGCCTTCAGTATACAGTCAGCTGAGAACCTGGTAGTTACTTGGTCTTTGAGGCTGATGCTTCAACAGTAAGAGTCCCACAATAGCTGTCTCTCATGGAGGACAGCACCATGGAAGGGGCACCACAAAAAGCAATCACTCGGTCTACAAAGCAGGGTGTCCCCAAAGGCTCAATCTGGTGCCCCTGGTCCCTAGTCCATGGTGCAAACCTGGGAATGCTGGCTCTGCTGTTAGCGTAAGTATCAGCAACAGTAGCAACAGTGCAGATTAACTCATTCCCAAGCAGGAAAGCTAAGAGGACAAAAAAAGCAAGTTTATCTTCCTTTCTGACATCCCTTTTCATCTGGGTTGCTACCAGGAGGTATCAACTACAATCAGGGCAGGCCTTCCCACGCCAGTCAAGGCAATCAGGATCCCTATTCAAGGGCTTCTAATTTGTGCCATGTTGACCCTAAAACCAACCATAATACCTGGCATGAATGGAACCCTGCGTTCCATCCCGACCACCAGATGAACCAAGAATGGTAGCCCACACCTATAATGCCAGTGCTCAGGAAGTAGAGGCAGGGAAATCAGAAATTCAAGGTCATCCTCATTTCCAAAGCTGGTCTAAGGTCACCACGGGCTTCCCTAAAAAGTGCCATCAGCGTTTGGGGGGATCTTTAAGAAACACAAAATTTCAACCACTTCTTACTTTAACTTTTGAGGCTTCTGTGAGTGGGCACCAAGAATCTGACTTTTATTTCTTGAAGAGCTGTGATACAGGGAGCCTATAGGATGGAGGACTAGGGACCTGAGGAGTGACCCCCGGGAGCTTTAAGTTGCTGTTCCTCTTGTTCTGTCTTGAAAGCTTCTGACCTTGCGCTGTGACTCCTAACTTGTCACCAAGGCAAAGGCTCCCACTGTTTGTGTCCTTCCACAGCAGGGCACATTCCATGCCCCCAGACTGTTTGGCACTGACACTTCATACACGTGTTTGTGAGTCATAACGGTGATTTTGTTCATTTTTTTCCCTTTCCTTTTAGCTTCATGGAACAGACACAGAGAGTCCTGAGCCGGACCCCTCCTGTCCCTGCTTCCCAACCCAGGAAGAGAAGGACATTGGTGCGATCTTTCTTTTCCAAGGTCAGACACCCGTGTCCCTTCTCACCACGATGTCGCCACCGTGTAAGCTGTGCACCTGCTTGCTCTGTGCTAGAACTGCTTTGCCTGGGCTCCTTCTGGGAGCCGTGGAATGACTTCTTTCAACAGGGATAGAGGGTACTTATGAGAAGTTGAAATGAGAAGGATTCAGCTTGCTGCTAACTCAAAACTTTAAAAGAAAAAAAGGAACTGTAATAAATGCTCAGAAATAGCGATGCTGAAAAGTTATAAGGTCTTCTACACAGTGCTGAGCAAACAGCCTGATCTGGACCTGGACCCTGCATCCATTCCTGCTTCCTTCCTGAGGATGGGGCTAACTTTGTCTCTCTCTCTCTCTCTCTCTCTCTCTCTCTCTCTCTCTCTCTCTCTCCCTTCCTCCCCCCCATTCTGGTATGAATGCAGGGGCTTTCTTGTCATGGTGTACATGTGGAGGTCAGAGGGCGATCTTGAATCTTGGATGTCTGTCCTCACCTTCCACCTCTTTTGAGGCCAGGCCTCTCTTTTTGTTGCTACCACATAGCTGTCATCTCACGCACCTTGGGATTCTCCTTCTCCCATCTTGCCATAGGAAACTTGGATTATAGACAGGCGCTATGGTGCCTGGCTTTACCTGGGGCTCAATCTCAGGTCTTTATGGTGGCATGGAAAGTGTCTTACCCATCATCTCCCTGGTCCCTAGTTGGGAGCTTTTATTGTCTGGGGTCTGATTCTAATGTGGGCTGCCTAGTTCTGTGCCCCAAGGAACAGCCTTCTTGTCATTGGTGTTCATCTGTTCTCTAGGGGCGCGGGGGGGGGGGCAGCTCATCTGATCATGAGAAAGGTAGCCTATATCTTGACCTATCTTCTATAGAATATCTATATCTATATCATATCTCTTGCCTTACAGTTACTTAGTGTTTAGTTTTAGAAGTATAGAATTTTGCGTAGAAGCACAGTGCTTCCCCATGGTGGTGTTTTTGCTTTTTCTGCTTCATCTAATGAATTCAGATGTTGGGACAACCTCCAAATGTCCTGAAATGTTTACATATGTGTAATTGATATTTGCTGAGATGTTGCCAACTGAGTCACATGCTAGTGAGGGGTTGAGGATGGTGACTATTGAGAAAGGTCTCTCAGGATTTATCATATTGCTGGATGGAGAGGCAGGGACATCAGCCCTACTGCAGAAGAATCAAGACAGAATCGGAAGAGAAGAATTGGAGACAGCAGGTATCATGCAAACATGTCATTCATTTTATTTAGTTAAAAGGACAGCAGAAGGATGAGAAGGACTTGGAGGAGGAAGAGGGTCAGAGTACTTTTCAGAGAAGAGAAATAACAGCATAGCACACACTGGGAAAGGGACCTGTGTCTCAAGGACAGCCACCTTTCCTCTTAGCCTCTGTCACACACTTTACTACTGTGTGCCTCCCCAGTGACACACACACACACACACACACACAGGTGGGCACACGTGTTTATAGTTTAGAAGAAACAGGCAAAATAGCATTTTCTTTAGAGAGAGATGTTTGGAGTTGAGTTCAGAGTATGAGTCTGAGCCCTTTTGGATTGATTCTCTCTCTCTCTCTCTCTCTCTCTCTCTCTCTCTCTCTCTCTCTCTCTCTCTCTCTCTCTCTCTCTCTCTCTCTCTCTCTGTGTGTGTGTGTGTGTGTGTGTAGCATGCCAGATGTCTTCTTCATTACGCTCAGCTCGCACTAGACTGGAGCTCACTGGTTTGGCTAGGCTGCCGGGCCAGGGAACTTCCGAGTTCTTTCTTTGTCTGTTTTTCCCAGTGCTGAGATTCTAGGCTGCTACCCCCAGCGTCTTATGAGGGTGATCTTCATGTGTATCGAGTAAGCACTTTACCGACTGGACCATCTTCCCAGCCTCTGAATTAACACACTTTTGACCCACCACCCAGGTCTATTGGAAACTAAGGTTGCGGAAGCAGGAACCTTTGAAGAATGTGTTTTTCATCTTGGCAGAAAGAGCCCGGGATCCTAATGCTAAAAAGCGCCATCTGGCCATGAGAGGTCTGGGCACCTTGGCCCATGAAGCCCCTGACAAGGTAGGGGAGGTGGAGTCGAGACAGCCTTCCTAAGACTCTGAGCCCTCAAGGCTTGGAGCCCCCACAGCTGGGGCAGGTGCCCATGGATTGCTAACACTGTAACAACTCACACAGACCTAGCAGTAAACAGTGCTATCTGTGTTGGGGGCCTGAGTATGAGCTGGATCTGTAGCTCAGGATCTTGCAAACCACTGTTGGCTAGACTGTGGCTTCCAGAAGCTCAGGGTACTTTTCCAAGAATGGCTTTTTGCAGAACTGGCTCTTCCAATAGTAGAACTGAGGTTTTTCTTCCCTTGCTGGCTGTCTGCTGGGGGCCACCCCCCTTTACCCAGGATCCACACTCTCAAAACATGCTAACCTGTCTCTTCAAGGTGTCTCTCACTCCTGTCTGCTCTATGGGGGTCTTGCATAATGTAGCTTAGCAACCAGGAGAGACATCTGGTGACTTTTGTCACTTCAGGCTAGAGGCAAGCCACCAGTTCTTTTTACTCAGGAGGGCAATTACGTAAGGGTGTGACTCACTCAAGGTCGTCCCAAGCTGGCACACCTCAGCTCAGCTCAGCTCTGTCAGCCTTGGGAAATGAGCTACAGAAGGACTGAACAGGTTCATGCTGTTCTCCTTGAGAGTCTAAATGATTGTCTCAGAATGTTTGTTTAGTGAAAACCACTCTCATACCCTGTCCTTAGCACCTGTCCACAGGGAAACCATCTTATGTCCTCTCCTTTACAGAGACACCCAGCTCTCTGAAGGGCCCTAGAATACTCTTGTCCACCCTCTCTGCTCTTGAAGTACTTCACCAGCTCCATGACCCAGAGGTCTTATTCCTGTTTGTCCTTTCTGTTCTTCGAAGACCTAGGAGGGCTCTTGGGCTGGATTACTAGAAACATTTGTATTTGGACAAGGGTTGGTAGCAGATTCAGAAGAAAGTGTGAGCGTGTTGCATATATACATGCACACACGTGGACAGGCATGAACAGAGAGAGAACTGCTTGTGAGGAAGGAGGGGAGCAGCAAGAAGGGTGGGGGAAGGGAGTGTTATAAGGAGCAGGGTCCCTTGTTTATCCCTGCTGCCCAGCTAGCTTAGGCCCCGAAATAACCACACAGAAACTGTATTAATTTAAACACTGCCTGGCCCATTAGCTCTAACTTCTTATTGGCTAATTCTTACATCTTAATTTAACCATCTCCATTAATCTGTGTATCACCACGTGACTGTGGCTTACTGGCAAGATTCTAACCAGCGATTGTCTCAGGCAGAAGATCCATTGTATCTATCACTCTGCCCTTCTCCCCAGCATCCAGTTCTGTCTTCTCTGCCTAAATTCTGCCCTATCAGGCCCAAAGCAGTTTCTTTATTCATTAACCAATGAAAGCAACACATGAACAGAGGAACCTCCTACACCAAGGGAGGACGAGGAGGGTGTATGTGTGGGGTGAACATGACTGAACAATGATATATATGTTAAAAAGTCATAATGAAACCCTATATTCCTTTTTACATTAACAAAGAATATTAATTTAAAGAAGAAGGGAAAGACAGCCAGGGCCTCTCAGTCCCAACTTGGGGCTACTGGAAGATTAGGGATGGAGTTGCTTTTTAATTTGAATAGTGTATATGTGTATGTGGGGGGGGATGTGTGTGAGAGGTGTGTGTATAAGTGTATGTGAGTGTGTGAGTATGTGTGTGTGGATGTGTGTGAGAGAATATGAGTGTGTGTTTGAGTGTGTGACACTAATGCTTTCCAACCTCTATAGCAGGTGAGAAAGTACAAGAAAGTTTTTCTTGCTCTCCTGGTGCACGGGCTGTATGACCCCGTGAGTTCTGAGGTTATCCATGAGAGCATGAAGACTCTGACCATCATGCTGGGCAAGATCCAGGGCCAAGGGCTGGGCTCCTTCTTCGTAGATATCACTCTTCAGACCAGGACTCTATTGGATGATGTAAGTGAGAAGGGTAAGCATAAAATCTTGGGCTATGAAATTGTCCTGGGTTAGAAATGAGGATCCCAAGCCGTGTGGTGGTATTTCCTTTAACCCCAGCAGAGGCAGAGGCAAGCTGAGCAGAGGCCGATCTCTGTGAGTTTGAGCTTTGCCTGGTCTACATAGTGAGTTTCAGGGCAGCCAGGACTACATAAAAAAACAAAACAAAACAACAACAACAAAAAACCTGTCTCAAAAAACAAAAGGAAAATGAGAACCTCGGATAGTATGTTTCTTAAGAACAAGGTGTGCATCACTCACAATTTATGAATCAATTGTATTGAGAGGAGTTATGGGTGGGGTTATGGAGAACATAAGACATGCAGAACCCAGTCACTCCCTTCTGAGGAACTTTCATGTCAATAGGGAAGTGAACATGCGTAGTAGTGATGGCAACAGTGTTGATGATGGTGATGCCAGCCGGTGCTCAGTACTCCCTTCTACAGCGATGATGGTGATGCCAGCCGGTGCTCAGTACTCCCTTCTACAGCGATGATGGTGATGCCAGCCGGTGCTCAGTACTCCCTTCCTACAGTGATGATGGTGATGCCAGCCGGTGCTCAGTACTCCCTTCTTTGCAACAAGTTAGCATTTAGTGAGCCCTTCCTGTGTGTCATTCACAGTGCCAGGCGGTTGCCATGGATACTTATGCAGTCCTTACAACAATCCTCTTCGGTGGGTGTGACAGTGATCTTTTTTTATAAAATGAGAAAATTGAGGCACAGAAAGATCAGGACCTGCACACAGTTCACTGAGGCAGCACACGCCCTGAATGCAGCCGACTGACTGCAACCACTGCCCTGCTAGCCCTCAGATAAAATGTGCCAACCAGGAAGGGCTCAGGAGCAACCTGTGGTCTCAAGTGAAGACTCTTGCATGGCCAAAATGCAGGCTGACAGCCTGCTACTGTCTCTCTATCAAAGACAGCTGTCAGACATCCCTCAGACCTTTACTTAGCACAACCCAAAGCAACTTCCACCTGTTCCTGTCTCCTACTCCAGAGCTAAACAAGAGAAAAGAGTCAAGGAACTCACAGAGCTCAGAACCTACATCGGAGTTACTGCCACGCTTGTCAATGCTCATCTTTCCTCCAAAAGAAGAAATGTTAGTATATCATTGGAGATGGCCCATGCTGGCCCGGAGCCCAGTATATAGCCCAGGCTGGCCTTGATTCCATGGCAGTCCTCTTGTCTCAGGTCCTGAGTACTGAGATTACAGGCAGGAGCCCTGTCTAGATGTTTGCTGTTGAACGTAAACCTATCTTGTCTGAGAAGGGGGTCGGAAGATGTGTATATTACCATCCTAGGATGTGAGCACAAGTCTTGAGGATGTAGCCTTAAATCCTTCTGGTGCTGTCTAAACTTCAGTTGATTTTTATTCAACTACTTTGTCTTTTCCTTTCTTTTCTTGTAATATTTACATATCTATTATGTATACAGTGTTCTGCCTGCATGTACATATGCATGCCAGAAGAGGGTGCCAGACCTCATAGTGTGAGCCACCATGTGGTTGCTGGGAATTGAACTCAGGACCTCTGGAAGAGCAGCCAGTATTCTTAACCTCTGAGCCATCTCTTCAGCCCCTCACCTACTTTTTAAACCCAGTTTACATGCCATTTTTTGGAGCAGAATCCTTGGTCATGTAGATAAGGAAGGAAAATCTTCTCATAGCACTACCTATGGGCAGAATCTAGGCGAGAGTTACACTGTCAATATGGCCTGCTTCATGCTGTGTTTGTCGGGACACATACCCCCACTAGACGATTGTCACACTCTTGGGAGACAGGTACCTGGCTTATACATTCCTGTATATAGGTATCAGGGGACTATGGGGCAAGTTCTCACTGAATTTTGTTTAAACATACTTATACACTGGATAGAGTGATAAACAGAATGCCACCCAAGGGAATTTACATGAGTCACATATGCTAAAATATATTTTTGGATATTTCACAAAATGATCAGTGCTGTCTCAGTCTTTGTGACCCAGTTCTAGATGATGTTTCTTTCCCTTTGGAGAGGGCCACCCCCATTCTCTCTGGTTTCTCCGGAGCTTGGACAGAACCGTGAACTGCTAACAGAAAAATCCATGTACCAGCAGGGTGGTGGTGGCATACATCTTTGTTCCCAGCACTTGAGAGGCAGAGGCAGGTGAGACTCTGTGAGTTCAAGGCCAGCCAGATCTACAGAGCAAATTCCATAACAGCTAGGACTGTTACACAGAGAAACCTTGTCTTGATAAACCAAAACCAAACCAAAACAAAATAAAACAAAAATCTGTGTACCAAGTAAGGAGGAGACTGGGCGCCTGCATTGGCTGCCTATCTCATGGTATGAACATGAACACATCCTGACAGTCTCTGAGCCTTGACATCCTTGCCTGAGAAGGCAGATGTGTGGAGCAAACAGTTTATGTAGGAGAGAAGAAGCTGATGGGCTCCCAAGGAAGCGCTAACTGATGAGAGTAGAGGCAGGGAGAGCTGCGAGGGTGTTGGGGGAAGAAACAAGATCTTTATTCCCTTGATCGGCAGGAGAGACTCAGACAGTAGGGAGAGGAGATGTGGCTGAAATGATGGGAGAGAGGAAGAGGGAGACAGGAAGAGAAAAAGAGGAAGGGAAAGGAGGGAGACCCGGGACAGGGAGGAAAGGGGAAAGGAGAAAAAGAAATGAGAAATGAAAGGAGGAAATTTTTAGCTAACAGCATGGAAGCAGCTCCTAGATAGACTGAAAGGAAACCCAAGGCGCCTACCACCGCTGGCGTTTGTCCCCTGATGTAAGAAGGCACAGGGTCTTGAGTACGATGCCCCCCTTCTGTGCAACTCAGAGCCATGGCGTGGTCTGTTCTGATGGAGCCTGTTGACGGTGACCGGCTTTTTGTTGTTGTTGATGGAAACCCACAGGAGAACGACGGTGTGCGGTACTCGGCCTTTGTTCTGTTTGGGCAATTGGCTGCATTTGCTGGGCGGAAATGGAAGAAATTTTTCACTGACCAGGTTAACCAGACACAAGATTCCCTCCTGACCCATTTACAGGACAAAAGCCCTCAGGTTGCCAAGGTGAGACAACCAATCTTTGCTCATTTTGTAAAATCTTTGCTGTCCATGGAGGGGGTGGTGGCCTCTCTGCTAAGTGGAGAAGCCAGGCCCTGGAGTTGCCGCCAGTTAGAATGACCTGTGAGGGTATCTATGTAAAGCAAAGGGGCCTCCAGGGTGCAACCCCCTACTTCTGCTTTGATCTGTCTCTGCCCAATCCAACACCTGCTGGTGCTAGCAAGATAGGGAAGGCCAAGCCCCCAAGGATGATATGCAGAGAGTTCTACAAACTCATCTTGGGGGAGGGGAGGAAGAGAGAGTGTGGATGAGTGTAATTGTGAGCTGGGCTGTGCATATGGCAGAGCGGTGTCCTCTCTGTGTGCCACAGAATGAGCCATGGCCATTCCACGAACAGAAATCCTTCAAGTTTCAAGCTCACAAATGACCTGAAAATTACGTTCCCAGCCTTGGTGGCTCTGACCTGAGATTGGCTACAGTCCTTTGGATCACCTTCCTTGCCCGGAACTCTAGAATTCTCTAATAGTTTAGGCACTTGGATGGCAATGTTATTTCCCTCAGGCTTGCAAAACGACTGTGCGAGCCTGTGTTCCGTATCTGAAACCCAGGAAAGAGCAGCGTTTCCAGAGTGAAGAAGATCAGCGAAACCCCAGACTTTCCAGGCAGCTGGTGAGTGGGCCAGGGCGGAGAGAGTTCTTTTGGGAGTCCCTCCCCTTCAGGCACTTAACACCCGAAGTGGCCCAGTGCAACAAGAAGTTGCCTCCTCCGACCTCAAACAGCTCAGGCTGGTATGGCAGTTGCAAAGGATCCATAACACTTTGTAAAGGGCAGGATTCCTGGAAGATGATACAGTGTTACCATTCGCTCAGTTCTAGTCCTTGGCTGCTTCCACTTCTGCGGCTTCTCCTGGTGTCCTGCCCGCAACCTCCCTCACATGTACCTTTTCTAATTTCTTCCAGAGCCATTATCATCCTGAGGTCCTGCTGTTCTTCTATGCCAATAAAATCCTCTAAGTCCAGAGCGGCAGAGAAAATGGCTCAATGTGAGTGCCTTGCTCCGGGCATCCCATTCCCTCTGCTCTCATTGTTGTACCTCTTTGACTCTGCTCATATGATAGTAACAGAAGAGAGGACGTCAGAGAGCTACTGAGGGAAAAAAACAATCTCCAGGAAGTGTATCTCTGCACTCAAAGTAAAATTCTACATTACTTTCACAGATCTCATTTCTTCCCTATACAAACAAATTTGTTTAGAGGTACATTCTTCCTTTTCTAAATCTGTGTGTGTGTGTGTGTGTGTGTGTGTGTGTGCGCGCGCGCGTGCATAAATGCGCGTGATTGTGGAGGTGAGGACAACCTCAAATACTGTTCCTCAGGTATCATCCACCTTTCCACTGAAACAGGGCCCTCAAACAGCCTGAGGCTTGCAGATTAGGCTAGCCTTGATGGCTGGTAAGCCCCTATTATAACTACACTCTGGTGAACCAGCTTTTTTTTTTAATTCTCTCATATATTATGTTGCTCATATATTATATCTCAACCATACTTTCCCCTTCATCCATTCTTCTCAGTCCTTCCCCCACCTCCTCTCTTCCCAAGATCCACTACTCCTCTGTTGAGAGAGAGAGAGAGAGAGAGAGAGAGAGAGAGAGAGAGAGAGAGAAAGAGAGAGAGAGAGAGAATATGCAGGCCTCCCAGGGATTTCAACCACACACAGCTTAACAAGTAAACCCAGGCACAAAATCTCTCATATCAAGACTGGATGAGGCAACACAGTTGTAGGAAAAGGGTCCCAAAAGCCACAGGGGTTGAGAACACAGCCCACAGAATCAATCAAGCAGGGCTCATAGGGCTCACAGACACTGAAGCTGCAAACACAGATCCTATGGGTCTGAGACAGGTCCTCTGCATATATGTTATGGTCGTGTAGCTTAGTGTTCTTGTGGGACGCTCAACAGTGGGAATGGGGGGTGGTGTGTGGGCATCTCTGACTCTTTTTCCAGCTCTCTTTTTTTATTTTTTTTAATAAGGGTTCTGGGTTCAAATTTAGGCCCTTGTAACAACTGGGCCATCTCCCTGGCCCAATAAATGCACACTTCCTTAAAGAAATTTAATATGCATGGTGTTCCAAAACATCTTTCTCGGCTCTTCTCTGTCAGGTGTAACATACATTTCTAATATGTAACTTCTGAGGCTTGGGAGAGTAACTGCTATTATAAACATTTTTTAAATTGTTTTTGATGGTTTGCTCTTTGCTCCTCGGGAATGGGATTCATGGGTAGCTACCTACTTGGTGTAGTTCAGTTGTATGCAGAGATGTTAGCACGGGAGGAAGAGCAGCACCTGGAAATTGTGCAGACCCTGCCAGGCTTCCCTGGGACGACTCCGACACCAGGGCCAAGTTTAACTCAAAAATGATGATTAACACCATTTGGAGACAAGGAAATGTGTAATACGCTTGGGTTAAAGTTTGATAGAGAGACTTCTTGTTTATTGTCCCTAAAAAAAAAACCTAAGAGGAGCCGGGCGATGGTGGCACACGCCTTTAATCCCAGCACTTGGGAGGCAGAGGCAGGCAGATCTCTGTGAGTTCGAGACCAGCCTGGTCTACAAGAGCTAGTTCCAGGACAGGCTCTAAAGCTGCAGAGAAACCTTGTCTTGAGAAACCAAAACCAACCAACCAAACAAACAAACAAAAACTAAAGCAAAACAAAAAACCTAAGAGGAACAAACCTACGGATCTTTGATTTTTCTGACCAGCGTGAAAACCTACGCAATGTGCAGAGTGGTGGACTGAACTGATCAAAAGTCAGAGAGTTCATTAACAACTTAAGCGAACAAACCCAATTTCCTAATAAAAATATTATTTCGTACAGGAACAAACAATGTCTTGTATTATACACATTTTACATGTTTAGTTTAACTATTGTTTTTATGCATTGATTCCTCCTGTGATCTCTGAGTAAACACATTGGGACGAATCTATTATCACGGTGGAGATGCATACTCAGGTAAGGATGTTTCATCTTGAAAGGCCTGTGTGTTTATAGCCGGACTCAGCGTTGACTAACTCAAGGAAGTAATGGCTGTTTTAGCCTTTTGGGTTTTACAAGGCTTTTTAAAGTTAAATCTAATTTAGACTTATTTATCAAAAACTTACGTTCTTTCTGAGAAACTTATGTTCTGCCTGTAACATCTGGTTTTCCCAGCATCAATGTAAGACTGTTTCCAACAGGCTATGCAATTTCACTTCTTATGCTGTAGAATGGGAGCTGGAAGGCTCAAGATGGGTCACTGTTTCTAAGGAGCATCTCCTCATGTCTTGTGTTTCTGAGTGTGAGGTTCTGAGCGTGCGGTGAGTGTGGCCAGTGTCTAACAGCCCCTATGACAGCTGAATGGGGAGCCTGCTTCTTCCACCTGCAAATCTCAAGGAGTTCATACTAATCTTTTAGCAAGTGGTGGCAGTCTTCATTTCCTATGGGTAGGCACAAAACAGTCATTCAAAATAACCAGCCAGTGCCCTGGGGATATTGCTCAGTAATGGAGCATTTGCCTAGTATATGCCAGGCCCCGGGCTCAATCCCCTACACCACAGTAATATAAAATAAGCGAACAACCAAACCAATAAAAAGCCCTGTGCCTTTTCTCTGGTTGCTCTCTTTTCCCTTCCCCGCCTCTGCTGGTAGGACAGCGGCACAGGGCACGAGAAGGGTGAGGTCTTGTAACAACACTACAAGGGAAGGTCTGTCTGGGATGGAATGTCTCTGGCGTGTGATGAGAGGGTGCAGGTCATTCTTGCTATGAAAGCATGACTCTGAGTTCCTGGTGCCCAAGTTAAAAAAAAGCTTGGCGGGGCACACCTGCAGTCCAGTGCTGGAAGGCTAAGAGAGAAGGATCGCTGGGGTGGCTGGCCACTTGGCCTGGCTGCATCAGGGAGTTCTGGGCTCAGGGAGTGAGTGACCCTGGCTCAGAAATTAAAGGGGAGATTATTAAAAGGAGACATCCAGTATTTATCTGCTTCTGGTCTTTCCATACACACAGAAACACATGCCACATGCCTACACGTCTGTCCACATGCTTATGCTCTGTGTGTGTGTGTGTGTTTGTGTGTGTGTGTGTGTGTGTGAGAGAGAGAGAGAGAGAGAGAGAGAGAGAGAGAAACGTTCACATATATGCACACATATTCTCTCTGTGAGCAATTTAGCCAGGGATCTTTTCAGTCTTCCCTCTCTTCCCTTCTCTCTCCCACTTTCTGAGGTGCTTGCTTACAGCTTGATAACTTAGTTCTAAAACCAAAAACCAAATACAAATGGCTAACAAGCAGATGCTGTTGGCTGACCTCTGTCAGCATCTCCAGTACCTGTTACGGGAGGCATACTGGTTGTCACACCCAACCTCCTACCCTAATCCCTCCAGCCCTGACACTGGGCCAGGCCCCTTCCCCCAGCTTCTCTTTTCTGTATAACCCAGCCATATTGATTACGCTAGTCTCTTGATCTTCTGGCTCACTCCTGGCCTCTTAGCTCCTGGTTCCTGTCTCTCATCCCACCCACTTCGTGGCCTGGTTTACTTTAGACCGATGCCTCGGTGTGCTTGCCCCCACATCTACAGCAAACCTTCCCCTCAACCCATATCTAGGAGCCGTTTCATTCTATAACTAACTTCTAGACTCTAGGGGTTTGGCCTCCTCTAATCCTTAAGTGCATTTTGAGAATTTGGGGGCTTAGGTCAAGCCGTTGGCATTCTTTCTTTCCATTTGAGAAGGTTCTCTATGTTAGGATCCCTATTTGGAATCACTGTCTGAAAGATCGCTTACACGGCTGCGACTTCCCTACTGCTTTTCTTCGTTGGAAACTCCTTACCACACAGGAGAGGGATTCAGCCTGGCAGGCACTCTCTGCGGCCCCTTTGATCCTTTGGCCATCAGACCAGGTGAAACAGCTCCTTGTGCAGGGAGCCCCGGGCGAGAGTTAGGGTGGGAGAAGCCCATGTGACCCTCGTCTTCTTAGCTTCTATTCAAAGAAGCTGGAACCAAAAATCAACAACTCTGTATCCTATTTTGAGTGGGTCCTGTTCTCTACGGCATCCAAAGAGCAAGAGTTGTTGGATCATTACATGGGAGCAGTGACTGTGGCAGTTTGAATGTAATTGGCCCTCAAAAGCCCATAGGAAGTGGCACTAAATTGGTAGGTGTGGCCTTGCTGAAGTAGGCGTGGCTTTGTTGACAGAAGTGTGCCACTATGGCAGCAGGCTGGAGGTCTCTTGCTTAAGCTTCGCTCAGTGTCACGGTCCTTCCTGTTGCCTTCCAATCAGGATGAAGCCAGCAGCATGTCTACCCACACGCCACCATGCTCCCTGCTTTGATGATAATAGACTGAACCTCTGAAACAGTAAGCAAGCTAGCCTGTTAGGTGTTTTCCTCTATAAGAGTCGCCGTGGTCATGGTATCTTTTCACAACCATAGAATCCCTAACTAAGACAGTGGGATACTGCAACCTGGGCTTCTAGTGTGTGCTTCTCATGCTGAAGGTACCAGACACATGTGTCTGACTATTCAGTTCTTTACATATGGCTGGTCTAAAAGGAGATGTTATGGCCAGAGGATGTTGCTTAATGGTAGGGAGCCTGCTCAGTAAGTGTGAAGGCCTTGGCTGAACCTTCGGCATGGGGATGGGAGACAGGGTCATAAAATACACCATATATTTTAGTATCTGCTCTAAGAAATAAATCAAGATGGCAAAGAGGGAGGGAGTAAGGGGGAAAGAGGGCAGCGTTTGGTTATGTGTGGTGGCCCCACCTACAATCCCAGCCCCTGAGAGGCAGAAGTAAGAGGACTGTGAGTTCCAGGCCAACCTGGCTTACATAGTGGGGCTGGTTAAACAGAGCAGAACAAAATCAAATGGGCTGAGAATATCCCTGAGAATATGACTCAGTGACTAAATGCTTGCCGCACAGTTGGGATCCTCAGGACCCACATAAAAGCACCCATCAAGCCAGTCCTGGGTGGGGGTGGAGAGGTTGATGCAGAGATAGGCAGATCCTGAGGGTTCTCTGACCAGGCAGTCTCACTGAAATGGCTAGTTCCAGGTTCAGTGAGAAACCTTATCTCCAAACAAAACAAAACAAAAAAGTATGGAACGGTAGAAGATACCTGACGTTGATCTCGGGTCTTCACGTGTACACGCACAGGTGAACACACTCACAGGCCCACACACGATAGGCATAGGTGGACACATATACCCTTAGGCTTAGAACCAAACAGAACGTGAAGAGAAAAGGGAAAGATTTTTCCTAAGTCGTGGGACGTAAGGGAAAGGTTTTTCCTAAGTCATGGGACGTTCAGCATTGAACTGGGACCATTGCTCAGCAGAGGGCAGCTACAACAAGAAAGCAAGCAGGGACTGCATGGCACAGAGAGGGAAGAGGGGCAAGAAGGTTGGCAGGGAAGGCCATTGATGAAGCAAGGAAGAACCCAAGAACTTTCTTCTTCCAGGCTCTAGGGCAGCAGGCGCTCCTGGAATGGCTGGGGTACAGGAAGGGCAGAGAGTACTCATTCACAGTCTCTCAGCGTCCTGCTGCTGTGTGGAGCCTAACCCTAGGTGTGTTCTGTCAAAGACAGGCTCCTCCCAGAGTCCCGGAGTCCTCCTCATGCTCCAGAGTGAGACCACAAGAAAAAGTCTGTTCTTTCTCATAACCCTGTTTATAAACGGAATCATTCTAGAATCCAAATGATCACAGGAAAAAGGAAATCTCTACTGAAAATCAGAGCGTCTCCTCCAAGCCCCGTCTGCTGAAATCACAACAGAAATTCTACTGTTTCTACCAGGTGCAGACAGCCTTCCAGGCCTCTGGGCCACTGCAGCGGGGTGGGTGACAGTGTCCCTGTCAAGGAGAGAGCTTCCCATGGGCTTCCCGGCAGCCCCAGTCTGACTTGGTTACTTAGAAACCTCTCAGCAGCAGTGGTAAAAGGGGCTTATTCTTCAACATTCTGGATGAACCATCAGAGTCAGGGCATAGGAACCTGTGAATCTGGGCTGTGCGAAGTCCCCAGTCATGTCTGATGCCCAGCTCATGTTGAAAGCAGGCCTTGACACTCCCTGGGGCGGCGGGGGGGGGGGGAGGTAGGGGTGGTGTCTTGACAATTTACATGTCCAGCATGCACCGCAGGCCTCCAAATTCAGACCCTTTTGGGTGAGTTTTAGGTGTCTTACAGTACTCCTTGATGGATTCTGACTAGAGCACTTTCCCAGCATGCCCGAGGCCTTGGGTTGATCCACAGCACAGCTAAACCAACCAACAACAAAAGGCATAGGGCATGGCGGCACATGTGTGTGATCCTAGTACCCCAGAGGCTAAGGTGGGAAGAAGATCTCTCTTTTAAAGCCAGCCTAAGCTATGTAGTAAGACTCCATCTCGAAAAAAAGAAACCCAAAATTCCCTAGGTGCTTTTAAAGGATGTTATGCTAAGAGACACAAAACACACAGAGAAAGAGCAACCATGTATGATTGCACTTACATAAATAGACATCTTATTGGTAATGATCAGTGACCCTGACTTTCAAGCCGTGAGAAGAGCGGGCAAGAGCCAGCTCATGCAGGCCCAGGGGTCAGCTGCCCTGAAGGGCGGAAGATGCAGGGTGCTAGTGAGAGAAGAGGAAGTGAGAGAGAGCAAAGAGCCCCTGTCTTCACAGCCAGGGTGCCAGCCTCTGAAAGCCTCCAGATCTGCCCAGCATCCAGCCAGGAAGGTTGCCTGTCTAGCTTTGGTGGTCACAGACCAGCAAGTAGAACCGACCGATGGCCTAGGTCAGAGGGATAAAGTCATAACCGTTTAGTGAGTGACCAGAGGAGGGCAGCAGCATCCCTGCCTTCTACCTTTGGATTCTCTCAATCCCAAAAGGTTTAGGATTCTCAGATAACCTCGGACTTCTCACAGCAAGAAAGGCAGGGGGCTAGTGTGTGTGTGTGTGTGTGTGTGTGTGTGTGTGTGTGTGTGTGTGTGCAATGCACTCTTGATATGGGATTCCCCTCTGTATGCTGTGAATATCATTGGTTAATAAATGAACTGCTTTGGGCCTATAGCAGAGCTATAGGGGAACAGAGCTAGGTGGGGAAAACTAAACTGAATGCTGGGAAAAAGGAGGCAGAGTCAAAGAGAAGTCATGTAGCCCCACCAGAGAAAGATGCCAGAACTTTAGCCCGTAAGCCACAGCCACGTGGTGATACACAGATTAATAAAAATGGGTTAAATTAATATGTAAGAGTTAGCCAATAAGAAGCTATAGCTAATGGGCCAAGCAGTGATTTAAATAATATGGTTTCTGTGTGATTATTTTGGGTCTGAGCTGCCCAGCAGCCTGGAAATGAACAAGCAGCCTCCCTCCAACACACTCTTCCCTATGACTTCAGCCTAAGACTCTATCAGGACAATCAATGTTCATATTGACAATACCACTCATGACTTGCAAGAAGAATTGTGAAAACAGCAGACCCCGAATGAAGTCACTTAGGCTGGGGATCCATGTCACCAAACTGACTTCTAACTTCTTTGTAAAATCTGAGCTCTCAGAAAATAAGGAAATGTCAGACTTAGTGAGGTTTGTCTGATGCTTTACCTGCAAGTCAGTGACCTTTCACCTACACGGAGATAAAGAAGGCAGTCTGAAAGGACCCATCTGTGACACGGTCTGTTCTTCTGCTCTCAGCTCAACTTCAGCCCACTTTGGATTCTGAAGTTTAGATGCTGCCTGACTCGTGAGTTGCTAATAAAGTCCTGTTGCTTCTTTGGAATTTGCAAACATTTGACCCTCAGGAATTTGACCTCTTAGTTCTTAGGCCCCCTTTCCCACAGTAACTTTTCCCCTACTCCACCACAAACAGTGTTTTGAGCTTGGTGCCACCACCACTCTTTATGATCATAGTTTTAGGAATTCAAGGCTCCAACCACCACCTCAGGTATCATTATGAATCTACGAATTAAAAGCGAGGTACTGCTAACACCTGTTAGAATGACTTCAACTCTGTCCTCTACTGACTTGCGATGCTGGCCCGAATACCCAGTGGCAAAGCTACTTTGGAAGAGAGTGGGTAGTTTCTTGCCGAGTTAAGAACAGTCTTGTTAAAGAGAGACTAGATAAGGAAATTTTTGGCACAGCCACACAGTGGAGCAGTACTCAGTGGCAAAAAGAAACAAGCTGTAAAAACCAGAGCGAACCGTGCCATGAACTGGTAAAGCAAGGCAGCATTAGTGAGGGGAACTGAAGAGGTCAAGGGAGCACACACATGTCCTGAAATGTCTTGGTTTTGGGTTTCGTTTGGTTTTTAATTTTGGAGACGGGGTCTCGTGTAGCCCAGACTGGCCTCAAATTCACCACGTAGCTGAGGATAACCTTGCATTTCTGATTCTCCTGTGTCCGCTTGACAAGTGCTAAAACGTCAGGGATGCACCACCACACAATTGTCCGAGGTCGGGCCTCGTACGTGCTAAACAAGCCCGCTACCCACTGAGCCACATCCCCAGCCCCCGGGGATCTTCACCACATCTCACAGTCAGTGACGTCTGGGGTTAGAATTCAATGTTGGAAACTTTTCTTCCAGAATTTGGAGCAGAAAGTTTCTGGTGTCCTCGGGCCCAGTGTTGTTGCTGTTGATGCTTTGTGATGGTATGCTGAGGGTTCTCTCTCTCCCTAGCAGTTTTGGAGACAACCTTTCTGGCCTCGCTGTTATAATAAGTTACAGCGATGTGCCTTGATATGGATTTTGTTTTCCAGTTTCTTCTGCTGGGCACTTGTCACCCAGCATTTACCTCGTCCCTTGTTGGTCAATATTCTTGACTATTTGATAAATTCCTCCTCTCTCCTCTCTGCCACCTCCTCTGGAGGGCTGAGAAGTATCCACCCCCAGTGTGGTCTCCTTTCCCATTGTTCTTACTTGTGTTCTTTCTCGGTCACTTTTCAATGCTACCATCAATCATCTTACACAGCACATGCAGCCAGCTTTCTCCCAGGAGCCTTTCATTCAGTTTGTAACCTTGTTCTGCTTCAGTCCACACCAATCTGTGCTTGCTTTCTCCTCGGCCCTCCTTTCTTTCCAAATTGTTACTTTCCCATGCATCTTGGCGTATCTCCTGGTGGATGTCCTATATCTCTAGTGCATTGCCAGGGATTTGGGTGCTCAAATAGTCACTAAATGCTATGTCCCATGTCGTCTCTACCCAACCAGGATGACACGGTGTCTAGCTAACCTCTCGTGTCTCCTATAGTCCATCTCCCAGCTTTCAACCTGCTCCATATTCAAGAAAACCAGAGATAGGGCCTCTCTCAGCCAAATCCAGGCTCACTGCCAGGAGAGCACACGGAGGGGAACAGAAGCAAAAGTTAGCTACAATGCACATTTTCCTCCCTCAGCTGTCTTGGGAAGATTCAGCGTTCCTGACTGTAAGTGGAACCATTTAAGTGTTTGGGAACTTCACATCATGTACCCCAATCTTAATCATCTCTCCACCCCTTCAAAGCTGCCCCCCAACCCTAGCAACCTCCCCACCAAAAGAAAACAAAAGGTAAAAATAATTAAAATTTGCCATGGAAGCTGCAGTGTGTTACCTAGTATGGGCTTTTCCCTAAAAGTTTTGTTTGCAAATGTACATTGCAATGAGTCTTTGGTCTAGTTTGATGCCTCTGGCTTCTTCTACATTATCTACAGTGGACCCTCACAGGGACTCCTCTTGGATACCTTGCTGTGGCCCTGTGTTGTGGAGACCCTGCAGCTTTGGTTCCGCAGGACCAGCCCCTTCACTCGCTCCAGCAGTTCTTAGGTGGGGTAGATGTTGGGGTGGGCCAACTCAAAGTCCTGGATCTGGGCTTGGGGAGTAGTGGGGTTGGTCATCCTGCCCACTGTCCTGCACCCGTGCCACAGGGGCCGACTCTTCTACTTTGCCCAGGTAAGAGGCGGGGCCAGCTTTTCCTGCCTGCAAGGACTGACCTCAGATACCATCTAATATCCTTTCTGTAGGTCTTGCCTCCCATAGTGCTACAAGTTGGTAAGTAAGACTTGAACATATGAATGGCAATGGACACTCAGGACCCAAATTTCAGGCATTCTCAGTGAAGTCCTGAGAAGCATTCTAGTTAGAATGACTTGGGTCACATGGTCTCTCAACGCTTTTCTGGCCATCAGGATGGAAACTCTGAGCTTAGCCCATACTCCCTGCATCCCAGCGAATGTAAGTACTGCTGGCAAGCACAGAAGATGGAGTGGAGGCTGCGGAAGAAGCAGGGAGTGCCTAAGTTGGCCCACCCACTGTCCACCTGACCATCTGACCTATCCTCATTTGCGCACCTTCAGGAAGAGCTCAGGTCATATCTTGTACGCCCAGTCTTCCCTACCCCCTAAAAGAGAATGTAAAGACTCAGCTAGCTGCTTTATCTTCCTCAAACCCAATGTCTCCAAAAGATGATAAGACTCAGTGGCCATCAGCTACCAAAGGTAGCAGCATAAGTAATAAATCCCAGCAGGCCAGATGAAGAGGGAGTGGTGGTGGCGCACACCTTTAATCCCAACACTCGGGAGACAGAGGCAGGCAGGTCTCTGAGTTTGAGGCCAGCTTAGTCTACAGAGTGAGTTCCAGGACAGCCAGGACTACATAACAAACAAAACCAAACCCCAGCAGGACAGAAATGCCATGACAACAGAAGAGCACAGAGAATGCCCTCATGGAAAAAGGAGAATGGGGTGTCACACTTGGGGGTCACTGGGACAGCAACTACAAGAACCCCTCCTATGGTCTGAATGTGCACACCAGCTCCCCACATTCACATGGTGGGGGGGACTTAATTCCCAGGGTCACAGTGTTGGAAGGTAGGGGCTTTGGGAAGGTGTTGAGTCAGCAAGGCTCTGTCCTCATGAGGGACCGCCACTGCTGCAGAAAGGGATTGTAGAAGTGGATGCTTTCTCCTCTGCTGAGGGCAGGTACAGAATTTGTCCCTTTTGCCCTTCAGCTTCCTGCCCCATGAGGGTACAAGATGGCCAGACAGCAGATGCCAAATCATTGACCTTTCAGCCTCCAGAACTCTGCGAAACGTCTGTCTCTGGCATTCTGTTCTAGGAGCATAGGTGGACCTAGCCTTCTGGAGTGATAAGACTCTGAAGTTTTCTTTCTCACCACTGCACTGTGATTTAACTGAATCACCATGATCAAAGGTGTGTGTGTGTGTGTGTGTGTGTGTGTGTGTGTTGCATTTTTCAGGCATTTGCTTGTCTTTATATGTGGAGGTCAGCAGTTGATGTCAGATTATCTTTCTCAACTGCTTCTCCACTCTACGTCTTTGAGACAGGGTTTTACATGACCTTGGAACTCACCACTTAGACTTCTGGGCAGTGAGTCCTGGGAATCCTGTCTCTGTCACCCAGGACCGGGGTTACAGATGTATCCACTGTAGGCACTGAGATCCAAACTCAGGGCTTCATGCTTGCACAGCTAAGCACTTAACCCACGGAGCGGTCTCTCCCGCTCCCGCTCTACCTAGTGATGGAGGATTGCATAGACTTAATGCATTAGAGATTCCTCACATGAGGAAGCCAGTTACTGAACCTGACAGCGCTTGGTTATTTGGTGTCACAAGTCCCTCTGGAAGATGGCAGTAGAGAATGGAAACTATTTACAGCCCAGGAAGACAAATGGAAAACAAATTGCTTGCTAATCTGATTGACGCAAGGTCTCCAGAATGGCTGACTGTTCTGCGGGGGAAGACATATTTCTTGACATCGTGCTCCAACTCAAAGCCAAAGGGAAAGAACTGTTCACAGATGTTCTCCACCCCCCCCACCAGAAGCATTGTTTACATATCTGAAACACAAAACTTCATAGCTTACGTGTGTTTCAGGGTTTGTAAACTAGAACTTAGATGATTGTAGAAAGTGAAAACCTGGCTCCTGCAAGGAACAGTGGGTTCATTTTCTATTGCTGTGTGACAAATTAGCACACATTTAATAGCTTAAAGACATACTCATTTCAGTCTTCCTGTAGGTCAGGAGCTCGGGACAATGTAGCGGGGGTCTGTGGTTCAGGGCCGCAAGGCAGTCCTGTGTGACCTGTGTCACCTCCTTATCCAGAGACTAAGCGGGGAAGAATCCATTCCAAGTCCACCCAAGACATTTGCTTGAACGGCATTACGCAAGCCTCAGGGTTTTGATTGCCAGAGGCCAACAACATTATTGGCCCCCTAGAAATTCCTGGAAATTGCCTGCAGTCCCGAGTTTCCCGACATGGCTAGCACCTCTCTGTCACCAGTATCTCTGCCATGACCACTTCTTTTGCCCATACTCTAGGGAAGGGCCTAGGGGACTGAAAACCTGAGGACTGTTGGAGGTAGGGAATGGGGCTTGCACCCCAGCATGTTCTTGTGTTGTTCTCAGACAAATAACTCAAGGTCTCCTGCCTGCAATTTACTTAGGTATAAAATGGGCCAGTTGTCTTCACGTATTAATCAGAGTGTTTTCAACTGCAGACCAACGAAAAACAATGAAGAATCAAAGCCTTATTTTCATGGAATACATCTGGAGACGCTATCAACAACTTTAAAGCTAGACTTTTGCGGCGATGACTGTATTTTGCTTTGTTCTCCCCACCCCAAGGTGTCGAATTTTCCTCTAGCTTCATGCCTTCCTGGTTGCAGTTTGGATCCAGCAACTCTTAGTGTTCTGCCCTTGCAGTAAACAGCATTTGAGTAGTCAAAGATGACTGGGCTTGGTGCCTGCCTATTCCCTCTCCCCTCCCCCAGTCTTTTTATATGATAAGGTTTAATGTTTTATAAATGATAAGCTGTGACCCCCTCTCTTCGTGTGTGTGTGTGTGTGTGTGTGGTGTATATTGTTTGCCTGTATTGCATTTTGCATGGGTGTGTACATGTGTGTGCTCATTCATGAGGAGACCGACGAGTGATGTTCAGTGGCTTCCTTTATCGTTCACTACTTCGTGTGTTCAGCTAAGGTCTCTGGTTCGAATCCAAAGCATGCCAGTTCTGTAAGTCTCTGCTTGCTGTCTCTACCACCTACCTAAACACCAGGATTGCAAAGGCTGCCAGGCTTGCCTAGCATTGTATGTGGCTCCTGCCTTCCCTGCTGTGGTAAATGTGTCCATTTCCTCTGAAACTCTGAGTCAAAATTTTCCCCCCTTTTCTCTGCCAGGTAAATTTTGGTCACAGTGATGTGAAAGTAGCTAATACACATTGGCATGATGAACTTTGACCAGGTGAACTTTGATCCCAGTCACTCCACTACTCCATTCTGTTCCCCTTGTCCCATCCACATTCCTAGTAAAATCAGCCTTCTTGGTTTGCTGGTTTTCATCTGGAAATTTCTTCTGGCAGCAGTGAAAGTGAACACTGAATGAGCACCTTAAGAAAGCCACATATGATAGTACGTGCTTGTGATCCTCCTGCAGGGGAGGCAAAGACAGGTGGGGAATCCTGCCTGGTCTACTTGATGACTTCCAAGCTGGTGTGCTGTGGAATATTATTTTAACTAGGCAAAGATGTGTTAGATTTGTTTATGCTGCAGAATCTGACTTTAACTGTGTAAAGGTGTGTTACTTTTGTTTATGCTGCAGAATCTGACTTTAACTATATAAAGGTGTGTTACTTTTGTTTATGCTGCAGAATCTGACTTTAACTGTATAAAGGTGTGTTACATTTGTTTATGCTGCAGAATCTGACTTTAACTGTGTAAAGGTGTGTTACTTGTTTATGCTGCAGAATCTGACTTTAACTGTGTAAAGGTGTGTTACATTTGTTTATGCTGCAGAATCTGACTTTAACTGTGTAAAGGTGTGTTACTTTTGTTTATGCTGCAGAATCTGACTTTAACTGTGTAAAGGTGTGTTACATTTGTTTATGCTGCAGAATCTGACTTTAACTGTGTAAAGGTGTGTTACTTTTGTTTATGCTGCAGAATCTGACTTTAACTGTGTAAAGATGTGTTACTTTTGTTTATGCTGCATTTGTTTAATTATGTAAAGATGTATTGCGTTTGTTTCACCTTGCCTTCCTAAGGCACCTGAGTGGTCTCATAAAAAGCCGAATAGCCAATAGCTAGCCAGGAGAAAGGACAGGCGGGGCTTGGGGGGGCAGAAAGTATAAATAGGAGTAGAACTGCAGGCTTGAGAAAGAGAAGAACAAGAGAAAGAAAAAGAGAAGGAGGAGACACCGGGCCAGAAGTCAGGCAGTCGCCAGCTCACAGACACCGCTGGAAGCAGTGAAAAAAAGAAGGTAAAAAGCCCCAAGGCAAGCCGTAGATAAAGACCAACAGGTTAATTATTTAAGTTGAACATGAGGGAGAAAGTCAGGAACGAGAAGGGTGCGTTCACTCATGGAGACGGTGGGACAGAACTAATGGGAGATCACCAACTCCAGTTGGAATGGGACTGATGGATCATGCGACCAAACCCGTCTCTCTGAATGTGGCCAACAGCGGGGGCTGACTGAGAAGCAAAGGACAATGGCTCTGGGCTCTGATTCTTCTGCATGGACGGGCTCTGTGGGAGCCTTCTCAGCTTGGTCGATCACCTTCCTGGACCTGGGGGGAGTTGGGAGGACCTTGGTCTTAGCATAGAGTGGGGAACCCTGATGGCTCCTTGGCCTTGAGAGGGAGGGAGGGGAGGTATGGGTGGAGGGAAGGGGAGGGAAGGGGGAGAAGGAGGGGAGGGAGGGGGGAGGAGGAGGGAAGGAGATGGAAATTTTTAAATACAAAAAAAAAACCATGAGAGGAGGAAAAAAGAATGTTATTAGGAAAAAATTAAAAAAAAAAAAACTAGCCAGGCCACATGTCCATAACTAATAATAAGTCTCTGTGTCATGATTTGGAAGCAGGTTGGTAGCCCAAAAGAAAAAGCCTGGCACACTAGTGAGAGACTTTAAACTCAGAAAACAGAAAGGTGGTCAGTTACTGAAGAATAACATCGAAGCTTGCCCTCTGGTCTCCCTGTGCACATGAACACACACACATACACACACACACACTTTGTAGTATAATAAAAAATTAATCAGAACCCATGAGGTGACTCCCAGCCTGGTTATGGATAAGGTATGAAGTCATTCCATTTAAGAATGAAGTGATACACATCAACTCAATCTAATCATGGAGGGGGCACTGTGTAAAATTGCTTATTTAAAGCAGCAGAACCTGGCTGACAGCTGTAGACCGCAAGGAGAAATACCACCCTGACCCAAAGTCCATGATGTGAATAAACGGTACTCAGTCCTTTTGGAAAGGTGGAGTTAATCTGAGCCAGATGAGTGATGTCACTGTAAGATAATTTTTCACTAGGATTTCTGGGAAAAATCAACTTCTATGACAAATGGGACTCAGAGTTTTGATTTTTTTTCTCGTTTTATTAAAAATTTCCATCTCCTCCCCTCCTCTTCCCCCTTCCCTCCCCTCCACCCATACCCGCACTCCCTCCCTCTCCAGGCCAAAGAGCCATCAGGGTTCCCTACTCTGTTAAGTCCAAGGTCCTCCCAACTCCCTCCAGGTCCAGGAAGGTGAGCAACCAAGCTGACAAGGCCCACACAGAGCCCGTCCACGCCGTAGAATCCAAGCCCATCGCCATTGTCCTTGGCTTCTCAGTCAGCCTCCACTGTCGGCCACATTCAGAGAGTCCGGTTTGGTCGCATGTTCCATCAGTCCCATTCCAACTGGACTTGGTGGTCTCCCGTTAGATCTGTCCCACCGTCTCCATGGGTGAACGCACCCCTCACGGTCCTGACTTTTTCTCATGTTTTCCCTCCTTCTGCTCCTCATCAGGACCTTGGGAGCTCAGTCCGGTGCTCCAATGTGGGGCTCTGTCATTTTCTCCATCAATCGCCAGGTGAAGGTTCTATGGTGATACGCAAGAAATTCATCAGTATGGCTATAGGATCTGGCCTTTTCCAGCTCCCTCTCCTCAGCTGCCCAAGGAACTAGCTGGGGGCATCTCCCTGGATACCCGGGAATCCCTCTAGAGTGTCAAGTCTCTTGACAACCCTCAGATGGCTCCCTTAATTAAGATATATGCTTCCCTGTTCCCATATCCACCCTTCCTATATCCCAAGCATCCCATTCCCCCCGAGCTCTCCCCATCCTCCCCTTCACGCTTTTCTCTCCCCATCTCCCCTTGCCCCCGTCCCACCCCACCCCTGAGTTCCCAATTTTTGCCCGGCAATCTTGTCTACTTCCAATAGAATATGTATATATTCCAGTTTCTTCATCCATTCTTCCACTGAAGGGCATCTAGGTTGTTTCCAGGATCTGGCTATTACAAATAATGCTGCTATGAACATAGTTGAGCAGATGCTTTTGTAATATGATTGGGCA
Organism: Arvicola amphibius; assembly: GCF_903992535.2. NCBI lineage: Eukaryota > Metazoa > Chordata > Mammalia > Rodentia > Cricetidae > Arvicola > Arvicola amphibius. The sequence goes on from NC_052051.1 coordinate 147,266,407, forward strand.
TCTCTTGGGTAAATTCCCAAGAGTGGAATTTCTGGGTCCAGAGTTTTGATTTGAATAAACACACTTCCTACTGTGAGCCTTCTCTCCCCAGGGCAAGCCTTCTCCCCAGGAAACACTGCATTCACAGATAGTCAAGTTAAGATGAGGTCACCAGGGTTGGGATGTATGAGCTGTTATGAGCAGAAGGGGGCACATTTGGACACAAACATGGGTGAAGGTGAAGACCTGGAGACACATGGAGAGGCAACCGTGTGAAGCTGAAGGCAGAGTAATGTAGTGACAGCTGTAGGCCCGGGGAATGTTAAGGGTTGCCAGCTGCTCCAGAAGCCAGAAACTAGGGAGCATTCTCCTCAGGGTCCTACAGGGAGCAGGGCTGCTTTGACATCTTGATCTCAGACTTCTGACTACTTGGAACTGCTTGAGAACTTGTTTCAGTTGTTTGAAGCCCCCCCAGTTTAGAAGCTTTGTTATAGCAGCTCTTGTGGGCCCCCATAAATCTGTGAAACTGTTTGAGACTAGATTAAGAAGCAAATCTATAGTATTATTATAATGTAAAATCTTGGGAGGGGATTTGTGTGGATTAGAATGTCTCAGCCAAATACTTTGTGCATGTTAGAACATCCGCATTCTTCTCAGAAAGCAGGGCTGGCGCACACTGTGTGGGCATTTGGCTTGTTGTAAGAAGAGATCCCAGGCAATGGAATCAAGCAATAAAACTGGGTGCATAGTTGAGTTGGTTGCCGCGGTGAACATCTGAGGTTCCAGCTGACTTGGTGTCTTTCAAGAGTTGTGTGGAATGGGCCTCAGATTTTCGTTCGTAAGAGGAGAGCCTATCTCCTGTATCTCACCTGACTTCTCTTTCAGGATATCAAACCATTTTAACTTCCGGGTCTGGGCATGGATGAGTGTCGAGCAGTTCCCAGAAGCCCTTTTGTGTTGGTGAAGCTGGGTCTAAAGCAAATTAAGGATGAGTCACTTTCAGCTGTTCAAAACTGGTTGCTGCAACTGTGGGTCAAATCCATAGCAAGTCTACTCTCATTCGGAGGATGGGAAGAGTCAACCCTCATCACCAGAAGTGACACGATGTTGCCATCCTCCTATTGTTTGTTCAGGGTTTTAACTTTTGTTTCCAGTCATGGTTTAAAGCATCCATGTTCTTGTTCAAGGTCTTGTACTTAGAGGTTCTGGTGCCACGGCCCATCTTAATCTCGGGGACTCTTAAGTTGAAATCAGCTCAGAACCCTGTAACGGGCTTTCCTAGCCAGCATGCTGCTGTGAATAGCTTTCTCTACTAGCAATCTTTTCATCCTTGGGACTGGTCAGAGGGGATCCTGGATCAAGCAAAGGATCTGGGCTGGTCCTCAGCAGTCAAAGTAGCCTTCTTATTTGTCATATTTGATGCACATTCTGTCATCTTCTAGATGTGCTGCGAGGTAATAAAACAGTTGGGTGTACTACAATGCACCGCCAGCTTCTCGAATGCGGCACATTGCCATTTCCTTCATCCCTGTATTCTCATGGTGCCTGGTGTAAAGCAGATGATCAACAGTTACTGAGTCGAGGGAGGGAAGGACGAAGGGACGAAAGACTGTTTCAACTCCCAAGGCAGAAGCAGCTCTCGCGGGCTTTGCCTATCAGAAAAGAGCATCCATAGGCAGTGACCAAGAATGTCCTAGGTGGTGGGCTTCTCTCTTAAGTCCTTGGTCAAAGGGAGTTGGCCTCCTTCATCCCTGAGAGCAATGGCCCAGCATCCTTTTCACTGCTTGAGTCTCCCCAGCCAACTGGTGCCGCCTTAGGCTCAACCTGCTGAAAAGCGTTTTTGAAGGAGCGGGGTCTGCAGAGCAGCCACAGAAAAGGCCCAGCCCACTTACATGCCTCACATAGCTTCTCCAAACCCCTGGACCACTTTTATTATCGTGGAGAGATGCCTAACCTTGTGTCCTGAGGGTTCTTATCTGGAATTTTCCTGCTTTTTCTCACCTATGGAAGTCACAAGGAAACATCCACTTTGCACAAGTTAAAGTCCTATCTATGGGCCAAGGCTACCATAGTGACCTCAGTTTCCCTAGCCCTTGGCCCATCTCCAGGGTATAATAGACTCTTGCTCCAAATTAGCACACTGAAAAAATAATTGAAGCAATTTTTAATTTCTGGAGGCACACGAATTGCGCAGCGTGACCTAAGCTGAGTGATGGGAACAGTTTTAGACCAACCCTTTGAGTTCACAGTAGTCTCATGGATTGCAGATGTCCCCAGGCACCTAGTTCCAACTTGCAGAGACTCATCTGTCTTTCTCTGCTTCCCAGAGCCTCACTTTCCCCCTAGGTGAGTCCATTCTGCATGGCCCAACCACATGGCCGTTCTGTCTCCGTGCCTCTGTCTGTCTGTCTCCGTGCCTCTGTCTGTCTGTCTCCGTGCCTCTGTCTGTCTGTCTCCGTGCCTCTGTCTGTCTGTCTCCGTGCCTCTGTCTGTCTGTCTCCGTGCCTCTGTCTGTCTGTCTCCGTGCCTCTGTCTGTCTGTCTCCGTGCCTCTGTCTGTCTCCGTGCCTCTGTCTGTCTGTCTCCGTGCCTCTGTCTGTCTGTCTCCGTGCCTCTGTCTGTCTGTCTCCGTGCCTCTGTCTGTCTGTCTCCGTGCCTCTGTCTGTCTGTCTCCGTGCCTCTGTCTGTCTGTCTCCGTGCCTCTGTCTGTCTCCGTGCCTCTGTCTGTCTGTCTGTCTCCGTGCCTCTGTCTGTCTGTCTGTCTCCGTGCCTCTGTCTGTCTGTCTGTCTCCGTGCCTCTGTCTGTCTGTCTGTCTCCGTGCCTCTGTCTGTCTGTCTGTCTCCGTGCCTCTGTCTGTCTGTCTGTCTCCGTGCCTCTGTCTGTCTGTCTGTCTCCGTGCCTCTGTCTGTCTGTCTCCGTGCCTCTGTCTGTCTGTCTGTCTCCGTGCCTCTGTCTGTCTGTCTGTCTCCGTGCCTCTGTCTGTCTGTCTGTCTCCGTGCCTCTGTCTGTCTGTCTGTCTCCGTGCCTCTGTC